>NW_026641037.1:4813750-5462500 GCF_028554395.1 Pezoporus wallicus | reverse complement strand
CAAAATAAACAGCACAGGAAGGGGCGAATGCAAGTGCTGTTACTGGTCTGGTTTATTTTCTGACGATGCGTGCACCAAGGTCAAAGTGGTGAGAGGTGGATAGTTTACTAGCAGGGAAAAAAAAAAAAAAAAAAAAAAAAAAAAAAGGAAAAAAATTGCAACCCCTCAAGCACTACTACTGCATTTAGATGCTTCTAAATACTCCAAGCTATTATAAGCTTCAAATTTGACTCTTTCCTTTGCAGTATAGTGGGTCATTTTCCAGATTGTACAGACACAAGAACTTCAGCTTGTAGTGTATATGATCACAGCTACTTTTTATACAGATAATTCTTCATGTTGATGGCCATTCATACATTTTCCACCATCAGGTTTTATTTTGGCTTTAGCACTTGGGTTGTAGATACCATTTCTTTCGCATTTGTGGAAAGGTCAAATATCTTAAGTCCAAACCTTAGCAGAAACAAATGGCTCATTCTAAGATTAGGAATTTCATCATACAAGAAAATTAATCTGGTTGTCTACCTTTGCCAGTAAAAGGAGAAATGTAAATCCCCTATATAGCCTGGATTACCCATATTGATATTTACAGCAATAAAGCAGACAGCAAGGCTTATTCACCAGGCTGGGAAACAGACCAAATATCTAAATGCTGATGTCAGTAAAATCCCCGGGTTAAATATTGTAAATTTATTTCTATTATGTATTACAAAAGGCACCCTTCCTCATTAATTTTACTGAAGTCTCCAGATGGGAAACAAAATATTAATTTTGTTCAGCCTTAGGCATTGTTGACTGTTAAGGTACTCACTAAATCACTGATCTTATACACATTAATATTAGATTTCTGCTATAAAAATTTAAGACCCATGGGTATAAAGTTCAGTTTGTCATAAGTATAATTAATTGTTTTCAGAAATGATTAATTTGTCAAAATGGCAAACATATATATTGGGCAGGCAAGACTCCTGAGCAAGCTAACCTACCTTAAAGTCATGGTAATACTCATGGAATTATGCAAATTAATTGAGTCTTTCAATGTTGCATAAAATGCTACTACTAGTACAATGCATGGAACATTAGGCTGTTCATCCAACAAAAAAGTTGCATTTTAAAGGCAGGCATCTTTACAGTGAGTCCTTATGGCAGAAGGTCCTTAGAAGTACAATCTATTTTTCTGCAAAGTGACAGACTTTCAACCGTTACACAGAAGTTGTATTTTTTTATTACAATTTTTAAAGCAACCCTCAGGAGATGAAAAAACAGTGAAATTCTGCTTGCCCTGAGACAAAGGAACCTATGAGATTTGCACTCTGTAGTGATGTTAGGGGGAAATGGTATATGACCTAGTAATAAGAGTTTTACTAGTGAAACCTCATTTACAAGCCTGGGAACTCGTGACACACTACATTAAAATCTAAAAAGATTAACTTAATTATGCAAATTAAATTTACTGTTTATCTTATCTTCTAAATAGTAAAAGTCATTGTCAACCTTGAAATAGCCAAATTATTCTAAATGCATTTCTTTCCCTCGGAAGTGAACTACACATATATATGAAATTCCTATGTAGTTGTTATCCAGAAAGTCCACTCAAACATAGATTTATACTCCTCCCTAGCCAAAATTAGTAGTTTTATGACTACTAATAGTGTCTGGTTATCAATGAACTCAATACATCAAAGCAGCAAATAAAAATGTCCATGTCAAATACGATCACCTTTAGTATCTATAGATTATTTTATCTGTGATTAATTAGTCCTAATAAAATGTTCTTTAACAAATCACTTGGAATTTCCCAGAGATTGGCCCTGCTAACTCGACTTCTTCACTCCTAAAAACAGTAATTCCAAAATAAGATATATTCAAAATAATCAAAGAGATATTTGAGGGATGAAGGAAAGCTTCTCTCATGGCTAAAAATCTCTCTCCTAAATCCCATGGAGCCCCACAGAGCTGATTTTGATCTTCACCCATTTTATTCAAATGCCACCAACTGACTTCAGCGGTCGTTCCTATTTTGCATTGCTGTAAATACTATTAGAATTACAATGTATACCATAATACAGGTAGACTGTGAGTGCAACATCCATTTTGGCACACTACAGAATAATGCAGGGCCACTAGACAAATGCACTAGTGAATCAATTATGGTTTGAGGCAACAACTGCTGGCCTCAGACTAATAGAAAAGTATTAATTTCAATCTCTCCATTGTCAACAGTCTTGCTATTAACATATATATCAAAGACACAGTTATGACAAACTTAATAGCCTTTTTTTCTCACATATAATCACAATTTAAATTTTTTTTTACTTCAAATTGGACTTTGTATTTGAAAATTTATGGCTACAAATGCAGACATTCTTTGCTGCATTTTACTGATCCCTATAAAACAATTATAAACACCTGACATTCAGATGGCTTATGCAACCTTATCCTAACTCATTTCATATTTGACATATTCAGTTAAGAACTAATAGGTAAGAATATTATACTCTGTTCCATAAATTCAGATTTTTTTTCCTTAAAAACAAACCCCACCTCTATTAGAATATCTTTATATATAGTCTTAAAGAATAAAAAAGTTAGAAATTATAATCCAGAAAGAAATCCAGCTCTTAAAACCCACCACATATATAGATACCATGTCAAACTATAATAATAGGGTTCACTGTGCTTTGAGTGCTTTTATGTCATACCCATTATCTCTAGTAGCAGTTGCTGTATGTGGAGAGGAATGCAGTATTTCAGCCCCCAGCCCAGGTTTCAGCCCTGTGGTAGTTCAGGGGACCATGATGCCAGAGGAGCTGTATGGTCATCACTGGAGATATGGAGCTAGCACTCCCAGAAGAGACAAAATAGAGAAGGCTTGAGATCATAGCTCTGGATGGGGAGAACATGCAACATGAACACACAGAGGAATAACAGGGCCATCCCTGGCATAAAGCTGGGAGCCAATGGTCAGTGGTGGTACTGACTCAAAACCATTTGAGGAATTCTCCATTTAGACCATGCCTTAGTATTAGAGTTTAACAGCACATGCCAGCAAACCAAAAGGGGAGCAGGCCATGAGGCAGCAGCCAGCTACCCCCATACCTATAGCTGGGAGGCTCCTCATATTTAGTTAAAAAATAAAGTATGAAGTAGCACAAAACTAAGACATTGTAACCCAGAATCAATGCTTGCTCAGCTGGTAATGGTCACTGCTCAACCCTGCAAAAGT
This sequence comes from Pezoporus wallicus, assembly GCF_028554395.1. NCBI lineage: Eukaryota > Metazoa > Chordata > Aves > Psittaciformes > Psittacidae > Pezoporus > Pezoporus wallicus. The sequence continues at coordinate 5,459,274 of NW_026641037.1, read as the reverse complement.
TAGGGCAACCTTGTACCTTGGGATGTAGCCAAAGGAACAAACAATTCCCTCTACCAAGTATTCACCAGTGACACCATGCTGAGCTGTCCAGGCACATGTGCATTACATCCTTCAGCTTCATTTCTTCCAACACCAGTGCAGACACAGAGGACTGATGGCATCTCCATGACAGCCCAGCACCTCTCTATTTCCAAAAGCTGGCCAGAAACAATCCCACAGTTCCACAAAAACTACTATATGAATGGGAATAGGCAGTGACATGCCCTAACCCTCTCTCTTGAAAACAGACACAGTTGATACAGCTGATGGAAGGATGGGGTCAGTTGCTTCATTTGAGCTGTTTATACAGGAAGTGACTTGATAGCAAAAGTAATGTAGTACCTGCCATACCCTCTGATGCCCTGTTAAATGCACAGATGAATTGTGAAACAGTTACTTACCAGACTATGGCACAATGTCTAAGTAATTACAGCACATTTGTTAGGAACTTTTCACCTGTGACTTACTGCTCAGCTACAGAATATCTACTTAAGATACTAATCTTGCCCTGTTTCCATGCAAAACCACGGGACAGTCTTGTTCCCCTGGACAAGGGCAGCGATGGGATTTGGACAGGGTCACACATGGAGGTCAGACACAGGCACACTTTCAAACATTCCCCTCTGCATCCTGCACAGCAACAGATGAGAAGCACTGAGAGCAAGAAGATGGCCATATACATGCCCACCCATCTCATTGTAGGGTAACTCTACATGTTCTTTCCACCTGGGAAGAGAGGTTTTCTTTTCCTTCCAGTGTCTTTTTACATTCCATTTAATTGAACTGCGTTCTAGACCTGCATCTTGAGGTCTGAGTCTTGCTCTCATTTATATGAAGGGAAGAGGAACTGGGTCCCCAGCAGCATGTGTTCCTAATAAAATATATATTATTATTTCCTTAATAGAACACAGTGTCTTAGAAGAGGTCTCATATCTGCATGTAAATTAAATATTTAGATACCCCTTTTGAAATCTATTTCTTCAGTGACCCATCAAGTAACTATCGTGTGCATTTTGGCAGGCTACCACATTGCACATATGCAGAAAATATGGCTAGTAACAAATCATTGTGATGTTCCAAAAAGCTTATGTGAAACTTGCCCCATAGTCAGCACTCAAAATACAATATTTTGCTCATTTTACATTTCTTTTTTCGGTCTGAATACAAAAAGCAATCAGATCTCATTGGGGAGTTAATCACTTGTGAACATAGAGCAATGAAATTATCTAACACAAAGGCCCCTTTTTTTCAACCCTTAAAATCACTGGTGAGTCTTTACACATTTATTCGCTGTTAAAAATGACTTTGTAATTATTTTGAAACAGTCGTTTTGGGAGGTATGTGAAATGACTTCAACAGAAATACGAGAAGGCACTCAATGTAAAGATGACGTAATTGGACTCACAGTGTTTTTCATATTCAATTTCTGTGAAGCCACTCACTACCAGCGACTTAGTTGCTTTTACTTACAGGTTATATGCTACATTTCATAACAGACTTTTTTCACAACTAGATCTATAGGGTGAGATATTGCAGAGGACGAAAGTACTCTATGTTCAGAGGCTTTTGCAGTAATACATACATACTGCAGCCAGAGTTTACAGCCTAACTTGCCTAAATTAATTTAAAGCACAAATCTCAAGTCTAAATCCCAGAAATGGTTTGTGCCATAATGGTTTGTATCTGCAATTCATTTTTACAAGCTCTAAGAAATGTAGACACATATATTTCAGGCACGTATTTTTCTTACATCCAACAAGGGGGACGGGCACTTGTAAAATCAGCTTTTATAAAAAGATATCCATAAATATGTATTCCAGCAATGAAATTTTCTTTTTACTGCAGAGCTATAAATCATTGCTTCTTCCTAAGTGATAGGAGTGGAAAATATTTATTTCATATTAGCATATATCCACATACTAACATACATTGTGGGGTGACTTCAACCTGGAACTCATAGGATGCTAAAGGGGTCATAGGGTATCCTAATATTAATCTAATTTATCAGTATTTGAAGACTTCAGTGTTCCATCCTTAATCTTTGCAGTTTGTGAATGATCAGCAAGGGCAAGCATCAGAAAATAAAGATAATAAAGACACGGGATTAGTGGTACGCTGCAGAAAGAGAACCTTTCTGTCACCACATGCTGAGATGATGCTAACATTATGGTAAGAAAGCAGCCTCTTTGATTGCTCTAACCACTATATTTCTGAAATGGTTGTTTTCGTTACCATCAAAATCAGAAGCAGCAACTTTGTAGGTTCTGTAACCTACAAAAAGGACTTCTCAACATCATAAATACTGCAAGTTTTTTATTGTTATTCCAAAAGGGTTTGCTTTCTTTGGTGAACCTTACCTGATTTGACTCCTTTCTCAGGAGAGAGAGTTCTCGTTTGGACTTACTTAATGCACTGATAAAGTTATTTTTATACTACCAAATTAAAAAAGCTAAATCAAAAAGTATTATGCCTGTGTCACCACTTTATACCTTTTATGTAACTTTAAAAGCTTGTTGCTTTTTTGTAATTTTGACATGAAATTGTAATTGACATCAAATAAAAATGTTTACCTTGGTTTAGATTATTTAAATGTGAACTATTAAATATGTTACAAATGAAAATTGACCTTAAAGAAATGTCTTCTCTTAAATCTATCTACACTAAGGATCACTGCTCAAAGTTATCTCAACCATTCAAAGAAGCACTCACTGTTTGCCCTTTAAACTTCCTCACCTATTAAGTTAAAAAAAAAATCCTCCAGTAAATTCCTTTTATGGAAGGGAAAAAAAAAAAAAATAATTAATCAAGAAGCAGATTTTACAATAATATCCTGCATGGGACTACACAGAGAATGAAACCATACCCTCAGATGAGTTGAATAAGGAAGACATTATCTGATATTTAAAACACTAACATGCTTCCCAAAAGTAAAAATTAAAGATCCAGAAATGACCATTTTACTACATAAATAAAATTGTCTATATCTGAACTAAAAAACTTTCATCTGTTGGAAACTGCAGGGTCAATTCCATATTTCTTGGGTCATGAAGATTCTGAAAACACAGAATTTATTTCACAGGCCTTGTAATTTCTTTTGTTTGGCCAAATTTTGAATTTGCCATCCGGATGCATCAGACATCAAACATTTCTCTTTTATCGAGTAGCCACCAACAATCTTCAAACACATATAAAATTAACAAAAGTTTACTTGGCTACACATTCTTGAGCTTTACTAGACGTGTTAAGGAAAGAAAAGGTTTGTGATATTTTTCCTTCATCATCAGCAATAGCGTCATTATGGCTATTTAAAAAAGTTGCTGTGCTGCAGTTACTGTGGCACATGGGACTGAAATTTCCATTACAATGCATCAAGTTCGCCTCGGGTCCTGAAGACTGTGGGTATTATTTTTTTAAATGTTAATTTTTATATTATTTTTACTTTATATGTAGAAATCTGACAGCACTTAAATTTTAATCATTCAGGAGCTTAATCCAGGATTTCTTTCAAAGCTTAAAATTCCCTGTAAAGCCAAATTCCTTGATGTGCAAGAAACGCAGAATCAAACCCTAGGTAGCTGGATCCAAGCCTTGTTTTATCAGCCAAGAAACAAAGTTCTCCTGATTTAAAGTATTGCACATAACATTACTAAGATAAGGATTTAGTTTCCTAAGCCAGGCCCTGATCCTTTAATGAGCTGAGGGTAGGCTCACACACACGCACACTGCTGGAGCCACACTGACTCCTCTTGCAGTAAACTCCAACACTGGCTAGATTTCCCTGTTTCCCCTAGACTTCACCAGGAGAGAAAGCTATCCTTTATGCTGTCATTTCATTATATTTTAGGACCCCTTAAAAAGCGTTTATTCTGCAACCTCTGAATTCAACACAATTAGGGTAGTATGAGAAGCGGGTTCTTTGATTTATATTATTAATTTAAAAGCAAGGATAACTAAAGAGCATAGATTGTGGGATTTGCGAATATTTTCTAATAGACTTCAACATTATTGTAACTCAAAAATGGTTATCAGATGATGATGTATTCATCTGAAAAGAGACAACTTTATTCTACAGATGTACCGATCTGCAATATTAAGCAAATTCTCTAAACAAGAAGATATTCTGGGGTTATGCTTTCTCTACCCTTTTTGCAACATTTACATGTCTTCACTAGGGATTCTTTCCACCAAAACATTTTCATTCAAATCAATACACTTTTAAAAAGAATTTATTTCAAGAAAATATAATTTTGGTGGAAAAATGTATCAATAAAACTCTGCAATGTTATTTCAAAGATCCCCAGTTTACCTTAGAAATTCAAAAAGAATTTCAGTGCTTTATTAACAAAACTATTTCCAGTACTGTAGGAAACCTAAATCACTGAGTTGCTTAATTATATTTTTTACATGTCCTTTCTGTGATGTCAATGACACACCTCAAAAAATAAGATATATCACATTAAGACTCTTCCTGAAAAATATTTACATGAAAGATTATACATTTTAAAGCTTGCACAACCATTCTGCATTCATCACACTATAAAACAGTCATAAAATACAAAAATACTAGTGATGTGGCAAATTTATTTTATATATATAAAAATTAACAATACCTTTGTATTTTCTGGAAGAGTATAAAACAGCATAAAAAAATGCTAAGAAATAAAATTATATCTGTAAATTCTTCTGTAATTTAATATCTTGACAGTCCAACTCTACTTTTTTTCTTTAAAATAGTGTTTATTACAGAAAATAAAACTCATTTAGTAGTATTGCATATAGCAGATATCACAAATTATTTACAAGCAGATCATTTTATGGATCTCCCATTGTTCTGGCAATACAATGTGATGATCCTCACTACTTCATTTCATTAATTCATCACTTTATGGAAACCCATTTGGCTACAAAAAAAAGCATCTACCCACTGTGGCGTGCTTAATTTTGAAAACTTTCCTAATCTAATATATAGAAACACTGGAAAGAAAATATCCTTCACTTTTAAAATGGCTCGTGAAGACATAGACATGAAATTCATGCATACTTTTGGTTCACAGAAGAACAAATCACAGGCAGGGCACATCTGCATGTGGCCAATAGCCAGCATCATTCCTGCAGAGCTCAGGGCTGTCTCCATGCATTTATGCACCCACCAAGGTACAGGTGCACCTCTTGCACCAGCAGCGGTACCAACCAGAGGACACCAAGACACAGCACCAGGGTGGGGAATAAGGCTGTGGAAGATCCCTCACAGGTCAGCCAGGACCACCTTTGAAATTTCAGCAATAACTGCTGGGAAGCTGATCCTCTGTTACCGAGGGGTGTATTTGTCTCCAAATGGTGAGATAAAACTCTTTGTAAGTGGGGTGAGGCCTTAAACCCAAGGACTTCCCTACCCACCCCCATGCCAGAGGCATCCAGACAGAATCAAAACGTGTCTGCTAGCCTACAAGAGCACCTGAGTTCAACACATTCATCTCACTTTGGGAAGCAAAGGGGATAGCTGTGTTACATATGTAGTAATAATAGGCAAATACTGAGCTTTTGTAATGGCCTCTGCAGGACTTAACTGGTTTTGCTCACGGACAGTATGCTTGACCATCCTATTTTCAAGATACACCATTACCCCTGCTAGCTCCAAGTCTAGTGCTTTCTAGGTGCATGTCATTAGCCTCACTGCTGCTCTAATCTACTAGCACAGAGTGCCAAGGAGATAAGTATCACAGATTAATTTAGAGTCAGCTTGTGGAAGGAGACAGCTCTCACACACTTTTCTCAGTCCCACTGCATTTGCTCTTGGGATCATGGCTTATTAGCACTCTGATTAATAAAGTTCATTTATACCTTTAAAGAGATCAAACAAGATGTGGCTGAGGAGACTTGGGTAAAAGTTCTCACACACTGTATAAATGCAGGCCAATATGCTGTGAGCAGGTCACACCATGTTCCCTTCAAGAGCTACAGTCCTGAGAGCCACATGAAACAGCTCATCAACACTTTCAATCGAAATCAAACCCATACTAATAGCAACTGTGTACAGGTACTGTCATCCTAACACATGCAGAAATGACATACAGTGGCTGTGCTAACAAACTAACAGCAAAGCCTCAGGTAGCTGGATTCTGACCCACTTACATTGATTTTTTTCCCTAACTGATGCTGGAAAATTGCACGCCAAGTTAGAAGGATGAGAGGAGCCTGGCAAGATTGGACATCTGCACTGCAGCTTTTGGGCACATGCCCACACTTCACAGCAGGGTGCTGGACTGCAGCAGGGACTGGGAAGAGCAGGGGGGAGTTGACCCTCTCAGCTCCTCTCACCCCATTAATGAATGCACAGTGAGAAAGTGTGGTCTGATCATGCTTTCAACTTCCATCACACTAGAAGGTGTGCTGGGCTAGATACTCACATCTGCCATGTCTGAAGATGCAAGAAAACACATCCTTTCTTTTGGGTTTACAGGAAAAATGTGGCATTTAGTTGTAAAACAATAAGGCAAAGGAACAGCATTCAGGATGAACATCTGCACAACACTGGGCACACTTAGCACCTTGTACAAATAACAACACGGCTTCATTAATTGCTCTCAAGTCATCCAGTTGCTGGGACAGACAACACACAGCCCTCAATAAATGCGTATGTTACGAACCAGTGGTCGCTTGTATCTGAGTTAGTGCCTTATTGCACTGCTGCAGTGATCCAAGTGGCTGCTCCAAGACTCTTTGGAGCCTTTGTGAAGGGACCACACTCCTCCACCAAGACAGGAGCCTTGGCGGCAGCAGGAACAGCAGCCAGCTGGCTAGCTGGGCAGCTGGATTCCTGCCAGGGGTGGCTCGCCTCCAGCACTTCAGTCCCTAGAAGCTTTGTAGCAGGAAGTAGCTGACAGACCATCAGGGATAATGCTTTTTTGTCTATTAGGTAACTGAAGCATAATCTGATGACAGTTAAAAAAAAAACGTAAATAAAAGACAATCCTTGCTAAACTTCATGAGGAGAAAGCCACGTAATAACTGCCTCTGTGGGTTTTAAGTGAGAATTAAAACACTCTGCGATATATGACATATTGGTAACATGGCCACTACATCACACATTAGTTTTGATTTAGGGCTGCTACCATTTCATTCCCGCAGCTAAGATGCTTTGTAATTTTCCCACATCCTAAACCAAGTACAAGAATATTTTCAAAACTGAGAATCATTTCTACTTTAACAGCAAATTCATTGGGTCTTCTCCTTCCATATTTGAGAGATTTCTAATTCAGGGGATTGAACTGTTACCAGCAGTATCAGTACTAACTATGTCTTCATAGATGTGTCTGAGGGACACAGATGGTATATGGATTGGTAACAAAAACTACTGATACAAAGAAAACCCTTGAGTTTCAGAGACTAATCTTTCAAAGATCTTAAGGCCAGAAAGGACCACTATGATCTTTTAACCTGGCCTCCTAAAGAATCTTGACATAGATTTTCATTTAGCAATCATTACAGAAAGGCTGCAAAACTAAGGGTACCAAAACCCACCCTTCAGAAAGTCTTCCAGAATTGATGTAGAAATGCCAAGTGATACAGAATTCACTGTAACTACTGTTTAAGTGGTTGAATAGTTTCACTGTCAAACATGTACACCTGATTTCTAATCTTAAACTGTCCGGTTTCAGTGTCCAACCACTCCATCTCACAGAATATACTGTGCTTGTATGCCCTGCCGGCTGCTCAGCTTAAGCATTGGTTGTAAACCCCTTATGGCTCTTTATGATGCGTCTGGCATAATGGGATCAACATCCTACAACTACTACCGCCATCTACTACCACATTAATCTTCTTAACCAGAGCATCCCTTAGGAGCTCACATTCAGGTATTTATCCACCACAACACTTAAACCCTTTTTGTAGTCATTGTTTTCAGTTAATTCAGTTAATTATTCCAATAAGTGTGACTTACGTGTCTGCAGATACCACGGCTGAGAAAAATATACATATAAATGTATTACAGACTAACTTGTAAGATTTTCAATAAACTCAAGTGGCAACTTTCTCTTCAAATAGTACAGGGATTGGGACACCCTATACTCTTCCATAGGTCTGGCTAATTGCTCAGTTTTACCATGATCCAGATTTATAAACTGATGGGCTTAAAAGTGAATATGCACGTCTAACAAGATGTGAAATTAGCCTTTCACATTTTCTTAAGCAACAAAGGGAAAATCCAAATCATTGGCTATAAAGGCCTCTCCTATTCCCACTCCTCACCTAGCACACATGTACATGATTCTCCCCCTTAAAATATCATGAGCTTATCTCAGTGTTGCAGTGACCAGATCGCAGATTACTTTAGGTTTCTCTGTGCTTTGTACTCTTGAGGGTATTTAACAGAGGGCTAGCAAAGGGTAGACTGGAGAGGAAAAAAATTTCAAACCACTGCACCTACTCCCCTCTCTGCTAGATTTTAATGGCTTATATTTAAGAAACACCACCCAGTAAGCAAGCCAAGAGGAATGTACATGTGAAATTAGAATATCACCATGCCCACCAGCATATAAGCAACACTGGCGTGAACAAAGAGAGGACTCCAGAGACTGCATTGGATTGAATTTACATCAGCTTACCCCTGATTTGCAGTGGTATTCCTTCTCACAGCTAACAGAAGAGGTGCTATGGTGGCACTTCCCATACTCACTTATAGCTGGAAGAAAGCACCAAAGTGCTATGGGTGTTTTTTGTCATTTACACTCTACTGGTAATGTCTAAAAGAAGCAAAACCACCTATAATCAAAAATCCAGGGAAAACCTCACACACTTGCTCAAAATATAACTCACTGAAAATCCACAGGTATTACTATGGTTACTAATCCACACATAGCTAATGTTTCCTGCATTTCTTACTTTGTGGGTTTCTCTGTTGTGCTTTATTCATTGGAAGAGTTCAATAACAAATTATCCTTAATTTACTGCTACTAACTATGTAGGCAATTTTTGGTCCCAAGGCTGCTGCCTTAATACAGGAAAAACACTCAGTGAAGCAGGCAGAAGCTTTGCTAAGTAAGGATGGCAGGATTAGGCCTGCCTTATTATACAGTTATTTATTACACAATGATAATTAACACGAGGTAGACAAGCTCATTTATTTGGCAACAGCAACCCTGATTGAAACATACTGTTAAAAAGTGCTGAGCATAAATAGTGTGAAAAAATGCTTATGCAACAAGAAGAAAATGTATGATTGTGTATTCTATCACATAGCTTAAAAACTGCAGGTTAAGCAAATTACTGCTGCTACTGTGATTCGCAATTCTGCCGATCACCTAAATGAATGATCAGGTATGAACCTTTCAATTCTACCCACGTTTCTTTCTAAATACCTTACTATTTAGCAGCCTAAAGGGAGCCAACACATCAGTAGCACCTTCTATTCACTGTCGAGTCCCAGCTTGAGAGCACCAAACTCTGAGGCCTTTTGAAATCTTTAAAGACAATCATACATAAGACAGTTTCTATATTTCAGGGCTGGCTAGCAATACCGCAGCACAAAACAATATTTCAAGCTTTCTGATATACATGTGTCACCTCTATGTGACAAATAGCTTGTATTAATTAGGCACTAGACTTGGTGAGATTGCTGTTATTAACTGAGAGAAGATGGGTTGAATTTAATTGTGTGTGACATCAAAGTCAAGTGACTGATATTTCAAGCATCATTTAAAATGTTTGATATCGGAGTCATTGTATTCACATAAAGACTGTCTAAAAATATAAAGGAGAATGATGAGAGAGGAACTGAAATGCATTCATACAATCCATCTTATGAAGTGAATTTGATGTAATTTTACTTGGATTTTTGACCCAATGCTGACAATATTTATTTAGTTAGTTGTATAAAATTATTACTTTGAAGAACAGTTTATTTTTCTCAGTACTAATTTGGGAGACAGCTGGGATGGTTTGTATTGGTTCCAGCATCAATGTTCTCAGAAATGTGGAGAGGGTGGGTGGGGAGAAACATAAGAGATAAGTCTGCACTGGGATTTGCTTTATAGCCATTAATGAACACTGTTTGGAAAATGTTTACTTAAGAAAAGCAGACTGCACATTATTTAGGCAAACTTCTGTAACAGCCTGGAAAAAGAAAGGGGAAAAGGAACCTATATTTAAAACTGCATATGAAGGAATAAATTTTAGGAGTAAGAGCTCACTATGGTAGTACACATTGTACAAATGGTAACTATCTCACGCTCATCAGAATACGAAGAATGTTATTTTAGAATTGAATACTTCCCTCATTTCAGATGCTGGCCAAAATCCATTTCAGTTTGATGCTGCAGAATCATACCTGTGATGTAGCATGACAATGTATACGGTGCTTCTGTATTGTACTGTTTCCTTTCAGTTCTTTCTTTAAAAATAAATAAACCACTTGCTTATTTCACACTTGCCATAAAGCATACAAAACAATCCAACTGAAATCAGCTCTATTAAACTGTAATGTGTAGCAAGCAAATACATATCTGCTAGGTATTCCCAAGCAGAGAAATCTGAAGCATACAACAGCCAAAAGGAAATATTAATATTTTCACAAACCAGAAAGACAATATTCCAGTTAGAACAATCTCCTCACTGTCCCAGTGGTGCCCTAAGTCCACACATTGTGGTGCAAGGGGAATAGTCAGGCTCCCTGGAGGTGCCTTTTCACTTGCTGCAGTCTAGGAACCAGTGAGGCCAGAATAAAAAAACAAATACATATATATATGTAAACCAAAATTATTTATATGTATGTGTAGTGTGCATATACATGTGGGTTTGCATGTATTTAAACATAATTCTATATCTGGTACACTACAGTGTTTATATAAATAGACATATAGATATATATCAGAATTAGTACTCTATAATCACAAGCTCATCCAAGACTAGAAAGTATACATGAAGGATACAACATCATATGCAGTAGGATTCAGGTCTCAAAAGGACTTTATCCTTCCAGTGGCAGCATATTTTAAGGCTGACCCAGCAAACTGTTTAACCATGTGCTTAGTTGTAACAACTGATTTTGAAGGGGGAACCGACATGCATTAAGACAAAAGACACATATATACCTTATGATTTGTATAGGTAGAAATCCCAATAGCTGACAGAAGATTCATGGATAAATTCCAGTTTCTTTAAGATAGCAATTCTCCCCCATTTCAGCTGTTCTTCACAGCAGTGGACCAAAATTCTCTCTGAAATTATCTAAACTCTCTTGTTCTCAGTGAGATTACAAAGGTGCGCATTTCCCTTACTCTGCATAGGACTGGCATTAGCCTCAGGCTTTAACTAGCCTTCTCCTAAGAAAAAAATAAATTATTTCATTGTAAAGCAAGTTATTCTAAATAATTTGGTGTGTTAGGCAGGATTCTGGTTTTGGCAGTTGTAATATCAGTTTAAGCCTAATTGATAAAGCAATTTATATAACCACTCAGATTTTTTCTATACATGAATTGTTCATGGAAGTTCTAGATTCCCTGAAATTCATTTATTAGGACCTACTTAGAGACTCATTACAACAACCTCTTACTGCTCTGTCCTTCATCTACAGTTGATCATTGCTAACACCTAGTATTTCAAAGAAATTCATACAGCATATTCCTACTTTTTGATAAATTTTGCAGAACTCCTTAACTAATTTACAGTGCCATATTTGCAAATTAAAAATGTACTCTTTACAAATATTTTCAAATGTGTTTAAAATTCACTGTTTCCACAATCATCCTTGCCAGAAAGCTCATCTGCCTAGAAGAATATTCACGGGAAGCAAATATTAAAGGGTGCGAATATAATCAAAGCAAGTTTGCTTAAAAATGCAGGTATTTGAAGGGTTTGTTTTGTTTCTTCTATCCAGCTTGTCTGAAACCTTCACAGTTTGAAATTAAATTAAAATAAAAAGAACTCTTCCATATGATTTGCAGTAGAAAATACTTTAAATCTCAGCTCATGCTTAAATTCTGTCATCACTGAAATCAGTCATTCTTTCTGAATAATGCTTTCTAGCATGCTAGTTATGTGATAAAAATCAGAAGAGTGAGAATTATTAAAAGAACAAGTTCAGCCACTATAACCCCGTGCACCAATACACACATATATTTAAACGCAGCTGAGAGGTGTTATTTGGTTCTGTAATTAAGAATTCTCACAAAATACCAGCAAAAAAAAAGATGCAGGTATCAATCTGATAATATTCTTCATCTGTCATCAGAAATACGGTGAAAACTTCAAGGCAAGATTTTGAAAAGGGGCAGTTCCACTCCTCCTTTGAAGTACAAAAACTGTTTATGTACCAAATTCGACCATGACATAAAAGTTTCCGTTGTAGAACATAAGCCAAACTTATTTGGTCTTTAAACTTTGCTAATTTGTTGTTGCCTGGAATGTGACCTCTTTGGAACTGTTTTTCAAACATCATTCCAGTGGTTGAAATACCAGTAGCTGCATTTTGGATGGCTTCCAGTCAGCTTGTCTACCTGTCTGCTACGAGAGTGTGAGCTTTCTGCACTGCTGCTGCACAACAGCGCGCCACGCATTATTTTTCTTTCCTGGCAAATTCACATGACTTTTAATTTTTGCAACCATGTGTAGTCTACTGGCAAATTTATTGACCAGGAAAGTTCATGCCTTCTCCGTGCTGCTCAAATAGGATCTGGTTTGGTTTGTTTTCTTTTTATCTGGGCTTTTACCTGACCTCCAATGTTCAGGAATCATTTTACATTGGCAATTAAATGCTGAAGTAGTGATTTGTAGCTTGCAATTGTCCCCATTTAGAAGACTAACTGCCCAATTGCAAAGCTTCTAAATGGGTGCAATTGCAAGTTCAAACAGTTGGGCCCACTTGTAATTACTGGCACAAAATTGGGCTCAATTATGTCGGAGATTGCTACTGGAGACACAGGCCACCAACAAAAATAACGCTCCTCTGCCTGGTTGCTATTCTGTATTGGTTCATTACAGCATAAGGAATGAAAGGAAAAGCCTCTTGGTGAGTAGATGGCAGAAATAAATACATTAAGACAATCTGAGACTATAAAGTGATCAACGTGGCGCCTTGGACAAATGATCATAACAGTCTCATGCCTAATCACCCATTTCACACACAGTTTTGTGAAAAAGCTTTGTTCCCTTTCATGGCTTTTCTCTTATTAAGGCAAAGTGTCAGTGGTCAGAGGACCCAGCTCCAGGTCCAGACACACAAGCTGTGGGATGCCACTGGCCATTTTAAACCATCTGTTGCACCTACAGCTTTTTACCCTTTCTCCACTTGAAAGAAGCTGATGAAGAAAACACCAGGAGCTTTTTTCTGCTCTCACATAGTCAGACAGTGGGCGGGCATAGTGCTACTGCTGCTGAGGAAATTGTGTCTAACTAATCCTAATCACAATCAGGAAAAATTTCCCAGTGGTTTTTCCCCACTGCAAAAGTATTTTCAATGGTCAAAGGACATGCTTTCACAGGTAAAGGCTCCTTTTTGGTGCCATCATAATCGCCTGCACATATTTGACACTCTCCCCAAAGCATAATCTAAGCCTGACAATAAGAAAGCAGCCCTATGAACATGTGTACCCAAGCACACACAAAAGCATGGAGTTTACCTGCTCTTCATTACCACTGCTTAACACCGTGGCACAACTAAGACACAGCTCCGCTGCATCCATGCGAATTGCTTCATCACAGTCTACTCAAACCAGTATGCCTAATCAGCCGCCGAGAATGTCAAACCACTGCTGTTCACCTCCTCTGCTGATGACATGAGACACATCTGGGCAATAAAACAAAGGGAATATTCTAAACATGCTTATGCTAAGAGGAGAATTAATATTCATTGCCAAAAGGTGCAACTGCCAGCCCAGAACAGTAAATAAGTCAACTACCCTACAGTACTAAAGTCTTGGGGACCAGATTCTCCCAAATCCACTGAAATTAAATTATATTTAGTGAGGATGTGGCCATTGAGACAGATATTCAGGTAAAACAGAAATATATTTAAATATAATTGCATTTTTTCAGCATCACATGCACTGCAGAAGGCATCTATTTTGTGTAAATTCAACAAATGATATTTTAATGTACATACATAATTTATTGAGCAAGCAGTAGACTTGGCTGAATGAGTGTCAGCCACTGAAGATCCAACATGGTGTATTTTTGTGCTTATTACTTAGTACAATAGCAAAGAAGGAAACATTTAACATATTTATGAACTTGAAATCTCTCTCAAGTTCCACTGTGTGGGACTATCACAAATGTTTTCACATTTCTTCTTCTATATGCATGATAATGAGTAAGTTATGCACTTAGTATGTATTTTTCTAAAAAAAAGATTTACTTACTACCTATACCATTCTTGTAATACTATGAAACATAGCTAGAGAACATTATCTGGTTTTATACCTTGCCCGTAATTCCTGTTTAAATTACAAACAGTGGGTAAAATGCAGCGTTTTGTACTTAGATATTCAAATGTATCCAACTAATTTCTGAATATCTTGCTTAAAATTACCATGATTAGACAAAAAAAAACTAGCTGTTTCAGCACCAAAAAAGGCAGTTTTAACAATATGTCTATGATAGAACAAAATTATTAGCAATCTATTTAAAAATAGCAACAGTACATTTTTTAGGCATCTTCAGTCTAAACTTTAAATTGCAGTTTTAAAGAGCCTGATGATTGCAAGGGAATGGGAGTTCGGACTCCATGATCTTGTCTTTGGCCCTGCTTTTCTGATGAGATATTTCACTGGATGCGTTAATTAGCTTGAAAAGTCTCCTATTACTGTGGTTGCTCCCCACACCAAGCCCTTGATTTTAGACAGCAAGAGCAGAATTCATTTCGTATCAGCTTAATTGCTTTCAATTACCTACAGCCACCCAGAATTACCTAGCGACCAGAATTACATGTGCTTATTTCTCTCTATCAGCTTTAAATACAGTTAAGATGTAGTGATTTAAGTTCAGAGGTAGACATCTCTGTGGCCGCTCTGTAAAGTTAGACTTCAGAGATGAATCACATTCCCATTTCCAGTGCTGAGCGGCCTTTGCCTCCCATTGATTTCAGGAGTTGCATGTGCTTAATGTCCAAACTATAGCAGCCACATTTTCAGGTCAGCTCCACACTTAGCACCTCCCATCACTCTCATTAGGCTCCTGGAATCTGACCCATATCATGGAGCAATCACTGCCGCTGTGGTTCACGATAGCGGCACATCTACCCTGCTGAGATAAAGCACCTATTTGGACCTCTTTGGCTCTGAAGATTCACTGGAAAGGAGAGCCCAAGTGTTTCTGGAGAGCACGGAAGAAGAAATTAGTCTTTCAACAGGCTATCATTAGGTTAGTAGCATAATAACTTTTTTTTCCATGAAAACTGATTTGTTCAATGTAGAGGCAGCATAGGCTATACCAGGGCCTAAGTCCTATGTTGCCTGTTTGAAGCAGAATAGAAACAAAGGAGAAGCAACGCCAGAAGATACCTGGGGAAAAAGTGTCCCCCTGATTTTGTGGGCTGGTGTGCGGAAAGCCCTTCCAAAATTTTCAGATTGATTTGCTCTCTGTTTTCCTAACTGTTTAGTGATAATAAAAAAGAATGGCAAGAGAAAATAAGCGTTTAAAGGACTGAGGCTTGGAGCTTTATTTCCATTTCGCAGGCTAGGGAAACCACCCACTAGCTCATATAGCCCTTAGGCATCCAGTTCCCTGAATTCATCCTCACAGGACACCATTGTTTACCATTTTTCTATTCTGTATCGGTTCTTATACTGCCCTTGCCACTGTAGTAGCTGAGTGCCTTCCAGTAGTGCATTATGTGATGTGACTAACATCTGTGACAACCAACACAGGTGGGAAAAACAGTTAAGGCCTCAGTAGCCTTCTCTCTACATAGCATTCCACTTTCCAACACTAATAACTTTCTCTCTGCGAAAACACAGCTAGTTTGTTGTGGTCACATTTGTGCAGATCAACGTTTCATTCTCTCATGCTGATCTTCTGTTTAACAAGGCAGCATGGGGATCATTCTCCTTTATTTTATTCACTGATATTCAAAACAGTAAGAATTATTCTTCAATTCTATTTAAGAATAACCACGACCAAAAAGCATGGTAGGTGAGGGGGCCTTGAGTAGTTGCATAAGCTGCAGGCTTCAGAAAAAATCTGTGCAAGGCACAACATTTAGCACTGGCTGCCGTGTTTGGGGAACTGTTTCACCACCAGACTCAGCTTTGCAAGCCCTGGGGTGGAGGTTAAAGGGGCACCATGTTCTGCAGCAGTGACAAGTGAATATCTCATTGCAAGAGAACTCGCATATGGGAACAATATGCCTGCAAATGTTTTAAACGTATGCACTTGCTTTGCCAGAGCAATTGATATGCTGTGGAAGAAACACTGCAGGGCAGGTGGTTGCTGTGAGATGACCCCACACTTGGGACCAAGAGTGAGATGTGAGGTCAAAGGTCAAGTGTGACTTTGTTAGAACCAAGAAATATGGTCACCTCACCAGTGCTTCACACCCTGCAGCAGTCATTGCTGCTGAATGCCACACAGGTTGCAGGAGTTTGGCTGCTTGCACAAGACAAAGCAACTGTGTTTACTATTAGCTTTCTGACTGCATTAAATGTGACATTAAGTAGTATTGGCATCTGTATGCAAATATAAAACAATATTCTTGTTTGGTGTCTTGGGCACGCTAGGTCACCAAGACACCAAGAGGAGTATCATAAAAGCAAGCAGAAACACATTTTAAATAAATAAGCTTAAAATTTAAAAATCCTTTCCGCATTTGCATTCATTCTGTGAAGGTATTGCCTGCCACCTGACTCTAAGAAACCCCAAGGGAAGGAATTTGGGGGTGGACGCAGAGAACAGAGGAAGACAGTTTTGCTTGGCTTTTGTGGGTTCCCTCCCCAGTACCAGGCACTGCAGATAACAGAAACCATCTAGATTCTAATTGACCTAGACTGAAATGTAATGTAGGGATATTGTAGAGAAAACTAAAAAGTGTTTACTGATTTTAATATTCCTTCCTTTTCCAATCTCTTTTTTCTGCTATCATTCCAAAGGATCCCAGAATATGCCACAAATTTTATATATACATTCCAGGATGGATTGCAAAAGCTGATTAAGAGCATATGCAGTAGCAACAGAATACCATGATTAGGATGGGAAATGGAGACCACTAGACTTGATCTTGCCTCAAGCAAAATGTCCAATAGCAGTGAATGCAACACTGAAAGAGGGACAGAGCACAGATGTTCGGACCAGAAGACAAGCCAAGAAAAGCTTAAAAGATCACCAACTACAAGACATTTCACAGAAAGCACACTGTCTTATTGCTCCGTGAGCATTATCACACAAGACAATGCAGACTCTAATTTAAACAGTCAGAGCGAAAGATCCTTAAAGTGGATGCCAGTTGGCTACAACAAGTATGTATTGCTGTTTTTGACAACATTCACTGCACTAAACTGTGCTGTGAAGTAATTATCCTAGAGACTGGCACCGCAGAAAAAACTGTAAGTCAAAAAATCCATCAATATACTTCCAGGGTGACAAAGCCAAAAGTGGAGTGTAGGAAAACAGTAAGAGCCTGGCCAAGAGGAAGTGTCCTTCCTGTGGAGCTTGCTCGCTATGGCAATGCTCCAAGGGCACAGCTGCATCACCTGACTAGAACTCTGCGCATCACTGCTGCAATGTCAATGAGTACTAACCTGTAAGTACCACCTGAGCTGCCTTGTTGGAGCCATTGGAGATACACAGGCATATGCAGGACCAAACAACTTGTACTGATGTTGGGAAGTATGTCAAACTGTCAAATTTGTCATTTCTGAAATTAGAGATACTTACACCAGACTTGCCTGACCAGACACACTCTTGGTTCAGGGAAGACTTTCTAATCTGAGCCACACTATATCTGCTCCCAGCTATTTCACTGTTAGTAGATGCAAAGTTAATGCAGGCTACAGGATCCCAGTCTTACTATCAGAAAGTCACAGGGCGTGGGAAGGAGTGAGAAGGGAACTCAATCTGATTGCTATAACTTTTAGTGTAACACAAAAAAAAAGAGAGTAAGATCTGCAGTCACACATGCAGATTATTTCTTTAATTGCTATTTCCATTAGAGAGATTAAGTAGGACTGGATAAATCCTCCATTAGATTGCATAAAGTAATTGAGCAAGAATATACCTATGACACAAAGTCAAGAGAAGTCACTGACTATGTGACCCATCCTTTAATGAGTGTGCTACAAAGGTCAGGAGAATTAGGGGAAAATCCCCCATGATTTTTATAGCTGCTACAATAATGTAAACTCAGTATAATCAAGTGGTTCGAGCAATGGCCATGAACCTAGGAAAACTGGTCCACTTCTCAGTAACACAAACGTTCAATCTCATGTTTAATCCATGGCACAGTAATACACATGATAATAATATTTCCATTTGCCCAGTGAGCACTAGTGATGTTGATGTTCTTCCACCAGTAGTTCAGCAGCCTTTTTGAAACTCATCTTTATGACACTTCTTACTACAGTGCAGTCCAGGAAATACACTGTCTTAAATGCTGGTGCATGCAGCTCTACAGTGAAAATTTAGGGGAGTGTCGGATTAATGGTTGGGCTCCATCTGAAAGGTCTTTTCCAACCTAAATGATTCTATCATTCTATGATTCTGACTTCCTAGATACAAGCATATCTGTCAATCAACTGCTTGATGATTGTTCCAGAAATATAACTATTTTTGGGTAGCTCAAAGGCACCAGAACCTAACACTTCACCCCAGCTACCTAATATCTAACTCTATTATAAAGTTGGTCTGTTGAAGAAACACGCCATCCATCCTGTGAAAACTTAATCCAAGAGCCTACCTTGGTCCTAAGCACTATCTAAAAGAGAACCTCTTGCTGGTTTCTGTATCCATCTATCAGTATTAACAACAGTGTGAAACGTCCAAAGGCTGTTTAGATGAACGAGTGGGACATCTGGGCCTTGCTTCATAATTATGCACTTCATTGAAAAATACTTTTCATTACCTTCATGTTTTTTGCTTGTCCTGTGCATTGTGCCATGATATTCACCTCAAGGTGAAGATAACTTGAGACCGGCTGGATTGTAAATGTGGGTGCACACAATTTTATATTTCATACCGTGTTAATCTCCTGCTTTAGGAGGAGATTCTACATGTTATGTAGAAGATCTGGTGTATGGCAGTTATCAAAATTGGCATATCATGTGCCAGATGATGGTGTACTTCTCCCAGCTATGCTTTTATTCTAAGATTTCTAGGTTAAGAAAGCAGACGGGATAAGCATCAAGCACAGAATCAGAATACCTTTGAAGGCATGCAGGACAAGCACCAGAGTTTATTTCATATGCCTCAGATGGCATTATAAACTATTTGTTTTCCCCATTCAGTGTCTCTGTAACACCTACATAATTCTGTTCTGCAGACCATTACACCTTTTTGGTTAGCTCAGAGAGCAATACTGATATTTCCCACCTGGACTGCACCTATTATGCAGTGCCTGTCATACTCATACCGACCAAAAAGGATTTTGCAGGCTGTTGTCCTTGAACCTTATATGTCAGTGTTAAACAAATGCTTCAACCAAGAGATGCCCATCACTATCAACCCAAAAGATCCCGAGACACGTGGCGCACTCTTTAGCAATGCCTCTGAGAGGGAATCCCAGAAACCATATCATCATCAATGCTTCCTGCAGCACCTGGCGTATTTGCTGGAGATCATCCATCCAAAACAGTGACCTAATGCAACCCTGCACAACTCACAAGGACACAAAGTAGTAGTGTGCACACAGATGTTAGGGCTTCCTTTTCCAAAGGAATTCAATGTGGTTAACAAATTCTGCACTCCAGGTACGTTTCATCCTACAGCTGCAACTGCTAGCACTTTTATAAAGCTGTCTTAATTACCAGTGACCCTGTGCTCTTCAAATGCATCAGCATTACAAGAGATGATTCAGGATGACAGGGTCACAAGCAATGGGAAAGAGTGACTGATCCATGCCCCACTTACATACATCTCTAGCTCATAGACTACTTGCCCTAGATTTAATACAAATCTTGATATGAAGAACTCTGGTTTGGCAGAATTTAAGAGGACTTGGGTTCCTGCCCTCTTTTATCAAAGGTTTGGTAGGAACTGATCTGTATAAGACATAAATACTAGAACAGAATGTGTAAAATAAAGGATTTGTGGATGTGAAAGCTGATAGATTTGGGTCTTCTGGAAAAGAACGATTTTTACCCTCAGCCTAAAATTAACTAATGCCTCTAATTTTACATTTTACACTTTATCTGGACTGTAAAAAGGTTTCTGATTTTATGTTAAAAACTGATAGACAGGGGAGGAGAACTGCTAATTGACACAGTAAGAATCCAATGCCCAAATCTGTCGTTGCCAATGAGCTCTAGAAAACTCTTTGAGAATGCATTCTCAACAGCAATGCTTTTTCAGGAGTCAACAGTACAAATGCTTAGAAAAGTATTTTCACTCTCCTCACCCAATCCATCATCAGCCCTGCCCTGATCAGCAAACACAAGCAGGATTTATTCATGCTACTTTTATTGCAGTAAATCATTTAGAAATGAGAAACAACAAAGTAGCCTCAAGCACATGCTTGGGTGTTTTGCTGAATAAAAGTTTTCATACACGTAAAATAATCACAATACTCCACTCCAGAAACAAGATGCTTATGAAGAAAGACGTCTATCATGTTGTTTCAAGAGCCAATCTCACATCCTCCACAGTCCTTACAACGGGGTCCTAATATCCTGTTATTCTTTCTAAATCAGTTTCAGGAAAATAATTCAGTCTTCAAGATTCTGTTATTCTAAATCTAAATGCTTACATCTTTTGATTCAGAACACAACTAAACCTCACCATGCCTCTCTTTAGTGTGGCATAATATTAATTTCTTTAAAAAAAATCCCTAAAGAATCAGGGAAAGGTGACATAGCTCTCCTCCTCCAGTTCAAGGAAAGTCAGACTGAAGGAACTTCCTGGCGTGATTGTTGTGATCCCACTGATCTGATTTTGCAGTTATAACTGGATGTTATTTTGCTGTGATAACCATAGCTCTCTCAAATTTTTCTCATATTGCTCCTAGGTCAGCCTGACCTATGTATGAAAAATGCAGATAGATGTAAAAAAATGCAGATAAGTATTCATATAGGAACCAATCTGTTCTGTTAATAGATCAACTTGTTTTCTTTTATCAAAGTAATCTTCTAGGCAATGGAAATATGCAAAGGTCAAATCAATCAAAGCACTAGAGAAGTACTTCTGATGCTACCATTAAATTAGTAACTCTTTTTCCTTCCAATTTAAACTAGAAGTGGTGATGACCAATACATTCTTTTCTTCTTGGGAAAGTCTGAAGTCATATCAATGGAAGAGGCATAGCGGTCAGAGTCTGAGACATCAAAGGCCACTCCTCATAGCCCTTCCATCTTTGCCACTGTCCCAAAGCACCCACAAAAAAAAAAAGAAAAAATAACAACAGAACCAGGCAATATTTGCATATGTTCATCTATAGCACATCAAATATCACCAGTCCCACACAATACTATCAAAATAATGAAAATTAGAGGCCAGCTAGGCTGACGTCTGTTAGAAAAGCTTTCAGTTTGCAGCACAGGCAACTCTGAAATGGGCTAATCAGACTCCTCTGCAAAATACCACAGGAATAGGGACTTTACAAACTTTTATTCTGTTCTAATACTCAGCTCAGAAAGCTAACCAAAGCAGCAAACCTTTCTGCAATGTGAGATCAGACATAGGAGAAGCTCCACAACAACTTTCACACATGCACATCTCTCCCAGCTAAAGGGGAAGCAAACAGCAGAACTTAAGCATAACACCCAACCAGGAACCCCCACGTAAGGCACGGGAACGAGATAAAAGGGATCCCATCCAGAGCACCCATCTGGTCCACTTTATTCCTACATCCCTGAGCCAACAAAACACACCCACCTCTGCCTTCTCTGGCCCTTCTCCTCTTCCCCCAGCTAAATAAACACGTTTGTTCTCAATCAGGAGACACAAACTGCAGCCGTGAGAGACCTACACCCCCCCCCCCCCCCCCCCACACACACACACACACACACACTTCCCCGGTCTGCAGCATCCACCGGCTGCCGCTTCCCTCCCTGCTTCCTTCCCTCCCTCCCTCCCTCCCCGTCCGGGCGGAGCACTCCTGCGCCGTGCCAGCGCCACCCTGGTTTGCACCGGAAGGAAAGGTAGATTTATTTACTTCTGCCTGCTTCAGATTTAATGATCGCAAAGGTTTTGGTAACTCTGGAGGAGCGCTCCTTATGCAAACGTAGATACACAGGGCAGTGTGATCCTTAGAGGGAAAAGGATGAGTCCCTGTCAGGTGTTTAGCATTAACATGTTCATCAAAAATGCGGTTTGGGTTCTTCTGCTTCACTCCCCCCTCCAAAATCTGGTTTGATTTTTCAGCTTCCTCCCTCTCCCCCACTCCCTCCTGGTGTCTAGCTTCTCACCCATTTAAAAATAAAAAAGCATTACTTTTTCAGCTCTGCTTTCTCCAAACAGATTTTGCTCCCTCCAAAGCCTCTGTGATTAAACACACAGCAAATAGTAGTGAGGCAAAAATTCTCTAAGCTTGTGACTTTTTGATGCCAATAAATCCCACTGCACCTTTCTCATCAGCTGCCCTCAATTTCCTTGACTAGTAAGGCTGTCATGTGCATCTAGACCTGGCGCCCTCATCCACTGTGATATTTTTGTTCTCTTTCAGATTTCCCTGAAAACTGAAGACCATGAAATCTAGATGTTTTCTGAAATATTTGGAGCAATTTAAAAAATTGATCATGTTTCCTTTTTTTCCCTCAAAATCCCCAACCTGAGAAAAAAAAAAAAGAAAAACACAACTTCAAAATGGCAAAGATCATAGAATCATAGAATAGTTAGGGTTGGGATATTAATGTTTAAGTTTTAATTTCTTGTTAAAAAAAAGACAAATTGAAAACTGAGACTAGTCTGATGCATATTCAGTTATGCGGAAACAAATATCATTTTGCTTGAGACACAGAGACAAATCTGAACCCAAAATTCTGACTCCTGTCATTGCCAGTCTGCAATGCAAAAATGAAAAAACCTCATCTGCTGATACGGAAACAACAGATCTCCACCCTGTGTAAGGTAATACAGGTTTCTGCTATCCTTTTTTTCCAGCAGAAGATCTCTTCCACAGTGTGTCTGGTACATCTGTGTTTTTTTTCTTTTAAGCCAGAAGCACCATGGGGCAGACAACAGTCTTTCTTAATATATTTTTCTGAGCAAGTAAGTGTTTAATTTTTCCTGTGGTACAGAACACAAAGTAGTGTGACATGGCAGATTCTGGTCATTTATCACAGGGGAATTTAGAGGTAGTAAATAATATAATTTCATTAAATGGAGACAACCAGAGTATAAGTATGTGGTTATAAGCCCTTATTTTTTTCTTGCTCACCAGATCATTACTCTATACAGCCGTTAGGAGAATGAAAGCTTTTGAAATAAACAAAGTGCTGCTGTCAAAAGCAGAATAGACTAAAGTGTAGAAATTAGAAGAGTAAATGGAACTGGAATTGCCATGGGGATAGGAAGGAGATAAAATGTGTATCTAGCAGAATTTGGGGTCTAGCCAGGCATGTATTTTGCAGCAGCTATGTCAGGGAGACAGATTGCTGCCCATTGCTCTTTGCTGCCCCTACTGATCTGCTGGCAGAGTGGGTTACGTGCGCTCTTCACAGCTTATTTCAGTCCAAAGAGGCCAGGTTAGTTTAGATAAACAGCAAGTCTTTGCTAATCTAGTGCATTTTGAAAAATAGGTTAGAGGAAGGTAGTACGGGCAGTGCTACTAGCAGAATCGAAGGGATTTGGGATTCCTGATAACCACCCAGAGACAGGCTGCGGTTACTAATATTTTCCACCAGCACAGCTGAAGCTGTAAGAGCACATCTGTTCACCTCCTGAAGAGGACTAGATTTCTGGTCTGCTAATCCCATTTTCCACTACATAGCCAGTCAAAACAGCTCCTCAATGGCTGGTTATCCCTCTGTGCCCAGGGATCCTTCAGTAGCATTAATTTGGCAAAAGCAGGCAAAGAGAAAAGTGAATGTTAGTGTTTGGAGCGTGATCGAAATAGGGCATATAAACAGTATAGCAGTACATAGCTCCACTCTGTCTCCTGCTTTGCTGCTGTTAATACTCTGAGTTCTTAAATCAGGCAGCTCCGTGCAGCTTTAATTTAGTCAAGGGCCAAGCAGCTATGAATTCAGGAGCCATAGGGCTGGAGCTCCCAGCAATCTGTTCTCTCCCAAATGTCCAATTAGAAGGGATAACACATTCAGAGATAAATTCCTGGCAAGAGCTGAGGATGAGATTTTGCTTGAATCAACACTGTGGTCAACACGTTGAGAATGATATATGAAAATAATGTAACACAAAGATCTAAAATGTTTAAACAAGAGATCAGTTATGTGCCTCTCAGAGGTGGTAAAGGTAAATTATTAAAGAATTTATAATTACATTCATGCCTAATTATTAATAAATAAGGATGGCTAACAGATGCTGCAGCAGATTTACATTTCCTAAGGAAACAAAAAGAATTATGGAAGAAAATAAGGATCAGCAAAATGATTAAATCAGGAAGCTGGAATGTCTGTACATGACAGAAAAGATTTTGTCAAACTATTCAGGAGGAAGCAGCAAAAAAAAAAAAAAATAAGGACGTTCCTTATCAAAGCTTAGAGGCACCAGTAGATTGAAGAAAGCTGACACAACACCTATTGTGAGAACACAAATAATAGAAGTTTCAAATTCAAGACCAGGATCAGATTCAGACCAATGTATTCACTTCCTATTGATGTCATTCAAGTGATTTCATCACTGTAAAACATGAGAACAAATTGATATCTTGTTATCTTTACCCTATGAGTAATCAGGTCAATATAGTGGAGACTTTATCAGAAAAATCTAAACTGCGTTACTTAGGAAAATTAACACCAAACCACAGAACAGAAATTGCAGCAAGTATACTTGACAGAAAGCTTGGAAGGAGGAACAGTGATTCATTATGAACAATTTTGATTCCAACTGATTTAAGATCTGAAAAAACATCAGTACAATATTCAACTCTAGACTGTATGATTAGCAACAGTGTGACAGAGAGAAACTACTGAAGGGATAAAGATTTGCTTTGATTGTTAAGACAAGAGACATTTGAAAATGGAAGAACCATGAGATCTGGTTTTGGAAGACTATTTCTTGTTTATGACCTAGAAAAAAACATCACTGAAGAAATTACTGACATTTTCACAGAAACAGATAATGAGACTGAAAGATAAAGATGTAAAATGATAACAGAAGCTTTTATAAAATGGAAAATAAAACCCAGTGATTAATTGCTGAAAAGCAGAACAGTGTGGCAACATTAAAGAAAAACACCTCTTTAGTGTAAATTTTGAAACCACCAAACATGAAAAGGAAAGAAGTGGGATACTATTGAAATCTTCTACATCATTTCTTCAAGTTCAGGATGTTATTCTCAACAAAGGAAAGCACTCTAAGACTTTTAAGTGCCTGACAAAAATGGAACATTAATGATACCTTGCAGCATTGAAGAAGACATACTCACATCTGTACCTGCCCTTATTTAAACAAATGTGTTGCAAGGCTACATTTACATGAATCCTATATGGTGTGGTGGTTTCATCAGCAAGAGTACTGAAGTCACTTTCTGGCTCATCAGTAAAGCAGCACAGACTGGCCAGGGTAGAAACAGTGAAAGGACCTGAGTATTGACAGATCTTAATTGTGGTGCTGTCGCAATCAAATGGCATTAGGTCCTTCATAGGTACTCTCAGTACAATGTAATGATTTTTCACAAGACCACTGCTACACCACATATACAACATATCCCAGAAGTCTTTGAAGATAATTTCTGTTCAGTTTTCATCAGATTTAAACACCAACATTTACCAAATACTGTATTCTACTCAAAGCTTCACAAAATTTCCTGCTAGGGTATTTTTCCCTTTTAAGTGAAAAATTGTAATGGGCTTACAGTCAGTGAAGAGCAGTATTTTGACTCATTATGTGTTGAATACTTGTAGAAAAGATCTTCCTGTCAGTGTAGAAACAAGTATCTACATACTTAGCATTGATAAAAACTGTTACTCTTAATAGGAACAATTTGTATTAGGTCATAGAATATTTTCCAACCCATAGCATCCATTCAGACCACCTTTTCTGCCATTACACGCCAGTTACTTCTGTCCAATCACAAGATTAAAAAAAAATCCAGTCTCCTATTTGCAAATCTTAAGTCCCACTTCTTCATTTACACCCAAAAATATCCTGCCCTCTGTTTCTTCCCCATCTCTTTGGCAACCGCCACAATTGCGCACATGGAAAAACATTATTAGGAAAGTCTAATGGATTTTAATTGTTTTCATTGCAAATGTTTCTCCCTGGTGGAAAAAAAAGCTCTAATCATATTGTCTCATTGCTCATTCTTTACTCTTCTTCCTGTTGTCTCTATTACTCTCTCCTTCTGTTCATTCTTCTTTCCATCCTGCTTCCCCAGATATATTACCATGCCATTCTCTTTTCTCTTCCTTGCCCTGCAGGGAAGCTCATTGCTCTCTCCTTTCTGTCTCTTGATGATGTCATTTCTCCTCTAACAGAATCTGCAGTAAAATCCATCTCCTCCTCCTTGCTTCCTACAAACCGTATGCAAAAGCAGTAGCAGAAATTGGAAGATGTGGCAAATGACCCCTGCAGTGATCAGGTCTGTGCCCATGGTAGGCAAGCATATAGGCTTACGAGAGCATAGGCTGAAAAACCTTTTGTATTGATAAATCCTGTTTCTAGCAATAAAGCAGAAATTTCAAGAGATTGAAATATCAGTTGTTGTATCAACAGCCTGGGGGTGCTTAGAGGCTTTGTACAAAAATGAGATATCAAAACTGGTTTGGTTGCTCTACAGACACAATCAAAACTAGTCTCTTTCCAAACACCCCACAGTCAAAATAGACCAAATATGCAAAGAGTGGGACAACAGAAATATCAGAAGGTCAAAAGATTTGCCTGAAGAAACAGAGTAGATCTTGTCTGTGATTACTTATTGATGGCTTGTGTATTTATTTTCATTACATATCCCATGACCAAGTAGTAATGAGAGAAACAAAACCTTGTTTATTCTTTCAGATCACTGTTTGGAACATCTTAAGCTGTTTTCCATGTTTAGTTGGTTATTTTGATACTGGCAGGTATCACACTTCTTTTCTAAATCACTCCATTTGTCTCAACACTAACAAACTCACAGCAAAAGTGGTAAGTTTTGAATTTTATTAGTTTTTTCTTTGGAGGAAATCACCAAAACAAGTTTTCTGGTTTTGGTGTG
Source organism: Pezoporus wallicus (assembly GCF_028554395.1). Lineage (NCBI taxonomy): Eukaryota > Metazoa > Chordata > Aves > Psittaciformes > Psittacidae > Pezoporus > Pezoporus wallicus. The sequence continues at coordinate 5,431,784 of NW_026641037.1, read as the reverse complement.
GATTCTCACTTTTGACATACTGTGAAGGGTGCTTTCTCCCTGCCTGTCTGATCCAGGTGTGGATTAGCAAAGGGGGAAATAAAGGTGGATTTTTTTTTCCCAGAAAGCCTCCCAGGTAATACAAGGATTAAAGGTAATGTCTTACAGCTCTCAGGACCAATGTCCTCACAAGGTTTTAAAACATTTTAATGAAAAAGAAATAAAATCCAAACAAGAAAAAATGCTATTAGAATATTTTAAGGATTTTCATTACAAAATAAAACAGATATTTAGAACTGTCTGATAATAGCAAAGAAACGTTTGATAACTAGTTACCAATGCAGTTGTAAATTAGTGATGTCGGCATGAAAATGCCTTTTTTTTTTCCGCTACACTTTTAGAGTCTAAAAAATTACTATGGACTTGTTTAGGATTGTGACCTGGTGTGCTGTTTTAAACAATAGGGAATGTCAATAAATAAGGATGTCACTTAGCCTAAAGATGGTCTTGCTTTGGTTTTAGACTATGAGCTGGAAGGCTTGAAACAAATTGACTGGCCTCTGATCAGTTATAGTTTTGAGAAATGTTAACATTTCTATTGTTCTAAAACCAAAGGATGTTTTGATGTTTTGAGGGAAATCCTAACTCAAATGCAAGTTGTCTGTCAAGAACTGAGGGCTTTCCACACATTTCTTTCATTATGAAAAGCTGATGATACTTGAGTTCAAGTAGCTGAAGAAATTTGACCTTTGATTCAAGCATTTGTAGGTTACAGCACTTTCAGAAGCCACAACTTTATTTCTCAGGCACAGAGAAACATGCTGAATGTCAGCTGCTATGTAATCATAACACTGAGACATAGGTTTCCAAAGGAAATTTGGGAGCTCTTGTTGCAGGTACTCAGATACTCAGTGAAATTCACAAAGTTACTCGCGGCCCCAGGCTGAAAATAGGAGTTGTGTCTTGTCTGCTTGGACTCTTTTGTAAACCCAACTAGGCACCTTTCTGTAGTTGAGTATCCAAGTTTCCAATCATTCGATCTGAAGAGAAACCATATCCAAGTATATCTGCTTTGCAACCATGCAAAGGGCCTGACGTTTGTGACCTGCTCAGCTTCCCTTCTCGTCTACATTTCAAATAAAATATAACACACAAATTCCACCAAAGTGCATTCTGACACCACCATTTGCAGAATTTGTGCAGAATCCAATTCTTAGATTATCTTCTGAGACATATTAGCATAACTGTCTCAAGAACTAGAAACAAATATAACCAATATTGACTAGGTTAATGTGCTCAATTAAATTCATCTTTACTAATAAAATAGGGGGGAAATGTGCATGGCTAATACTGCAATTTTCAAGTTTTAAGAAAAAATAATTTTTTTGCCCCCCAACTAGCTGTAAGATACAGGGGAAAATTTATCTTGTGTGTTATCTAATAGGCCTTCCAGAACTAAAGACCACAGGAGGTAAGGCTAACAAAATTAATATGCAAAGAAGTACAGCACTAGGGACCCATAATTTTCTTGCAAATGGTTTCACTTTAAGGATGAAACAACACAAGACAATACCAATTTATTTCTTTTTTTTTTTTTTTTGCAAATAGATGATGCTTTAAAAAAATTAACACATGACAGCAGGTGGGAAGAAACTAGAGAAGTGGATATTCAAAGTAGAGAGTGACTACAGATTTGATTTGCTTAACATTTTACTGACTGATTTGAATTCACTGATATGTTAAAACAATATGAGGAGATATATTTAATTAAGACATGATTGGTTGTTATTCAGACATGAAGTAAACATTTAACAACCTATTGAATTATTAAAATGAATGAAAAATAATCTGACCTCCAGAAAGCAGAATTGTAAATAATAAGGACTTAGGAAATTCTACTTGACCATGTTTGAAAATTCTGTTCATTTTTGTTTGCATTAAATAATGACTGTAAAAGTAATCATTAACAAATGCATTATTAATCAGAGCTTTTTAGTGACAAAGGAGTGCTTTATTACAGTAACAGATTTGTATCACATTTATATATGCAAAACTATTATGAAACATGATAAGAGAAAGTTAAACTGTTCTTGCTTCCTTGTGTGGAATTAATACGGGCATTTAAGGTTCTGTTCTTTGTATCTGCTTTTAGATGTCAGCAATAACGAGGTATTGCTTCTTGTAGTAAAGAGCTCATTGTGATTAGATTTCAAAAATATATGCCTGCACCCCAGGAAATGGTTCAATGTAATAGTATTCCCATCAATTCAAAATAGGTGAGTGTCAGACAAGCTTCAAAGGTAACAAATCAGCTCAGCATAATTCAGAATTTTAAAACTGAGACTTGAAAAAAGAGAAAGATTACGTATCTTGGCCTAAGCATATCATAATTTGATGTTTATATATGTCAAATGTAGTATATTATGGCGATAAAACATGCTGACAAAAATGGTGTCTGTGAAATGAATCTTCATTTAGAATAAGGAACATCTTGTTTTAACAAGAACATTGTAACAGATACTGCAGGACATTAGTTTGAAATATTTTTAATGTATTTTTATCATCACATAAGAAAAGCTTAGCCTTTAGAAGTCCAGTTTACCTCTGAAACATATCAGGAAGTAACTCCTGATAAGGATTGCAGAATTTTTTTGACTTTAGCCTTTGCAAACCAAAATGTTACATTATTTAAATACCACTGAAAATTTCTGTAAATACCCATATTTAATACTCATATATATGAGTGTATATATTTAAATACTCATATATAATATATATTCTATAAATATTCACTATTGTGAGTAACAATTCAACCTGTAATTAAGGAGGTGCAATTATGTGAGTAACTTCTGACTACTGTGATTCTTCTATTTGTACAGCTGTTCATAAAACTGGGATCAAAGATTGTTATAAATATGGTTTCCTTAGAATAAAACAAAATAAGCGGACTGGGGGAAGGCAGAATGTAGGGACTTCTCCCTGAAAACCACCAACATCAAAGACTAAAACAATCCCCCTGTGAAGCTTTAGTTCACATATATATTTTCTATTTCTGCAAAATTCTGCAAGATTTAAGAAGAACCAGACATGTTTTTGCTAAAATCATTGAGAAAATGATTGAAATAAGATACAGTTCAATTTAAGGATACAAAAAACACACATTTTTATAAGAGAAAAATTAGATAATAGATTCAAAACCATACACAAACAGACCCCTGCATCTTTCATTACGTGTACTTTCATCAGTCTACTGACAAAGTATAATTGAGTAGGAAATCTGATTTTATTTATAAAACAGCTATTGTATATCTTTAAGGAAAACAAGTTCCTGAAATCAAGTTCCTTAAACAAGAAGCCTCATTCCAGTGCAGGAAGCCACTCACTGGGAGAGTTACATGTGAGTAAGGGTTTCCAGGACTGTACTCTGGTTTGATGTGTCCTATGAGTTCTCTTACTCACCTTCCATAAACTTTGTTTTCTTAATTTTAAATATTTTTTAAAAATAATTTATCTATTTAAATCTGAAAAGATATATAAATAGCATTTGCTTTGGTTATTATCTGTTCTTGGAGGAGGGGGTGTATATTTAATTCAAATGCCTCATTTAGGGCTTTGATCATCTGGTCATAATAACAATAGCAACAAAAATAAAATGTATTATTTATAAGTTTATAGTATTGTAAATTCAGATACTTCTAAAAGACTAAAAATTAAGCTCCAGTTGTTCAATATAAAAAGGCCTTGAAATGTAATCTCTGTGAGTTGATTGATGTATTACATGATGTCTTTTTTTTTCTTTTGCTTTCTCTGCACAAACATATTAAACATGCTTGATAGTTTTCTGAGTACAAATAATTTTTTCCATTTCCCTTTGCCCTCAATCTATTATCTTTTGCGGTATTTAACAAATCAGTGTAGGTAATATAAAATTGAGTTACTTTATCCGTAATCAAATTAATTATATATTAACATTTTCTAAGGCCATAAAATATGAATATCTAATAATAGCAATGTTTGCATTTTGCTGTAATAGTTAAAAAATCATCTTCTTTAAGGAACAATAAGAGGATAATGGAGACTGCCAAAATTAAACACAATATCACGCTCATTCCTTTTTTATTAGGCTTCCTTAATTGCTATGAATCATATTCTTGCAGTCAGCAACTGGAATGAAGTTGGATGGTTAAAGGAATTTTGACTGGGCAAATAAAATTACATTCCTTAACCAACAGTTCTTGTAACATGAAAAAAACATGAACTCGTTAAAACTTGAAAACTTGTGTTATTTCATTTTAAAGCTATTTATCCCTCACATAAACAAAATCAAGCATTTTTAGGTGTTTCTGTGACCCTTTAGTGCAGACCAGCACCATTCTTCAGCTCACAACAGCTACATTCAACATTCCACCATGGAATTCCCTCAGTCCCAGCACAACAGGAACAGCCAAAATTTCTTTTGCTCAGTAACACAGTACAGATTATTGGCTTGATTATACAGTGTGCTGGTCACCTTTGACACCTAATCCATACGTTTCCTGCAGAGGCTGGCTGCTGAGTATCCAAGGAAAGGATCACTGTCTTCCAGCACTTATAGCAAGCACCTTCTGAAAGCTGGATGCCCGTGACCAGGCAGCATATTTACGTAAGCTCTTGTCAGACAGCTACTGAGCCACAAGCTTTCCAGAAAGGGTAGGGCAAGAAGAATTTTGCTGGTTTCCCCACAATCTGGAGAGGTTTGTAATTAGTATCCCAGCTTCCCACTGAACCCGCAGTGGCAGGCTGAGCATCCTTGCACTCCTAACCTGTTTAAAATCTGCCACCTCAAGGATCAACCCTTGGGAAAAGTCAGGTGAAAGCAAATCCTGTGTTTTCTCAGTCTCCCCTGCAAGAGATGCTGCTCCAAATAAATCATAATTCTGAACACTGGGACAACATATTTAAACCCAAGTGCCCAAGTCACCTCAGTTTACAACCAAACAACTAGCTAGAACCTATTCCTGGAAGCTGAGTGAAGAAGGCACTTGCCCTCTGACTTCATCAGCAGTGTGACAATGCCAAGCAACTTGCTCTAAAATTAGGGTAGAAATAAATGGAAAAACTTCTCAGTCACAACAGTGCCAGTCAGGCATTTCCACAGGAGTCCCCCAGCCACAGAGCATCAAGCAGGCAAGCAGAGATGCCGCTGCTGCAATGGTGCTTCCTTCCAGCACTTCCCAACACTCACACTGCAACCAAGCAGTCCTGGTGGCATCGTTCTTGCCAAAACATTTCTGCTATTGCAATAGTTTTGTGAGAGGAAAAAAATACCTTCTCCCTTTTTGTTTTAAGTACAGCCGAGTATGTCCAATCTTGATATAAAGGCAAGGATACTCTAAGTATATACATATAAATGTTAATATATATAATGTTATATATATTTATATATATAAATACATATATGTTACGCATATATATTATGTTATATATAATATATAGTGTTATATATATTATATGTAATATATCGTATATAGTATATAATATGTATATTTTATATATATAATACTATATATAAAAGACAACCACACACACATTTGGTTCTTGCCCAGTATTGTCAACCAGGACAAATGTTTGATATTCCACCCTGATTCTTAGTGGTCTCTGTTATTTAAGAATCCTTAAAATTAAAAGACAATTTCTTTCTTATACTTCCCATAAATAATGTGAGATTTTTTACATCACTGTTCAGAAGTATTGAAGCATTTAAGCATACATTATTTTATGTAGGGTCCAAGTGGAAACAAGCGATTATCTAGACTCCAAATTGTGGAAATAAGTATATAGGAGCCAAAAAATCAACTATGAAGAAAAGCTACACATTTAAGATGCAAAATGAGACTTATGCCAAATTGGATTTCATGGAATAGAAAGTATTTGTTTTCTTTAGGAGAAAGAAGACTCGTATTTCTGTGTTTCCCCTCCAATATGTGTGGAATACAAAGTTTCAAATTTATTTTTACATGTAACAAATGTGGTGTATAACTCCTAAATTCATAACAGTCTTGGGGAAAATCAGCTTTACAATTATTGTAGTGCAATTTTTCCTATCCAGAAATGCTGTGGACTTACTGTTTACCTTTCAGTTGATTTTATTTGCGAGATTATATACCAAATGGTCCCATGGGCTTGCTGAATATATGGGTGCTAACAATGAAAAATGTGCATAGTTTTAATACCAACTTTGTAAATTGCCTTAATAATAGCCTGTATAATGTAATAGTATTTTCAACCAGTACTTTTAATTTCTAGCTCATAAAGCCTTTTCATTGAACCCCAAGGGTGTAGCTATAAAAGTAAGATTTAATTTTGTATATAATGTGGCCTAAATTAGTTTTAAAGCAATAGGAGAAACATGCAGCTCAAAGAGATAAGACTGAAATTATTATAACTCACTGAAATTTCCTGTAACAAAATTAATCATTATTTTCATTTTAACATAATTTGACATAAAAAATATAAGACTAATGTAGGCCTAATCAAGGTATGTATTTTAAATGACTTTGCTGTAAATTACAGACCATAAAAAGAGTGTTGCAACCCTATGACAGGAAATTATTTGAAGACACGTCCAAAGTGTAAGTTGAGTATATTTCTTTGATGGAATAAGTTAATGAAAAAATACTACTCCATAATAATGAAATGATGTATGTATGTTTATATCTTTGACCGCTACTGGAAGTCTGTACCCAGAAACTGCCAGCACAGTCTGATGGCTATCAGTCTCGGCATGCTTGTCAACTGTCTGTGATATTTGGTCATTTTTCCAAATGCCCCTGCTGGAATCATGTGATTATGCAAAATCTGTTTCTCTGTTTCTAACCCTCCTGACTGCAGAGAAAATCTAGCAAGCCTGAACAATAAAGAAGATGAAAGGAGACAGAACATAAAGAAAGACACAAAATTATTTTCTCAGACTCATTTTTTTTAATTTATGTATGATGCTCATCTTTGTTCAAGGGCTTGACATGTTCTTGAATGCTTGGGCTTGGCAAGTGTACTCTGCTGACCGTTTTAAATACATTAAAAAAAAACTTAAAAGTAAGCAAACTGGTACAAAGTCATCTAACTCTATGAGAAAAAAAAAACTGTGTTTAACCTGAATTTATTTTTAAGGACACTACATAAACCAAGGACCAAAATTTTCCTGCTATACCATGGCTATGATTCTCTCTCTACAGGAAGACATCTTCCAATACTAAATACTTTCTACTGTGAATAGTTCCTTTGGGCCCTTAAAAGGCATTGATTACAGCTATTTTTGCGGCTAAATCTGATATGACTACCAATCAGACAGGTAAAGGGTATAGGAGAATAAGAAAGAAGGGAAGATTTCTGAAGCTACCAGGTTTAGGTTATTTCCAGCATCGGAATACTATTTAAATGTTTTCTATATATAATAAAATTTATCGCACTAACATATTGTATGAAGATCTCTGAGGTCTGTTATATTAATGCCAGCACATCTGGTTTTTACTTACAAGACCAGTAAGGTTTTGTGTTTTATTTAACACTATGAAAAGTCCTGAAAAGGAAAAAAAGGAAAAGAAAAAAAAAAAAAAAACATATCCTTGACTCTTCTTTATCAAAACCATCAATGAAACTCAGAAAGGAGTGACAATCAGACATACTGCCTCAGCATGCTCCAGCACTGTAGTACCCAAGTACATTTTGGACACATTAGGAGACTGGACTTGGGAAAACTTTGCCCAAAGAGTCCTACAAGTTCCTGATGCTAGCCCAGAGCTGTTTGTTAAACAGTAAAACTTCCCTCCAGTTTCAGTATGTACGGGCTCAGCCTCATCAAGAGTGGCTTTGTGGAATATCCTCTGTCAATGTTTCTTTTTTAAAGTTTATTTCATCTTTGTGAGCCTTATTGATTTTTACAGCTGCTGCTGGTCTGACCCCAGGAATTGAATAATAGCTTGCAGCTCCTGCAAAACCACCTCCTACTCCAAAGTTTCACTTATTGTATATGTTGAATACCTAAATAGCCTTAACTATTTGTGTTTCTGAAGTCTTGCAACATATTTACTGCAAACAAAATGTCTGTATCAAGCAGTCTAAATAATTAGACACATTAATTAGACACACACACATATACATTTATATACACAGGAAGGAGGAAATGATATATTAGCTGTATGTCAAAGTGGTGTTGCTACTAGCATCCTAAAATCCATCATTTGCCCAGCTGTCGGGGGCTGTGGGAAGCAGACACCATGGCACTGACTGCGTTATGTAGGATGTCACATTACCTGTCCTCACACATATGAATCCACTTGTGCCATGGAGTGGCAGGTCCGTTTGCTCACCTCTCTGTATCGCACCACTTGGGTAAGATGTAGGCAAGACAAGCAGCCAGAGGCATGTGCAGGCAAAGCCCAGGGCCACAGCTTGACCATGTACTTCAGGTGGCTGCAAAGCTCTAATTTTTGGTGGAGTAGTTGTACCCTTTGGGGCAGCAGCCAGGCATTCTCTGAGGCACTACAGACAGTAATCAGACAGATGTGAGTGCCAATGTCACAGTGCTCACCCTGTGTGACTGCAGCACCCAGGAGGATATTTTGGTCACAGGACTAATTAAAGTTCAGAGAGTCAAGTAAAAAGTAAACAAAATCCAAAAGAAATATTTGTTTAACACAGTGTCATCCTGACAGTTACATTTGTCTGTGGCTTAATTAATTAAATGAGATTGTATGACTAGTTGAGGCCACAGTTTTAACACCAGCATGAAAAGTATACTATATTAAAACACCACCCAACTTCCAACCTGAACTCTTTTCCTAACATATTTTTAGTAAAATTATTCCATAATCAAACTAGAATAAAAGAGATATATTCTGATAGAAAGGGAGGGACTGGCTTAATGCTGAGGGTCTGTTGTCAGCGCCATAGGTGCTGTTCTGAGGATGGCGTGAGTGCTGGGTGAGCAACTTACCAGCAGTACAACAGGCTGCCAAGTGAAAAGTTGATCTCCTAACATCAGTCACATATCCCCACAGCAGCACTTTAAAGGGCTGACTGTGATCTACCAACAAAAAGATGAACATGACATTAATTTGTTTCTGAATAAGCATTATTTTGATACATTTGTATTTTTTACAGTAAATGCACTTTGCTGAGTCATTTCAGTGATTTTTTATTTTATTTTTGATTTTTTTTTGGGGGGGTAGGGAAATAATGGTATGGCTGAATTGCCACTAGAAGACAACTCAGGTGGATAATGGCAAATTCAAATGCTGAGGATTTTTCATTTGCTTGTCATGACATTGCTGGCAGTAATCAAATAGCCACGAAAAAAGCACAACCCTGCGCTGTTCTGTTAGAGAGGTGGGTTATCTCAGGTGGTTTCTGAGTGGCAGAGCTGAGGACACTCCAGAGAGAATTTATAAGCATTGCCACACAGGTTTTGAAATGCTACAGATTTACTTTTAAATTAGTAAGAGATGGTTTATTATTTGTTTTCTACTCCCAAATATATATTTTTTTGTCACATTCAACAGAAAACAATAATCTTATGAAAGTCTTTGGAAACTTTTTCAGTTTTCCCTTTCTTGTCTGTGAAACTTTCAGTTATCCAATCCGGACACAGAAAGAGTATCCTAGTATGCAGGGTGATCAATTACAAATGATAAATAGCTAGTAGCAAAGTGCTGAAAATGCAGGCATTATGATCAGCTTGCAAACATCCTTTGTGCTCAGCATTTCACTAAAGTGCTCACTGGGTAATCATGAATAATGAACACAATAGTAAAAAAAAGAAAAATAAAAATTGTTCAGTTAAAAACTGGCAAGGAAAAAAGTCAAATAAATTATTCCATATGATCAGTTTTCCCCTCCAGTTACTGCTTTATCCTCCTCTCCACAGTGAGAGCCACCAGGACCTGTTTGCTTTCTTCCCAAAGTTTCTTTGACAATATACTACTGGACCCTCTCCCTGTCTGTCTGCAGCCTCAGTCTGTTTCATGGGAAATATTTGGTGGACTGCAGCCAAGCTCCCCTTCACACACAAATGCTCTAATCCACCAAACAAGAGTGCCTATTTTGCAGAATAGAGAATGAACTCACCTATTTCATCCAAACCAGATTTATATCAATGTCCAGGCTTAAGGCAGAGATGCCTAGCTGTTTCCTCGTGGGGAACGATATGAAAAGAAAGAGTTAAAATTTCAGTGCTTTGGACACAACAAATGCATTTGTTCAAGGAAAAAAGTTGTAACAAGAAGATATGCACGCCTGATGATGAATGAAAGCCTGTTTGTACCTAATGTATCGAAGAAATTGTTCAAGAGCAGTTAATTTTGACATTTCAATGTCTTTATGAGTTATCTGCCACAGAAGTACTTATTTTAAAAAGATGAGTTGCCTGGCAACCACTTTAACATAGAGCAGCTGACTTTTCTGAACTTTGGGAAATGTTTTATTCATCAGCTGGTAGTCTTTGCTCACTTCCCTTCATTTCCAAATTCCCTTTCCTGATTGTTTACATGCTTTTTACATTCTGCAGAGCAGCTTCATGGTCTATCCAGTACCATTTGATAATGGACACCAGTTTCTTGCATAATGGACACCAGTTTTTGCATAAGTCACTTTAAAGAAGCAACAGGCATTCATGTTATAATTCTTACTGCGTTCATATTCAAACCATCAAGTGAATTGACCTAAACTAGCCTTATTGCAACAGAATGTTTGAAAGGGTTGTGTTATTTTTTTTCTGTTAATTAATAAAAATATCAATACCAGAGACATTGCTTTCCTTCAGGAATTGCCCACAGATCTGTTGATATCAGTTTATGGGTAGAGAATAAAGACACTGGTAGATAAAAAGACAGAAAGATGAGAACTGTTTCAGATTACACCACTTGGAAATATTACAAGAAATCGGGGGAGGGTGAGGGAAGGAAATATACAGCAGAGAAGTTCTTGCCAATAATCAAATAGTTCTCAAGGGAAATAACAGACGTCTCATTCTGAGCCTTTTCCTCTATAATTTGTATGGCAATACAGAACCTGAACAGACAAAAAGAAAGACACTGACATTTTGACCCACCTAGCTTTTTGAAGCCTTCATTATCAAACACAGTTTGATAAAGGCACCCTCATGTGTTGGTTTAATTCTCCGTATGGAGAAAACATTGTTTGATCTCCAGCTAGGGGACCACATCTCTTGAAGTGCTCACATGGAGTGCATACCTTGAGGCCCTGACCCGAGGAGCCAGTGTAGGGGATGTAGTTTTGGATAACAGTTTAGAGAATGTTAATGATGCCCTGGAAGGGATTTGTGGTACTGACACCCTCAAAATCAGGGTAAGATAGTTTTTCTGTTTTGAAGCAGCACCAGATAATGTAGTGTTCACTTTTAATGAGCTTTCTTGTTTAGGAGGGTGTTGTCTACACATCCATGTAAATGTGTGTTAAAGGTACAACAAAATAGCATTTTCAAAAGGTTAAGTAAACGAAAAAGAGGTAAATAAAAGCGGTATACCCAGCCTCTGGCATTAGAGAAAGCTAAACCAAAAGCCAAGAAGAAAGACAAACCAAATTCTGTTTTCCAAAGGCAATGGGTAGATGCTTTGCTTTTAGACCTAAAACAAAAGTTTCCACCCAAATTTTTTCAGCAAAAGCTTTGAGAAAAGCCTATCCCAGTGCATCAAATCAAGAAGGAACCAGAACCAGCCCATGTTGTTTACACATCCATGTAAATGTTTGTTAAAGGTACGACAAAATAGCATTTTCAAAAGGTTAAGTGAATGAAAAAGAGGTAAATAAAAGTGGTATACCCAGTCTCTGGCATTGCACGTGTTCTTTTATCTCTGGTTCTAACTTATTGCTTTTGAACTAAGAGAATTTGTTTGATATTTAAGAAAAAGCAATCATAAGCCAGTATAAGTCATTAAAACTGCTCAACTATTCTCTTTATAAAGCCATTAAGCAATGAAGAGTGTCCAAGGAGGAGGGTTTGAACAGAGTATGTCACGCACATGCCCTGAGCGGCACAGGGAGAAACCCCTCAGCAGCACTCCACTGAATGCTCTCCATTCCAGAAATGGATGAGGCAGAGGACCTGCTTCATGCAAAATTACACGGAAGCACATCATTTGTGTCATCACTCACTGAATTAAAATGTCCAGACAAACATAATGCCATTATCTCCTAATCTTCAGGTGTTCAACCATACTGGTACAGTGCTTTTATTTATCTCCCAGTCTTAGTGTACTGGATGGCTACAAGCACTTCCTGTGCAGAGTAAGCTTTGAAAAGTGTCCTTTAAACAGAGTTTTTTATGGAACTTTTCTTCTATTGTACCTTGCTAAGGGTGGCTGCACTGAGTGAGGATTTGGCCTTGTTTATCCTCTCTTTTAGGAGACCTTTAAATTATTTGCTTTCTGTAGAGATGTATTCATGATAACATATTTTCAAAAAATAGACATGAAATCTTTTTCCTAAAGAAGTATACCTGATTTATTTAAGTCACTAGCAAAACTCCCATTGAATTGAGTACTATCTGCCCTCTACTTAAGGACTTCACCAGAGAGATGGGATTTTTGGCTCAGAAATACAAGACCAGCTGAATGTCTGAAATTGCCTAGTTGCCATACAGTTATGCTGTTCAAAGAAGCATCTCATATTTAGATCTACTAAGTCCTGAAGATTTTTACAAGTGTACAAGCACATGTAATTTGTGTTAAGACAGAACTACACGCACAGACTGGAGGATTACCAAAAGACCAGACAGATTCACATTCATACGCTTTATAAATTTGAAGCAGGATACCCATATTGTCCTGCATCTCATGTAACTTTGGTTGGAGTCAGCGAACCCTTCACCAATAATGGTGAAAGCAAGACCAGATACAACTGTGGAAGTGTTATTACTGGCAGAGACCACAGCAGGAAAATTGTGCGGGGATGTTAGAAATTAAATTCTTTCTCCAGCTATCATTTCTAGTTAATGCAGTCATGTAGTTCAAAAATATTCGTGACAATTTCCAGTAACTTAAATTAAAAGTTATAATGAAGTGATCTACTAATTAGTAGATTAAAAAAGATCCAAAAAGATCCAAAATTTTTGAATACTACTTCCCTCCCAGTGGAAGTCTCAGTTTCTGTGTGTGTGTCTTCCTTAGACATATTAGGAAATATTTGTTTATCAGTGAATATTTAGATCCTGTTTATGCCCATGCAGTGGCACACATCTATAATACCACATTTGTATAAAATTACATTCCATTTCTCTACCCCTATCTAGGATGGTTGGAAATCACCTTCCAGACCCCTATGAAACAGTAACGGAAGCTGTTAACATCCAGCCTTTCCTTCAAGGGGGAGAAATGATTCGCTAAAGGAAATCCGTGTGGTTTAATAGCCTTCCTATGCCCATTCTTGGCCTGCTACACAGTTTGGTCTTTACTTCTCTTTCACATAAAAGACTCCCTGTAGCGAAGCACAGAAGTTTGAAGCACAGATGAAGCAGGCATATTTTGAGCAAGCCTAAGTATTGCATCCCTCCACAGCTTTCTTAATCACCCATTCAGTATCATTGACAGCACAGGTCTCGGGAAAGCAAAAATCTTCCTATTTCTATCTCAGTCCTCTGGTTATTTATTAAATAACACATGAGGTCTGCTTTCTTGCCCTCTAGCAGAAGAGTCAGATTTGCCATACATATTAGTTAGATAAAGCTACCCAAGAATTTAGTGTGCTCAACTATAAAAAAATTCAAGGGAAAATTCTTACTTCCCTTCAAATCTTTAATTTTCTGAAGAAAAGCACAAAAACTAAAAATCAGGCAAGCAGTGACACATATTACACAAAAGAAACAGTGCTCAATGAGAAAAAAAAATAACTGTCTTGCTTGGATATGGTTAAAATGCACCTTTTTAAAAAAGTTTGCTTGTTGGCCTGTTCTCTGTTGCACAGCACTTTCCTGGCACGCTTTATTTATGTACCTATTGTTTTATTACTTATCTGTTATTAATATAGCTATTATATATCTATTATATGTCTGCCAGATACCCTTCTATCTATCTATTCTAAGTCCATTTCCTTGTCTGCGAGAGAAGCTGTCTCAGGAGCGTCTGATCCCAAGTGATTGGATTACTAGTAACTAACACAGACAGTACCAGTTGGTGGACTCCTTATACTGCCTGTGCTGCCTGCTCTCCAACCCCAAACACATTTTTAGAAGCCTTAAGGAGACAGCAATTAAGTGAGGTAATGGTTATTCTTAGCCTATTATCTCTCACGCAAATGCTGTTTCCATAAATAGAACCTGAAGGATCTATCAAAACATGGAACATACTTTAACATATAGTGATAGCATGAGAATGAGATGGGATCTTCAGGTTTGTTTTCAACTGAGTAAACATGGGGATTTTTAGGGCAGGCCTTCCAAGATGTCCTGGGTTAGTAAATACATGCAGATGGTAAAACAAATTGACATAATATTAATTGAAACACTCACTATCCCTTCAAGAGTTATTGTTTTAGTTCAGCTTTCTAATGGAAAGGAATTTGTTGCACTGTAACTTGATATTATTCCTACAAACTAAATAATTATTTTTATTTTTTTTTAATCAAAAAGGCTCCTGGTTTCCTTAAATCTAATAGTAATTGAATCCACATTTTCCAAGCTATGTAACAAACAGCTTCTTTATGCATAACTTGTATTCAACTTGGAACATGATATATTTTCAAAGGCATTAAGGAACAAAGTGCATAAGCAGTCAGATTTGAATATAACATATTATACCATTCAATCAGCTTACTATAGGCCATAGCTTTAAAACTAAAATTATACCAGTACTGCAAGCATTTGTGCTCCAGAGGGAGATGGTTAATTCTTCAATAAAAAGTAGAAGGATTTGCATCTGCCCTGGCTGACAACATAAAAGATCAACGTTTTTCTTATACTTAGGGCAAAACGTTCTCTGTAATAACCAAGTTAATGCAATATTAAAGCTGCAGAGTTAAGCATATAAAAATGAGGATAGGCATAGCTAACTACAAACATTCAACCTTAATTCTGTCCTTTGGTGTGTTTGCATTAAAATGTGGTTTGCCATTATGCTATCACTTCATTAGCAATACAATTAAAAATATTAAGCAGCAGAAAGTGTGGGTCAATCATATCAAATCTTGTCATTTGAAAAGAAAATTTATAGAACTAGAGTGTACATGGCATATTCCAAGCTTTTGCCATATTATGGCTTGGGCAGGATTTTATCTATAAGAAATGCAGTGTTTCTTATTCCTCATTTACAAAGTTACTCACAGACTCTTCTGATATGATAAACAGAATATAATCAGGAAACAGGAGCATAAAAGGGGGAAGATGCACTATATTTTACACATATGACACAAATTCTCGAACTTCAGCAAGCAAATGAGTCAGTTCCAATACTAATATTTTATGCAAAACAGTTTACTCTTAAAGGCTCTAGTTCCCAAAAGCTAGAAATACTTTTTTCTTCCAACATAAACTGTTAAACAAATACAGCAATATATTTCTTAATGACCCACTTGGAAAAGCAATCCTGTAAATTTTTAGGTGAAAAAAATGTATTTTCATACCAGAAATTTGAAGCACAGAAACACTACTAAATCCAAAACATTACTTCACGTTACTTTTTTTTAAAAAATTAGTACTTATAGTTCTCTCAAAAGGTAAATGCTTTACTTGCTAAAATTCTACCCCATTCGTTTGGAATCAGTTTAGCAAATCAGTCAAGATACATTCTTGGCTGCACCTTTTTTGTTCACGTCAGATCCTCCCCCGCAAGGCCTTGCCTCCATACAGTTCCTGCACCAAATTAAATCAGTTGGAAAAATGGTTCCGTTAAAATCAGTGCCACTTCATATCATAAACAGAATATTATTGGTATAGACTCTATTTGTACCACACTGCTTGTTTTTGTTAAAGCTATACTGAAATAAATATCTTTATGGCTAACACACTTGTGTCCACACGAGGCTGTTAGATTGATTTAAACACTCTCTGTTTTCCCAGCAATTTAGCTAAATTATTAAAACAATGATATAAAAAGAAGGACATAGAGAGCCAGATGATAGAAACCAAAAAACACTTCCACCTCTTGCTTTCTTCAGCATTTGTTTGAATTAAAATCTTGCAGATCATGTCTAAGCCTATAGTCACGAAAAGCAAGCGCATTAAAAAAGAAGGGGATTTGAAGGACTCTGCAGCATTCACCTCTTTTCAGTAACAAAGTAAAATTATCATTAGTTCAGTAGTGTATAAAAGTGTTCTTTTAACAAGAAAATGTTCCACTTTTAGTTTCTTTGCCATTTGTAAAAAAAAAACCTCTGGGAAACTTTTTCTCATTATCAGTGATTTATTTCATTTCTCCTGAACCCGGAGTGTAATAATGGTCCAAATGTAATAGCCTTGACCTTTGCAGCTCTTCTCAGGGAGGTCACAGAGAATTTTGTTAAAGTCACGAGCAAAGATTTCACTTAGAATCCACGTTACTTTAAAATATGTATAAGGGGTTTATCTCCTGGAATGTATTTCTCAGCTGTCCCTGTGGCTAGCCACATAATCAATATTTTTTCAGAAGCAGGGAAGCTGAGGCACACCAAAAGTGAATTACCACTGACTCAAACTGGCAAAGATGGAATTAGAGGTCAGGTTTTCTGCATCCAATACTCACTTCAACCACAGTCCCATCCTTCCTCCTGTCCTGTCCATGTTCTCCCATAACAAGACACAGTTATTATTTAAAAATTAAAGCGTGGGAAGATTTGTGCACATGAGCCCTGGTATTACTGCTCTTCTGTGGTGCTTATTTGAAAATCCCAAGGGATTTTCATCTTGTTAGGCAATGCCCGATAATAAATTTTGTCTCCATTCTCCTGCCTGCTTCATACCATTGTCTCCTTTCCTAATGCACTGCGCATCAGGACTGCCATTTTTGGTACAGCTCTAAATTCAGTTTTCTATTTCTAATTACCAGACTCTCAGGCTGTTAAAAGGAAAGTAGAAGGAGCTCTCCATTTTAGAAAAGGGCATGAAAACTGGCACAAAGTGAGTTTTAAGAGCATACTTATCAGTGAGGAATCCCTCATGCCTTTTCTCCCACCATTTTGTGAAAACCATAAAAAAAAAAAAAAGGCAACCACTAATATTCAGATTAATAAAGACCCATATGACTCCCAGCTGTTGACTATAAGTGGCAATCCGTGTGCAGTCTTTGTACCCAATGTGGTTTTCACAATACCCATATTTGTTTCTGCCTCTCAGTCAAGCTCCAAATAGGAACTGGTATGGAGTAGGATCTGTGCAAATAATTTATTGTCTGTCTTACATTTAAAGAACTGCAAAAAGAATGTGAAAAAACAAGGAAGAAGGTTTTTGTCTATTAATCAGGACCTTATAGAGAAAAAGAATGAGGTTTTACTTGTTAATAGTGAACAGCGGTTCATGCTTTTAGATTTCATGACTTTCCATAAGGCACAGGCATTCATATGGTTCTCACATTTTCTTAGAAGTTTTACAGACGTGAAGTTTAAGCATTCACCAAAAGCTGCAAGGAATACTGTTTTCTCTGAAAACATTTGCAGTTTCCCTCACTGTGCCATCTTTTTAAAGCACATTCTAGGTTTCCATAGCCAAACATGTATTAAAAATTAATATAACACATTTATATTGGTTCCTGTTTATTTTCTAGTGGAGCATAACAATAAGTATTGTGCAGTTTGACAGTGCTAGCTACTTTATCTCCAACTACTTTTAAATGCCATCTTTCAGCTTTGTCGGGAGCTGGCTGATTGGGAAACCAAGAGGAGTGAGCACTCCTCTCCTCCCGTGTGCTCCTAGGTCAGCCCGGCCAGCAGATGCCCAGTCCCAGGGAGGATTCCCACAGTGGGACGATGCCGGGAAGGCGGCAGTGCCACCCTCCTGGCCACTCTGTCTGCACCATGGGCAGCAGAGGAGGCCGTGGGAGCGGTGCTGGCGTGGTCTGCAGGCATTGCATTCCTCCGCTCCCCAGCTATCGCGGCGGTCCCAAGGGTGTTGCTACAGACGGCAGTAACTTAAAACAGCCTCTCTGAGTGCACTGCTGGCAGCCCCACAGCCTGTGGGAGCATCTTGTACAACCTCCTTTGAACACCCTCACTCCTGGGTTCAGAGCCAAGCTTGGTCTGGCCACACACAAGGTTGGGAGCTCATGGAGGTATGGGCCTGACTGCTGGTGAAGAAGTGCCTAGGGGAGCTGAGAGGTTGCCTCTCTTTAAAGAATAAAAAAAGGTTTGCATATAGGAACTTCAGCTAAGCAGCACTTTTACAAAAGCAACATAAAGGTAAGGCTTCGTGGGGAACAGCTTACAGAAAAGAAAAAAAACTTGGTTTATTTCCTGCAAATCAGGAACATGTGTTTACTAGTTGTTAAAATGGACTTGTGTATTAACTCTTTAAAACCTAAACGTTATCATACATGTGGAAGAAAAAGGACAACAACCACCAATATTTATCATACATTTCTGATGCAAAACAACCACATAATGAAACGTATTGCAGAATACAGATACATTGCTAAAGGGATGTGGTTTCACAATATTCTTCATTTGAAAACTGTTCTTCCATTGCATAATTTTACAAATTATGTGAAAATATTCCTATTGAAAGCGAATATGATTTATACTGTTCACTCAGAGGCAGCTCAAATATGAAGAAAACTAGATGCATTTACTGTTTGAAAAACACAGCACTGTATTTATGGACACAAATAGAAATGAAGACTGGCTCTTGGGAAAAGACATACAAAAAATTTTAAATCAGGAATTGCATGCTCTCCTTCACTAATTATATAATTATAACTACAATACAAAAAAAAAGCATGGCTTTAGATTTTCTTGCTTATTCAGCTGCAGTCACTGGTACTTCAAATCTTATAATATACCATTACTGTTGTGTTCAAACATCAGAACAGGTTACTAACAACTGCAATCAATTCTACATGCTATTTTTTAATTTAATTATGTATTCTGATTCTACCAAAAACTTAAAGGCAAAATTCTGGGTGAAATGTATAGCCTGTACTATCAAGCAAGTCCCTTCTAGTTGTAGAATCGCTGAATACTACAGCAACAAGCAGACATTTGTATCTCTAATGTAATTTAAGCACATGTATCATGGTATAGTGCTAGCAATCATTTTCCATAATAAATTTCTTTAGTAGCATCTACAAATATAAAACTGGCAAGAAATGCAGTTCAGTTTAATTTCTGCTTTATATGTACTGTTGTATCCATGCTGGGTTTAATGCATTAGCCACTTGTTACGGTGTTTATAGACATAAAATTCAGGGTCCTGATCTGCGAGCTCTCTCAGGACATGTTCTGTACTGCTTGGCACACTGACAGATGCCAACCAGCCACATGTCCAATCTTAGATAATCTTAAGGTCTTTTCCAACCCTAACCACTCTATGATTCTATGACTTTCTGCTATGCAAACCCAGGCCTAAATGATACAAGTACATGAGTACTAAAAGAACTAGGGTTTTTCTCCACACTTGTTCCAAGATAGTATCTAGCTTGACCTGTCACTTGTCTCTTTACTCTAGGTGCATAGACCCATTGAGACCCAAAGGTGGTGAAGGATCCTGGGTCAGCCCTGTGCTCTCTGC
Source organism: Pezoporus wallicus (assembly GCF_028554395.1). NCBI lineage: Eukaryota > Metazoa > Chordata > Aves > Psittaciformes > Psittacidae > Pezoporus > Pezoporus wallicus. The sequence continues at coordinate 5,412,124 of NW_026641037.1, read as the reverse complement.
TGCAGATTCAGATGCAGTGGTGGTCTACATGTTTTCAGGTTTTGAACCCATCCAGCCCTTACTTTTCTGTCTCTAGCATCTAAAGACAGCTTCAGCATCCATGTTGTTTAATTGCCAAGGCTAAGTATGACTCACAAGCAATCTGCTGGGTTGTGGGTTTATATTTGGCAATGGTGACACTTGAGTGAGTTTATGCTATTCCCCCATCTCCCAGGTCCACCCCTATTTTTTTCAGCCAGCCCAGATCTGGTTCATGATGGAGCCACAAACACAATGGTGCCAGCACAACATGGGGCTTTCTCTTTTGGCAGCTGAGTAGTTGGGAAGATTTTTCAAGAACATTCATGTCACATTTTAAGCTCTAAAATTCTGTAGCTGGGTATTGAAAACAAGTAGCATCCATCATCCCTTCTGAAAACAAATCACTGAAGACCTATAATCCCAACAGAAGTGTGAAGCACTTAGAAACTGAGAAGAACAAAGACAGATCAACCAAAAGAATGCTTATAGAGTGGTGGAGTGTACAATGTTTTCCACATCTGCCCTTTGGGGTGGGCTGACAAGGCCATGGTCAATATCCAAGGTGAAGCCTGAATTAACTGACTGCTCAAGACAAAACAGCAGCTTCTGAAAGGTCTGAATCTTTTACGAAGATAAAATGAGAGCGTTTCAGAATCAAGTGACAGATAAAGGGATGTCTTTGGGGCAAAACTTTTGTTAAATCTTTAACTGAAGTAACATTCAAGACAAATGTTTCCCTAGAACTGTAAACTATAGCCCAGGGCCATCACTGGCCTTTCCTTTGAAGGCATCTTCATACAGTCCTAGCTTAACCAGCTGGTGTCTAAACATCTAACTGTTTGAGTTAAAAAATAAAAATAAAAATAAAAAATAAGGCAAGCAAACAAACAAACAAACAAGTTGATTTAATGATATTGGCCTGTTCTGGTGGTAGAAAAACTTTTATGAATACACAGAACAATGTGCGAGTGGGGAGTGTGTCTCTTATAAGCACTGAAGTTAAAATGTTTCTGTTGGCTTCCAGTTCTGGAGAGATGGTGACTTTTAACTCTAAGCACATGATCTATTGCTCTTCAGTGAAGGGATAGAATTACTCATGGGCTGAATGTTAATTTCTGGATATTGAAATATAGCACGTACAAAAGTAGAAAAGATAACTGAGGCTGTGGAGGCTTCACGATCACGACTGCATTAGCCAGCATTTTGGGATGGTTGCAAAAGTTAGGTGATTGCTTACTAAATATGGTCATTATATATGCATATGGATCTAAATATTGAAAATGAGTCATTTATCTCCTGCCATTGATTTAACTGAGGTTTATTCTCACACCAGTCCCTACAACACTAGTAGCCTGAAATTTTCCAGTGTATTCGACATGGAAGTGTTAAGCTCAGTTAAAATACAGATCTTCTATGACAATAAATACCTGGATAAGCATTTGGTACTCTATTGAAGAGGCATACTCACAACATGAGCTACATAAACTCATTCTCTAAATGGGAATATTTTAAGAGATATCAAGTACAGATGTTTCAAAGTAGAGTTTAAAGTCTCCCTGGGTGTCCCCAACTGGTGATCACTCTATTATAAAGTTCTTACAGACAGAGTTCAGGTTCCAGCTTACCTACCCAATTTTGCATCAACGAAGAATAACTGTTATGTTTCAACAGTTCTTTGCACTGACTACCTAATACAAACCATGAACAGCTGCAACTTCACTGCCCAATCCTTTCTTTTACCCTTACATTTGTTCTGTTAATGTAGGTTAATTCTTCAAATAACACTTCTGTAAATTGTTCTTGCAAACTGCTACATCATTTATGTAAGGACTTCTGTGAACTTTGAAAAATTAATGCCTTTAATTTTGGTTGATGGCAACATCAGCAGAGCTCTGTAAATTGCACTTTAATGAGATTTTGCTACAGGGGATAATCTGCTACTGACAGAGTAACATCTTGAAAACATCTGTAGACCTATAATTTTTCTATGACGATTAGATCCCACCGCAAGAGTCCAAATACAGTGCAAAAATAAAGAAAAAAATATAAAGAACTAAATGAATATCCAACCTGTTCTTTAAAAAGAAGAGTCACGCAATGAAAAGTTCCATGTACTGAAAATAAATCAATTTTTCTGACTAATTAACATTTAGCTTTATTTAATTAAGAAAGACTATTACTGTCTTCACTGCTGTGCATCTGTATATAATGAAGCAAACAGCAGTAGGTATAAGATACCACAGAGGGATATGCCCAAGTAAGCCAGCACTATAGGTGCAAAAATACGTCTATTATTGTTAAGTAACTGACATCAGAGCCTCTCTTTAATGTTGTCATAAATAAAAGAAAGATTTTCACAGATGCTTTCGCATATGGTTTCTTACTTGTTTCTGATGGAGACTCGGAGTTAGATTAGATGCCAAAATTAAAAGATTTAAATAGACAGCTGCATAACGCAAACTACTAAATAACACCTTTTGAACACTATAGTAATTTCTAACTCACAGAAGGGTGACAAATCTCATTTTGTTTATACCACTGTAGGCTGTTGTTATAAAATCATTGCTTTTACCACACTGAAACTTCAAGGTACACTGCAGTCTACTTGGAAGTGCAAAGCATGCAGGATTATCATGGCAAACAGGAGTGGAAAGCTCAGAATCCAAGATTAACTTTAATAGATTAACTTAATCGTTGAAATATGCAGTTCATAATTATCCGCAATAGAGCTATCCAGGATGAACTGAAAAGACAGGTAGAGAGAGGACTTCAATGCAAACCGCTGGAGAATTTTGAGACTGTCCTCATCCAAGTTTAAGTGAAGTGATGGACATCGGAGAAGGCACTTAATGCCAAGTGATAATCTATCATTTACAAGCACTAAGGTATTCTTAAAACTTAAACAGGAGAGGTTTAGATTGGATATAAAGAGGAAATTCTTTCCTGTTAGGGTGGTGAGGCACTGGAATGGGTTGCCCAGGGAGGTTGTGAATGCTCCATCCCTGGCAGTGTTCAAGACCAGGTTGGATGAGGCCTTGGGTGATGTGATTTAGTGTAAGGTGTCCCTGCCCATGGCAGGGGGGTTGGAACTAGATGATCTTAAGGTCCTTTCCAACCCTAACTATTCTATGGTTCTATGATTCTATCTTGGGGATAAAACTTTGCATTAAAAATACTGTATCTGGTGGAAGGAAAAATGAAGGTGTGTGAGTACTGGCTGTATAGTTATGTGAGTGTATTCAAGCTGGCATGGATAAGCAACATCCAAGCATGATAAGAACATATAAAAAAAACAAAAGCGAACAAACACTATGTGTTCAGAGCATTGTGTTCAAGAATTTGTGTCAAAGAAGGCCCACAGCATTTAAGGAAACATATTCTTTGATAGTATAACCATTCCTTGAATTGTTTTTCCATGTCCTGTACAATCATTAAATGGAGGAAGTAACAGTTCACAAATATGACATCTGAATGAAGTTCTGGAAAGGAATAGGAACTGCCAAATCCTACCATCATTGGAAATCTACTCCTGAAAGCAGTTAACACTGGCATTTCCAGCAAAATGGAAAGCACTACCTAGTGGACAATTCTGAAATGCTCTATCAAAGCTGAGTATTTCTCCTAATACCTATTTCTCAGCAGAGGCAATATGTGCAGAAACACAAAGATGGAGAGACATCATTTGGAGGATAGATTTATAGGTTTCTACATAGTCTATCCTATCTGTCACGAAAGTCCCTGTGGCAGGAGCTCTGGCAACTCCCTGTGGAGGAGTCCTTGACTGTCTTCCCACCACTACCCAGGCTGCCTGCACAACAGCCTCCACCATTGCCACCATGCTGTAGCGCTACACAGTCCTCAGTGTCACCCAGTTTCTGCCACTGCACAGACCTGGCCCTTTTGCTTTTGTACTGAAATTAAAATATATGCACTTTATCTATTTCCTCTTCTTTGGAATTTGTAAGTCAGAGTCTAGATCACTTTTCCACAGAGTTCAGCTCTCTCAGTTTTGACTAAAACTACAGGGGCACAGACAACCCTCACTCCTTCCTTCACAGAGGCACAGCCCAAAATTTGCACCCCTCTTTCCACCAGGTATAAACAGCTAATGAAGATTGAGGATACTATCATCCCTTCACCACCTTAACCTTGGTATGGCTTCACCCTGGTGTCACCTGACACTAAGGGGATGACCTGGGAATTAGGAGACTTCCAAACACACCTATCCTTTTCCCACCCTGCTAAACTGAGTAGGATATGAAAAAACAGCATCAGCCTGTTGCAATACCAATAACCAAGAGGTACGCATTTTGTCACAGAAAGAGAGTAAGGATGCCAACTCTCCTACCCCCAAAAATAGTTAAGTGGATTATGCTGCCCCTTTATAGCTTGGTCTCATACTGCACGCCGTATTTGTCAGTACCATATGGTATTAATCCATTTTCCTTTTTCTAGACTGCCCTTTTACTAGCTAATATCATACAGTGGATACCATTAAGACACTAACAACTAGCGGTGACAGTATTTGCCTGTAGCATAGCAGTGGATAAATAGAGATAATGAGAATTTTGCTGTAGTGTTTATAAGACCCTGTAGATACCCAAAGAGCCTTTCATATATTCAAATAAGTGATGTCAACACAATGTGATCCCCATTCTCCAGAGAAGAGGCAGGGCTGAGTTTCCATTTAGAATTTCCCAATTCCCTTCACTTTACTTCTAAAAACTTAAGTCTGCCTTAAGCTCCAGCAAAAAGCTTCCATGTGGCATGTGTTTTATTACCTACATTTTGTAGGAATTAATATCATTAAAATAGTGCATTTTATATAAGTGCCAGATGAATTATGAATGATACCATTATCAAAGATTTGAGCCTAAAGAAAATGCGTTTCCAGCAACTTCAGTTTGTCCATAGTATTAGTGCAACTAAAGCTCAGAAAGGCACTTGAGATGTGGATAAATGTAGATGTGCCTACCACTATGAAACGTTTGGAAAAGACTAATTTAAGTTTGAAATATGGAGCACTGAGACATGACAATAGTCTTCAAAAGTGACCACTTAGAGATTTATCTTACTTAGGGTTCTCTGGTTTGGGAAAAGCCTCCTTGTCTCTCTCCACTAAAATGCTAATGCAATGAGCACATCTCCAGCTTTCCAAAAACTTTTTTTACTGTGCTGTACCATAAATGATTAAGCTACAGAGGGGAGTGAAGCTTTGGCTGACACCCTTGATAGGACAGGCATTAAAGCAAAAATCTGAGGAAGCTCTCAACAAGTAGCCATGTAAATTTAAAGCAACTGTGCACAGTCCTGTTTTACATATCTAACATGAGGAGCATAATCAGAACTTAGCACATGGAAAACCACTAAGCAAGGTGAAACTTAGAGTCAAATAGGACCGAGCACTTGGAGGGCTCCTCCACAACTTTCTGTACTGTTGTTTCTGTGGCACCATGTCCTATGAATGAGATCTGCCTTGAGAGACCAAGCAGTCCTTTGCTGATACTGACAGAGTACTGCTGCATTCAGAGGGCTCCCTCCTGCTTCGCTGCAGCTCTTAAAAGTCGTGGAAGAACCTATTCAATTTTATGCTATTCATATTGATCCACACTAGGCAAAACCAGCTCTGTGTGTAAAACTTAAAGCATCCTTTGCATCACCCTGTGCAAAGCAAGAGCAGCTTTTAGTACAGTTCACTTTATTTTGCTTCATATCTCATTACCTCAAGCAGAATATTGAATAGGATCAAAATAGAGTCCACTGAGAGTGATAGACTAGTAAATAGCTGTCATTTTTGTGCAAAAAATATTTTTATGAATGTATGCACTTTTTACCACCAAAAGCACTCTATTAAGCCTATGCCAGTACTGATATCGGCATTATATTTGTGAGTGCTTTGTTCTATGTGCTACAGTTCAGTGGGTCTCAAAACCATCAAGTCCAGAGTCACTAGAACAGGAACTATATGGCAAAGAAGCAAAAGTCAGTTATTGACCCATGAGTATTTATCTGACTTTTGAAGTGATCTTCAGATTAAAAATCCAGAGAATCCACTGCTGAGAAAAAAAGGTCGACAGTATCAAGAGTACCAGAAAAAAGATTCTGTAAGGCTGAGTTCTTAAATATAAATTGATGTAGTATGAGGCATAGCTAAAATGTTTGAATATCTGGAAATAAATCACCTTGGGTAAACTGATCAGAAATAGCAATTAATAATGCTAACAATTCTATTTATGAATATGTCAAGTAACTGAACAATTTAAATACATCCTAAAATACAAAAAGAATGCAGCATTACAGTAAGAAAAAAATATAAATATAAATAGCATCTTCCTATTACCATTGACAATAGAAAAACAAATCGAAGGTGTTTACTGAAGGGGGAAAAGGGTATTTGAAATACTGTTAGTGCCTAAGCACCTAAATCTGAAAAACAGTTGCATTTTCAGGAACCTTCCTAGAACAAATGAAAATAAATTGCATTGGAACTGGAAAAAAACATTCCAAATATCAGCCAATATTACCATCTGGTAATAAAGATGTGAAGGTCAGAAAGTGTCAGCTAACTTTTCCAAGCCAGAAATTATGAACTTCAACCATTGAGCATGCTTATCTTCAAGGACTGAGATGAGTATAAAATTGATTGCAATATTATGCACAACCTGGAGAATTCAGTTTCCTTCGCTAACAATAAGCCAGGAAGATAAAGTTTATACTTCACTGAAGGGGAAAAAAAAAAACAAAACAACTAAACACCAAAACAAAACAACCCAGCAATAATAACTCCTACCTGACCGTGAAGGTACTGTTTAGATTAGGCAGGGAAGAATATCTCTTGCTGTGAAGTTTGGTTGAAAATGGTCAAACAAAACAAAAAGAGCCCCTTTGTATTTCCAACAACTAGATTATATACAAATGAAAATCAAATACTTTTTTCCTGAATGCTTGTCAAGTGGCTGGGTAAAATCTAGGGAGCTCAGCCTTACCAGGAAAACAGATGTTACCTCATCTGGTTTGATGCTCATATGGATGTTGAAATCTCTAAGGCTAATAGTACAGTTCCAACAGTAGCTCTGACAGAGTTTCAACGAATACATTTGTGATACATTTCATACACTCTGATAATCTATACACCCTTGTAACTACAAACTTTGATCCTTCCCTGGAAGTACAGGAAGCACCTGGATAGTCTAATAAACTCTGCTGCTACACAGTTGGCCACTTTGTGCATTGCAACCAAATTGTAACCAGGTCTCAGAAATATGAGATGTGGATCTCCATTTCCTCTGTATCACAGCCATTGATGCAATATTTTCCATGCAAAAGTGAGCTCTTGGGGAGTATAGGGGTGGGAGAAGAGGTTCAAAACAGATGAAAGACAGACAGTAAACCTAAATGCATTTCAACATAATGTGTTTCTCTTCAAGCAAGAGGATGTTGTCCTTTCTCCTGTATGCTTCCTTTGCTGAGCACAGATGTATTATCTAAGCTCCTTCTACTCTTCTGTTATTCCCAGTCACAAATATCATGCTTTCCACATTTCCTTCAGATCACAAATCTCAGTTCAGAGATTGTGAGCAAAAGATATTTTGACCAGTGGTGACTGTGACCAATACAGGACAGCTGACTTTCCTCACTTCTGCCCCATAACAGTTCTCTTTTCAGCAACCTTTGTCATTGGTTGGAACCAGCACTTTAATATTTACAGTATAACTGAGAGAGGAAGATAATTTCTTGATGTCAGTCCTTGATCCCTAGCAATGTTAAGACACAACTTTATTATGGTGATTAGCATGGAAGATTTATGTTGTCTTAACATTTTTATACCAATGGAGTGACTTAGCTTGTCAGCTTCCTGAAAGACTAACTTGCTGTGTTTATGATTATTGGTTATTGCTACTTTAACATCTTTTCTTTCCTTCCTCTTTATCTCTTTTCCTCCATTTGTATACTAAGTTAAACGTATCAAGTAGTGGTGCAAACTTCTCCCTTGGTTCCTAACTGTATTGTTCAGTCCTAAGCAAAGAGACATAGCTAATAAGGAGAAGAAGTCTCACCTCCGTCCTCTCTCTTGTAAAAGAACCCATTGCCTAGTTGATACTCTCCCAATCAGAATATGCATCTGTGTTGGCACCTTCAACCAGTGGTTTTCTACCCTACCAAAGAAGACTAACCAGGGAGTGTTAGGAGAGCACATGCAATGCTATGGAAAAACTTGCTGAAGCAATTTTCATCCTTTTACACTCTTGTCCACCCTACTCATCTTCCCTGTAGAAAGTTACCACCCTGACAGATAAGTATACTAACCTTATTTCAAGGGCATGCTTTGGGTTTTTTCTTGTCATTCTGACTTTCCTGTGTTCCTTGTCATCCTCATCTGCCCCAAAGTCTGGCATGTTAACTGTTTGCCAAGCGCCACACAGAAGAGTAATGCTACAGTTGTAATAGCAGATAATGGCCCCTAATATGGTAAGCTAAGATAAACCACACCTAAGCTGCTCATTGTAATGTTACACCTTGTCAAAGGGTTTGCAGCACTTAAAAGTGATGTTAGATGCTTGTTGCATGATTATTCCTCCTCTATTCAACAAGCACTACATTTGCTTTTATCCAGACTTTCAGCATTGCCCGAGGTCCTTTTGACTTTGCTGAATGGTGGTTGTATAGGGAGGGTGTTAGATAGGTCCCAATTTAGGAAATGCACTGAGGCACATGTATCCGTTCTTTCCCCCTGAAGAATAGATATGCTTTGCTCAATCAGCACATCTCCTGCTTATCTTGCAGCGTGTGTAAATTGGATTGGCTGATGAGTGTAGATCAAAATTTGGCATGAATTTCATTACACATTCTTTACCTCCAGCTATTTTTATTAGCCTTCCTTTCTCTTGTTTGTACAGGCTTAAATCTTTTTTGCTGGTGTTCATTTAAAACAGTTTTTAAGCTCTGTATTTATCCCTTATCTGTGCTGCTATCACTGTCTTCCTCACTTGTATACTAAGAAGGGCAGATCACATAAATTAATAAAACAAGTTCTTGTTTCCAAGAAACAACTGTAGCATCTACAAAAGGTACAATTAACATAGAGTAGCTCTTCATAGCATTAAAAATAAATTTTAAAATAATCTAAACAACAAAATGTTTTTTAAAAAAACTGTTCAGCAAATCACAAAGATTTATGTACCTACAAATTTTAATCAAAGTAGCAATTAAAAATATGTTTTTAAAACTCAATTAAAAATCCAGCTTTGTTCTGGAGTAAGTAGATGTAACTTTTCTTGAGTATGATACACACTGCATCCATTTAACAAGAAGGGGAGAACAACAGGTTTGGGTTATAGCTTGTTTTTTATTGTAAGTGCGAACCAGCATGGATATTCTTTATGTTCCTACCTTTTGCTTTAACATCAGTAAAATTTTACACTGAATTCAGGTCTGGTTCTCAATACTTTTAGCTTCGAACAAATTTGCAAAGTTCAATATGGGATATAATTTCCTTTAAAATTTTAAAGGACTAAAAACACCATACTTCAAAATGTGTGTAAGAGAAATTATAGTACTACTTCATGGCATATAGAGAAAATTAATTAAAACTTATAATTGAAAATTACTTCATTAAGAAATGTTCCTGCATTCCTTTTAACTGGGACCTAAGATAATATATTTAAGTGAAGAATGAACTCCTCACAGTTAAATTTGATGAAGCTTCTTCTTTAGCAATTATGCCATTTTCAAACCTTCAGTTTAAGGCAGCTTATCAAAGCTGGCTTCTTGTCTTAGTTTAATCTGCCATTTCAGTGTAAGAGCTTGCATCCTCTAGTTTGCTTGCAACATTTGCAGTACACATGCAGAAGGAAGAGCTACGTGTATTTTACTATTTATGAAAAAATGTTTCTAAATATACATGGCATCCTTCCTCACCTGATAACAAGCAGCAAATTTAAGGCTTTGGTTCTTGTTTTTCCTCATTGCTGCTGATTGAATTATGCTTAGAATATTTTTTTAAATATATTTAGAACCATGGTATTTTTTCTGATCAAACTAAGGTGTCTCTTCTTTATTCTTACTACTGCCAAGCATTTGATTTACACACAGTTTAATTATTCAGATGTTTATTATGTTCTACATAATGAAATTTGGACCCTCATATTTTCTTCCTACATGCTCAGTGCAGGCTGCAATTATAGCCACAGATATCTGTTTATTTGATGAATTTTGCTTCTTCTGCATAGTTTGATAAATATGGAAATAAGTCAAAACCTACTTTATATACAGTAATTAAAGTGAAAAATCTAGTCATGATGCAAATCCTTAATTGGACTCCAGGAGAGATATGCAGAATTTCTCTTTAATAATATGGGATGACTGGGGACAGAAAAACAAAGCACACTAAAATATGGTTTAGAAGCACAATTAATCACAAAATAGAAAACAACCAATTTAGCATAGCTCATTCAGTGACTCTCAAGGCTCAGGTAATGTTCTTTTAATCATCTGGCTCCAGTATTAAGGTTGTGTCATGTGCGGCTGAAATAAAACACAATATATGTGCTGATCTTCAGTGTGAAACATGTCCTCTGTACTAATTGTAAACACGGCCCTTTCGCGCTAAAATGCTGTCGACTTAATGACGTGTAAGTGAATGATCAAAGCAATATAAAATGGTTTTCAACTGTTATTATTTAATATATTAATTCATTAGCAGAAAAAAAACTCTTTTGCTGTTGGTTGAAGGGAATATGTTTTGTTGGCTATATATAATTAATTTTGTTTTTTTCATTTTACTATGACAAAGTCGTTATTTTGGCTGATGATGTTCCAAAGAAGAATATAGTTATTAAGAGGTATTAAATTGATGAGTCCTAGCAGAGAGCAGGTGGGGCTGAGATACAAGTCTCCAGGAAAGAGAAGTCTGTACAAACTAAAGAAATAAATGTTTTCTTTCCAAGCTCTGAACATATATTGCCCTAATCAGCTAAAATTAACCATCACTGTCACTTAATTTGATTGTAAAAATATTATTCTCCATATAGCTTCGTGTAAAATCCCATTAGGGGAATATGATCACACTCTAATCAGAAGGTGTTGGATTTATTGTGCTAGTTTGTGTAAACTACAAATATAATTCATTTGAATGACACTTTTGTCTTCAGATGGATTATAGGCATTGAGCAGGAGGCAGAGGTCATCCCCCCACACTGCCATAATTATTGAAGCAAATAGCTGCTTCAAAACCTAAAGAGTTTTGTCAAGCATTCAGCCTGCCTGACCCAGCAGCGGCCACAGACTGCACCAGAGGCTGTATGGCTGGGACATAACCAGGTGGACCAGTCTTCTGTTACCCAGATGTGCCCATTGGTAGAGACCATGACTGCAAGCTTCCATGCTGAGAGCAGCTGAAATTAGAGAGGCTTGATGTCCACTATTCAAAATCACTGTTAAAACTCTTTCTGAGTCAGAATCCCAACTGTCTTTGACAGATAAAAGGAGTCCTATGCAATCTAATTTCAGTGTAGTCTACTCCTGACCACCCTGAGATGACCTGGCACCTCCTCATGCACCTGCCATAAAACTTAAAGGCTTCAGAAATTCTTTTCTTTGAAGTGTCCTAATAATAACAGTCTAACCTTTGATGTTTCTTCCTGTACCACATGCTTGAACTTCTTATAATCTAAAGTATATAACCTTCAGTTGTTACACACAAACCAGTTGCACATCTTGAGAACACAGCACTATAAACCTAATGCAAACTGTAGTAATGATGTTTTTATTTCATTCGTATTTAGCGCTTTAATTACATAATGCCATAAACCTAAATACTTAACACACCAATTGGACATTAACTATCTAGGCTGATTAGCATGGAGCAGGATTCACCTTCTGCGGTCCAAAGAGAGAGGAAGTAAACTCATACAAGATGAACTTTGTGTGCAAATAGGATATTTTAGGAGAAAATCCTTTTCACACCAAAAATCAGAGAGAAATTCTGTTTCCAATGGCTTGAGATTACAGTCAGAGAATGGGGTGTTTTGAATACATAAAAATTACTGGACCCTGAAGAAGTCAGGTAAAGTTATTTTTAAAAACATTTCTAGCCTGATGATTACCTCAGGTTTCTGTAAATTTTTACAGAGCCCTCTGAGAATGTCTGTCCAGCTCTGGTTTATGTTACATCACAGATTTTTAATATTCAATAGTCCTTATCCCATGCAAATGTTTCTATCTAAAAAGAATTGTTTCTAATCTCTATTTTTAACTTATACATCAGGGATTAATTTTATCCAAGATGTCTCATTTGTATAGCTCTAGGGAGAGAGAAAACACGTCTTCTATGTAGCCCCAGTCCTGCAAAGGCTCATGAGCATGCTGAACTTCCCTTGCTGTAAGCCATTGTGCTGAAATTGTGAGCATCTGCAGAGCGCTGCTCCAGTATTATTTAAATTCCTGCCTTTCCTGTTAATCGCTCTTTTGGGTGGTCATTTCCAGCTGACTATTTTTTACCATACGGTTTTCCAAGATTTCAGGGCATTAGATCAAAATCTTCTTTAGTTGTATTTTTTATTTGGTTTTTGTAGTGGTGCTTTGTGGGGGTTCATTTGTTGTGGGGTTTTTTTGTTTGGTTGGGTTTTTTTGTTGAGTTTTGTTTGTTGGTTGGGTTGGGTTGTTTTTTTTTTGGGCGGGGGGAATGTTAGGGTTTTTTAAGGTTAGTTTTCAGAGCAGTGAACTTTGGAGGAAAATTATTTAAGCAAGAATTCTTATTCAAAGTTCAGGGTAATGTGTTTTGTCTGGTTACTCAGAAGAATGGAAATGTTCTTGTATTCTTCATAACTAAGGTTAAGCTGGACATTTGCAAATAAATCACAATTGAAAAGAAAAGCTCTTCTGAGCAAACCAGTGAAACAGTTCAGTCCAAACTGCCCACATCCATCAGGAAGGAGAGCACTTGGCTCTGGCCTTCAGTTTTGTTATCAGATGTTTGCAATGGATTTATACTGAGCTCAGTTCGCTGACACAGGCTCAGTCCCTTTAGCTGCAAGATGAGAATCCAAATTTGTAAATTATCAAAGTGATAGCAGTTACAATAACACCAATGTAACTAGTCAAATAGCTATAATAGAATGGGGAAAAAATTGGAGAATGATGACAAGTCTGAACAAAACTCGGAAGCAGCTTCCAGGAGTGGGTAAGTTAAATAAACTAAGCCTCCTGGAACTGGAAAAACAAAATTACTTAAATGACTAATGGAGACATAGTAAATCTCCATAATATCAAGAATGATGCGGTCAGATACACACGGAATGATTGCTCACTCTCTAGAAGAGTTGAGGGGACATCAGATTAAACTTGTAAATGCCAAGTTCAAAAGAAAAATTTGTCATTCTTGGTATACTGTGCCTAGTTAAGGTAGAGGAACTCTTTTCACTGGGACTGCCAAAAATCTATATGGATTAAAAAACATCTGGATAAATTCGTAAAAAAGAAACTCAACAGGGCTAGTACAAAGCATCATGGCATCTCTGCAGGAGGAAGTCCCACAACAACCTTGGAATGCGATTCTGAGAAGCATCACTGCACTTGCGCATACAAGCTGCTCTTGTATTCTTCCCTAGACACCTGTTGATGGCTATAATCAAGCACAGGACACTGGGCTACTTGGACCTTTGACCTGACCCAGTGCAACCGCTTCTGCAGTTTGAAGAAAACAGAGTTATGTCAATGCCTTCAACAATAAGGCAAGACACGTAGATCATAATGATAATGAGACAAATCTGAAGAAATGGAATATTGATGTACACAAAAAAAAATGCACTAGATTTCTCAGAGACAATACTAATATATAGTGATGAAACCAGGCAGTCCACCTAAAGATCTAGTTCAGTCTCCTACCCAGTTAAAACCCACCTGGAGGCAAGAAAAGGTGGCAAACACTAGGTTTTTCATATAGTTTTGTCACATTTATCTGACTTTTAAATCACTAAGAAGCTTCTTAAATGTGTGTTCCTAAAGCAGAGTGGAAACATCAGCTTTTGGCTATACATTACACAGTTTTGCCCCAACTTCCAAAGTATTTCCCAGGTTTGCTCCATTTAGTTTTCACTGGTGATATTTTTCTACTACCAGGGGCTCCCAGAACTCAGAGTGTCACTGCAGACACCATTTCACATAATAAGTCATTAGCACCTCCTTGGTTTCTAAAAAGGATATCTCTCCAGCCTGAAATTACTTTTACCGCTGTATCACTTTACAAGCTCTTTTCTAATTTGCTACCCTCTATAATTCTAGGTATTTTTCAGTCTGACTACTTTGTAAGTATCTCCTTCCATTATGTAAAGTGGTTTCTTTTCAGATTCTAGATTGTAGAGCTACTCAAAGTGAACAAAATTTTTTCACTCATATTTTTCATTATCATGTTGCACATAAACCATTTCTTATGGGAAATTAATAATGTTCTGTAGTTGATTACAGTTAAAAAGGTCCACATTTTTCTTTCAAATATGTACTAAAAGCTCCTATTGACTGACTTCAATTAACTGAATTTATTTCAATTCAACAGCCTAAATTCATTCTTCGTCTAACTCTACTGAAGTCTAGTGAGTCAAATATTGTGCGATACAGATGAATTTCATATCATACCCAAAGCAATATTTCAATATTTTCCATTACACAGATGAAAAAAGGGGAATACTCGAGACTGACAACTGAGTAAAACATGTACCCTGACCTATAGAGAAGTTTAGACTTGATTAGGTTGGTCCTTACATCATATAACTATAAAAAGTCTACTCCTAGACCCAGTGATTACCACTGTAAAGTCCTGGAGTGGAATCATATCAAGAATAAGTCTCCCTTAGGCTTCAGCAGAGGTCAGGGTTTCCCTACACATCTGCAGAGTAACAGCACTGTGTTTATTTAAAGAAACTAAAAAAATAAAAATAAAGCAATTAGGAAGCTCTCAAAGAGCAAACAGGTTGAGCAAGAAGAAAAAAAAAAAAAAATCAAAGAAAACAGGAAGCAAGGCAAAACTATGAGTATTTACATCTTTGGCATGTGAAGTTTGGAAATCCAGGTGGTTTCTCTTTTGTTCCTATTTGCTTCAGATACTGAAATATCCAGATGTCAGTACAAAAATATACTTCAGAACTATAAAGTTTTAGAAGAAATTGAAAGTCATGCTCAGTCTAGTCTAACTTTGCACTAAGCATAATCAGCTAATACAGTAGCAGAAATAACTTGAGTTTTTTACACTTTTGCTATTGCAATCTCCAGGGTTCAACCTAACTTGCAATGAAAGTCATCTTGCTGAGTCAATGACTCCAGGGGGGTTTGGATTAGCTCCAAGTTAGGATAATAGCTAAAAAAAAAAAAAAAAAAAAAGCAAAAAAAAAAAAAATACCAGCTGAAAAATAGCTGTTGTAGGTAAAATCAAGCTTTATTATCTGGAGTATCCTATTCCAACAGTGGCTGAGGGTGGGTGCCTGGAGGAGGGAGGCTAAGCACACTGGTAGATGAATGGGAATAGTGTCAGTTTCAGCCATTTGAGACTTCCTGAACACTGAAACTGGTGTTTCTAACTCTCGATAGGGTTTTCTTCTATTAAATTATTCAATCAGTTGTTCAACTCATATAACATCTTAGCATCCAGAGGCAAAAAGTTTCACAACTTAAATATGTACTATATGGATAAGTATTTACTTTGAGTGATTTTGAACTATCAACTGACATCACATTAGCCTTTCCATTCTTAGATATTATAATATGGTAAATAAATGTTAAGAATTTTAATAGCTGATGCTTGATGATTTTACGTGCATTTTCTCTCCTATAAAGGTGCCACTGCATGCCAATGTCAAACTTATTGACAATTCCATACATACAGATCATATACAATTGATAATTTTGTGCTAATTAAATAAGCTGAAATGGACCATGAAGCACAGCCAGTCAGTAAGTTGAAAGGAGCTAACATTTCTGTTTTAAGCACTGGAATATACTAAAATCATCAAGCACTACTATCAACACTGAGGAACAAAAGGAAAAGTTCTTCAGAGGTAGCTCTGGGTTCAGGAGCCAAGAAACACCACCTGAGCATTATCATTTCCAAACACAGGTGTCTGATGAACACAGGGTCTCTCCTCATCTACTGATGGCAACCAGTCTTGTTTAGAAATTGATCAGCCTGACTTAATCTTTCAGTGGCTTGAAGTTGTTCCACAAGTTCACATTGAATTAATCTAATGCCACAATGTCAAAACTATTTCAAGCATAAATGTAAATAGGCAAATAGTTGCTATAACTGTAAAAGCAAAAAGAAAATGGCCTCCTTCCTCTGCCAAGCAGAAATGAAAAAAGTCTCAGCTACTACAGCAGAAGCCTTTTATGACAAAAATCTATGACCTAACAAGTACCCCCTGCCGAGACACAAAAACAGCTGTGTTAATATCTTTAGTTTTTTGTAATTATTATGATCTCTACTTTTATATTTCTGTTATAGTCCTGGTTGAGATGTGATATAAATCCCTACAAGATTCAGTGGCAACCTTTGCTACCACCAAGCATAAAGTTTATGCAACACAATGGAATACACAGCACTGGTGGTGTCACCTGAGGTTTCATCTCATCTGCCCTAACCTAGGCACATAATTTCAGTCTCGTTCAGATGTGTTAGTGCCAAGACAAGTGAATTGAGAAGCCATCAGTTCCAGCATCAAACAAAATAGGGCTATACTAAAACTATAACGACCTCTGCTTCCACAGTAATGCTGCTAAAACCTTCACATGTTCATTAAGCAAAGGGGCACTCTAAAGGAAACAGAAATGTCTACAGAAGTCGCTGAAGCTTGATGAAGACAATTCTTGAACATATATTTTCACACAAACAGTGATGATTTAAAATTTCTTGGAAGAATTGAACCAATCGCCTCACAGGCAAGTGCTTTCCCTGGCCAGTGAGAGGAAGTATTCAGAATAGGTTCTTTGTCTCAAAAGAAGGACTTACTTTCACTTGAAAGGAGTATATTAAAGTTTATAAAATTAAAATAATAGTCTTTTCTCACTCTTTTCCATGGGAAAAAAAAAATGCAAACAAACATTAAGAATCATGATGTTTCTCACCAAACTCTTATATAAGCAGAGATAGATCTACTTGCTTTTGGATTTAGTATTCAAACAGAAAGAAGTCATCATTTGCATGACATAATACAATTGTCTGAAAACTAAGAAGTTAGCATAAAGTTAACATGTTCCAGCTTAGAACATATTTGTGTATGACTGTGTCAGATATTTTATCAAAATAAAACCCTTACTGAGACCAAAAATGAAGACGTCAGTCATGACTATCACAAAAGCACACTTGTCTTTAGGACTCAGCTCAGTAGGAGAATGAATGGACTAATAACTTTAAGAACAGTATGTTGCCAAGCTCTATATTTGTCGTATGAGTTCATTCAACTGTACCCTCAAAAGTTGAAAGTATGTGGCAGTTCCTGGGTGCTTTTTATTTACTTGGAAGGGAGGAGAAATTGGATACACTAATTAAGGAGATCTACAAAGTATTGTTATGGTTCTTCGAAGGATGTACTTGAATGCATATTTTTTATCATTTCATTATTAATGTAAATTAAGACCTTAGAGGAAAACCATAATGGGCTATTTATGTCTGCTTTACAGGAGGTGGCAGTAAACCTGAAGTACATCAAATAAAGATTGCAGAATGCAATGATTTTGACTAAAGCTTTGATGAGTTGCTCAACAGAGACGGGAATCTCAGACCATGAAGATCTACCAGCCCTGATTAAAAATACCTACAAAGAATCTGTAGGAAGCTCTCAGTGTCTTACACTGAAAACAAAAATTAGTTTAACAGTTTTTCTTGTCCACTGTCCAATTAGAGTAGAGAAAAATTTTCAATCCACAAAAACAGTTTGACAGAACAGAGTATATCAGACGTGTTGCATTCCTAGTGCACCTAGAGTACTTCAGAACTCTATTATCCAGAACTTATGGAAAAAGTTATTTTCAGAAAAAAAAATATTTTTCTATTGACAACACCACAAATACTTCTTTAAAGCAAAGGAAATCATTTTACTGGGCATAAACTGGCTTTGCTGAAACAGTAGCCTTGATTACTTTCCTGAATAATTGCAACTCTCTTCTGGGACTTTGTTTTAGTTTTCCCCTGTATGTTTTGAATGCATTTCCAGCTCTATGCAATGAAAGCCACCCACCGACACCAAAATCATTTGAGGGGCAGGGGGCGGAAATTCCTTGATCTCCATAAGGGAAAGTCTTAAATGAAAACTTCTCTTTTCTTGGTCCACTGTCCTGGGTTCAGCAGTAGCAGTCATTTTTCTCCTCCTTCGTAGCTGGTGCAGTGCTGTGGTTTTGAGTTTAGTCTGGGAACAATGCTGATAACACTGATGTTTTTAGTTGTTGCTAAGTAATGCTCACTCCAATCAAGGACTTTTTCAGTCTCATGCTCTGCCAGAGTGTAGGGGCACAGGAAGCCAGGAGGAAATGGGGCAGGCTGGCAGGGGGGATACTGTTGTGGGTGTCTGTTACAGACCACCAGATCAGGGTGAGGAAGTTGACGAGACCTTCTACAGGCAGCTGAGAGCGGCCTCACAGTCACAGGCCGTGGTCGTCGTGGGGGATTTTAACTTCCCTGATGTTTGCTGGAAGGACCACTCGGCAACCCAGCCACAGTCCAGGAGGTTCCTCCAGTGTATGGGTGATAACTTCCTCCTGCAAATGGTGGATGAGCCGACCAGGAGAGGAGCGCTGCTGGATCTCATCCTCACTAACAAGGAGGATCTGGTCGAAGCAGTAAGGGTTGAGGGCTGCCTTGGTTGCAGCGACCACGAGATGGTGGAGTTCAGGATCTTGTGTGGCAGGACTAGTAGAATAGCAAGTAGAATTGCAACCCTGGACTTTAGCAGGGCAAACTTTGGCCTTTTCAAGCAATTGCTAGGGGAAATCCCATGGGCAGGGCTGCTTGAAGGTAAAGGGGCCCAAGATAGTTGGTTGATATTCAAGGACTGCTTTTTCCGTGCTCAAGATCGGAGCATCCCGACACGTGGAAAGTCAAGGAAGAGGGCCAAGAGACCTGCGTGGCTAAATAGGGAATTGCTGGGTATGCTCAAGTGGAAGAGGAGAGTTTACAGGTCATGGAAGGAGGGGCTGGCCACTTGGGAGGAATATAAGGCTGCTGCTAGAAGATGTAGGAAGGCAGCTAGGAGGACTAAGGCATCCTTAGAATTAAACCTGGCAAGAAGGGTCAAGGACAGCAAAAAGAGTTTTTTTAAATACATGGCAGACAAAACTAACACCAGAGGCAATGTAGGCCCACTGATGAACGGGATGGGTGCCCTGGTGACAGAAGATAAAGAGATGGCAGAGTTACTGAATGCCTTCTTTGTCTCTGTCTACTCTGCTGCGGGCAGTCCTGAAGAGCCCTGTACCCCTGAGACCTTAGATGAAGTCAGGTCGATGGAGCGGTTTGCCTTAGTCGATGAGGAATGGGTTAGAGACCAGTTGAGCAATCTGGACATCCATAAATCCATGGGTCCAGATGGGATGCACCCGCGGGTGCTGAGGGAACTGGCGGAAGTCATTGCTAGACCACTCTCCATCATCTTTACCAAGTCTTGGGAAACGGGAGAGGTGCCTGAGGACTGGAGGAAAGCAAATGTCACTCCAGTCTTCAAAAAGGGCAAGAAGGAGGACCCGGGTAACTACAGACCGGTCAGCCTCACCTCCATCCCTGGGAAAGTGATGGAACACCTTATCCTTGGTACCATCTTAAGGCATATCAAGGATAAGAAGGTTATGAGGGGCAGTCAACATGGCTTCACCAGGGGGAAATCATGTTTGACCAATCTCTTAGCCTTTTATGAGGAAATAACACGGTGGATGGATGATGGCAGAGCGGTGGATGTGGTCTACCTTGACCTCAGCAAAGCATTTGACACAGTCTCCCACAGCATCCTCACGGCTAAAATGAGGAAGTGTGGACTGGATGATCAGGTAGTGAGGTGGACTGCGAACTGGCTGAAGGAGAGAAGCCAGAGAGTTGTAGTCTATGGGGCTGAGTCTAGTTGGAGGCCTGTGACTAGTGGAGTGCCTCAAGGGTCAGTACTGGGACCGGTATTATTTAATATATTCATCAATGATTTAGATGAGGGAATTGAGTGTACTATCAGCAAGTTTGCTGATGACACTAAGCTGGGAGGAGTGGCTGATACGCCAGAAGGCTGTGCTGCCATCCAGCGAGACCTGGATAGGCTGGAGAGTTGGGCAGGGAGTAACTTGATGAAATATAACAAGGGAAAGTGTAGAGTCCTGCATCTGGGCAGGAACAACCCCAGGTTCCAGTATAGGTTGGGGAACGACCTGTTAGAAAGCAGTGTAGGGGAGAGGGACCTGGGGGTCCTAGTGGACAACAGGATGACCATGAGCCAACACTGTGCCCTTGTGGCTAAGAAGGCCAATGGCATCCTGGGGTGTATTAGAAGGGCGGTGGTTAGTAGGTCGAGAGAGGTCCTCCTTCCCCTCTACTCTGCCCTGGTGAGACCGCATCTGGAGTATTGTGTCCAGTTCTGGGCCCCTCAGTTCAAGAAGGACAGGGAGCTGCTGGAGAGAGTCCAGCGCAGGGCAACAAAGATGATTAAGGGAGTGGAACATCTCCCTTATGAGGAAAGACTGAGGGAGCTGGGTCTCTATAGTTTGGAGAAGAGGAGACTGAGGGGTGACCTTATCAGTGTCTATAAATATATAAAGGGGGAGTGTCACGAGGACGGAGCCAGGCTCTACTCAGTGGCAAACAATGATAGGACAAGGGGTAATGGGTACAAACTGGAACACAAGAGGTTCCACTTAAACTTAAGAAGAAACTTCTTCTCAGTGAGGGTGACAACACTGGAACAGGCTGCCCAGGGAGGTTGTGGAGTCTCCTTCCCTGGAGACATTCAAAACCCACCTGGACGCATTCCTGTGTAACATTATCTAGGTGTTCCTGCTCTGGCAGGGGGATTGGACTAGATGATCTTTCGAGGTCCCTTCCAATCTCTAACATACTGTGATACTGTGTGATACTGTGAAATAGAAACAGGACACCTGACCCAAACTAGCCAAAGAGGTATTCCATCCCACAGCTCATCATGCCCAGTATATAAACTGGGGGGAGTTACCCAGAAAGGCTAGATTACTGCTCAGGTCGGGCTAGGTATTGGTCATGGGTAGTGAGCAGTTGTATTCTCTCCCCTTGTTATTTCCCTTATTATTATTATTATTGGTGGTAGCAGTAGTGGTTTGTGTTATACCTTAGTTACTGGACTGTTCTTATCTCAACCCATGGGAGTTACAGTCTTTCAATTCTCCTCCCCATTCCTCCAGGAGCAAGGGGGAAGAAAAGAGTGAGCAAGCAGCTACGTGGTTCTGAGTTACAGGCTGGGCTTAAACCACTACATCCGTCTCCTCCTTTAAAATCTGTTCTCTGCCTGCTTGAAAGTGATCCCATGCATATCTGCCTATGGAACGGGTACAGATCCACATTTATCCTGCTTCCCATACATAGAATTTATAAAGCTTTGCTCATACAGTACTTCACACCTGAGAAGATAAGCCAGTTATTGTCTAATAGCTTACTATTCAAGTTGACTTGAAAAAGTGTATTCTACCAGCTGAGTTCTAAATGGGGTTGAAGTACCAAATCAAGATGAGAAGCTTTCATCAGGCAATGACTAAAATTATTTAAACTTGAAAATATGGTAAAATGGTCTCAGAATTTAGCAGACCCAAAACAATTAACACTATGTGAAATAGAAAGCAATAATCCAGAGACTTTCTGTCATCAGTACTGCTGGACAGCAGCCACAACAAAATGAGAAGACATGTCCTTCAAAATTTAGGTGGGTGAAGTAATAGGAGTGGTGCCTTTAGAAATATCACTTACAACTACTAGTATGCTGTGCTCTTAGGAAGGTACTTACTTACAGACAGAAACATGTATTAATGTATAATTTTAAACTACAACTTTCATACCCAAATCACTCTCCCTTCCTGGATCCTAAGCTAGGAAGCCAAATGATGCTACTTATTCTCCGGACTTCTTTTGTCATTCCCAAGCTGTCTCCTGTATGTAATTTGGCACTAACACAAAAAATATGGGTTTAACTACAGCTGGGAAAGGAGGATTGACTGGCTTACCTCTTGAGATCTTCAGTCCTACAGCTTTATGATCCAGTTCCTTACAGGAAGAAAACACCTAGTTTTCTGTCATACCTAATGTTCCAGTTGAAAGCTAAGTCCCCAGACAGTAGCAGATCAGAATCTTACTGCAGAGAATACTTCTGCAAAATCAGCTTGTTGCTGATACTTTGGGCCCAGATTTAAACAGAACATAAATCACCTAAAATGAGCCCTAAACAGAATGTAAACATCCACAACTCCAGAGCTGTAAAAACCTCTGCAAAACTGCTATCAAGTGATCCTGTTTGTACATTTTTTTGTATACATTTAAAGTAATAAATTATTTAGAAAGTCTCTGTATAGACATGCGCAGAACTTCCTTGTGTTTTCATCTAATGACAAGCAGTTGGACACCACTCCCATTCTTAAGTCCAGTGGAGATACTGAAACCAGTCATTCTGCCCCAGTGAGGAGGGCTATTACTTGCAGAGTCTAAACACTTGCAAACAGTCTACCTACAAACCCCTCTGAACTCTGATATTCTCCGTCCTTTTTGCTGAAGATGTGTCACCAGTCAGAAAATAACATGAATAACTATTAGAAAGTTTAAAAAAAAAAGAAAAAAGAAAATATAAAATAAAAATAAAATAAAATCAAAATAAAATTAAATTAAAATTAAAATTAAAAAATAAAATAAAAATAAAATAAAAATAAAATAATAAAATAAAAATAAAATAAAAATAAAATAAAAATAAAATAAAAATAAAATAAAAATAAAATAAAAATAAAATAAAAATAAAATAAAAATAAAATAAAAATAAAATAAAAATAAAATAAAAATAAAATAAAAATAAAATAAAAATAAAATAAAAATAAAATAAAAATAGGAGCCTAGGTCTAGCAGCAAAGACACCTAGGGAAGCGAATTGCCTTCAACATTAAGAACACTTTCTAGAGAAAATAAAAGAACAATCCTATTTGCAAGAAAGGACAGCAGAGCAGGACACCTGCAGGATGTGCCTAGCTGGCTTCCATTGACTAGTAAAGGACTATCCTGTAACTGGTACCACTTGGATTATTATCACTGAAATAGTAATGCTATTAAGCTCTTGACTGATGATATGCTAATATTACAAAAGACTAATTTTTCCCTCTTCATCATATTCTCCTTACAATGTAAGTGCATATATCCCATCTCATTTTAGTGCAATAAAGATGGTTTTGAAAAAGAAATGCATTAATGGTACCTGAGGTTAGGTTTTGAGTTAAAATTTAGAAGCTTCAGGAAAAGCTTAGGGCTGAAGGCCATTTGGAACATGAAAATGTCTTCCTCCTTTGGCCAGCTAGTCAAGGTGGTGAGTTTGTCTGATAAACTGTCAGTTACTCTCACCAGAATACAGACAGCATGTGGGTGAAGAGTCCTTGTCTCTGTCTTCCCCTGCAAAAGAGCAAGCAGATACCCAAAATCTACTGCTGAGACATGATATTTTCCTTTTAGGATAATTCACCAAGAATTAAAGGAGATCTTTAATCTTCAACAATCCAGAATTCATAACCAGTCCTTGTCTTCCCCAGTGTTCTTAAAGTCACCAATGCACAACAGCATAGTAAATCATAATGAAATTCGTAAGGAAATACTATTTCTGTAGTGGAAAATTCTTTTCCTTTTAATAGCTTCTTCTTGGGCTTCTATTCAAACATACACAAGAAATTTCTCCATGGACCTGCAAGTATATCAGAACAGGGATTTTAATAACCTTTTAATAGCCAGGAATTTTTCTACCTTCCATAATTTTTTTTTTAACAATGTGAATTTCAGCTGAAAACCAAAATAATGAAACTAAGAAGAGCCAATGTTGTATTCTCTTGGATTTTTATTTCCCATTCTCATCATCTTTCCAATTTTTACTTCTCCCACTATGCCACCTATCAGAAACCAGAAGAGGGATTTCCTGGCTGCAGAGTTCTATGAGAGATGCGGACTGTGCAAAGGGTGGCAATGCAAGACAGTAAACTACAGACACTACAAGACATCCCAGTGGTATTTTAGATTAAAATATCTAGGGTAAGGGAGGCAGTGCCAAAGCTATGCTTTGCTTTATTTTAGGAAAAGTGAGGAAAATATGGCAGTTTTTTATAATTAAGCCTTCTGTTAAAAGCAGCAGAATATACATCAACTCTGTAGAGTAGGGGACACAGATATCATTCTCAGTCCATGTCTTAACTCCCAGCCAGAGATATGTATTGCATACTGAGGATCAAATACCATCCCCCTATTTTACAGTAAAGTCTCTCTCCTGCATTACATATATGTTTGCCTGACCTTGCAGTAGGACAGAGTCACATGAACAGAGAGCTGAGCAGTGTAAAAGACCAGGCCAGCCCTGGATCTGGATGATGTGTCTCCAAACAGTCTTCTAGCAGCAGAGATCTTACTTGGCTTTCCAAATTTCCATTGAGGAGATTCCTACACATACCCTGACAGGCTGTTCCCTGTCTCACCATCCCAGCAGGTAGAAGTCATTCCTCAATATCCAACTGAATCTTTCTTTCCTGTAAATATCAGCCAATTTTGAATAACAGATACAAAGAAGTAAATGATTAATTGCCTTCTTTTGGTTAAAAACTCACTGTCCCAAAACACCAATGAGGCCTTTAGTTCTCTTATTTAATATAAAAGCAAACAAATTACTAAAACCTTTCATTGTAGGCAATATTTGCCGAGTCCATGCTTCTGCTTGCTGTTCTCCTCTGAATTCCCACCAATTTGCTTCCATCTCTCTTAGCACAGCTAACCAGGGCTAGATGCCATGCAACGGCTACCTCCCCTTCATTGCCTGCTAGAAATATCAAATCCCACTGGGATGGCAGCTTCACTTTTTGAAGCATCACTGCATTATTATATCTTTCCCTCAAGATACCCAGAAATTTGCAGACCCTTTTCTGTGGTCCCGGTAACCAGGCAGTTACTTCTATTCGGTGCATCCCTTGACTTCTTCAGGAGGGCAGCATGGTACACTTGTCGTCAAATTTAGATGTATTTACCCACAAATATAAATTGTGGCTGGCCAGTTTCTCATTGTCTTTTCTGGAATTTCTTCTTCTTTCTACGTCATGTCAGAAATAAAAAGAGTGGACATAAAATTGCACATGCTCAACAATGCTCAATAATAAGGCACTGAGCATCGTAGAAATGAGCATATTTGATTTAATCAAAATAAGTGTTGTAGGAAAATCACGTAGGTTTAATTTTTGAAAAGCTATTAAGTTTCAAATTAAATGGAAGATTAAAATAAAAATGAGCTTTAGCTGTAAGTGGAGGCTAAATTTGGTCAATTTTTGTTGTTTATCTGTGCATAAAGTCCTTGCATTTACCATTTGACAAATCCTCTAATAAAATACTTGCTGCAATCAGGTGAAGTAGGTTATTAATGGTTCTAAAAAAGATATACAGGATTGCCTCATCCTGAGGCAATTAAGTCTGTGAAGTAAGTGTGTTTAATATCTCTGGGGGCCTGACTGGAATGAAACAGGTGATCTTTCTACAATTGCCATTGTTTCATTTAGAATTTTTCTAATTTTTTTTTTTGTTTTAACTGAAGAATGACTCCTTGCTTTATATCCCTTTTGTTAAGACTCCAATCTGGGGACTTTCAAAGCCTGCATGTGCCACCTTAAAAGGAGAGTGGAAAATTTTAGCAACCACTGAAAAACAATGCAATGTTTCTTGCAAAGCCCTACTATCACATATGGGAGAGGACAGTCCAAATTTACTCTCAGTCTCCTGACTCAGGCTTTGCAGCAGTGCTCCCAGCTCCCACATTAGGTGAGGGCAGTACAGACCTCCTTGCCTCGAGTCACCTTCTCAACATAATCAGTTTGCTCACACCACCTGCTAGATATCTGCATCTTTTGTGCTTCCCTGAGGGGTTTGGGACTGATGGATGAAGGGACAGGGAGTCAAGTCACCACACAGCCTTCCTATTTAGCTCTCTGATACATCTTCATTTCAAATAAATGCTAACTTAAATACAGACTTCAACTCTCACTTATGGATCCCCAGCCTCAGGCACTTCAGTTTTGAAAACAAATGCTTTACCATTGTATGTTTTCCGAGGGATACATTGTGTATACATCAGGGTGCTGTTTGGCCCTTTGCTATAAAATCTTGCATTTTTCATTTCTCCTTTTTTCCTCTGCTGTGTTCTTTTTTCCCCTGGATTTATTAGTGGGGATGGTTTGTGGAGGTATGGTTAATTACTAGAGCTTATGGCCTGCTGTGATTGAAAGCTGATCTCACCAGTTTGGGGTCTGCGTTGTATTTATTCTGTATGTAATTAAATCTGAATACCATAACTATGCATAATGTTGGAAAATAATGAGAAACTTTTTTTTCTTTAGTGAAAACACATCTGAAAGGTATTTTCTTCCTGCAGTACTGAATTTCTACAAAACACTTTGCACTTTACACACACAAACAAGCAAAAGCCAAAAGGATATTCAGGTCTATGATTTAGATGAAAACAAACATTTGTTTATCAGATCTGTGTGATCCATTAAAAATAAAGAAGGAATTCAAGCAAACTGTGACAAAGGCTATCCCTAGATCTTGGGGTATTCATAACATCACAGACATACTAAAGGCACGCAGAAAAGTGCCAGCACAGCAGGGTGAACATGAGCAGCACATCCTGGAAGCAGCAGCATCCAATTGAACACAGGAGATTTGGCTGGGGAGTCCCTCACATAAAACAAGTGGGGGGCCAGGCCACTGATTTGACTATAAGGATCAAAAATTCCCCTGATTTCCTTAACTAAGGAGGGGGGAATCAGACTGATATGGGAGAGGAGATCAGACGCTGTTTACACTGAGATAAATCAAGCAGAACACTGCACAGCTCACTGGACCATACCAGAATCAGGCCAGACATAGATCTAGAGGCTCAATTTACTTTTTTTTTTCCTCTACTATACATAAATCTGTAGTCTACCAAGGTCCTTGTTGTTCATCAGTGACAGTGAACTGAAAACAAAGGCCTCTAGAACACCCCTAGAATATCAGAAATCATTGTCCAGGAACTTACCTCATTGCCTTTAAAAATAGCTGACATTGGTGGGGAGGAACTTGGTATCTGATCTAATGTAAGGAATGATATAGTCAGTAACACTCCAAAACTGCCTGCACAAGCCAAAGCAGAAATAACTAGATCAAATCCAGTCTTTCACCATAACAAAGCAAGGCAATCTTAAGGCACACCAATGGTGACAGGAGATTACTTTTAAGGTTTAAGAAAAGTAACAACAGAGGGGGAAAAAAAAAAAAAAAGACCTTTTCCTAAAGAACAAGGGCATCCCCCACTCCCCCTCCCTTAAGGTATTGAGTGTAGGGCAAGAATAAGTCAAGTAAAAATTCCTTCAACAACCAGTGTACATGAAGTAAGGGAGCTCCCAGAAAAATCATTTTGGAAGGACCTTGCTGTCTAGAAAAGTCATTTTGCTTTGTCCCCCACCCCAAACAGTAAAGAACAAACCTGCTAGTATAAGCTATGGAGAACATCACAAATCATTAAAAGTTGAGGCGTTACATTACTAACAACTTTGCCTTTTTGAAATTGAGCCATCATACCCAGTGCCATGGCTGCTGAAGGAATGCTTTTCAAGGAAGCAATCACCAAACTTGTGTTTCTGACATAGCAGCACACAGCCATTTTCTTTCCTTGCCCAGTGGCAGATACGTAACCAAGTGTAAATACTTGAGCAGTCTGTGAATCAGAAAACAAAATGAACCAGCCTTTGCATGACAAGATTAATTGTGCAGGTGTCAGCAAGGCTGTTTGCACCAGTCATCACCAGCACTTTAATAGAACCAGATGTACCAGCTACTTCTTTTTTCCGACAAGCTCAGCTTCATGTGGCACAAAAGCCAACAGCAGCACAAAAAACATAAGCATCCATACACATGCACCTCACCACAAGGTTCTGCAACAATTTTGCATTGGGATTTGTCATGGTTACTCTTAGCTACATCTGTGGTGTATGGACATGAGACAATTATCAAAAATGAAAAATTCTTTGCTGAACTCCTACAACTCATTACTCTTTTTCCTTCATAAACTCTCTAAAACTGGATGGTCTAAGAATTCTGCTGGGGTGTTTAGGGGTTTGGTTTTTTGTGGGTTTTTTTGTTGGCTGGTTTTGGGGGTTTTTTTTTGTTTGTTTTTTGTGGGGGTTTTCTTGTTGGTTTGTTGGGTTTTTTTTGCCATAATGCTCTCCAAAGCTGTTGTTCCTTGGTCACTAACTTCTGAACTATACCATTTTATAGTGATTTCTCATAAGAGGTTATCTGCTCTTTACGAAACTGGGTATGAGCCTTGGAGTCAGGAGAAAAGCCTGGAAAGGACAAGCTGCTGCTTGCAGCCTGTAGAAATGAGGGGCATGCCCAAGCTCCAGCTTGCAGCCTGTGCTATAATCCTCATCATCATGATTGTATTAGGGCAAGGTGCAAGCACAAGCCCTTTCCCATCTCCCCTCCACTGATTTCATCATGGCATGCATCAGCCATGTTTGCTCTCTGAATAATCAGAGACCAGAATCCCATGAAATCTCAGGTAGAGTATTTGCCCCAGAGGTTGGACATATGCTGTTGCTCCCTCATGAACACATGACCTAAGGTATGAAAGAAGCACTGGACATGATTACTGCTTCTGTTACAGCAGAAGAGAGCTCACTTGCAGGCCACCTTCAGCCCATCCCATCTATGTAGGCAAGGCTTTCACCCCAGCTACTTCCTGCACCTCAGGGTGACATTGCGCTAGCACAGAGATCTTTCTGTACAGTCTTTCTAATCAGACTTCTCTACAATTTGTAGATTGAATACAGAAAGGAGGTTTCTCCTTTATGTATCTACAGATTCCCCAAATTTTTTATTTTTAGTTGTGAATACATTTACATAATCTTATTTAATTACTTATGATAGGTGGTAGTAGAGCGGTTGAGGTACCTTATTCCCAGCTACACAAAGTACCATCCTATATTATATTTTAATTTGCCATTTAAAAAGGAGCCCTTTTCCATAAGGGTCTGTACAGGTAAAATCCAATCAAAAGACTATTTTTTAGACAGAAAGCTATGAAATTTCATAAGATCAAAAAGAGAGAGAAGTTCTTGGTATATGAAAGCAAAAATGTCAGTATTCATCCATAATAACAGTAAATCCATAAATTGTAGGCTTTATATACAAGTTATATGGAAAATAGAATCCCAAAAAAAAAAAATAGCCAAAGGAAGGAAAAAATAATTAGGACAAAATCACAAATATGCTGAAAGTCCCTCAACACCACCACTACCTTGCATGCAATAATTATGTTGTCATTTGTGCTCAGGGAGAACAAACAAGAAAAAGATACACATCCCTGACGCCTCCAAAGAAAATGTTTGTTCAAGAAACACCAAGTAGAAAACGTTTTCACCAATCTTATTGTGCCCCAGAGAAGCTGTAAGCAGCACAGCAGACATTTACACTTGCAGAACTCTATTCTAAATGACCTACTCAATACAAATAACTGTCTGGCATTGTAATTGCTGCACTGCTCATTTGCTTGTGTTTATCGTAAAACACATGCATGGCAAACTTTTCAAAATGAAATTATCACAGGTAAAGTATGTTCTTTCTGTCATGTAGCTAGTGTGCTTGATATTTCCATGGAGCAAATGGGACTGAAATGCCTAAATCTTACTGCATTTTGTTAAAAAAGCTGGGTATTTCCTGGCAGCTTAAGGTAAATGACAGATCTTAAAGCATTGGCATAATTAGATGTGGAAAAAAAAACAACATGCTGATGAGTCATGCATATTGTATTTATTTTATACAGCACTCCTCTCAATCTAATTTTCGCTTCTGAATTAGCAATCTTAAAATGCATGAGCTTGTTCATACCTGCACCTTATTTCAGCTTCCCTCAAACCCAAAATGGCAATAATGCATTGGTTTAGGGTTGGGGGTTATTTTTATATAGTAATCTGTGTGACTGAGGCTACTAGACTCAACTTTTTATTTCTTTTTCAATGAAAGCTGAAAAGTTAATGCACAATTGTGCAACAAGCAGGAGGGGAAATGCTGTAGCAAAATCCTTACCCACCAACCCATGAAATACACAAAGCTTTCTTCACATCGACTGTTTAAGCAGAACCCCCACAATGACTTCACTTAAGAGTTTGCATAAGAACAAATGGCACAATATCTCAAACTTTAAAAGATACAACATGTTTGCAAATTATTTCCATAAGTATGTTAGTAAATGAAAAAAAAAAAACACTTAAAGCAGAGGAAAGAGTGGGAGTTCTTCACCAAACAGCTTGTTTCCCAGTAGAAAGAATATTTTCAGGTTCATATAAGCAAAAAATCATTTTAAAATCTAAAGCTGTACCCAGTGCTACCAGGTGGGTATATCTGAAATATTACTGCTCATGGGAAACACTTGGATGACAACTAAATTCCAGGGAAGAGCACTGTAGTGTTGTGTTCTGCTTTCCATTAGAAGTAGCTCCTTCCATATTTCCCACCACCCCCTCACTCTTCCTCCAGTACATTGGGAAATTGAGCTCTAAGATAATACTTTTTTTTTCTCAGCCAGGAAACCAGAGTTAAGTGAAAGCTGTTTGTTTGATTTCAGAGATATACAGGTGCAAAAACAAATGAATTCTCAGCATTTGGGCATGTGCTGAATCTTATTCCTAGTGGTTTGATGAGTATAAGAATAAAATTTAAGAGGCATGGACATTTTGACTTAAAATACACTGACATTCAGAACTGTTAGCACCAATGCTGATTTCAAAAGTTAGATCCTTACTCATTTTGGGAAAGCAGTCACCTCCACAGAAAAAAAGGTTTCTTCAGTTAGGAATCTCCCTGCATCTCAGCATATGGTCCAAAACAACACCAGTGATGCGCTTATTTGTTGAGGACCTCACAACTTCAACTCTGAGTTGGAGTTGCCTTACCCAGTCCTCCCACCTTGCAAAGTTCACTCTTTCACTTGACTTGTCAAGTGATGGTTAAGTACATAATCTAGTACCTAAAATGCTCCCTCTGCTGCCAAAGCCTGACTTAGTATCCTCAAAGCTGGTCCCACTCGCTGGAAGCAACGTCAGGGGAACTGTATGCACTCAGAGCCTCTTCCCCTCAAACGTCCTGATGCTACAGGGTTGAGTTCTTTGACCTTATTTTTCTTTAGTGCCAAACCTAGCATTTCTCTTACCTGAAATACACAGGATGCAGCTAGACAGGTTGAAGAATGACTCTTCTGCCTCAAGGCAGGATCTTCACACACGCATCATCTCTAGCAGAGGTTTGCCTAGTTTCTTTGCTATGGATGGAGATACCAAAAGGTCCCGAGGTCAGTTCCAGCACCCAGCTCTCCTTGCAGCTGGAAACCTTGACCTTCCTCTGTCCCAAACCCCCTTTACTGCAATTTAAGATCACTCTATATTCTGCTGTCTACTCCACAGAAAGCATTTAATCCTTTTCTTTACCAGTAACTTCGATATTAAGAGGTTCTTCCAAGCTTTGTACTCTCTACACTAAATATTTTTTGTGCTGTCTTTCCTCACAAATCATGCTGCATATCCAGGGTCAAGCTTGTTGATTTCTTCTACTATTCCCTAATCTTTTCTTCATTTATAGCCTAGGTCTGAGCTACCTACCTGTAACTTTCCAGCTCTCCCCCCCTACCTTAGCAGAAGTATTCAAAAGGAAGAAGCAGTGCTCTCTCATACATATAGCAATAGGCCAGACCCACAGGTGATATAAATTGGCACAGGACTGTACCTAATTAAAGGGCTATGTAAATTTAGAGGAGGTATGACAGTTTGCTTTGTTGTTGCTTTAGGAAAGATGTGGTAAGGACTAGGTCTTCTGTTTGTTTCTGTATGAGAATTGGGGGGGGGGGGTATTTACGAGGTTTTTGCATTGTTGAACTTAAGAACCCCTGAGAGACGATCCTGGGTGTGCAGAGGACAATGTAGCATTGTCTTCCTGCTCTGATGGCTTTCTTAAAGTAAAGCAAACAGCATCGTGTTACATCCTCGCAGAAAAGGGGCTGTTTTTCTACGCGGAGAACGGCTTCCTCACTGAAAGTCCGAGGGCTAAAGGCAATTGTCCCCAGCCGGTCAGTTGTTCCCTGTCACGTTTAGGAGGCAGAGGATCTTTCCTGGGGAAAAAGGCACTGCGATAGGTGCTGCGCAAAAAAAAAAAAAAAAAAAAAAAAAAAAAAAAAAAAAAAAAAAAAAAAAAATCAAATGTGAAGTCAGATACGGCGTAACCTGCCTGAATTGTGCTGCCCAGTCAAGACCCTGGGGGCGGTCGTACCCGCCTCGACGGAGCTGCCCGGAGGATCTCTGCGCGGCAGAACTGGGGGCGCCCCGCGAGCGGGCTGCGCGGAGAAGAGCCTCCATAGGCGAAGATGAAATCCGAGGAAAAGCGTTTCTCTCTCCCCGCTTACTAAAACTTTACGTCAACTCAGTTGAAAAGTAGGTTAATTAGTAGTGTCTGAGAGAGCTCCCCAGCAGTGACTTACTTCAGGTGCCGCGCATTACTGCTACTCTGCTGAAAGAGGCTTTGTTTTCACCTAGCTTTGTAGCCTCGAGTGTCTGAATATTGAGTAACTCTGGGTATTTGATTTCTTTGAAATACACTCGCATTATTACAATAAACTGTATCCTTTAATCGAGTTATTTTTTATGTAATTAAAATGTTAACAGCACTTTGGTACTTGAAATTTGACCCTTGGCAATGAAGTAATTTATCCTTTTACCATCAGAGCTTGCCCATGTCCCTCAGCAAGGAGATGTGGTTGCACGGCGAGACTGGACGTGGTCAGCAAACTCCCGCATAGGGACTTATCCCGGGCAGGGTATTTTTTTCTCATAGGAAAAACTGAAACATTTACATTCCTGAGAAGGTCGTGGCGAGTCTGGCCGAGCCCCAGCCCTAGATCTGGCCGAGCCCCAGCCCTAGATCTGGCCATGCGAAGTCGAAATACTTCCCACTTCCGAGGATGCCGGGGAAATCGCCCTTCACCAGACCAGCTTCCAGCCTCCCTCCCTGGACCTGCAGAAGGGTGTGACGCTGGCAGGGTCAGACTTGTGTTGCGACAGACATAACATCGGGGTGGAGATGAGAGACGCTAACAAGGCGGGCGCCTGGCAGCGTGCGGAGGTGCCCGCAGGGCTGCCGGCCAGAGCCGGCCCCAGCCAGGGCAAGCAGCGCTGCGCAAATCTTTGCGCCTGACGCTATACCCGGGTGTGTTCAACTTTTCAGAGGCCTCTGCTACAGTTATCTTTTTTTTGTTGTTGTTGTTATTAATTGAATGAGGACACTCGGGGGAAGGCATGCAGAGTGCTGGTAATCGTGGGATTAAGCAAGGAAGAAATGAAGACTAAATTGCTGCGCGTTCATTCCTACTGCTCAGGCATTGCTGCACAGTTACCCAGCCCTGAAGTGTCCTATGCAGCAGGTTTCTCCCTTCTCCTGTGGTTTCTCTGAAAGTCCGCTGGAAAGGCACCCCTCTCCTTGCGATCCCCAGCAGCCAGGGAAACCCTGCCTCTGCCCCTCGCCTGTGTTAGGGAGAAAACCTGCCGTTTTCTCCTTAAAGGGCCCTGACAAACTTAGCTGGTTTGCTGTCCCCTTGTAACGACAAAGTGCAGGGCACAGCTCCTCTCGGAGAAGGAAACCTCACGGTGAGATCCCCTGCACCAGATGGGACTGCTATTTCAGGGCGAGCAGGCAGCGGCCAGGGCCGGCGGAAATCTCCGCTGAAGAACAACCTTTGAAGCTTCGCGGGAGGAGGCGGAAGAGGGGTCGGGATACAGGGTGCACTCGTGTCCCCAGGGAGGAGTGGGAGTGTGCTTCTCTCAGCAGAGAGACCCGCAGCCCGTTCAGAGCCCTCCTCCTCCTCCGGTATCGACATGAGGTGCAAAAGCCAGGAGCAGGGTTCAGCTGTACCTGCGTTTTCTGCTTTGCTTAAGGCACGGCTCTGGTGTGGAAAGAAGGGCTTATCAGCAGCTCGCTTCTGAAGCCTTGGGCCCCACCTTGATGCGGTTTTCTCTTCCCAGTGTTCCCTGTAAAGCCAAGCAAAATCAAACCCAGTTGTCTTGATCTGATCCAAAAGATGTACCAGACCAATTCCGATCTCAGCAGAAATGTCCTTGTTTCAATTTCCTCTTATGTCTATTGCTTTTTCTTCTCAGGCAGGCAGCCGTGCAGCCACCGTTTTAATGTGCGGGGTGAATTGTAAGGTCACCAGGGGTTTCCTGTGCTCTAGGAAACTTTTTACTTTTTGTTTGCAAGGGGGTGAACTAGAGAGGTCCCCAGCCAATTCCTCTCCCATTAAAACACTTGTAGTTTAGCCCCTGCCTGTTGATTTTACCTAACTGTGACGGGGCGGGGTTACGGGAAAGAAAGTGCCTCTCAAAAAAAAAAAAAAAAAAAAAAAAAAAAAAAAAAAAACGAAAAGGAGGGGGAGTTTAAAAGAGCCCTAACCATCAAAAAAAAAGTTACTCCTTTAAATGGGCCAGGTTGGGAGGACTGGGTTCTGCTCTGCTGCAATTACAGGCATATCCGCGCTATTTATACCGTACTCTCCAAAGCTTGCAGGCTTCATGGATGAGAAGCAGAGTGTTCCTGGAATCGTTTCAGAACATGTTCTGATGTACAGATAAACTTCTGGAAAGTATCTGATGACTGTGCCCGAGTGTGCTGACCCGCCTCCCATCGATGGGAATAAAGCGATAGCGTTCAACTTGAAGAAAGCCGCAGAACTTAATTAATCCGATGCTTTAATGGTTATAGAATCTGCAAAACACTAGTATTAATTTAGGCACTGGCATCTGGTTTCACTGAAATTCATGTCGAATGTGCAAACTACCCCAGTGTTCCCGGCCGCTCCCTGAGCGGGCCTGGGGGAGCGGGCACAAAGCACCTTCCCCGGGGCCAGCCGCTCTCGGATGTGCGAGGCGAGTTGGCCGCGGGCCGAGCGCCGTGGGAGCTCACCCTACGGCCCCCCGCACGACCGTAGCGCCTGACAGGCCGCCGGCCGCGCAGAGCCCACAGGAGCCGGCACCTGGGCAGAGCGGAGGTTCCGCACCCTCACCGTACGCCCACCGCACCAGGACAGGGCCGGCGGGCCTGGGCCCCTCGTGTCTCATCGACAGGCTTTTAGCGCGACGCACACGTGTCTCCGGGGCCGTTTGTCCACGCTTCCGAAATCATGCAGGGTTGTGACTCGAGTCGGGTCTTTCTGATTGTGAAATCTTTGATTTAAGACAGAGTCTCCTTCAATCATGACAATCACAAGCTTGAAAGAGAAAATTGATAATGTTAATAAATGGAGTTTACTGGGAAGATGGCATTTAAAACAGGGTAAGATGTCCCAGTTTCCTTTCGCTGGTGAAACAAGACAATTCTGAAAGGCCACAGATGCGACGAGTTTTATTAAATATTTGTACTATTTTGGATGCTAAACCATAACTCATCCGCACTAAAATTTAACGACTTCAATTCATCAGAAAAGTTTGTGCTTGGACCCTGCTTCAAAGACAGAACAACAACTCCAGTGACAGGCTATAATGATTTCCCCCCTCTGATCTGCAGTGGGTTGGTGTGTTCTTGTGCCCAGACCGAAGAATCATATTCAGATCCCGAAGTCATAAAACGTAGGCTTTCGCATTTGTCTTTTCCAAATCGAAACTTGACTAAACCAGAATCCAGGATCAAAAGCGCCCAAGAGCTATCACTTTCTCAGGGGACTGCAAATGCCACTTTCAGCATAGTTACGCTGACAGTATTGCGGGCAATTTGGGCAACATTGGGCAACACGTGTTGTCCCTGGGAACTGGGTTGTATTGTTTCTCCTGAGGTTTCCCTGTCAGATCCGGTTTAACAAAAATTGTGCTCCAAGAAGATTCTTGGGAAAGGCGAGCCAGGCACAGTATTGAACATATAGGATGAGCAGAGTTTGGGAGGAGATGTGTTTGATCGACTTGAGGCTCTGTTGCTGCTCCCTACTTGACTTTGTGTGTCGATTTCCTCCCCCTCCCTCCTCTCCTCCCCCGTCCTTTTAACTATAATTAACTTCTTTTCTTTTTTTTTTTTTTCTTTTCTCTAGTGACATTAAACCAAGACAAGTGTCGAACTAAAGGCGCGTTCAAGGTGGTGGTGCCGGTGCTTTGCCAGTGTAAGTGCGGCATCGCTCCCTAAATGTGCATCCTTTCCTTGGGAAAAGGCGGCAGGAGAATGTGGTGTCTTTCCACGCGGTTGTATCTGTCTTCCCCAAGGGCGAAAAACACCTCGGAGACAGTGCCGAGTCCCCAGCCCTGCCGACGTGGCCGGGGCAGCCCAGCCCTGGCACCTCACTTCCCTATCAGATAAAGTTTGGGGGTTTTCACTGAAAGGGGGTGGGGGGGGTGTTCCCGGTCCTATCCTGAAGCATTTACACCCAGTGCCTTATGTGCACACGGGGGACCGAGCCGGCAGAGAACAGCTCGGCCTGTGTTTATTCTCCAGACTTGAAACGAAAAGAAACCGGCTCGTTGTTTCTTGATCTTTTCATTTCCTTTCCCTGGCCTGAGAGGAATCCCCCTGCCCGCTCGCACGTTTTAAACCATGTCCGCGGGACTCCGACTAACCCCAGATCTGTTTTTTTAAACGTATTTAAGCTGCAGAATTTGCTGACACATAAATAAGCCATCAAGGCTCTCGGAAGCTCATGAATCTTTGACTGAAGTATGTGTGGGGACTTACACACTTGTTCCACGTCGTGATACTTTAAAAACTTTCACAAAGACGACTCAGGACAAAAAGCACCTCTGTTTAACAAGATAATTCTTGCTTTCAGTTTTATTTCTATTTTCAACTTCCTATTCTTTTGTCCCATGACATGGCGCTTTTTTCTCCCTCGGGGACTCCTTTCTCTTCTTTCTCCCCTTCTATTCTGAACTGTTTTACAGCCCCGCTTTGTTACTGTCAGGAAAAAAATGTCTGGAGAGCCCTGTCTCCTAAAGAAGGAACAGAAAAGGGAGGACTGGAGCTGCAATGTTGCCTATGCATGCAGAACATCCCAATCTGTTTTTGTGCATTGAGTTGGGGAGAGGGCAGCAGGGAGCGTGCACCCAGGCTCAGGCCGGACAAAGGGAGGCCGGACAGCTGCATACCAGCCACAAAAGATTCACTCTTCTGTCAACTCTGTTTACTTAGTGTTGTTTCTGACCTCTGTGCTACACTTGTTGCTAATACATATGCTTATCAAACCATTTTAATTGGCTTTCTTCATAACATTAGTCCCAGCGCTTTTTCTCCCCTACATGTGTTTCCAAACAACTTAATTGACTTCGATAATATTCACCTTCTTGGGCTCTGAACAACAGGATTTTCCCCCCACGCTTCACGGTCTCCTGGAAAAGGCCCAGTGGTGTCTGCACGGAGAGAGCTTCACCTTTCGGAAAGAGCGTCCGGGCAGGGAGACGCGGGGGCAGCCCGTACCCCGAAGTGGCAGCCGTGTCCCCGGGACCGAACCGGCTGGCGCAAAGGGTGCGGGCCCCGCGTCATGGAGCTGCTACTGGTAGACAGGCGAGCTGCCCACCCCGGCCATGTTCTGAACGTGGCTTTGCTTTGGTTTATGGCGCTCGGTGGGCTATTGCCAGCCCCCGGAGACCCGGCAGCACCCTCGGAGCTGTGCATCTATCGGTCCTGACCGGCCCTGACTGGCAGCGCCGGGCTGAACGGGCGAGCACGGCCTCTGGACACCCTGCGAGGGCAAAGCCTTCCAACCCGCCCCAGGTAGATCCTCGGGGTCGGGGCCACCCCGCTCCTCCGCCCCGCACGGAAACCCTGCTTCCAGGGCAGCCCTGCCGGCAGGGAGGCGATGGGAGCCCTGGGACCGCAGAGCTGGGGTGCAGAAGGTGGCAAGGACAGCCAACCTTCCCTCTCCCCTTCCCGAATCACTGAGCACCACTCCCCGCAGCCTTCACCGTCCATATTAATCGCTTTAGTTGAGTCTTCTCCCCCCACTTTAATTTTTTAACAATTTCGTACTTAATTGTTGCACTCGGTTTTGTAATGGAAACAAATCCTACGAGGCCGGATGGTTGTTATGATTTGCTTTCTTTAGCGTTTCTCCCCCTTCGTGAGCATTGTTCGCAGTGACTGTCTGGGCTCAGATATGATGTTGGGACAGCGCCTCCCTTGAAATGGAAACAGAGGCCTGAATAAAGAAGGGTGGAAAAAAAAGTACTTTGTAGTCTGCATCGTCCATCTTTAATTCAGAGACGCATCTATACTCCTGGGAGCGCCGCCTTTGATCTCTTTGATTTTTACACCAGATCTGTTATGGACTAAAATTCCTAGGTTTTCCATAGAAACATCTCCATTCCTTCGGGATATTGATGTTTTCTTCTTCCTAGGGGTTATGATATGGTAAATCAGATTCAGAAAAGCATGGACAATGCCAGCATTCACGGGTCGGGGGGCGGGGGTGGGGGGGCGGGAGACTCTCTCTCTTCTCCCAATGAATCAAAATATTGTTTATTCTGTTGCTCTTTAAGCCCAGTCACTTCAGCTGCCTTTCAGTGCCTTCAACTCTGGAAGAGGGGCAGCAGCAGCAGCAGCAGCAGGTTGCGTTGCCATGGGGACCTTACTGTATGGCAACAGCGCCAGCCCCAAAGACAATGCCTCGCAAAGGGGCTTGAAAAGTGAGGTTTCTCCCTTTGCCACGCAGCCACTTCCGATGGAGCAAGCATTCTCCTTTCGGGACCCTCATCTTGTCACTAGAACAATGTCTATCTTCGCCTGCCAATTTTTTTTTTTCTCTCTATCCTGCCTTTGATCTATAAAAAATCAAAAGAACAAAGTCAGGGGAGAATAGGGGGCTTTTTTTGTTGTTGTTGATGCACAGAACAGGCTTTCATAATTTGGACCTACTTTTGTGCCTGAGGATTGCAAGGGCAGGGAAGGAGGGTAGTTTGTTCGTGTGTTGGGCTCTCTCCAGCCCTACCGACCCTGGGCACGGCGTGTGCCAAAGGCCCCCCTCCCTTTCCCCTCTTCCTTCTTCCCAAAGCAGCCAGGGATGAAGACTAGTGCTGCCCTGCCTGGGTGTTCCCCGCACCCCAGTTTTGGCCCTGAGTGCTCTCCTGCAGGCTGGGGCCTCCTCACCTGCCAGGCCCAGGCCACTGCTGGGGTGCCACTGACACTTGCCCAGGGCCAAGGTAGGATCACCTAAGCCTACTAATTAATGCTGATGTTAATAATAGAGATGCATGCAAATAACACTATGTCCCTCACAGTATATTTTAATGCATGATGAAAAATGATGCAGTTTTCCAAATCATGTTTTTGCATAAATGTTAGAGGAATGTTTGTGAGACTAACACCCTTTTCTCAGAAATCAGACAAATTTGGACAGCATAAGGCCCTGAGATGATGAAATCTTGACTTTACGTGCCAGCAAAGAAAAGAAACTGGAATGTCCATGCAAATATGCAAGTGTGCATTTGACTTCTTTGTAAGTGGCCACAGGCATTGTCATGCATGTGTAAGACAGGCTATAAATAATCCTAGATGGAAAACTGGGTCTAGTTCTGGTTCTTTCCATGGGGACAAGTGGCTGTTTGGGTTCACATGTGACTCTATACACGCAACACTTCTGGAATTAACTCTAATCACTCGAGCTCAGTTCAGTTCCTTGCCTGGCTTCAAACAGCGGGAAGTGTTGATTTCTCCCAAAGGAATGCATTACAGCTACTTCGTTTTCATTAAAATGCCAACAAAGAAACAAGAGAAATTACTGGTCTGTGCTGTATTGGTTACACTGGCTTTGGTGCCCTGGCTAAAATGTGTTCCCTCACGATCTGGTGATTAACTCCATCACAAACTTTCTTCCTACTTTGAAGAAGTCAATTTCTGGGCAAGATGATACAATAGTTTGGGGAAAGAGTGGAAATTAGAGGAAGGTTTATTAAAGACACTCAGACATTCTTGGTGAGAGCTTGTTCTGCCTCTGGGCACCTTTTCTTAGTTATCACCAGGTTCAAAATGTCTAGTTAAAATAAATTAATTTAGAGAAGAGCATCTGCCCCCGTGTCTGGGTTTGTGCTGCTGGAGAGCACTTGCCATGGGTTCCAAATGGAGTCAGAGGCACCCTTCACTGAAGGGCTGTGAGCTGGGGCTGAGATGGCTTCACAGGGCTCAGGGCCCTCACTGCTGCCTTTATGTCAGAAAGATGTAAAACAGGGGTGATACTCAGCTTTTTCCCAGTACCGGAGACCCGTGAGTGGGCACAAGGAAGTGTTAGGGCATTGCAAGTCCCAGGAGTGTGCCATAGCAGTTTTAGGTCTGGCTCTAGATAATTTGGATGTTTTGGGTGCAGCAGGAGAGAGTCAGGTCTCCACCTCACTCTTACAAATGCCTCCTAGTAGTTGCCTTTGACCTGCATTGGATTTCTGAACCCTCGTCCTATGCAAAGCCCACAAGAGCCCTCAGCTCAGTGCACAGGAGTTGGCCCTTTATCATAGGGGGTATCCCCATTTCTCAGGGTCTGAGCCCAGAAGACTGCAGAGGTGAGCCAGTCATAAAAGTGGTTGCTAGGGCAGTGGGTTTGCACAGCACTTGGAGGACTGAGGACCACAGCATCCACTTGCAGGCAGTGGCTGAACCTTGGAGAGAATGGGAAAGGATGGGAAAAGGTTGTATTTCACCTGTGTGAAAGATAACCACTGGGAGAAGACGTAGCAGGCCTGGGGCCCAAGATCAATACGCCTTCCCTCCTTCTCCTCCTGTTCCTCCCACCCCTCCAACCTGGTTCCCCCGGGGAACTGGCTTCCTACCCTATCTGGTCACATTCTCTTCCCAAGATTTATTGCTGGGTCAGGGCGGATTCACCATTTTGTCAGCCTGCAAGTGCCTTTCTCTTCTTTCTCTTCTTTTTTTTTTTTTTAAAAAAAAAAAAAAAAAAAAAAAAGCCTTAGTCAAATTCCAGGCCCCCTCCCTTCCCTCCTCCCCCATCTTTTAGGGCGGGGGGCTGCTACCCTGATACGACCTTCTGGGCTGAGAGGCATCAGCCATGCCTTTTAACTGTACAATTATGCACACTACCTAAATGTTGTTTTAATAACAGCGGTTGAAAAAAAGCCGCAGCGGGTTGGTGATGCCTGAAACAGCTCGCTCTCTCCCTCACACACACACAGATACACTCTGGACGGCTTTGCGAGGGGAAGAGTGAAAGCGCATCTAGCACCTCGGTGGGGTGACCACATTCCCGCAGGAAGCTCCGGCTCCCCTCCGGGCAGCGACGACCCGGGAGGTGCAGGCGGGAGCGGGCGGGCAGGGACGTGGCTCTGGAAGTCTTCGCAGGGGAGCAGCGGCCGGGCCGTGGGGGCCAAAGCTAGTGCGAAAGGACGCTCACGGCCAGAGGAGCCAGGCTTACCAGGGAGGCGGCGCCTCGACCCTTACTTTAGCTCAAAGGGTAGCATGGGGGAAAACGTCTGGGGCCGGCCAAACTGGCTGCTCTCTGGTCGCCCTCGGGGCAGCCGGCGGACCCGCGCAGCCCGCGTGCGAAGTGCGCGCCGGGATGCCGTGCGGCTCCCCCAGCCTGCCGCTGCAGCCCCTCAGCTCCAGCCCGTTCACTCCGCTACCAGCAAAGGCGCGGAGGAAGGAGGAACGGGGTGTAACTCCCGCCGCCCCTCCGGGCAGCAGCGGCCCCCTCGGTGCGCCCCGACAGCGGCGGCTCCCCAGGGCTATGAGCAGCGACGGTGCTGTCTGCCCCGTGGGAAACTCCCACCTCCCACCCAGTTCTCGCTCCCGTGTGAAACCACAGAGCCTGGCATTCATTTTCCTTCCAAAACCGCCGTGTAGAGGTGCAGTGAAGGAGACCCAGACACCTTCATATCTCAATTTTTCTTCTTTGGACAGGAAATGTGCGTGGAGGAGGGGTCAAGATCGTAAATTTCATTGATTACTTGCAGATTGTACAGAGTATATTCAAGCTTTCATGACAGCTTCTGGAGACATAACGACTGGACAATATTGCCCGAACAGTACAAACTCTCTTTAACTACTACAAAGAAATCAGCACGTAATTATAGGCTCGATTGTATACATAATAGGCATCGGAAATCAGAGAATAACTGTAGGCAGCGATTCTGAATCAGAAGAGGAACTGTCGTGCTTCAAACTCCCATACAATAGCTGCTCATTGTGCTGGGTGTCTCATTCTAATTAGGGATACCTGCACAGCATAGCAAATACAGAAGAGAGACACATCCTTGATCTTCCTGCCAGTAAAAGTCATCCTTTAAAAATTATATGAAGGCAAAGCAAGCCTTGTGGGTATCCCTGAAAGAGGCAATGATGCTAAGCTGTGCCCTCTGCTTCTGAAAGTGAGCTTTACTGGGCAGAAAGGGCAGGATTTCTGACCGAAATGGCACTGGTGGGGAAAAAAAAAAAAACAACCCAACCAAACCAAAACAAACAAACAAAAAAAAAACCCAACATATAAACAAACAAAAAAAAACACAACAAAACACGGGGGGCGTCTGGACCCAAAAGGGGTCCACTTTTTTCAAGGTGCCCAGAGAATTATCTTTTCCACGGAGAAAGATAACAAATATAAAAGAGCGCCCAGCCAAAATTAACTGGAAACAACAATAATTTCGGGAACATATCAAGCCCTTATTTCATACTGGGTTTATTTTTTTTTTTTTCTTGGCTTTGAGGGGCTTTCTTTGGCTTTTGTTTTTCTGTACCTAAAGGAATATAAATATTTATTTCTGGTATAGAGATTGTGCCTTCTTTTTTTTTTTTTTCCTTTTTTGTTTTGAAATCATTATTGACCCTCCTTGTGCAGCATCATCTGTCTCTCCTTTAACCTGTGATTCCCCCTACAATAGACACTAATCCCAGAAAAAAACACGGAAACACTCTTAAACACTCCTTAAAACTCTCCTGGCGTCGGTGCCCATTTCACCCGAAGGCTTCCCCAACTCCCGTTTCTTTCAGGGGAAGTTTTCCGGGGACCCCCTTGGCGACCAGCCGAGGAGTGTGCTCTGTTCCCGGGTGAAGCCGCGCCGTGCCCGGCCCGCGAGGTTCGTCCGCGCTCTCCCCGGCTGAAACGAGCGCCAGAGCTTTCCATACAACTTCTCTTTGATTATCGTCATCTGGCCTTAAAGTTCACTTCGGTTGATTTGCCTCTAGGGGTACGTGCTATGTTAGTCTGGGTCACTAGTGACCTATAAACTGGAGTGAACGTGTGTCCACGTCAAGCCCCAGCCACACAGAACCAAATAAGCCAAGGCACCATTTCAGCCTATAGGGAAGATCTTGTCCACCAGGTCAAGCTTGGCTCAGTCAAAAAGCAGAGCAGATCCAAGACGGGAAGTCCCCAAGCCAGGGCTCCTCTCCCTCGCCAGGGATACCGTGCAGTACCAGGGGACAGGCGCTGCTCGGGGATCTGACCTTGGCAATGATTTTGGCTTTAGCATCAGCCGTTGCGAGCGCGGAGCCGCTGCTCCGTGACAGCTCCCGCCAGCAGCGCTAGCTACGCGGAGCTCGGCACCCACTTCACGCGTGTCCGTGTGATCGGAAATACATTAGTAGGGGATCAGTCAAGCTCCAAATAAACGAGATTTTGATTCCTTTCTTTTACAAATATCTTGTGAAGTCCGATTGCTATTTTTCTAAACATCATTCACTACACCGTTGTAAACGAGATAATATAATTGCTGGTGAAAAATTTGAAATTAATCATAGAAATAAATTCTCTGCATAACTGTCAACGAGTGACAGCTGAATATTTCACCCGGTCCGTTGCAATCCCGCTGCTATAACAACCTTTTCGCCTAAGCTACGTCGCTGGCTTCTACCTATCTATTGGGTTTGAATGCCAAGTTAACGTTAGATCTAAAGCAGGATGATCGTATAAATATGAATCAACTTTTTCAAAATGTTCCTGACTAAATCATGTTGTGAAAATAAAACACAGAAGGAGGGAAGGAGGGGAAGTTGTGTTTCCAAAAATTG
Organism: Pezoporus wallicus; assembly: GCF_028554395.1. Lineage (NCBI taxonomy): Eukaryota > Metazoa > Chordata > Aves > Psittaciformes > Psittacidae > Pezoporus > Pezoporus wallicus. Next base: position 5,367,858 of record NW_026641037.1, on the reverse strand, counting down.
AATGACAGTAAAAATATGGTCATCAGAAAAAAAAAAAAAAACAACTCCAGATGAAGACAGTAAAGGTAAATCAAAGCAGAGCAACTGTTTGCAATACCACTTGTACTTTTCCTGTTGGGCTGAGCAGTATTTTACCCAGTGGACGTTCTAGCAAGATGTGCAGGTATCCGCTTCCATTATAAACTGCCATTGGTATAAATATTTTGCTCCAGAGAACAGCTTTATCACATACTTCCAAATAATAAAGTAGCCTTCCAAACAAAAGCCACACATCAGGTGTCATTTTATTAATGAATGATGCTCTGCCTGATAAATACGGAGGGTGACTATCCTCTGCTCCTTTCTTCCCTCTGCCTGTCCCGTCCTGTCCCGCCGCGGCGGAACGCAGAGCTCAGCAGCCCCCACAGAGAGCCGCCTGCCTGCGGCTGTCTCAGTCCGGCTACAGGTCTCTTCCGTGCAGACTTCAGAGGGGGATGCCTCGGACCTCAGACTTCAGCGATCAAATTCGTGTGCCAAACCCTCCCGACAAAAGGCAACCTCTTTCTTTTTTCTTTTTTCTTTCTTTTTCTCAATTTTCTTTTTTTTCCCAAAAAATAAAAAATAAAAACCCTTTTGCTATGTTTGCCCAAGAGAGGCTCGTGGGGCAAAGGATAGGTCAGATTTATATCAGTGTAACCTGCCTGCCTCCCTCCTTTCGCTTGTGTCACCTAAGAATTTCTCAGGTGTGCGGTCTCATCACACCCACTCACACCCCTGCCGCCCGCAGCCCCCAGAAAGCTCCTACGCTCCCCACAGCCGGTCCCACATCTTAGCTGCCAGCGCAGCTCGACAAACCCTGCTCCGAATGGGGCAGAGTAAGAATCTGTTGATCGCCCTGGCTACAAGTTCGCTTTTCTGACCTTGTATCCTAGTCCGGCCGGTCGTTGGGTTTGGTCTGGTTTGGGCTTTTTTAAGCCGACTTTTATTCTACATTGTTAAATGGTCGGCTCTTTAACCAGCAACTAGCAATCATCAGACATTAATTTATATGGCTTTTACAAATACCTAAGCTATTTAAAATGCTGAACTGGGTTGTGTGTGGCAGGGAACATCTATCTAGTGAATAGGCAGTGTCACACTTTAGCATGCTCTCTTGTCAAGGGTGATTGTGTTTTAGGCAAACATTTGAGCAAACATAAAGGCAAAGGTCAAGTACTGTTCAGTTGCAGTGTGTGCTAATTCACCTAGCTAACCAATGGGGCAAAAGTTGCATTTTCTGCTAGCACCACAGACCAAAACTCTGCGAAGGGCATTATTAGCTGGGAACTAGCTGTGATCGGTTGCAGACAGCTCCCGGGTGGAAGGGCTGCAGGCTCCCAGGGTGCCCGGGGTGCAGCTCCTGTAGCATCACCTCCCTTTGCTACCAAGCGCCTTCCAATAAGCTGGTGCTTTTTTGCGCTATTCTGCCCCCATCACCCCCTTTTCCTTGTTATGTTTTTCTTCCCCTGCATTTTCTTCCTCTCCCACCCCGTTCCCTGGGCAAACTACTCTGGGCTGCCCATCTCTGGCCGGCTCCGTGCGCTGAGCAGCTCCGGAAAAATGGGGCGAGCAGAGACCAGTGGCAGGAAAGTGCAGTTTGACTCCTCACTGAAAGTGTGTAGGGAGGAGGGGGAGGAGGAACCGAGTTACTTTATTATCCTCATTCCTCCCCACGTCGTCGCAATAAACTAAAGCCATGTTTTGAATAGGAAAGGCTGGAATTTATCTCTGAGGGTGATCTGCCTCCAGATTTTTCCAAGCAAACCTTATTACTTCTGATAGAGAAATTCTCCGTGACATCCAAAAAAATAGAGAAGAATCAAAGGGCTGGGTGGTGGTTGTCACACACGCAGCTTAGAAGTCTTTCTCTCTCTTTCAAGAGAAAAGAAAAGAAAAGAAAAGAAAAGAAAAGAAAAGAAAAGAAAAGAAAAGAAAAGAAAAGAAAAGAAAAGAAAAGAAAAGAAAAGAAAAGAAAAGAAAAGAAAAGAAAAGAAAAGAAAAGAAAAGAAAAGAAAAGAAAAAGGAAAAAGAAAAGAGGAACCCATTCCTTCCTTCTCAGTTCAGCCTGGAGGGCTCGCACTTTAAATCAATAGTCATTTTGTTTGAACCAATGGCTGTGCTTCCATGCAGGCTGCACCTACAGTAGTTTTCATAAGAAACCGGAGGTTCACAGTTGTGGTCTTAAAGTACTCAGGTTTGGGGGGGGGGGGGGGGGGGGGGGGGCACGTGCGAAATAAATAAATAAATAAGTAAATAGTTGTGGGAGTAACCAGAAAAAGAAAAAAAAACGCCACAAACCAAACATCAACCAAAACCCCTCCAACAAACCGCCAAATAAAACCGATTATCCTGAAATCAGGCGAAAGCTGGTGAAATTCTTACTTGTTGCCTTGTGCTCTAGAGAAACTCGCCTCCCAGTCCCACACCTTGGGGTCTGGCTGCTGCACGCTTCTGCTGCGGGGAGAAGCGGATGGCTTGGCTGGGTTTGGCTGGGGGTTTTCCGTGTTGGTTGTTTTTTGTTTGGGGTTTTGTTGGTTGGGGGGGGTTTGACAAAATTCCAGGAAGAACATAGACAACATTAAAGACGTGATGCTCAGCACACAACTGGCTTATGGCTAAAATGACATCAAAATCACCAGGGCTTATTTTCTTTGCAGAGCAAGCTTCAAGCACAAGCATATACTCATGAGAAAACACGTTTGGGGAAAAAAAAAATAAATTAATAAACTTACCCCCGCCTGCCAAACTTCACAATTGGTGGGACTCCTCTTTAATGCTGCAGACAACTTGGCCCTTCAAGACCTTCTTTAACACGGTAGACACAGTGAAACAGGAATAAAATAAATTAAAAAAAAAAAATCAAGAAAGAAAGAAAAGAAAGAAAATGTTTTGTCATATATTTCTAAATAGTCTAATCTCCTTCAAATGTCTCGGATTTCTTTACAACCCACTGGCTACGGTCCTATAAACACCACCTGGGCAGTTTCACAAGCTTTAAAGTTTTGTGTGAGAGTGTGTGTGCGCGTGTGTGTGTGCGTGTGTGTGCGCGTGTGTGCAGTAAGTTGTTCAAAAGGCATAGTTACCATTCAGAGGTATAAAAGTATTGCCCTGATCTTTGGCGTGATAGGGTTTGTTTTTTGGATTTGGGAGGGGATTTTTTACATGCACCTCTCATTTTACTTAACTTTTTAAAGATGGGAAAAGCTGGAAGCTTTAGTTTTCGAGAGACTTTTCTCGTTATTCATCTGTTTGGTCGCCTTAGCTGCACAAAAGCGTATCAGCTGCGTTATGAAAAATGGCCTAAGCCCAGAGAATGTCACAGTGGTCGACTTATTATTTTAGTCCTTCTTAAAAAAAAAAAAAAAAAAAGAAACTCGGGGAAAGTTTGCTTTTGATGAATTCAATAAAAGCGGCACTGCAACGGAAGAGATTTTAAGCTAAAACCATACAGCATGGGGGCAAAAGCTTAAACCAGCCAGATGGCCAAAGGTAGTCACAGTCTGCCCGCTTCAAAACCATCCACTGAAGTTACAGTCCTCCGGGCTTTTAGCTTTTTCCATGTTTGTTGTGCTTAGTTCCCCCCCCCAACACATTTGAGCAAACAAATAAAAGTGAAATTTTACAATTCATATGTCACGAACCAATTTTCTTTCCATCTCTGGAACCGAGACAAGGGAGGTTTGGTTGGTTGGCTTTGGTTGGTTGGTTGCTTGCTTTTGCTTTTTAAAAGACGGCATCTCAAAGCCCCTGGGCAAGGTGTCCCTCTTTAATTTACCAGCACCTTATCTCTCATCCCCAGGTAGGGCTTCCCGGCAGTAACCAGAAAGGACAAGTCGAAAGGACTGCCGGAATTGGAGCTGAAGGCTGTGCTGTGAATCCGCTCCTGTCCTTCTCCTGGGTAATAGCTCTAAATAATAACAACGATTAATAATAATAATAGCAATAAATACCCCATACTAGAGACACTATGGAATACGACGTGGGTTTTGTTTGTTCTTAGGAAACATCCATAAACAGCTCCAAAGCCACTAGTAAACTCTATTCTCTTTCTGCCCTTTGAAATTTTCGTGATTTCAGTGGTACTCAGAGACTGCCACTGGCTTCCAGAAAGCTGCCCTGGCTGTCAACGAGGGCACAGATCTGGCGCCTTAGCCTGAACCTGAGGCCGTGTCCACCTGCTTCGCTAACAGGACTGCCCATTGGATGCCGCTGGTCCGGGGGAGATGTCAATACTAGCTGTGAGGAGGGGGGATTAATTTGCAGAGGTAAGGGCCAAAAGCGTCCTGTTCTCCCTTCTCCGGCTGCCCTCACCTCTTGCCCCTTGTTTCATAGTTATTCCCATCCTGCAAAACAAGGGTTCTTGCTAGTGGGGAGCTGCCGCCCGCCCGCAGGTAAAGCTCTCTCTCCTCAGCGGTAGATTTCTCCAGCCCTGTCACTGCTCCTCGCGCCACGGGACGGAGACCTGGAGGGCCCGAACCGGCCCCTCCTACCCCCGGTGGCCCACAGAGGGGCGGGGGCGGTCGGTCCGCCACCCGCGGCCCCCGCGCGGCACCCGAAGCCACCTGTGTCCGGCAGCCAGGGAGCCTCCGGCCGCGGTCGGCCCCGCACCCCGGGAGTGCAGATCCCGAGCTTCTGTCTCCGGTAGAGCGGGGAGCAGTGGGCGGGCCCCCGCGGGAGGGCTGCGAGACCCTGCGCAGGGGCGAGAGCCGCGATGCCCAAGAGTGAGGGCGGCAGGTGCGGCCCGCAGGGTGGTCCTGCCCATGGGTCCAGCTTGCTGGCGGGGGATGCCGCGGACAGCCCCTGGGAGCAGAGGAGAGAAGGGGTACCCTGTGAGGCGGCTGTTTCCCGAGGGTGCTGGGAATTCAGAATGTAATATTGGGCTCAAATTGTAAAAGATTAAACGAAATGGAAGGAGAATAGCGCGCAACTCTGCTGAAAGTTGGATACAGAGCAGAAGAAGGAACTTGTTTTTATGTGTCTATCCGGGTGTGCGAGTCGCGCACAGGGCACAGTCTCCTCCAAAAAGCAGATGCACTGTGTAATTTCCTAACGCCTCATGACCTCCGTGCCCAGGGCTGGTTCCCCAACAGGCTCTGCTGGGGTGACTACAGAACCAGCTACGCCAGTGGGCATTAGCACAGACCAGTTTCCAGTCGTTTCCCCCAGCTGGTGCAGCAGTTTGTGAAAAGTGCAGAAATCAGAGTGAAAAGGAGTTGGCGGGGAAAACTTCGAAAAAGCCGTCTCGGGAGCACCCACAGCTCATGTTTATAACGGGGGAAAGAGCGCACGCTCGTGTCCCAGTTGACACCCCCTGCCCTGCTGCAGTCCCCGCTGCCGCCCAGCTCACGGGTCTAACTCAAGATCTTGCCTGCACCTTGGGCTGCCCTCAACGGGTCATCTCGAAGTGGGCAGCTGAGACATCTGAGGGAATCCTGGTTACTTTCTGGGCACCTTTTCCCCAAAATCTTCAAGAAATCCGTTAAATCAAAGACCTCGCGAGGTCGAAAATCGCCCTTTGCATTCTCAAAGAGCACAGGCTGGGAAAACTTGAAGAAAATTCATCCCGATTGGAATGACAGGGCATCACCGAGGGGCGTTAGAAACTTTGGAGAAGGCAGTTAAATCAGCCAAGCAACTAGGGTTTGGTTTTGATTTGGGTATATTTCGTTCTCCAGAACATAATATCGATTGTGAGTGGTTTTGCAGAAAAGGGGTGATAAGGGGTGATACATAAGGTGATAAAGAAGTGCGTCCCACCCTCACGCTCCCTAAAGTGTACCTGACCCTGCTTACACAAATGACCTGGACAAGTCTGGTAGCTCCCACCACGAACTGTCCCCTAGGCGCTGCCCACCGCATGGGGCAGGTCTCCCCCTTCTTTCAGTGCCGGCTCATTCCCAGCACTTGCAGCCCGAGCAGAGCGCGTGGAGATCCCCCGGGGAGACGCGGCGCCGTGAGCACTACAGGAGTTAGCTTCGCCCTCGGGGGACGACCCCTTGTGGGGACACACCGCAGTGAGAGGACAGGTTTGCCCCGGGCTGGAGGCTGAACGTTGCTGTCGGGCTGCGCGCCCCGACCCTGGCCCCCGGCTTAATTCGCTGCGCCACGTCTCCCCCGGGACCCGGGCGCACCGGGACGGCTATTCCCCGCTCGGGGCACGGCAGGCCCGGAGCCTCTCCGGGGTCTCTCCCCGAAGTGCAGCCTCGCTGCTCATATTGACATGTGGTCACATTCACGAGTGTGCAAGCTTTCAGACAGGCTGGCGTGTCGTCCCAGCACCAAGCTGTTCGTGAAATGCTGGTGTTTCCATCCCTGCCTTGGTATATCAGCCTTCCTAAACCCTGCGGTGAAACCCGCCCTAGCTCTTAACCCTCTTGCTCTGGACTTTGTACCCTCTGAGGACTGATCCCTGAGCTCCCATCTCGCCCAAACTTCCGCGGAGTAAAGAGGAGTGAGCGGGTTTGGCTCTCGAAGTGTTTTCGCAATTCAGGCACATCTAAGGATCGGAGAATTGTGGAGATCTTTTCCCTCCGGCTGACTTAAGTGTCTGTTAAGGACGGGCTTGGAGGCAGGAGGCATCCTCGGAAGTCCTCGCAGTTCTCGGAAGGTTGTGTCTTGTCTCAGTGTTTACTCCCCGTACTGCAAATGTCACCAGCATGCAACTTCAGTGCTTTGCGGTTAATATTTTTTGCCTGAGGTCTATCACTAGCATTAATTGTCCCAATAAATTGAGATATAGTGTGCATAATGCAATGTAACAATATGGTTATATTCCACGTGTATGACTTAATTAAGCTATTTGCAGCCTGATGCTGCAAGCCAACGGGTGTGCAAGTGGATTAACAATGTACTGTTCTCGTATCCTCAGGATGGTGCATAATTACTTTACTGGCGGTACATATCAATTTTTGATGATTGCGGAACACATGCTCACTTTACGAACAAGCGCCTTAATAACTCTCCGTTGTGTTTTAAAAAAGCGTTGTTTGGAAATATTTGAAAGCCTCTGCAAACAATGTTCGAGGTTCGTAGCGCGAGGTTTAGACCTGATCTATATTTGATGAAGTGCAAACGTTCTGAGGAAGCGCCCGTCCCCGCCGGCCCGCTCCTTGTTCCCGTGTCCGGCGAAGCGGAGCAAAGAGAAGCGGGACCAGGCGGGCCCGGTGAGTCGGACGTCGAGGCACGCAGGCGGGCCGCCGCTCTGTCCCATGGGAGAGCGGCGCGCGGAGAAGCGGGGGCCACCGTGCCCCAACACATGCTCCTGACATTTGCAAGCGGAGTAATGCAATTAGAAAACTCGATTACAGGGCGGCTGCGAGGCTGGGGGAGCCCCGGGTCTTTGTTCCCGGAAAGATGGCGCCAGGCTCCGGCCGGCGGGATTTAGCCTGCGCCTCTCCCGGCAAAGGTTTAGGGGGACGAGTGCAGGCCTTTCTGGGAGCAACCTAATTTCTGCATCTTAATCGTGTTGGGAAGGCAGGTACCATCCATCAGAGCGAGGTCCCGTTCGGTGCCGGGCGGGGACAGGTTGCCTGCCCGGGCGGGCATCGTTGCGCACGGCCCAGCGTTCCGGAGCTCCAGGCACACTCGGCCAAAAAAAAAGTAAAAAAAAAAAAACAAACAACAAAACAAAACAAAATATTTAAAAGAAATAAAAGCCACTGTAACAAAAGCTGCCGCTTCCGTCGGCACGCTCTGCCGCGACGCAGGAGCCTGACCATGAGGGCCTCGGGAGGGCCGCCGAATGGGTGGCTGCTACTGTCTGCCCGGGCTGGGGCTCGGCATAATCAGACGCACATGGGTTTCTTGGCTTGGAAGGGCATTTAATAACTCCCAAGCGTGGGGAAGGGTGGGCGAGCGGGCTGGTAGCCCTGGCCAGACGGCGAACAGCCTTCTGGCACCAGGAGAGGCCAGCTCCGCAGGGCCTACGCGGACTTCCGCTCCCCTCTCCGCTACCAGGCGCGGTGGCGCTGCTGCTCGGGAGCCTTCCTGGAAGAAGACTATTTGTTCCTGTACCTGAAGCAGGTGATGTTTATGCAGAGACATCTGAATGACAGCAGGAGTGAAGGACAAATCTAATAAAGCCTAATAAACCGTGAGAGTCTAAATGTCATTAAACTTACAAAGATGAGAATCCAAATCACCAAAAAGGTAAATGTCTTCATTAGTCTGATCTCTGAAGACTGTCGAACATTTCATTAATTTATAATTTATGATTGTTTGACAAATATTGAAAAGTATGTAAATATGAGAGGGATAATGTCTTTTCTGCGGGAGATAAGGAAATGACCCAAACTGTACGTGCCTGCTAGATTACACACGAGGTTCCATCTATCTGTTATCAAACTGTGCTTTCCCTTTATACAACATATTGTGCAACTGACAAGTGAAATAGTGCAGATAAACCAATGGTTTAAAACGTAATAAAGACAACAGCCATTTGCATTTTTTACATTTTATTACAAAGGTAATTTACTATGACACATTTCTGAATGTAATTTATGAAAACATTTTAAAGCAATTATATAATATATACAGCACTGGGAGACACACAAAATCAGATAAATAATAATCTTATGGATCTTCAGAGACTTTCTATAACGCTGAAAAGACAGACTTTCACAGGAACCGCAGTAAAACATAAAATCATAGAAATAAAATGCAGAATGATGTAATAAAAAGGAAATGGGTATACTTCGAACTGGAATTGCAACATTAGATATTCAAGGAAACAATCTCATCTATTTCAAAGAACTAGATCATCTCAGAATATTACTTTTTTTTCCTTCCTCTGCCTTGTGAAATAGGCATCTTAAAGATAAGAGGATTTCTGAGGAAACCGTCTTGCATCCTAGTCCTCTTCGGTGGACCAAGAAGTGGACCTTCCAGTGGGGATACCGGGGAGGCAAGGAGCAGCGTCCGCCTCCCCTCATTCTCTGTGACAAAGGGGAATTACGAGTTTATTATCAATCCTCGTCTGGGGGAGAGGGGAAGCAGGAGGCGCTGCTTTCAGCGTACGCTTGAGGGAATCGCTACGCGGGGCAGGGGCCGGGGCGCGGGCAGGTCGGGCAGCTGCCGGCCCTCCTGCCAGCTCTCTCCGCACCCCTGGAGGGACCCGGGAAGGTTCTTACAGTGTCCCCGGTCTCACACTGGCACCTGCCCCAGCGAAACCCACGGCGAAGTTGCCACTGTTTTGGTGGGAGAGAGGCACAAGGCAGGTCCACGGCTTGGGGTCCTGCTCTTCGTCCGCTCGCCGCTCCGCGGCCCCCCGCGGCTGGCGCAGGAGCGCTTTGCTGTTTCCCGTGGAGAGCGCGCAGACGCCCAGAAACGGAGAGGGTAAAGCATCGCCTGAGAAATGTCTTCAGGTGCCTCCAATAAGGTATTTGCACCCAGAGGGTCAGTAAACCCATCGCGTGCAAATGCCCGGCTCGTTTTGGTTTGGGCTTTTTTTTCTCCCTAAAGCCACCCATTAGACAATAAACCAGGGAATAAGCCAGGAAAGCAAAGTTGTGTGAAAGACCCGCATTACCCAGAACGGGATCTGTGTCTTTGTCTTTACTTAAAGCAGTGCCCTTTGGCCAGATGTGCCTGTAACGAGCTTGTTAAACAAACCAGAAATCTCAGCTCTTCCTCGAGTCTAGAAGCAAGTCTCTTTATTCCCAAATCTTGCAAATATGTTAGGAGTGTTGGAAGTGGGACTAAAAAGCCCCCTAGCAGAGCTGGTTACCTCTGGGAGCCCCACTGCCACAGACCCTTCCACGAGACATATTAAATCTCTTGCCCTAAGAAAACATGCACTTGTCACAGTTGAAACCCGACATAGCGGGATGTAACAGTTTAGGGAACTTTATATTTCCCCGGAGGGCCTTCCAAATGGAGGTCCCTAACACGCCTCCCCCAGAGGCCTGAAGGGTTTGCCCTGGCTTCAACCTTCCTGAAGGCCCTGTCCAGAGAGGTGCTCCGGAGAGGTGCCCTTGCCCGTCTACCCCCTCCACCTCCGGCACCTCGCCTTTGGCCTGGCGCTGTTATTTATGGGGTGAAAGAGATTTCGACAGGATGGCAGATAATTCCCTCCCTCCAACCCCGTTTTTCATTCCCCACTCTGCCCGTCTGTTGTCCCAGCTTTCTCCCTGACGGCAGGTCCAGGCGCCAGACCAAGGCTGGGCATGGATGCAGCGCTGCCCGGTGCTGGGAATCGCCTCACCAAACCCCAGGAGCGGGGCCGGCCAGTCGTCCCGTGTCTTTCTCCTCTCCGTCTTTCGACACCACACTGCCATTCTTTCCCATCTCTGAAGTATGTGTTTTATTATAGATTATTTAATCTGATGAGCAACATTCCCACCGCCCTGAGCACAGACTTAGTGGAAAAAGGTTTACTCGGCATTGCGAAGCAATTTCAATAATAAATTTTTTTTTTTTCAAAAAAAAAAAAAGGAGTCAATGACGCGCACACCAGCAAAAAAAAAGCTCTCCAAATATCGCCAGAGGGCTGAGCCGGCTTCCACCGACCTGGGCTGCAAGCTCCCCTCATCTCTTTTTTTTTTCTACTGAAGATAAGAATGTCCTCTCCTACCATCCCACTTCTGCTGCCAGGTCAGGTCCTCCCCGTCCACCCATTTTAGGGCCGTTTAAGAGCACCTTGGCTAACAACTGGCAATTGTTGAAAATGCGCAAAATGTCCCCTGTAAATCAAGTTCAATATATGTCAGGCGACGGGAAGACACTGGCAAATCATTTTTTAGGGCGCAAAAAGTTTCTTACAACACTCGCGGGTCTGTAACTTGCAAAGAAAGAAGGGAGAAAGGCAAGAGCGGCCAGAGGCTGGGCTGGGAGAAGTCCACTGATCCCTAAGTCATAAAAGTGTACAATGGAAGGGCTTTATTGTCTCTCGCTAGGCAGTTCATAAGTGACCCCGTTTATTTCTGAATAGCCGTGTTTTGATGACTTATAGTATATGCAAAAACAAACTTTCCCGCGGTGTTTTTTTTTTTCTCCATCATGCTTTTCTTTTCAAACAGCCAGATGATTTTAAAAAGAAAAATACCCAGAAATGATAAATCGCGTTGCATAGCTAATGGCTGGAGGGCACGTTTACCAATTCATAATCATTTATTCTTGGTGATGTATGACCCTTACTCTTAAATCTCAAAAGCTTCTATTTGAAGGTGTAAATAGCTTTTTCTCCCCTTGCAGTAAACCTTACTGCATTAGCAGTGATTGATCTCCTGTACAATTCGTCCCAGAGTGCTATTTTAGAGGGGGAACACTGGCTTTTGGAGATTAACTGGGGAGTCTGTTACATATTAATGAACCTAGGAGATATACTAACGTTTTGGTAATTTAGTTATTTGTGCCTATAGCTTTCGCCGTTATTTTCTCTTAGACCCCCGCGGTTGTAATACATCGAATTAAAAAGTGGTCCTTCAGCATCATTTTTTCAGGGGCAACTAAACGCCATTTAATGTGAAAAACAAATGTTGACTTGTCTTTTGAAGGAAGTGTGTTTCTTGGCAAGACATTAAAGTGTTTTAAACTGTATTAGAAGGGTTTGTTGGTTTTCTTACCCGGAGCCTACGGTAATGTAAGGAAAAATCCTCTCTGCAGAAGCAGACGGTTGGAGGGAGGGAGCGGGAGCTGCGCCGCGCTGCACAGAGGTGCACGCTCGAGAGGAGCTTCGAGCTGCAGCAGGAAGGCACGGGCACCTCTTCGTTGGGATTACAGCCATGATTAACTTGCTAATGAATAGGGATGTTAAAGAGTCGCCCGGAAAGCCGTCTGTGAGAAGGGGGAGTGAGCAACTCCTAGGCTGGGTTTAGACTGCAGAGGGACCAACTCAACTAAAATGCCATTAACCTACTGCTCCTTAGCAGACACTAGGGCAAAACACCTCGGAGATGTCTGAGATGGGGCCGAGGCGGAAGCAGTAGGTGGGATCCCTGCTGGGCTCCCGCCTCTGCCGCTGCAGCAGCTGATGGGGTCTGTGGCAGGCAGGGTAGCTGTAGCGGCTGGGCCGGGCACCGCGCACTCACGGCGGGGCAGCCGCCGCCCGGGTCCCGGCGGATGGTCGAGGGTAGGGGGCGGGAAAGGAGCCAGGCCAGGTCTTCTGCAGCGTTCCGCTCCCTATTAACTTTGACATCTTGCGCGGATTTATGAATTAGAGTTCGTTATCCTCGAAGGTCGTTACAGTAGGCACCTCAGCTAAGAGTTAATGCGCGCGATAGCGCTGGCTACAGCTGGCTTCGCTCTGAGCTGTCTGGTGGGCTCAAGAAGCAGGCGGAGGCTCCAGTCACTCCAGTGGGCACGGAGAGGCACCAGTCCCTCCTGCCCTCTGCCGCGCCATTTATCGCCTGTACCCAAGAGGTTGAAGCTCAGCTGCGCACCAGCCTGGACAGAGCAGCTAGCGGATCCCCAAGTCAAATGGATCTGCCTTTATTTTTGAAGGGAACAAACATGTTTCTCCCCCCGCGTCCTGTCCCAAAGTTAAACGTTTGTTTAGGACAATCTCGAGAAGCAACAGTCTTTGAGAGAACATTGTTTTCCCCTTCTCCTTGTGAATAACAAAGTGGTCATAGGCTACTCGGCCAGTTGGCGAGGAGAGAACTTTTGTTTTCTGGGGCGATTTATGTTCTTTATAAATATGTGGTTTGGAAAATAAAAAGAGACTTGAAAACGTTGTTACAATGAAAAAGGACAAATTAGAAGACATTTTCTGTGATCAAAGGAGGAAGAGAAAGCGAGTAGGGGTATTCAAAAAGCTTGACTTATTCACACAACTCCTTTGGAGCCCAGGGGCAACAAGCGTGTCTTACATTGAAAAGGCGGCTCTATTCAGAGTGCAGGTGCGAAGTGGTGTGGCACATTCTGCCACATTATGTAAAGGTTGTTGGAGATTAGTGTTCAGACTTAATAACTAAAGCGCTTGATTTACATTGGAAAAAAGCCCCCTCATCCGTGAAAGCAAAATAATTTAACGCGTGATCATTTCGAGTGCTGCTGATATCCTAATACTTGCATTGTTCTCTGCCAAGTACTAGAGGAGCTGGGATTGATGCTTTTGGGAACCTATCATTTACAGCCACTGAACTCTGCTCAGAACTGGAGGTCTGGAGGGGAAATAAAAGAGGGGCACAAGAGAAAAGTTTCACATTAGGGAAAAAAAAAAAGAGAGTGAGAACAATATAAATGTGCCAGTTCCCCTCCTCCGCGCAGAGGACCCCACGGTTCCTGCCCTGTGCCAGGGCGCAGCAGCACCCAGGTCTGCAGAGCCGAAAATTGGGCGCAGGTTTCAGACACTTCTCTACTCCGCCTTCCCCCGTCGAAGCAGAATTACTTACCTTACTAATTATTCATATTTATGTAAATGTCATTAGTTAATGTAACTTTCTATAAAAAGATAATCAGGCGAGAACGGAGCATAGGTATTACCTTAAGTGCATTGGCTCTGGTTGTTTCATTCATATGTTAATACACGTGATGCGGTAGTGCCAGGCGTGGGGAGGGTGGAGAGGAAGGGAGGGAAGGAAGGCAAGGGAAAGAAATTAAATAATAATAATAAAACCTCACAAAGCCTTTAAGTTTGCATCACGGAATCAGGGAGCACGGTGCCTTCTGATGCGCAGAACAAAGCGCGACCCGGCTCTGTCCCAGCCGCGGCGGCTGCCTGGGCATTCCGGGAACTTTGGGTGGCTTTTTGTTTGTATGTGTCCCCTCCTCTCCTGGAGGACAATTTTCTGCTTCAAACCTCTTCGATCTACCCAAACCCTCGTGCCGGGCTGAGACCCTACATTCCCGAATGACCCGAATGAAAGTATTTTTGTACGGGACACACATCAATTAAAATCGCAATACCTTTTTGCATCCCTCTTTAGTGTAAGCATTTTAGGGTCATTTCCATAAATTCTCTGCGAGAATAAAGGCTATAATGGGAACAAGGTGAGAAAGCTGTTAACTATTGTTTCAGCAAGAAAAGGTCGTAAGTCAGGCAATTGGTGTCTGACCTGTCAGGATAAGGTATAAAGGCTTTATTCATGCAGTCCCTCACGATTTTCTCAGCTCTCACAAAAGTGTTTTTATGATTCTGTTTTCTTACCTCGTTCCTTAATTAAAAAGCTGAATGATTAGAATAGCACCTGCATAATGTCTGAACGACGCCTGCATACTAATTCACGAGTCTTTACATCTAGTAATTATAACATAAAATCAGAGATTGAATAAAACAGAAGGATTTTGCCCCTAAAGCCCTGCTAATCCCCTTTTAAAAGAGTCTGCTGAAATAATTCAGAACAGTTTCCGGAAGTTGGATTACCGACTCTTTTTTTTTTACTATTTACAATGAAATGATATTTCACACTTAAAGGAGTCTCTGTATTTCTACAACAGGTTTTTAAAGGTGGCCTGTTTTCTAGACAATAACAATCCAGTGACTCCTTCTCTCTTTTCCTACCCATTTTCCCCCCTTCCTCCCAGCAAGATCTTCATCTTTACCAAGTATAAGTAAGGATTAATCTGTCCTCAGGTAGGGAGAACAAAACCTCCCTCCCTAAAGCCTCCCTTTAACACAACACTCCCCCCTTTGCCTCGGGACTCCCAGCCCAGCCCCCTGGCCCCGGGGAGCTGCGGAAGAGGGCTGCGTGAGGGCAGCCCAGTTCTGACCAAGTTCAGATGCACCCTGTTTCCCAGCCGCTAGCAGGAGGAGGCGGTGGAGCAAGGACCTCCCATTGCTTCACCATAGCTCCCCCAGGGCAGAGGATAATTCAAGACAGCAGTGACCAGTCAAAAGTTGGAGAATAAATTTTTGTGTGCGTGTCTTCCCAAAACAGCTTGGCGGGGGAGAGGGAGGTTGAGGACGGGGAAGGAAGGAGGGGGGGATCCGAGCTTTTGTCTGGCTTTCAAGGCGGGCTGGAGCAGGTATCCTCCGGGCCAGGAACGAGTCAGGCAGAGGGCAGGATCCCCGAGGGTTCTCGACCGGGGTGGGAAGCGGAGCTCCGCTCAGTTCACCCAGGCTACCGCTGCTCGGGTGCTCAGCAGGGCACCCTAGGGGGCTGTCCCCACTCCGCACACACCAGCACAGTGACACAGAGACAGGTTTTGCAGCGGTAATGAGCCGTTCCTCTAGGTAACATTGGCTTGGAGGCAAAGAATAATTAAAAAAAAAAAAAATCAGCCGATTTGTTAGGGCGTCCTGTATATTTTAGGAAAAGATTTCCTCGTAGCCCGTCGTGTTTCAGCCTGGCTATGGGATTGACTGCTGCTGTGGAAGAAGAAGAAAACGAAGCTGATGAGCTGATGCAGGGATTTCCAAGAGCGGGAGCTGGCGGCCGAAGCAGCGGGGTCTCGTCTCCCAGCCCAGGCGAGCTAGCGCGGTCCTCGCCTCGTAGCAGGGCAGCTCCCAGTGCAGAAGTTGAGAACAAATTTAGCCTCACGGGAAAGCTGCAGAGATTTCTCTGATCTCTTGTCATCATTAGGAACACCTTAATCTGTTGTGGCCTTTTATTTATTTATTTATGTTAAAGAGTTGGCTTTGCTGGGAGTTTTGTAGTCCTCCCTCCTTTTCCTCTCCTAGTGTAATCCTGAAAAAACTCTAAATCATCTACGAGAATCTGGAGCCTTTAACTAAAAGCTTTAATTGCTATTCTGCCCGCATTATAACCATGCGAACGATGTGCTCTTTGGGGATCTCAGAAATGTTGCGTATCCCTTAAGCAGGCGCTCCCCTTGTTTGTTTACTCTAACTTACTTTCATTTGTATCCCAGGAATATTCTTTAACCAGGCGACACACAAAAAGACAAAAGGTGTAAATAAACAAACATATGGCCCAGAGGTTTTAGAGAAGCTGGAGCAGCTTAGCAAGTCATGTGGGCGATACTGGGAATCCAACATCTCTCCTTCCCCCCACTCCCGCGTAACCTCCGCTTCCCTGTGCAATCCTTCTACCTTCTCACTATAAGTCACTCTCGTCTAGAGGCCGGCTTTTGGGGGACCAGCCGGTTTTTCCTTCGGACTGGAAAAAGACAGGGAAGGGATCAGGAGGGATGAGCGCACGTCTGTGTGTCTCTGCTTGCAACTAGAAAAACCCTGTTGAAGTAACAAATGTGCATGGGGATGTGTGCACACACACACACCTCCCCCGGACGCGGTGGCTCCTTGTTTTAGAGGGTCGGGTCCCGGAGCGGACAGGTGCGGGCCGGGCCATGCCGGCCCTGTGAGCGGGCAGGCTGCCGGAGTACAGGGGAGGGCCAAGAGATCTGACAGCATAGAGACACTTGATAACAGCCCTATTTCTCATTTCCCTCCCCAATTGCAATCCATTTTAGGGTTCTTGTTCCAAGGAGCCTACACTGGAACGGAGCCCTGCTCAGGCTGGGGAGGTGCGGTGTGTCTAATCTCATGCCGCACCTCTTTCCCGTCCACTTCTCCCTATAAGGCGTCGGAAACGGGTCTGGGTTACTGATTCATATTTCTAATCTTCCCTTCCTAAACATACAATGTTCTTTTGTTAAATGAATGGTCTTTAATTAATGCACTTGCACAATGCAGGGGCTTGCATGGGGATCGATGATAGGAAGCAACAGGGGATGGTTCCCTCCAAAATGGTTTGTCAGCATTGAGAAAGAAAAGGCAATGTCTATAAAAGGACCACTAATAATGCCCACACGTCTCTCACCATGTTGTCTGAGGGGACATTCCTTCCCTTGTTGACAGTCAAGTGTAATAAGTACATGTCTTCACTCAATCATTATAGACCATAGAATTGTATTCCTTAATTAGCATGTACTGTTAGCCCTCCTTTCCTTTATGGGCGGGTTTGGTCTTTTTTTTGTTGTTTGTTTTTTTTTTTTTTCACAAACCAGCAAAAATATTTTCTTTCGGTTCTTTTTCTTGAATTCTTTTCTTTCTTTAATTATTTTATTTCTTTCTCTCTCTCTCTTTCTGTAGTCAAATGTATTCTTTATTGACAGTATCCCTACTAGCCAAAGCCAACTTTTTGTCATCTCCCTGTGTTAGTCAACTTCTTTCAAGTTTTCCTTTCTTAAAAGGAGTCAAGGCAGCGCGCATGCGCATGGCGCCCGCTGGGGCTGGGGCTGCGGTTTGCCCAAGACTGCTTCATCCTTCTAAATTGCAAAGCTGAGGTTTAAAAGCACAAGCGAAGAAAACAGTGAGCATGTTCGGGAGCTGCGAGACCCTGCAATGTATTAAAATCGGTTAAGTGAGTATGCAAGGCAAAGAAGACTTACATGCAGATTACTTTAGCTGACGAATGATTTTTCTCCCTTAAAAATAAATAAAATGTTCTACATCTTCTTAGGAATCTTATAAAAAGTGTCACAGTGACAGGGACTCATTCGGGGGGGGGGGGGGGAATTCTTCAAACGAACAGTTTCATCCCTTATCCGCCCTGCCAAAACAATAACCCCTTGGGGGCGGGGGGAGCAGAGCCCTTCGGGGCTGCTCCGTCAGGAAATCTCCAATATCCAGAGTATTAGTGACCCCGGAGCCCCAGACTGGGGGTGCAGGAATCAGGGTACCGCTGCAGAGGTAACCGGGGGGAGGGGGGGGTGGTGTGTGGTGGTGAAGGGGCAACAGCAGGACAGGGTCCGTCTCGGATGTCACCGGGCTCGGTTTTCTCACTCTGCATCTTGGTCGGTATTTAAAAACTCCGATCTGAAAAATATAGTCTCAGAAATGAAGCCAAAGATGTGGTTTGTTTCCTTTTGTTCTTTTAATGTGAATGCCAACCTAAAACGATTAACATTAAAAGAGGTTAAAGACCAACAAAACCACTCATTAGTACCTGATTGTACAACACATTAATAGTACACTGGTTTGGGGAAATATTTTTTCACCTAATATAAAAACCAACAGAAAGACAAGGTTGATCACGTAGTGTTTTAGGAATGGCTCGGTATCATCAATACAAACACATACCTAAAAGTGCACATTTGTAAAAATAACCATAGAATTGAAACGTTTATAAATATTTATTGTAAAAAAATCCAAATATTAAAAATAAATAGCATGTTCAAACACACAACAGAACATTCCTTCATCACCAAACATGTGATGAAGGAAAATATGGAATATAAGAAGTCTGTAAAGAGATGCAGCATTATCAACGTTGCAAATGTTTTGTGGGGTCTTTTTGCTAGCTACAATTTCAGAGGTTTCTCCCCTGTACAGTTCACAAAGAATATGGTAGATTTTCCATAAATATGACAAGATCCGGAATTAATAATAATAATAGCAAGAATAATACCCACTATACTGCAGTTTGACTCTGTTCTTACTCAGGAAAAGTCCCATTAAGTTAATGGGGTGGCTTACAATGACAGGATTGGGCTCAGAACATTCTGTAGCAACTAAAACAGAAGTACACTGATGAGTTACAACTTCAAGGAATCCATGTTACGAACAGAGCATTGCATGATTTCCAAAGAGAAACTACTAAATAAACCTTGATCGGGGAGTAATTTCAGTACACACCATGATCTTTATAAAATGAAGATACAAAAGGGATGCAGCTTGACTATTTTTACATTTACGGACAATAAAACATGTGAGCATATGGAAGCCATCTCTTTGAATGCGTTAACAACTTCAATACATTGCAGTATATACATGCTTAATAGGTATTCGGACTGTTAAAATGATCAAAGTCTTTACTCTTGTGTCTACGCTCTTGCTTTCACTCTACTGGAAAGAAAACGTTTGTTGGTCACATACTGGTGCTGATGAAACCAAACATTTCTGCCTTCTCCCAAGAATCACATTCTGTGCAGCATATGTGTAGGAATAATTTATTAGATGGAAAAGTTCAGAGGATAAAATGTAAAAAAATTGACATCATTTCAACTTTCGAACAGTAAGGTCATACAGACATCTATGGACATCTGTATAGAGGGAGAGTTTCACACAGCCACAGCCACATATATCCAGATGTATGTCTATACACAGGATTCGATAGTTTGGTATTTTCTGCACCCTCTGGGCCCCTAAAGTTATCTTTAAAAGTTTGATTTTATCTCTTTAGAAACGGTTTAAAGCTAACGGGCAGGGTGAGTTTGACAGAGAGGAGAACAAATCGCTGACAAAGAACCTTTTACGTTTCATCAGCGTCGTTAGGACTACGAGCAGGAATTTCTCAGATAATAACTCCCACTTCAAAGATTTCTCAGCTCAATAGAAATTGGACCATCCTTTTTATTCAACCACAAGGGCTGGCACTAAAGACGACTCAACTGTTTGAATTTTCTTTCATCGTGTTTATTTTTCCCCTATTCACTAGGGTACTTGGATAAAATAAACAACAAGACAATTACTGGAACATGGACTTCTAACTTTCCCGGGCCCATGCCCCAGCGCCCGTGGCCCCGGCCTTGCGGGTGTCAAGTTCCCCCGCACCGCGGTGCCTTCATCGGCCGCCGCGCATCTCCGGCCGGGCCGGGCTGGGTCGAAGGGATGGGAAGGGAGCATAAGGGGAGCACGGTAGCTTCCCGAGGCCCTCTTTTCCAGGTCGTGGAGGGCTTCCAGCAGCTCACCTACTTCCTGAGGCCGAGGCAGCCCGAGTAGGGGTCCTTCAGCCCCCATCCTATCTTCCCCTGAGTTAGGGTGGAATTGGAAAAGGGGGCACTTCTTGGTCTTTGTGGCAGGGTTTTGCTGCGGAAAGCTGGCCAGAAATGCCGGAGAGAGTGGACGGGAGCTCACCCCAACCCTGGCTGGCAGCCCCTTCCTTGCTCTGGAGGAAAGGAGCGCGGGGCTGTCGCGCCGGAGCGGAGCTCGCTTAGAGGGGCGGGCGAAGCTCAGCAAACCTCGGCTCCGCCGGAGTGCATTAGGTGGAGGAAGTATATCTCTAGCGGGGAGCAGATTGAGTGTATTAAGCTAGCATGAAACCAAAGGTCAGTGCAAATGTATCTTAATAGACTGTCTCAAATGGAGTGTGCCTCCTTTGAAGGCCGCTTGCTATTGCTCTCCTCATTACCATAGCGATCCTAACGTGGCATGCTGATGCACCATAAAACTCACACTTTCAACCCCAAAATCAGTCCCTTTGAACAACCCGAGCTTGATTAGACCTTTCTCCTTTTCTTTTCCCCCTTAAAAACCATTTCCTTGCCTTTAGAAACTCGCCCTCAAATCCCAAATGCATTCTCTGATCCCGGCAGAAAGCAGAAACAAAAGTGAGCTGAGGCGACGGTTCAAGCGAGCCTTTTCTTCCTGACAGTCTTATCCATTTTTATTATGGTCTGGAACAAGTGCCCTGTTCGCGTGGGTTTTGTTTACCGGAAATTAAATGAAAATGATTTAGTTCGCGTCAAACAAAAATATATACTTGTATGCACAAGAAAAAGGGCCTGTTAGACGTAAATATTATGTCCTTAATGAAAAGACGGACGGGCTCCAGACTTCGCCTTTCACTATTTAAGTATGACTTGCCTATTGCCATAGAAATCCTAACTTACCATGAAGATTCACCGTTGTGAAGAAATACTTCTTTGTGCGAGCTTGCTTTGATGTCTAAGGCATAAGATTCAGGCTTTCAGCTGCGTCTGTCTAGATTACCTTGAGAGCAACGGGGTAGACATCTGTAACAAGCAAATGAAAAATTAAAGGTGATTAGCCTGCACTTCCAAGTACTTCTGTAAATAGAGAAATAAAGAAATAAACAGATCTCAGGACACGCTGGAAGCGTCTTCCCTGCCCGCAGCTGCATTCTGTACCCCTCGATTTCCACCACGGAAGTTTCAGGGGTTGCAGATGGGCACAATTCTCCCCTGGTTTCGGTTCCTCTCTCGCACATTTCTCTCGCCTAGGTAATTCCCTATGTGCATTCCCAGCAGCGACACGTTCTTGCCGAGGGGTTCAGAAACAAAAGTTGCCGAGTTTGGGCGAGCGCAGAAGTGAACCGCGACATGGTGCCATGGAAAGAAAATAAAGCTGCATCAGGGGAGGAAGCGCTGGGCAGGAGTGTTTTTAGCCACTGACCAGCTATTTATTTTCCCCTACCTTTTATATTTATAGATACATACATACTCGTGTGTGTATGGATGTATATACATTGTATACACGCAATAGCCCCAGTCACCTGGGAACAGAGGTGATGTATCAGGCCCAAGGAGACGCGGTCACAGCCGCCTTCTGTCTGCTCTCAGCAAGCCACGGAAACACCTTCCAGCAGCACATGCTATTTATTTGCCTATACTATCTGGTATTCTTAAACATCATTAAAGTAATTAAACCGGCACCATTCGGCAGTTTCAAGCTACCCCAATAGAGGAGGTTTTTGTTGTTGGGTTGTTTTTTTGTTTTGGTTTGCTAGGGACTTTTTCCCCCTTCCTTCTTTCTCTGAACCACGGGAGTGAACCCTCTGGGTTTATGTCGGGTCTAGTTTGAAGCTCCGGGGCAGGACGAAGATGGTAAAGCGACTTTGCCGGACCGGTACAAGCGTTTGTCATCGGGACCATTCTCAGGGCAGACGCCGTGCAGCAGCCGCTCCGGGTCCCCGCGCTGCCGGGGGGCTGCCCAGCCCCGGCCGTGACGTCACAGAGTGGGCTCTACCCCCCCTCGGCCCCCCGGGAGCTCCAGCGCCCACTGTTCGACAGGAGCCGCTCTCTGGGTGGGGACGGGCATGTTTGGATATTAGGAGCCATTATCAGTGGGAGCTAAAATGGACAGTCAATCATCGCCCCCCCCCCCCCCCCCCCCCCCCCCCCCCCGACCTTTCTTTATTAGCAGGAACTGGAGGGGGGGGTGGAGGGAATATGTATATGTATTTATATACAGCAAGAGAGGAATGCAAGGAGATTCTTTACAGAAACGTCCATCGAACGGATTATGAATCAAAGAATTTAATGGATCCATTTTATACAATTCGGTAACAAATAATAGTTTATATATTCTTTTTTTCTTTAAAATCCACAATCTCACAGAAAATCGTGGGCGAACAGAACACCGCAGCACACGGCACTGTTGACAGGAGAAAATTTGCACAGGCAAAATCTGTATGGAGCCTCTTTGGTCCTTTGGGGGGGAAATGAGGGGAAGCAGAGAAGAAAGGAGGGGAAGGAGGGGGGAAGGAGAGGGGGATGGGAAGGAGAAAGGATGGGAAGGGAAAAGGAAAAGATAAAGGAAAAAGGAAAGAAAGAGGAAAAGAAAAGGGAAAGTAAAAGGGAAGTGAAAAGGGTAATGGAAATTGAAAGGAAAGAGGAAAAGAAAAGGAAAAGGGAAAGGCAAAGGGAAAATAAAGGGAAAGGAAAAGAAAAAGGAAAAGGGAAAGGGGGAGAAAATGCAAATCAGTGGACTCGTGAACAGACTGGAGCAAGACAGTGAGAGAGGGGGTATGTGTGTGGCACGAAGGGAGGAGGCGGCAGCACCCCGGCCGAGGCGGGAGCAGCCCTCCCGTGAGCGGGGCGCCAGGAGCGCCGGCCGGGGCCCGCCGCCGGCCCACCCGCGGTCTCCGCAGCGCGCCGCCTCTCCCTCTGCCAAACGCCTCTCGGCCTCTCCTGCTCGGCCTCCCTGTGCCCCGGAGCAGCGCTCCCTGTCACCGGGCGGCGCTCCCTAGCAGCGCGGCCGAGGCTGGCCGGGGAGGCGCGACGGCGGGAGGACGGCGGGGGGCGCGGGGGGGCCGCGGAGCCCCGCGCCCTGACACACATACCATTCACTCAGGTTGGCGGCGGGCTGCGCGGGCGCGGAGGGCTCGGCGTGGGAACAGGAGGCGGGGGGCTCCCGGCCGGAGTCCGAGGAGGGGGACACCAAGGAGGGCGTGGAGGACTCGTAGCCGGAGCTGGGAGGAGGGGATTTGCAGTGCACTTTCATGTGTTTTCTCAGGGAGCTGGGGTGG
Source organism: Pezoporus wallicus (assembly GCF_028554395.1). NCBI lineage: Eukaryota > Metazoa > Chordata > Aves > Psittaciformes > Psittacidae > Pezoporus > Pezoporus wallicus. Next base: position 5,345,008 of record NW_026641037.1, on the reverse strand, counting down.
GTGTAGGACTTGTCGCAGCCTCTCACTTTGCAGTTGTAGGGCTTGTCGCTGGTGTGGACGTGAGAGTGCTTCTTCCTGTCGCTGCTGTTGGCGAAGCGTCTGTCACAGCCCTCGAATTCACATTTGAACGGCTTCTCCCCTGCAGGAGGCAATGGGAGAGCACAGCCGTTAGCGACGGCGGCCTCAGGGCAAGGAGCAGCGCAAACCATCACCCCCCCCCCCCACCCCGAGCTCGCAGACTCCCTGGGCCCCTCTCTGGGACCCTGGAACTGCTTCTCTACCCAGAGCAGCTCCCCTCCGGCCTCTGCCTGCCGCCGAGCCACCAGCCTTGCGCTTCCCCGTCCTCCCCGCCAAACTCCCCTGGCGCCGCCGCTCTGTGAACACCGTGCTCCACACCGGGAGCGCCCGGCCAGGGCAACTTTTTCTCCCTTTTTGACCCCCATCTTCAATGTGGGGGTTTCTGAAGGAGACAAAACCCCAAGATAAGGAAAACATAGAGGCCAAGTGCTCTTTCTGAGCACACAACGTCCTTCAGGAAGAGTGGTCAGTGATTTATCCCTGGGAAGGATTTTACGTTAAATTTATTTTTCACACTCCACCATGTCCACGTGGAAATATTATTCATAACCTGGCAACATCTCATTCTCTCCATTTTTGCACTGATTACAGTCCCGTGGAAGATCCGCATTCCCCCCCCCCCTTCTTTCCCAGTTCCTCGGCTTGCTGATACCGTGTGCTAAGGCAAAAATAACATTTCAAAAATACATTGGTTATGGGGGACAAAACGACAGAGATTCAGCAGGAGGATGAGTAGGCCGGTGCACGGCACTGTCGTGAGTGTAGGATTCCCTTTCCATTTGAACCTATTCAGTAATGGAAGGAAATGAAATCGGTATTAAATTTGTCTGGTAATATGATACGTAACGTTAAGCATAATAGAAATACAATTGTGTTGCTGGACTCGTGTGAAAATTTAACCTCGGATCTTGTGGACCAGGCATGATACACGATATAGAGGAGGTTTGCAAGGAAACACGCTACAGATAGCTTCAGGAAGAAATGCTTACTACTTAATTGTAGCTGATAATAACAGACTGCCAAACCCTGCTTGCCCAGGAATACCAACGTCCTGCACCAACCGAGTATGAAAATACCCCCCCCGCCCCCATCCGCCAAAAGTCAAAAAGTATCAGGGCATCACAAAAATATGCGCCCGAACCTCAAAGATGAAATGCAAACAAAGCCACTGAGTTCACCATCATGGCGTATGTGATCGAAAGGACTTTCAATATTTGTAAAAGCTTTCAGGTTTTGTATTTTTCTAATTTGTTGTGGTTTCTCCCCCCCCCCCCCCCCCCCCCCCCCCCGGTTAGTCACGATTAAATTTAGGAGGGCTTCAACCAGTCTCATGCTCGGCTGAGAGCAGAGGCACATTAAGGGAGGCATTCCAAATATTTCACATGAATGCACTTTATGCAAGGTGGGTGGGAAAAAACTCGTGGCTCCGCGTTTAAAGTGTGTCCTTTCCGCACTGTAAGAATCAATGAGGAGCTCTCACGTCCTGCACCGCTAACATTTGCACAGAGGATGGGTAAATACCTGACGTTAAAGGGAAGGGGAGAAGAGGTTAAATATAAGGTCTTAGAAAGCGGTGCGCATCCTGTAACCAAATACAGTCGACATACAGGGGTGCATCTGCATAGACACACGCACTCATATAATCTAATTACAGTTTCACGTAAGGAAACAATTTGACCTTCAACATCTAAGTTGAGACAACAAATCAAGGATATTAGTGTAGTACAAGCAAGCAGTAAGTTAGGAGACCCAAGGGAAAGCCATCCTCATAAACACTCTGCTTGCGCAAAGTGAGTTACATTCAGGTAAAAGCGGGCTGCGGCGCGCTCCGCTTTCCCGAGAGCTGAAAAATGTTCTACTTCGCTTAACCCCCTGAAAGAGCCACTGAAAGGTCCCTCCGTATAGTCAGGTTTCAAGAGGGAAGAGGGCAGCATTTTCTCAGCTGCCCGGCTTGCCTTCTCTGAACGCCTCAATAAAGAGGAGCGATCCGAGCCATTTGCAAGTATTCCTTTTTTCGAGAGCAGGTTTTCTTACGTGGAAATCCCTACCCGGCAGGGAGAGGACATTTTACAGGTCCCGACTGCCGCAGCCCGGGCACGGAGGTACAGCCACGCAGGAAGTTCTCGGGGCGATGGAGAAGCGCAGGACCTTAACCGCCATTTTCCCCCCACACTTGTAGCTTGGCAAAAGTGTTCAGTGAAATTCAGCTTGGAAACTGTGGCATAATCCCCCGTCTCCGAGAGTGGATTAAGGTATTTACCAACTTCTCGGGAGGGGGAGGATGGGGGGGGGGGAGATGGGGGGGGGGGGGGGAAGCTGTGGTGGCGGTCCCCCTGCTACGGGTGAGGCGCTGGGGCCGCCCGGGAGGCCGAGAGGCTCCGTCCCACGCCTCGCCCTATTGTTCCCTCTGGGAAGGCGGCGAAGTGCTCCTTGTCCGTCCTGCTCATCCAGCTCCTGTCGCCTTAACGGCCTTATCCTCCAACCTGGAAAATTCGCACGTCGCCAGAAATCCCTCTGCCTGCTCCCCAGCCTCGGAGAAATCAGAAGTCATTAATATTTGAGGAGGCAATAATTTTCCTGTTGAATCTAGAACTGTCTTCATGAATAATTCGTAGCGAGTTCTATTAGGGTTTCAGAAACATTGCGTTTTTGACAACTTCTGGGTGTTTAATAGAAACGTTGGAACCATAAAGGCCCTGCAGGAGTTTTCACAATACAGTAATTAATCACCGGGAAAGTTAAAGCGAAAAGTACAGACGCGCGGAATGATGTTTAATGAACGCAAACCTCCGATCTCGGGTCTTCCCTGAACCTGCCTCTCCGATGTAGGTCAGTTTTCCCAAGAATTTAACCATTTTCTGCTTCAGAGACTTCAAACAGTAAGGCCGTTAAAGAGCAGTAAAAGTTTGTTTACTTAAGAAAAACACTGTCATTAAGGGATGAGCTCTCCCGGTTAATGGCTGTACCTGTGCTGATACAAGGAGCTGGCTCGGATACAACTTACGTGACCCGGGGATATCCCTTTCTCCTGGATAAAGGGGGCCGAGAAGGCAGCAGAGGGACACAACTTTGCAATCGCCCCTCTCTTCCCCCCCCCCATATGAGCTATTCATAGAGCGATGGAAAAATAACTAGGTGACGAGTGACGGTCGCTGCAAGATCTCCGTGCTATGTTTAGAAGGTAGCGATACAAAATTATTATACGTTCTGCGTTTTATACCACTTCGAGTTATATCATAAAAATGCAGCTCCTGGAAGGTCAAACCCTGCACTGAGCATGGGGGAAGGGGAGTTTTATGAACTGGAAGGAGAAAAAAATCGTTTGGCTGTAAGCAGATCTTACAATAGGATTATGTAGTTTCCCTCGCAGTGCATACGGCTGTACAGAAGAGTGTGGGAGGTGGAAAACCCTACACTAGAACAGATTATATTTCCAAAAAGGGCTTATTTCTTATCTTCTTCAGAGGAAAAAAAAACAAACCACACAACAAAAACAAGAAGGCGGAAAAATATATAAAAAGGATCCAGCGCTACAGAGTACAAACACCGGCTGCTAAACTAATTAATACAACTTCACAAGCTGCTCCTGGAAGTGTGAAAACTTTCTATGTGCAATTTCATTAATTATAAATGCTTTCCTGGCCGGGAGAGTTCAAACGTAGTTTTGCAAGACCATCCATCGAGTTACTTTATTTTCTGTTAACTAGAACTAACAGATGTTTCTGACACATGTCCCAATTTCGCTTAACAGATCTGCAAATGACATTTCAAAATGTACAGGCCGAAACAATACTGTGTTTTCTTCTCCCTCTTTTTTTTTTTTCTTTCTTTTCCCTCCCTAGAATCAGAACTTGCAGCTCCCCATATTTGCAAATGCAGAGAGTAGTTGGAAGGCAATGCCCATTAAAAATGTCAGTGTTATTCAGATCAAACATTTGAAACTCCCTCTGCCCAAAACAAAACTGTTGAACGAAAAGGTCGCAGCTGTGTTATTCTCACAATGTTCGAGCAGCAGCATCTCAGCGACATCAGTCAAAACTGACTAGGCAAGTTGTAACTTCTATTGTTCACTTTTAATTTGTGAGCTTGCACAATGATTTCATTTTTTCTTCCCAACTACTTTAAATTGCCAAAAAAAAAAACCCTCGCCTGTGTGAATAAGCAGAAATAGTAGCTATATCACTCGATATTTACACAGATCCATTCGCATAAACATACAGCAACCTCTCCGCACAACCAGAAAAAAACATGGACGAGAATTCTGAGATTTGTTCTTGCTCTCTCTTTCCCCCCACTTTTCTTTCCCTTCTCCAAACGTCAAAGAAGCGAACAAATCTGAGAATTTATTTTCCAGAAGTACTTGGCTTGCAGTCAACAACAACGCAAAGGATACATTGAAAAAAAAAAAACCAACCCAAACCAAACCAAACAAAATAAAGCAAAACAGTATGCTGAATAACAGAGAGAGAGAGAGAGTAAAGAGAGCTTTACATACTGACCTGTATGAGTTCTTTTGTGTATTTTGAGATTCTCTGATCTGGCAAACACTTTACCACAGCCTGGGAAAGGGCAGGGGAAAGGTTTTTCACCTGTGTGGACTCTGATGTGATTTACAAGTTTATATTTGGCCTTGAAAGGTTTCCCTTCTCTTGGACACTCTTCCCAGAAACATATGTGATTGGACTGCTCGGGTCCTCCAACGTGCTCCACCGTGACATGAGTCACCAGCTCGTGCATTGTGCTGAAAGTTTTCGAGCATAATTTTTTGGGAGTCTGGTCCAACTCAATCCACTTACAGATGAGTTCCTGTTTGATGGGCTGCCTCATGTAACGAAAGAAGGCACCCGGGCCGTGGTGTGTAGCCAGGTTCACGTTCAGGTTCATGCCACCGTAGCTATGAAGAGAAGAAGCAGCAAAAGGCTCTGTCCTGGAAGCTGGTACTTGAGTGAAATGTTCAGACCTGGCGTACATTTCTCCAGGTAACCCCAGTCTTATCTGTCCGTTTAGATGGCCACCTGGAGCTGCATGGGGAGGCTGCTCATGGAGTCCAGTGAATAGAGAGGGATTCCCAGCTTCTGAGTGGTGGTGGTGGTGGTGACCATGGTGTCCGGGGTAGCTACCTGTTGTTGAGACAAACAGTCCGTGGTGAGAACTTGCAGCGGGGTGCTGCTCAGTCAGCCCTGGCATGAGTGGGGCCGGCAGGTCCCTGTGGATGAAGAAGTCCCTACCTGCTGCCAGAGCCTGGGCTGGGTGAGAGACGGGGTAAGGGGTTGCTGGTGACTGCGCCGGGCCAAACGCTGCCGTTTGACTAGAGACCACCTCGGCTTGGCCTGCCATATGATGATGATGATGATGATGATGGTGGTGGTGGTGGTGGTGGAGCTGGTGGTGGGGATGAGGGGCAGGGCTGAGCTTAAGGGCCGCGGGGTGATGCTGAGGAGGAGGATGAGGAGGAGGATGGTGCCCCATGTGTTCTGGCCGGAGCGGGTGCGGCCCGAGGCGGGACTCGGCGGCGTGCTCCCCCGGCTGCGTGGGTGCCGTGGCGTGGGGGTGCCCGGCGAAGCCCTGGAAGCCTGTCATGCTCTGAGAGGGGTGGTGATGGTGGTGCTGGCGAGGAGACCCCGCCAAGTCTACTAATCTCAGCGCCGTGTTCCGCCTGGAGAGAGCAGTAGGGTTCATCACTGGGATCCCCCGAGCATCCACGCTCATTAGTTTCTAACGCTAAAAAGTCACCTGACAGCGGGAGTAGAGCAACACGGAGAGGGGGGGAAAACGATTGTTTTGGGTTTTTTTCTTTCTCCCTTAGTAAAGTTTCGCAGTCCCGCAGCTCCAGCGGCGGGGCGCACAGTCGGCGCTGCCAGCGGGTGGGCTCGATGGGGACGGCGGGGACTCGCTTTTGGCGGTGGCTTGCCGGGGAGGTCCCGCCGAGCGGCCCGTCCTCCCGCGGGGTCGGGGGGGAGCCCCTCGCTGCGCGGCCGCGGGACGGGACGGGACGAGACGGGACGGGACGGGAGGCCGGCGGCCACGCACCGCCTCCGGGTCGCGGCGCCGGCCCCGCCGGCCAAACAATTGCCAAGAGTTCCCATTGGCTGCCGCCAGGGTGACGTCACCGATGACAGGTCCTGCCTCTGACTGAAAGGGTTATCGCTCGGTGCGGCACAGGGGGGGTGGCTTTGGGAGGGGCAGGGACTGCGCATGCGCTGCCTCCGGTCGTCCCCTTCCCCCGGTCGTCCCCTTCCCCCGGTCCTCCGCTTCCCCCGGTGTGCATTCCCTTCAACCCCCGCCCTGCGCGGCCTTTGCGCCCGGTCCGAGGCCCGGCGGCGGGAGGCCCTAACTGGGGTCTTGCAGCGCTGCTCCCTGTAGCCGGGCCATTGCCGAGCTTCCGCCGCCAGACTGGACAGACAAAGGCAAAGCGGGCAGGGATGACTAGAGGGGCAGAGCTCCGGCCTCCCACCCTGGCCTTTGTCTGTTCCCGCTGCTCTGCCCCGATTCGGGGGCAGCACGTGGGGTCTCCCCCGGCAGAACCCACGCATGTCTGCCGGTACTCGCAGCCCGGCCGGAGCAATGGGAAGCGAAGCGGCCCCGTGCCACCGTGAGGCGGGCCCAGGCCCGGCGGCTGGTCCCCGACACTTGTTGACAGGGCTGGGAGCCGATCTTTCCCCGCAAAAGCAGAGCTGGAGCCGCTCCACCAGCTTATTTGCGACGCATCTGCGTTTGGCCTTGTGCTCGGGCCTCCGTATCGGTGCCTGAGCCCTGAAAAAGGGTTCCTGGAAGACTTTCTGTCCCCTCTCCTACTCTGACAAGTTTTAGCAGTTATCTGCTTACTGGCCGCAGTAGTGATGCAAGAAATCGTGGTGCACAGGCTGAATCTAAGAGCTTAATCTGGAAGAAGGAATCTCTCTCCCTTTCCCTCTCTCTTGGACACACATACAGAGTAGTTCCATATAAAATCCCCATCCTTGGCTTGAAGGAAAAGCACTGCAAACATTCATAACCGACTCACTTCTTATGCTTCTCACCTGAAGGAAACAACATGGGCTGCAGGGTTTACTTTGCTAGTGGTGTAAGTGTAGGTTGGGGTTTCAGCTTTATACACTGAGGCCTCATAAGTTTACAAAAGCTTAGGGCTTCAGCACGGAAGTAAGCATCTGCGCAAGTCTTTCAGAAGGGAATTGTGAATTTAAAGAAAGTAAATGAAACATAGGAAAAAGATTCTTCTGCTTCAAGAAAGAAAAACACAGCTGTAAAGATCTGCCCACAGACCTACAGAAGAGCAGATCCTGACATGAGAACGACTTCATCAGTAAACACACAGTCTTATGAAATAACCCAACAATTAATTCTCTGTTCATCGTGTCAGACTCTCAGCTGTTAATTTGCCAGTGGATACTTTCCCACATGCACTCCAGGTAAAACTCCCAGGACGGAATTTTGCATCTCCATGAAAATCTAATAATACCGGCAATTGATAAGCTTTATGTTCAGTAGTAAGCCAAGAAACTGCCCAGCAACGTCAACCCAGCCATTCTCATAGCAGAAGCCACCAGCCAATGATTGGAAACCATAAGATTAAAGTGTAGGACATCCATAACCACAGAGGGGAAGTTTCTGTCACAGCTTTGCATACTCTGGGATGGCTACAGTCACATAATTTGACTGCTTGGCTTTCACCATATTTCCCCTGTAACACAAGGCTGATACTTAGGCAACTAGCTATCGATACATCCTTGTGTACATCCTTCTGAGTGGAGATGATGAAAAGCGACAAATGATGAAATTAGTTCTCCATCCTTACATAACATGTTTACACAGGCATTTTAAACCACACACCATCCTCACAATATCTCAACCCTCAAGTCTACTTGCTCTACGAAATGGATTTGACAGTCCTATTCATGACCATCTCAACAGGAGTGCACAGAAGAGACAAACGTTAGGAAGTATGAATCTGTTACTTACAAATGTACTGAGAGTGTGAATTCCAAATAAAGCTGCTTTGCTCATACCTCCTTAAAACACTGCATCTCTACATACTTGTTATCCATCAATTCTGACATTTCTCAGTCAAGGGAGAAAACACCTGGAACAGTTTATCAATTAAAAAAAAATGTCATAACCGGATTGCCCTAAGCTCATTTTAAATACTGTGATGGTTTCTCGTCAGACACTCATGGTTCTTAGCTCGCCCCTCAGGGCTCTCTCTCGTTCCTTTTCCCAGGCAATGCAGGCGAACCTGGCCCTCGGTGTCCCTCACTGTTAGGTGAAGTTGGTGTGAGCCTTCGTTGCGGGCGGGGGGAGCAGGGCGGGCTGGGGCCACCACATGACTGTGGGAGGCGGAGAAATGGGGAAGAGGAGGAGAGTGGAGCCAGACCCGGCCAAGATCCGTGCACCTCTCAGAGCGTCTGGAAAACTTAAATGCATACTGGTGCAGCCCTCTGGCAGCTGGAGCTTGTACGGCTGCCACCCGAGGGGTGACCGAGGTCTCCCACTTCTTGACAGCTGCCTGAGCCATGTTTGACCAGATGAGTCGGGCTCTAGCTAGACTCTCAAATCAACATCAGCTTGTGCAGGGACAGGGGGTGGTTTGTTTTTTTGTTTTTGTTTTTGTTTTTTTTTTTGTGTGTGTGTTTTTTTTTTTTTGTTGTTGTTGTTGTTGGTATTATTACCACTACTATTACTACCCTTCCAACCCATCTGACTATGGTGAGGGCAACCCCTTCTAGACTACCCTTGGGACTCATGGGCTGGCTGAATCCTAAGCCTTTCTGGGGAGAAAACAAGGTTTCTCATACAGCAGAACAGAAACATCATTAACTGAAGCTGAAATTCGGACGTCAGGGCAGGTCCAAAGGACAGTATTTTTCTAAGATCTAAAGGGTAGATACCTTATCTTAAGCGAAGTGAAGTTTAGAGGGACCACAGTGCTCTTCTGAGTGACAAATCAACACGAACAGGTGGGCAGTTTGATCCTGAGCCCGAATTTTCCAGTGCCTGTGTTTGTGCGACCCCCACCGCAGCCCACAGCCCCAAAGCCTGCCCGTGCTGGAGGGCTGCTCTGCAGGGATGACATGTTGCAAAGACGGGTCACAAGCACCTTTCTTCCTCTCTGCCCCCGTCAGACCCGGCTCCCTCGAGGAGGAGGCGAGTTGGCCGCGGCAGCGTCGGGAGAAGGCGGGAGCCCCGCACAGGGGGGCTGTGACCCAGGACGGGGGCTGAGCTGCCTTCCTGCTTACTGCGCCGCCGTGCGGAACCCAGAGCTTCTCCTGCCCACCCCTTGGGCGAGGGGCCGAGCTGGGCAGCCCCAAAGCTCCAGCCGCTGCCTGCATCCCTGCCTGAGCCGGGCTACCAAGGCCTACGGACTGAAAACCGAGCCACACGGCCTTTGGGAGTGCGAGCAGCCCCGGTTGCCTGACGGTTTTACAGACCCACCACACTTTGCATTTTTTTTTTTCTTTCTTTTGTTTTTCTTTTTTAGGAATCTACCTACGCGGCAAAGCTTACAGAAGTAAGGGCTTGCTATGAAGGTATGATGAAAAACCCCAGAAAACAAAGTGCTGTGCTCGTTGAGTTGGGAGCAAATCCTGCTTACTGAGAGTCGTGCTCAGCACAAGGAATAGCTCCTGTCCAGGGAAGCATCAGAGTGAGCAAAACCTGACCTTCACCCACTCCAGTGCCCTTCTGCTCCTGCCTCTGTGGAAATTTCCCTTCCCCGTGAGCCAGCTAGAAACTTTCCAAAGGTGCCCGAGGGCTGGGATAGGAGGCCTGAACCCTCCAGACAGCATGTTCCAGGAGTTACCTTTAAACTTCAACTCCCGGATGAGAGGAGGGCAACGGCTTAATCTGGAAATCCTAATATTTACTCTGAGAAAGGGGGAAAAAACGAGGAATAAAAACAGATGCCGACAAGTCACCCTGTGTCATTCCCTATCCCCCAAATTGGCATTGGGCAGAAGGGATGAGAGAGGCAGCGAGTGACACAGTGACAGGCACAGGACCCGAGCCTGAATCACTGCCTGCCTCAGCACTGCTGGTTAGTAACAGGGTGTTCAGGAAACCTTTCGGTGACCCCAGCACCTCTTTGGAGATGGGACCTAGTGGCTCTGGAGCACACTCTGCTTTTGTTTCTGCTCCCTTGCCCCATTCCCACTTACATTTCAGGGTTCCTGGATAATGGGAACTCAGCTACCAGACGAGCAATGGCTTGTTACTGGGTTTGCCTCTCGCTTTTTGTGACCTAGAGCTACCCTAGGACAGGCAAATAATAGACTTATTTTAAATAGAATATTTCATTCAGTACCTCAAGATTATGGTATTCCTGTCAGATAAACTGTCAGTCACTAACTACTTAGACACCACATTGTGGAAGCCTGGTATCCCTGGTAAAGATGATACATATCATGTAAACCCCATCAACAAGATCAAAGTCTTCTCCTTTAATAGGATCCAATACATGACAAACCTCATTCCAATCAAATCGTCCGTAAATGAATTCAAGATGAATATGTCATAGAATAATGTGACAGTGCAATCACATGGGGTCAGGGGTTGTTGTTTCAATGAGAGAGTCGTCAAATATTAATTCTAGAACCTCCAAATGAATAGACATTGAGCAGGATTACACAGATGCTGGTGAGGAGTTGTGTCTCTGATTTGTGTGTATGCACGTATGCTAAACACTAAGCTGGAAAAAAAAAGAGGTTTCCTTGAACTTTAAAAAAAGACATATTTTAACTTACTTGACTTTTCCAGGATGTTTCTGTAAAGTCGTTTTCTTTTCCTCATTACAAGAGGAGTCTTGTGCCTCGTTTCCTGACTTTGTTCCTGTTTGGGAAGAGAGGTGGAAAGTTATAAGCAAAGCCATTTGTGTGCGATATGAGTAAAGCACTACATGGCTCGGGTATTATGGATTCAAAAAGAAAAAAAAACAACAACAAAACCCACCCCCAAAACCAAAGTACAGGAGATAAGCAGCGAGGGTGGTGGGGGAAGAAACTGGAGGCTGTTTCCCTAGCAAAGCAGCACATGTTTTATGGAGTCATGAAGTTTCCATGGCTGATTTAGGAAAAAAATATGAAAGGACATCTTTTCAGTTCTCCTTTGATCTGACATTCACCTTCCGGCAGGCTATTGTAAGGCAGGTTTTTACTAACTCGACTATATTGTTTACAGTTCCTTTCCTCCCGAAATTAAATTTCGGACTCTCTGCGAGCCTCCAACGCAAGTTGTTGTCTCAGCAAGGATTAGTATAGCACCACCCTGGCACTTCACTCTGCCTATAATTTTCAGCTTGCTCTTTGCACTCTGCAAGGCAGAGCACTGCCACTACTGCAGACAGAACTTTGCACAGCTTGCTTTGAGCGGCAGCAAAAACCCTAAGAGCTGGGGTTTAATGCAGTGTTCGGTCCTGAATTTTCGCAGGTATCTTTGATTTTTTTTTTTTTTAAGTTATTCTAATCTGGAAAAATCAGAATCTGGAATCAGTTACTTAGAGGGAGATTATTATTATTATTGCTCTTGCTACTGTCATTATAGGGAATCCAGTGCTGCTAAATAAATATATATACTAATACAAATACTTGATGCTAATGATTCTGAAACTTCACCAGCGTATCACAGTCATACTCTATCACAAATTATTTTTGTGATAATTTTTTGTCATCCTCAGTATTTTCACCATGGTGTTGAAAATTACTGCCGAAATAAAAACAACTAGAGGAACCCCTTGGGAATTATGTTTTCTACTCAACTTCCATTCATCCTCACACTTCTATCAGGTCAGAGCAGCGAACACTGCCCTGCTTGCAAGAGGTTTGGAGGAACTGTGTTTTACTGGTTAGGATAGAAAGCTGGAGGAGTGCTCAGTTCCCAAGCTTTAGCCAAAGCTTGTTGAAACTGGACGACAATTAAAAAAGAAAAAAAAAATGCTGTATTAAATATTTCAAATGGTTACCAGATGACAAAAAAAAAAAAAAGAAGGCAAAACAGTTGTGGATTTCAGCGTAAATATTGGCTAAAACTCGTGCATGCCTTTCTCATCTGCTAAGTGCTACTGGCTGAACAGGAGGGTGAGGATGCTTCACTGCCTAGGTTGGGCCGAGCCCCGAGCCTCCGGTGCAGGGTATCAGTGTCGTCCCCCCCGGTTTCTCTCGGGGGCTGGGGGTGAGAGGGGCTGCAGCCTGCGCAGGCAGAGCTTGGCTCCTCTTCCCCAGATGCTGGCTTCTGTATCCAGCCAGGGCTGCTCCGGCGGAGTGGGGCTGAAGCAGCCGCAGCCTCCACGGGACCCCGGCGGCCCCGGGAGGGTTCGGCGGCGTTCCCCCCAGAAGAGTGCGACAGGCTGAGGCAGCAGGAATGGCATGTGCCCCGCCGGCACATGCTCATCCCGCGGCCGCGAAGGGCGGAAGGAGCTCTAGCCGGAAAGGTCTCTATGCAGAAGTAAAGTTTCTCGGCGCCGGTGGAACAAGCCCGGAAACCAGCCCAGACAACGGCCTCACCGTCCGGCCGGGCTCCCCAGGGCTGAGGGGTCGCGCGTGACAGAGGACCAACCGGGCTGGGTCAGGGGGATCTCGTTCCCCGGTCCCCCTCCGCCAGGGCGCTGTGCCGGTGCCCGGGTCTGGCGGACTGAGCAGGGCTCGGGTCAGAGGTCACCCTCGAGGACATCATCCTCGATAGGGATTTGGGACCCTCTCCCTTTCCCAGACGGCGCCGGGGGCAGGGCAGTCCCTCGGGGCCGGGACCGGAGTCTCAGCCCCTCCGCGGGCTCTGCGAGAAGTTGGAGGCGGCACCCATCTCCTTTGGCAGCTACCCCGGACCTGCCCGCGGGGGGGTGGGTGGGGGATGGAGGGGGCCGGCCGCCTCCTGGGCTCCGTCCTTCCTGCACCCGCCTATAAAGAAGGGCGAGGGAGTGCATAGCTGGAGCGTTGACTCCCCCTGGACGCCCCCATGGCACTGGGTGCGGCGGTGGGAGAGGCGCTGGGCGGGGAGCTCGTCCCCCGGGACGCCTCCCCATGGGGCATGCCATTGTCAACGCTCTTCGTCCTCTGCCCGCCGCCCAGGGCCCTCGGCCCCGACAGGGCTGCCGCAGGACCCAGCCCTACCGGCCGCCTGCCCGGCCCCGCTGAGCGCTGCCGCTCTCGGAGCTGGGAGCACCTCCGCCCCGCTCCGCGGACCCCTGCTATCCCTCGCTGCGCGGACCAGCAAGCCGGAATTCCCCTCGGACTCGGGGGGGGGGGGGAGAGAGCCGTTCACGGGGCCCGGCGGCGGGTGTCAGACCCCCCTCGACGGCGCCCGGGCACTTCTTCCTCAACCCGGCACCACCCGCCTTGGTACCGCCGGGAACCGGTCCCACGTGGGCGATGGACGGCAGAGGCACTGCCCTCCCGCTCCGCTGGGCGCCAGCCCTTTTCCCCCAGGGCGGCCAAACCTCCTCCCGCCGAGGCCCCCCGAGGGCAGGGAGCCCTGGTCCAGACCTTGGGCAGGTGGTGGCGGCTAGCCAGCTGCCCGGGCTGCCCAGGCAGACCCTGCTCCCAGACACTTACCCCTGCGACCTGTTGAAGGCTTCCCCTCTTTTCTGAACAAGCAAAAATAAAGGGAGGCGGGGGGAGGAAATAAAGAATGAAAGAAGAAAACAATAACACCTCCCCCCCCCGCAAGGACCCACCAACTCTTTGGCTTTTCCATCGAGGCGGTCATCCTTCATTTCTTCTTTTCTTGCTTTCTGGAAGCAGTTAGGGAATGTATGATGAAGCAGAAATGAGCCGTCAGGATGATATTTTAATGGCTTATATGTCACGTTGGTGCATGTGGCTTTGAACTGGAGCAGCTTTCGTTTCCTGCAGAGAGCGCGCCGCAAATCCCACTTGATAACTTCTACAACCCACAACATTTTTTTTTTTTTTTTACATTCACTCTTACACTGTATATTTAGATACGCTTCCTAAAAATACCTTCTCGTATATTTTGCACCGACCTGGAATAATCACTGGGTTCCCTTGCACTGGGAGGCAGCCTAGCCCTGGATTACCTAACTTTCTAGACCTCCTAATACCATAGCCCTGATGAACTTCACAATAACGCTCACAATTATGTCCTTCTCTTAATTTTAGCAGCAAATACAGAAAATCATCTAACACCTGCCTAAAGACCATGTCCACAGCCAGGCGCACTACTGGGGCGAGTATACCTGTTGCTATAAGCTACTGCAATCCATTCGAATGGATTTGGCAGAATAAATACAAATGTAAGGATTCAGCCCTACATTATTCTAAAAAAAATCCCAAGCCCAAATAAACCTGTAAAGCCTCCCAAGAGTCAAGGGAAGTTACATAATACATCTGCTTTGAAAGCGAGGTCCATACACCGAGCACAGGCAAACAGCATTTGTAGATAAACCGCAGCGAGACATTCCTTCAAGGCGCATCAAAGTTTATTTGTTATTGTTTGTTTGTTCTCTGGGCGCATTGGCCATTTTTATCCCTCTCGAAATGAGGCAGGTTTCACCCGAGCAGGGTTCGCCCCGCAGCGCTGCCGGTTTCATCCCCAGTACCTGCGCGGCGGATCCTTACAGGCGCCTTTCGTTAGGGAGGATGAGTTTAAAGTTTCTTTGTTTGGCACTAGGAATTGGAGGGGCTCGGACCGAGCTGCGAAGGAGGCAACTGAAGGGCTGAACAAAGGCGAAATGGATGGAGTCCGACTTTTAGCAAGCCTTTGGTGTTTTCGTTACTAGAAAATAATTAGAGCTAATGAATATGTAGGCGACTAAGTAAATAAATAATTTACCAGTTTCATACATGTGCACACACACATGGTTACAGACGTAAGTGTATATGCACATATGCACACAAAGACGTCTGCATTTTGAAGTTTCACGAGATCCTGTCTTTTCCTTTTTTCTTTTTTTTTCTTTTTCTTTTTTAGTGCCGGAGCATCGTTTAAAATATTGTACAAATGTTTCTTAACTTAATTGATTAAGCCACAAAGGATTCCTGCTTTTAAATACCATACTCATACCTTTCAACAATCATTTTAATATATAGTCAATGGGTCTTTGTAGCGAGAACAAAAAAGAACTATCCGCAGTTTTTCAATAGACTTTGAGCTGGGGAAAGACAGGTTAATCGAGGGTTGCATCTAGAAAACAACCAAGTGTTGTATGTTTGCACTGAATCCAAATGTCTGCATTTTTCTAACTAAATCAAAGGGAGTGTTATTTCTTTTTCTGCTCACTCATCTGAAGGTAAGTAAATTTTCTCTGGCGATCAAAAGCCTGGTCAGCAACAAAGACACCGCCTGCTTTTTCCACCGTCCTGGTGTGGCAAGTTGAGGAATTTCAATAACTGTGACAAGGGTGACTGATTTGTGAACTAGAAAAGGTTTGAATGTCAGAAAATTTACATTGCTCCTATCGAGGATTTTAAATAAATTTTTCAAAAGACAGAGAGAAAGAGAGAGAAGAAGTATCCGAGAGTTTCATGCAGCAGTAGGAGAAACAATGTAGGTTTGGGAAATTTACAGTTTTACCTGAATGAAAGAGACTCCGTAAAAAGAGAGTGAGAGAAAGGGAGAGCGAGAGAGAAAGGGGAAAGAAAATAACAAAAAAGAGGCGAAACAACAACAACAAAAGTAGAAAGTTAAGAGTTCTCACCCACCTGCGTTTTGATGGGTGCAGAAAACAAGATTTATTTCAGAAACCTGATGGAGGGATAGAGTCAGTACCCAGAGAAATCACGCCTGGTGTTTAAAAATAAAATCAAATGCACCCAGCACTTACTCTCGGAGAGCTTCGGTTATAAACAAGCGGAAAACAACTTCAAAAGAAGCGAGTCCCAATAGGGCTCCTCTTTTCAAAAGCTAAAAAGTTGCTTAGTGATCCTAAAAACTCTGGATCACCAAGAAATCATTATTACCATCATTATCAGGGTGCAGGAGAGAGAGGGGACAGAGAGAGGGAGACCGGGGGAGAAAATGACCTTAATAAGAATCAAAGATTTTTTTTTTTTTTTTCCTTAGCACACATACACACAAAAAGATGCGCTGGAAAATATTTTCGTGGAGGGAAAAAAAAAAAAGGGCTTTATATATTAAAAAAAGTTGGAGCTCCGCAGCCCCGTTCGCCAGGCGGGATGTCAGGGCGCTCACAATACCTGCGATTGATGAGGCGGACGGGCCAATCAGCGGCGGGGGGCGGCCGCGCGCTCCCGTCGTTGGCGGGGACGGGGGGAGTTACGCGGGGAAGGGGGAGCCGCCGGCTGCCAATGAGCGCCCACGTCCGCCCGCACGTCGCTCCGCCCCCGGCTCCCATTCATCAAGGGGGGGGACGGTGTCGTCTTTTCAATTCATTTATCTGCAGGAATGATTGCCGCTATCAGTCTCGCGTTCACCGCCCGGCTGAGGAGGTGAAAGTTTCTCCCCAGGAAGATAAACCGCAAAAGACAATATTGTGCATGATTTGCGCCTTTTTTTGCAAAGCGAAAAAAAAAAAAAAAAAAAGGCCCCCCGAAAAAAAAAACCGGGAGAGTGAGGGGAAGCTCGAAGAGGAGAGAGAAACAATCTCTCGGCCACTTTGCAACATTCCTATAGCCAAAAAAATCAGTGAAGGAAGTTTCTTTTTTGTTTTGTTTTTATTTTTTTTATTTTTTGCTGCCCGTGTTGATCTCTCTCCGTTATTGTTATTTGCAGCCAGCTTATTTTTGAGCCCACCCAACCCCCCCTCCCCACTTAAACCTCCCTGAAAAGTCAAAACAGAGAGACAGTGAATATTTTTTTGGGCACAATTTTATTATTACTATTTGCAACGGCGAAGATCTCTTCTCCCCTTCAGCACCAGCCTCTTTTTTTTTTTTTTTTCTTCTTCCCCCCCCCCCCCCCCCCCCCTTTTTTTTTTCTTCCCCCTGCGCTGATGCCGAAGGGGGTGTTTTTGATGTGGTTGCTTTGGTGGTGATCGTCGCTGACTTTCCAAAGAGGGTGTTTTCGCCGCTGCTGCTGCTGCTGCTTCTCTCCGCGTTGTGTGTGTGCGCGCGTGCTTTTTTTTTGGTTGCTGCATCGACGCTGGGAAGATGCTTCTGGATGCTGGACCGCAGTATCCCGCCATAGGAGTCACTACCTTCGGATCCTCTCGCCACCACTCCACAGCCGATGTCACGGACAGAGAAGTGGGGCTGGGAATCAACCCCTTTGCTGACGGCATGGGCGCCTTCAAAATCAACCCCAGCACCCACGAGCTGGCCTCGGCCGGCCAGACCGCTTTCACCTCACAGGCGCCCGGCTACGCGGCGGCGGCCCTGGGGCACCACCACCACCCGACCCACGTTGGCTCCTACTCCAGCGCCGCTTTCAACTCCACCCGGGACTTTTTGTTCCGCAACCGTGGCTTCGGAGAGGCGGCTGCCGCTAGCGCCCAACACAGCCTCTTCGCCTCCGCCGCCGGCAGCTTCGCCGGACCCCACGGACACACTGATGCCGCGGGACATATACTTTTCCCGGGGCTGCACGAGCAAGCCACCAGCCACGCTTCTCCTAACGTGGTGAACGGGCAGATGCGCCTGGGCTTCTCCGGAGACATGTACGGCAGACCCGATCAGTACGGCCAGGTCACCAGCCCCCGCTCCGAGCACTATGCCTCGACCCAGCTGCACGGCTACGGCCACATGAACATGAACATGGCAGCCCACCACGGGGCAGGGGCCTTCTTTCGTTACATGCGGCAGCCCATCAAACAGGAACTCATCTGTAAGTGGATTGAGCCAGAGCAATTGTCAAACCCCAAAAAGTCCTGCAACAAAACTTTCAGCACGATGCACGAGCTGGTAACTCATGTCACGGTGGAGCACGTTGGAGGACCCGAGCAGTCAAATCACATATGTTTCTGGGAAGAGTGTCCAAGAGAAGGGAAACCTTTCAAGGCCAAATATAAACTTGTAAATCACATCAGAGTCCACACAGGTGAAAAACCTTTTCCCTGCCCTTTCCCAGGCTGTGGCAAAGTGTTTGCCAGATCAGAGAATCTCAAAATACACAAAAGAACTCATACAGGTACGGTAACCTTCTCTGTAGCTTTTCTCTCTGCGAGTGGAAGCGCCGAGCGCCGGGACAGGGCCGGGGGCGGGGGGGGGGGGGGGCCGGGGAGCTGCTTGGCTAAGGCTCGGGTAGGGAGAGTGGGGTACGGTCCAGGGACACCGATTTTTCCGGGAGAGGCAGACTCGGAGCTCCCGTGCAAAACGAGCTCGATCATAGCCACGCCAGCAGCAGCAACAAAAAGAAAATTATCCCCGCCGACGAGGCAGAGGGGAAGAAAGGCAGGATTTGCTGCTGGGATTGTTTGGGGGTGGGGAGTGGGGGGTGGGTGTGTGGGTGTGTGGGGGAGGGAGAATCGTAGCAACCTGTCCTGTTTAAATTTATGGGTTTTAATTAATTGTTGTTCGGCACTTTTGACTGTGGCATGATGAGAAATCGTGCTAAATATTGCAGGCAGCTCATCCGTCTCCTCTCTGCAATTCAGAGCTTGGTAAATATTTAATTCCGAGGAGAGATTTTAAATAAACCGAGCTCGGTGCTTTAGTGTGTTATTGTTGTGCGTAGGGACAGGCGCCGGGCTCCCTGAGAACTTTTCCCCACCGAGGGAGGTGCAAATGCAGCAGCCCCTGACCTAGAGAATCTCTCCCCCTGCTACGACCCCCGAGTGCCGGCAGCCAGCGCCGCATTTCTGGGCGTTTTTGCAGGGGTTTGTAGGTCTGCTCTAGCATGGTGTTCCCCGGCCGGATAATTTTCAATATTGAAATTAAAAAAAAAAAAAATATGGGGGAGGGGGCTGGGCTGGGTGGGAGCGTAAAATATCACGAGAATGAGCTATAAAACCGGATACTAAACACTGAGGATCGCGTGTAAATACCACCACGCCTGCTGTCTCGTTTGGAGCATTGAGAGGAGGGAGAGGTGCCCACGTCTGGGGCTGCAAATAAAATTCTTCCCTCTGAAGAAAAAAAAAAAAGTTAGTTAATATACCCACCACTCCTCAGAAATGGGAGCTGAGCAGGGGTCGGAGGTGCGGAAAGGACACAGAAGAGAGCCGAGACTTTAGGGTTTTGAGCTTCGTTGAAGTTAGAAAGTTGCAAGTGTTTGAAATGGAGCCCCGGGCTTCCGTCCGGCCGTGTGAGGGGGACAATGAGCGATCCGGCAGGCCCTGCTTAATCAGATCCTTTTTTCCTCCCCCTTCCCTCTGCAATAGGTGAAAAACCATTTAAGTGTGAATTCGAGGGCTGTGACAGGCGCTTTGCAAACAGCAGCGACCGCAAAAAGCACATGCATGTCCACACTTCCGACAAGCCCTATCTCTGCAAAATGTGTGACAAGTCCTACACGCACCCCAGCTCCCTCAGAAAGCACATGAAGGTAAATGAGGGATCCTGATCTGCAGGGCTCGGACACCGCCTTGGGCCTGGCCCGCGGAAAGGGCTGCAGGGAGGCCGGGCAAGAGAGCCCGGGCAAGAGAGCCCGGGCAGGAGAGCCCGGGCCGGTGTTTGCGGGTGGAGAGCGCTCCAGGGCCGGCCGTTGCGGCCGCTGATGCGGGCCTGTCCGAGACCGGGCCCAGCCCCGGCGTCTTCCTAGGGCCCTCCGGACCGCGCAGCCCCCCGGCCGGCCGCGCTCAGCCCTGGCCCCTCGGGCATGGCCTTTTGTCGGTACGTTTTATCCGGGGAGGGAAGGGGGGCTCTGCGAGGAGGCAGCCGGTGGGCGCTGCTTGTCTTCTTCTCCAGGCAGGGGCAGGGGCTGGGGTCGGGGGGGCGGCCCCGGGACCGGGAACGGCGGAGAGCTCCCGGGGGGGTGCCCGAGCCTGGAGCTCGACCCTGGGTCCCGTTGTCTAGGGCATCCTGGCAACCGCCGACAGGGCCTCCGTCTTCCGCCGCTCTCTATTTCTGCCCGGGTTTTCTCTTGCAGGTCCATGAATCGTCCTCGCAGGGGTCCCAGCCTTCTCCCGCCGCCAGCTCAGGCTACGAGTCCTCCACCCCTCCAACCATCGTGTCTCCATCCACAGAAAACCAGACCGCCAGCTCCTTATCCCCTTCCTCCTCCGCAGTCCACCACACGTCCAGCCACAGCACGCTTACATCAAATTTTAACGAATGGTACGTCTAAAACGCTAAAACAAACCAACAAAAAAAACACAAATCGAAACAAAACAAAAAAAGCCCCAAGCGAGCAAACAAATACCCTATTTAAAGACTCCAAAAATAATGAACATTTTGAAATCAGAATTTAAACAAGCAAACAAAAATAAAATGCTGCCTGTAGACCCAGGACTGAATAAAACGAAGACTCATTTTTTATTTTTCTTTTTTTTTTATTCTTCCTTTCTTCCCCTTTTTTATTTATCTTTATCTCTTTTTTTCTTTCTCTCTTCCTTCTTTTTTTTCTTTTCCTTTTTTTTTTTTTTTTTTTGGTGACTGTTCTGCTCTGCTCTGTTCCAAGGCTTGATAGGCGAAGGGGTTAGTAGAATGCCTAAGAAGACAAGGTTACCAGGGCAAATGCCAACTGTGTAAGGCTTTACTGGAAACCACTGATTAGAGATCTCCAACTGCATGTCTGCTCAGGCAGCGGCCTTCCCCCCCATCCCCTCTTGTAAATACAGAATTATTAGCTTCAGAAACAAAACAACAACAAAAAAATGTACTGTTTGATTTTGTAAATAGTTATATCGCAAGTTGAATAAGGGGATATGTGGATTTGTGGTCTTTGCATATATGTGGGGGGAGGGGCGGGCGGGCGGGAACTGCGGAGGGGGGGCGGAGGTGGGGGGGGCAGAGGGAAGAGGTAGAAATTCAACTATTTGTACTGAATGGCAAGAATGTTCTAGTAAATGTGTACCAAAATGTGAATTACTTTGTATTATTACAGTCTAAACGTCGATCTAACAGAATATTATTGGTATTAATGTGCTTTTTTGTATAAAGTGCAACATTTCGTCCCAAAGTCCAGTCTAAGTAGTGCAGTAAAATGTTGTTACACGTCCTGTCAAGAAATTCGTATAGTGAAAGCCTGGATCTGCGTGTCAAACTGTTACATTTGTTTATGTAAAGTGATATTAAAAAAAAAAAAAAAAAGATATAAACTATATCTGTCCGTTGCTTTTGGCAAATACAAGAACATAATGTATATAAATCCTAATTTCCATATTTATCCGCATGTAAAGGTCCGGTTATACATGTTACAAGATATTCAATATTTATGGCTAGAAGAATTGGTATGTAAAATTTAGTTTACAGAACTGTTTGGTAACATTTCGTACCTTATTAAAGATTCTTAAATCCCATGAATTGTGGTAGGAATTCTTATTCACTAAGTCAACCTGCTGCAACTCCAACTAGCTTTAGGATATTAGAATAAAACTGTCTCAGTTTTTCACTGCTTTCCATTATGTCATCACTAAAGCAGCGAAGGTGATATAAATGTGATAAATGAAAGGATCCCTGCTGGCATTACTATAGTGTGTAATTAGTATTTATAT
The DNA here is from genome assembly GCF_028554395.1 of Pezoporus wallicus. NCBI lineage: Eukaryota > Metazoa > Chordata > Aves > Psittaciformes > Psittacidae > Pezoporus > Pezoporus wallicus. Next base: position 5,323,437 of record NW_026641037.1, on the reverse strand, counting down.
CAAAATTTATGAAACAAATTTTCGGCCGCAGTATAATTTAAATGACCTTTGCAGACATAGAATAACAACCATAAAAATAACAGAAATAGATTGCATGTGCTACATAAATATTAATGTGGGGAATTGTTACATGAGAAGTGCTGCATTCTACTCCAGCACTGCCCATGAATCTGCATAGACTGGGTCCCTAAATTAAATTAATTCGGATAACATATATTAGGAGATTTAAAACAGAGGAGATTTCGGTTGCTATTTTAATTTAAGGCATTTATGACCATAACTAATTCTCAGGCAGTGGATTCATGACTTTCCTTGGACCTTTTACTCCAGGAAGTACAGCATTGTTTCACGAAGGCTGTTGTTGTTGATGGGTGTATTTTTTTCCCCTTCCTGTTTTTTTTGGTTTGTTTTTTTTTCTTTTCTTTTTTTTTTTGTTTGTTTTTTGGCTGATATTCCTTAAAACGTGATGTTAATTTAAATCAATTACTGCTTATGTTATGTTATTATTATTGCTATAATTTTGCCACTGTTAATAGCTTTCTAAAAAAATAAGTCTAGGGAATAAGAATTATTTTATGTAATTTGATTATCTTTCTATCTCTTTTATTTATTTCTCATTTACTTAAGAAATTCGTTCCATTGGCTGGCGTTGATACAGTAGATTTGTAAATGAGAAGACAATATAAAAAATCTAAATTACTTGTGCTTAATGACTGTAGCAGAACGCCTTTTCTCTAAATCAGATTGTCTTCCTTGCAGTTTAGTTTGATAGATTTGCAAGCTGCACTGCTTCCACTAACTTAGCTACGGTTGTTGGAACTGTTGGGCTTTGTTCCTGGTTGTAGCTTGCATGATCGCCCCATTAAGCAGACAACATATCAACAGACAACACAAATCATGAGGTTGGCTAAAGCTGAGAGGGCTTGTGATATGTCATAGAGTGAATTGCACAAACTGACCTTCCAGTAGACCAGGATGACACTTTAACAGCTTCTTTAAAGAAATATTATGTGTATAGGGAGTCAATAGCCATATTAACTGCTCGGGGGGAGGGGGTGCTGGGGAAGCCGTTCTCTGCTTGAACCCGTGTGGGTGCTCCTCAGCCCCGGCTCTAACCCCCCGGCTCGAGCCCAGCCGCCTCTCCCACCGCAAAACCCCGCAGTATTTTCCTTTGTTCTTAACATTTGGGGATCTCCCTCGCAGTTCTTCCACTGCCTCAAAGCACCCCTCTCACCCCTCCCTCTCAAAAAAAAAAAGTTTGCCTTGATCAGTGGAAGCCCCACTCCTGCCAGCTCGGCATCATCGTCTGCTCCCCGCGGCACCCGTGGGAAGGCTTCGCTTTAACTTTAGTTTCTACCAAATGTTGTTATTATAAGGCTAATATCTGTTTTCAATGAAAAGAGCGCCACCTTGCAGGGTTTGGCGAGATAGAAAAAGTTGGAGCCCGGTGGGACCCAGGCAGAAAGTGTTGGTACTTGAGGAAAAGTAATGCACCGACCGGGAGAAAGAGCCGGGGGAAAAATATGTTTCATGCGCCGAAAACATGTCTGCGAATCTTTCAGATTAACTGTCCCGCCGAGCTGGCCAGACAGCGGTTTTAAGTAAACGTCTTGAGCGTGGCTAGGGGAAAAAAAAAAAAAATAATCCAATCGTAGAGATAGTCTGACCCATCTCACTGTAAAATAAACCCGGAGAAACGTGGTGGGGGTGATATATTTTAAAGATGCGTAGTGCAAGTTTCTTTGAATTTGTGTAAAGTCCCTAGCGGTCGCTCAACACAGATCTGTTGCGACTTGTGTGTGTCGTAGCCCTTGTTTAATGAGTATTCTGTTAAACTTTTGGTCTGAGTTTTGTTTGAGCGTCCTGAAGCAGAAAGAATGATTTTAGTGGTGGTGTTGCTGCTGATGATTCTTTATCTGGGCCGGGGGACACGATGCAATCCCGTTGTTCTCCGTCCCGTGTACGTTCTGAATTAGCGAAGAGCTGGAATTGCTAAGGCGGAATTCCAGTCCACGACATGGATGCGGCTGTTCGCTTGGCTCTGGAGAGGGAAGCGCTGCACTGAGACCCCCGGCCGAGAGAGGGGTGGGTTTGCAGGCAGAGGTGGTGAGGCGCCTCTCGGCTATTCCTACACTCTTTCAGTCCCTAAAGCCAACTTCACCCCAGCAAGCGCCCTTTGCGGATTTACTCACGAGGGCTTGCGGCGAGAAACGCGAACCCCGGCTCTCCAGCCTCGACGGGGGTCCTGGTTTTCTTTCTAGCGTCTGGCTCTTTGGATGCTGTAGGGGTACTTTTCCTGTGTGGGTTATTCGGTTTCGAAATAGGCGGGGGCTGCCTGCCGAGCTCAGGGCAGGCCGTGCCGGCATCCCCGCTCCGGTCCTCTTTGCCTCTTCCGTGGCAGCTAAAACGCTGGGGCCGCCGTCCGCAGGCTTCGCGGAGGCTCCTGCCGCCGAGGGGAGCATTTTGAGACACCCACCGCAGCACGGCGGTGCTAGGGAAGCGTGCAGGAGGCAGTTCTGGGCGGCAGGGAGTGTAGGGGGCTCTGTGTGTACTGTCACCTCTCGGGTGATGTGCCCGCGAGGCCAGGCAGAAACCCCTGGCTCGGCTTGTGCTGTTTGGGCGTAGAAAGTTAAATGAAAAACAATAATCGGACGCTTCCAGTTCCCCCTCGAAAGACTCGCCTTTCAGGTCGCATTAATGGCTTGTGAATGATCGCTTGAATTTTTTAAAAGGCGAGTCCAGCATTCATAAGACGAAGTTAGCTTCTCTAAAGCAGACACTGTTTGAAATGAGGAAACACACTCCGTGCTGGCCTCGACTTTTATCGCCCTTGTGTTAGCCGTCAGGAAGCAGCAGTCCCTGGAGTGATGCGCTTAGCTTCGCGACTTTTATTTACTGATTTTCTGACCCCACTGGTAAACGGCTACGACTTCGTAAGTTTTCGCCACGTCCAGAGCATTTGCTCCTTTCGGGGCAACTTTCGAAGGGAGTCGATGCGCAGGCCGGTGCTGCGGGATTGCAGGGAGCCCCGGGGCTCGCCCAGATCGGCAGGAGCTCCTTTTCAGAGCTGGAGCCCCGCTATAAAAGCCCCCGTCCAGCAGGCAGGGCGCGGGAGGAGATCCCCTCTGGAAAAGGCTGTTGACCCGGGCAGAGTGTTTCAAGTGACCTGATGCTGAGAAAACCGGTGTGCATTTTACCGCTAGACCTCTGAGGGAAAGGGTTTGTGAGCTGTATTCGCGGGAAAGAGGCTGTACCTTTCCCTGGGCGCGTTATGTACCACCGGTGTAAGATGTGAAAATGCATGTGCGCACCCGCGCACCCCGTTCACACTAGCAGCCTGTCCGTGTGCCCGCACACGGGTGTGCCTGCCCGTGCCTGCGGGTGGGAAGCGCCCGCCGCCCCGCTCACACTTGCGCGCTCTGCACCTCAAAATAAAGGCTCAATCCCAGCCGCGCAGCGCGGTGTTTCCTCGAGAACCAGCACGTTATCACCCAAAATGTAGTGATCTTACCCCGAGCGGGGGTTTGCTGCTGGGTAGAGGCCGGGGAGCATGGGCAGGCCTGCCGTGCACTTCGTCCCGCGGAGCGGCTCCGCCGCACCCCTTCTCCGCGCCTGGGCGCGGGCTGCCACCGCAGGAGCAGGGGATTCCACGGTGGGGACGGACACGGTCTGTTTCGTGGGTATAATCCGCAGGTCACACGGTCACTGCTGCAGATGCACACACGCTTAGGGGAATCAGCATTCGCATTACTGGCTTTATCACAAATATGCACCTATCTAAATACACATACATCTCTTGATCTATATTCATGTGTAAAGAAAGAGCAGTGTTTCTAGAAAGACACATGTTCATGTGTTTATATGGAGGTATATTTTTGAAGGGTCGTGTAACCTCTATTATTTAATGCAAATGTCTATATACAGTGGATCGCTTTTGTAACAAGACGGCTGTGTTTTCCAAATTCGCCAGGAAAGATTAATAACTGAGATTCCTATTTTGAACTAGTCACAGGGGAGATCTATTCAACTTGCTGAACGTACTAAGGTGGGTTCCGTTTAACTGCCAAGAGGCTGCGTTTTAGGGTGCATTGTTTATTAAAAATGGCCAATGTTTTTTTATTTTGCATCAAATTATTTTTTTCGCTGCTAAAGTCTATGGGTCAGATTTGGTTCATCTTCGATAACAAGAAACATGATCCCGTGAAGCGAAGGGGCTATTTTTACCATGCAGCTGGAAGCTGTCATCAATTCGTAACATTTATTTCGGCTTTAGAACGATAGTATAAAATAGCATGAAGTTTCCAGATGACGCCCGTACTGCAGACAGGATTTTTCAAGTATAATAAATCAAATTAATTACCTTTTTTAGCTGTATATGATCGTACTACCTCTCTATGACACTGCTATTAAAAAAAAAATGCTCCGTGTGTGCCTCTGTGATTGTACATGTGTTTACATCTCGGGACCCAAACCCGGAATACGCTGCCTGGGGGTGGCTGGAGGGAGGCAGGGCACACGATCGGCGGGACACACTCCAGACAACGTCCACGCATGCCCCTTCGCACGACAGGGCAAAGCTTTGCTTAGCCAGAACCTGAGAGTTGCCTGCTTTCACGAACTTTAAGATCCTTTCTGAATCTTTCTCAATTGCCCAGGTCCCGTGAAGAACACGGCCAAAAAGGCTGGGGGGGGTGGGGGGTGGGGGGAGGGTGGGGTGGGGTGGTTGTGGTGAGGGGGGAAATAAAAAGAAGGAATGGAAGGAGCCGTCCACTCGAGCAGCCCCCGGCCCTGCCCGCCGGGACATGTGTTCTGTGTTTGATGTCGGAGGCCGGGGCAGCGGTAGATGTGGCGGGGGTACGGATCCTGGAAATCGCGGCGGTGCGCGAGGGCCGTGTGAGTGCGCGCGCGTGTGCGTGTAGATGTGTGTGCGCGCCCCGGCGGCAGCCCCGGTGGCGCATGCGCGCCCGCGGCCTGGCTCCACGTGCTGTTGAATATTTATAACTCTCACCGCGGAAGGTAACAGCGTCCGCCTCCGCGCCCGCGCAGGGCAGCGCCGCCGCACGTGCTGCCCGCACACCCCGCGGCCGCAGCTCCTCCAGGGCTGCCCGTCCCTCTCCGTTCGGGGCTGCTCCTGCTGCGCCTCCTGCTCTGCTCCCACCGGTGAGCCCGGGCAGGCACCGTCCCCCTCCCTGCCTTCCAGAGCAAACGCAACCTTCCTTTAAGGGGTGCTCCAGCAAATCACCGCCCGCTCCGCAGAGAGATTCTCGGCCCCAGGGTCCGCCAGCCGGGTGGCTTTGGGTGGATTTATGTGGGAAAACGTGACGGGGGCATCCGCCAGAAAAGTACAGTCTCGGGGGAAGGGAGAAAGGTTCTCGTAATGGATTCCTTTCTGTCTCGATCCTCTTAGTAAAACCTCATTATACTGTATGGCCCATCTTATTTTATTGCTGATATATTGACATCACATGATAGATCCGAGGAATGAATGCAGGGTCTTGGCATTTATTCCGTTTGTAGGCTGCAGGGATTTATGTGGGTTGTTGTTTTTTTTTTTTTTTTTTAACAGATAGTAGTAATTCCCAGCACTCATTGTTCGGCAGAACAAAGTGATTTTAAATCCTTTTGTACAGTGGCAAAATTACATCCCATGTTATCAGAAATGTGCTTCTCAATCTTCCTAACGAGGTGGGTCTTTCTTTCCCTTCAGAGCTCGGTGGGTCTTTCTTTCCCTTCAGAGCTTGGTGGGAAGCGGGTAGGACGGAGGCAGGAGGCCGCTAAAGGCTACCGGGCACACCTGGGCGCGTTGCCCCGGCGCGGTCACTGCCGCGGCCACGCAGCCCGGCCCAGCCCTCTGAAGTTCCCAGAAAGGCCCTTCCGGGTGGAGCAGAACTGGCTGGAAATCTCCCAGCTACAGTTCCCTCTCCACAGCCTCTTCTTCTCCCCCCCCGCCACAACCCATCCCTCTCCTTCGCCTCCCCTCTCCTCCTTGCCCTGCGCTGCAGACAGACGCGCACCCATCGGTGTGTGCACAGGGCTGGGCTGTGAAAGCCTCTCCGAACAGAACCTTGAGAGCCTGCGGCCCCCTCCCCGCCTGGCTGAGGTTACCTGCTTGCCCCGGCCAAGTACAAGAGACGACAATAAAGCCTATGTCCATCATGTCGCCTGTTCATTTCAGAAAGTGCAGATACCGACCTCAGTTCCCCAGTGGAAGCTCGTTTCGGACTCGCACTGAGAGCACCATTTACTCCAACCTTTACACAGATGTGTATGGACGTATATTTTTTCCTTCCAATCAGGCTTTTTTTTTTTTTCTTTCATTTACCCCCTTAGCCGAAGGGGAAGCCCCCTGGCATTTGCAGGGGGTTCAGGGGGCGTTCAAAGGGCCGGGGGCACCGGGGCACACACCTGAGCCACATGCCCACACACCTTCACTGGGGAACCCGCTCCCCCACGTAACTCCCAAGAAAACTGTTGATCTTCAAGTGCGAGGCTGAACCTTTAATTTGAGTGCTCATGGCTGCGTCGCTTCCTCCTTCCCTCCCACCCAGCTCCTTTCTTTTCCCCCGGGTTCGTCTTTCCGTTGTGCTTCCAGAGCTGCCCGGGTCCCCCCGCGGCAGCGCTGGGGCAGGCTCAGGGAGCGGGCTCCGCGCCGGGACACTACAGCGGAGCGTTGGCAGCTGCGGCAGAGAACGGGGACGAGCCTACACTTTATAGCCAGCTGGACCAGCACAGGCTCTATTATTACTCCTATTATTATTGTTATTGTTATTATTATTACATTCAATTTAAAATTAGCCCTTTGTAACTTGGAAAGCGACTGTACATTTACCTTAAACCTGATTTCTTTCCTAGCCAATGGTGGCAGGGGCCGGCTAGCCTGTCCCTCCGGAGCATTAACCCTTGTCGCTAGCTGGAGTGAGTGAGGAGCTGAGGTCTGGCCCTGAGGAGCTATGTGTGTAGATTTGGCACAGCTTTGCTCCCTTAACTCCTGGATCTTTGTTTTGGTGGCGACCAGGGAGAGCAGGGAGCGCTGTACTCGCATTTCCCTCTGGCTTTTACACACACACGCACACACACACACAAATCCCCTTTTCCAACTTTCTGGCTTTTGCGCTTTCCTTCCATTTTTTTTTCACTTCTCAGACCTACTGGCAGCACTTGCCGAGATCTAGATCCCCGCCGTGGTAAGTGATACTTTTCTCCATTGCAAAACTCGCTCAGCTCTCGGCTCGCTGTCCCAGGGATGGGTGTAGAAGTTGTATTTGTTTGGAACAGAATTGCCCAACCCCAGTGGTTTCACGTCAAGCAGCACAGAGTAAAACTATTGTCGTGTGTTAACTCTGAATGGCAGCAAACAGACCAAATGATCATTGCTGGCTCAGACAGTAGCATGGCACTAATGTCATTCTTTTTAAGTTCGCAAAGCAACTTTTTTTTTTTTTTAATGGTGGAAACGAGCCTGTGTTTTGGGTCTGATCTTGATATTTACAATACACACCGGACCATAACAAACTATACAAAGAATGCAGCTGCCATATGTGCTTTGTGAACATACAATTATGGTTGGGGAGGTTCATGCATTCAACCTAAGTGTTGCAGACACTGACTCCGCACGGTCCGTGCTATACCTGAAAACTCACTCCATGTTTAGGGGGAGGGGTCCGACAGGCGTTACATTTTCAAAACCTCTTTCTCCTTTTTTTTTTTTTTTAAATCCACTACAGTCAATGCCTCCTGGACATTTATTTTTACTGTACAGTCTGCAGCTCTGACTGGATCAAATTCACGATTATTCAGATGAGGTTGAATTTGAATAACTTGCTGGTTTCTCTCTCTCCCGCCCTCCCCCATCACCCTCCCCCTCTTTTTTTTTTGTTTTAAAAATTAAGAAAATGAAGAGAACCGCTGAGTCCGGCTGACCTTTGGTGACATAATTTAGCAGGAGACCGTTCGCAAATGAGAACTGGATGAATTAGACGCTCTAGTTCTCCGGGTAAAGCGATACTCCGCGCCCGGCTCCCACCGAAAGGAGCCGGGGCAGGGGCTACCCCGTGGCCTGGGGGCCCTCAGGGCTGCGGCGGGAGGACGGTCCCGGCGGAGGGGCGCGGAGAGCCTCCGGGCACCGCGAGGTTCAGGGCACGTACTCTTTGCCTAAAGCCAGCCCTGCGCGCCGCTGAGAAACAAGCCTGATAACCGCATGCTAATAATTCCCCTCTCGCACGTCCCTCCTCCGCAACCGCGCAGAGCCCGCGGGTGCGCACGACAGGCGGGGTCGGGCCCCAGTGGCTCCGGCCCTGTGCTGCAGCCTCACCGCTCCGCCCGTGGGCTCTTCCCGGCCTCGGGGAGCCGGAGCCGGGAGCGATCCTCAGCTTCCCTGCCTGAACGGTTATCGATCTACTGAGTGGCTGGGCTCCGCGGGCCGCAGCGAGGGCGCGGAGCTGGCGGGCGGGAGGCCCGGGGACTCTGTGCCAGGGCGCAGGCAAGCGCGGCCTCCGGCCCTGACTTATTAGCTTGTCAGAGTTTATCTCGTTAAGTTGTGCAGGACGCTACTCACATAAGAAGGCAAAGGCAAACTCTGGAGAGGGCTTAATCTCTAGAAGTTGCTGTCAATAAAACCCCCAAACAACCTGAACCCAACAAACAACCAAACAAAAAAAAACCCAACCGCACCCCCACCAAAAAAAAAAAAAAAAAAGAAAAAAAGGAAGGAAGGAAGAAAAAAGGGAAGGAAACCGCGTTTTGTGTTTTAGCCGATCATTTGCTGAGCATCTGCGGATACTGCTGCTCTGCTCACGCAGGCTTGCTAAGGGACTGCTGTTTCAGAGGCAACGGAGCGTTTTCCAAGCTCAGGCTAATGTCTTCCCCCCCCCACTACGGAAGAGGTGAGAGCCATTCCAATCCTGCGGCAGGGGGAAGCGCCCGATCCTGAGCTCCTTAGGAAAAACTTCCAGCTGAAGCAGGACAGAGTTCCCTGACGACAGCAATCTCCCCCAGTCTAATGAGTCACCTCTCCTAATAAACGATGCCTCTGCTCAGGTTCCTCAGTGGTCTGCAGCTGAGCCCGGGAGAATTTGATTCTTTATTTGAATATGTGTTTTAATAAAGCTGCTGTAACGCTGGTATTTTATTAGGAGGTTATTGTTTCCAAATTAACATGTAATCTATGAGAAAATTATCCTACCAAACTAGATTCACCTCTGTGCACCCCTTTCTACATTTACATGCGTTTTACAACTAAGAACCTAGCTCCACATTTCCCTGAATCATCAGACCATTAATTTGCTGGGGAGCTAGCTGTTTCATCCAGATGGATATAATTCTGAATAAACTCAAAAGAAATGCAAAAACATATGCTTTTCTGTCACCCCTTTCCCCCCCCCCCCCTTTTTTTTTCTTTCCTCCTTCGTTGTTCTGTGTTGAGCAATGCCTTCAGAAACTTCATTATCCAAAAGGCAGACCTAGAGGGCAGAGACTTTGGGAATAGTTCTCTTTTATACTAAAACTTTCTAGACTTAGAGCAGGGTTGAACATGTCCTCAAATCTGCACCTCCTGGGAGGAAATGAATGATGTGCCAGACAGTACACTTCTAGTCAAAAAATATAAACCAAATGCGGTAAGTTTTGGAATTCTTTTTCAGGCCCATTTTCTGTGCATATTTTACAGTCAGAATGTAAAAAGGTTACCTTAGAAGTTGCTAAAACCCCTATGGAGATGTTACTGTATATCTCTTCATTTTATTTCAAGTGGATTTTACTAAAAATTCAAAAAAAAAAAAAAAAAAAGGAGAACCACCCCAACAGGATACCTTTGCAGGTTGCAGGCCAAGCAAGCTCAAACAGCTCACGTGGTAGAAATAAATGTGAACTAGGTGTAATACTGCTGAAAGAATAACATTCTTCTCTCTCTTGTCCCCCTACTCCCCCTCAAACAGGTATTGTTTTGCACTTAAAATTTCACCTTTCTTTGACTTTCTTGAATGGTGCGAACTTACACTCAAATCAGCATGAAGCATTGTAACAGAGGGTGTTTGCAGTGGAATTTTAGGTTTTAAAGTACTGTACGTTAAAAAAACCCCGTCATAACAGAGCAAGTGTATTTTCTGTTTGACATCTGAAAGAACTATCATTTAGGAAATACCTTGAAAATATTAATCTGCTAGATAATGTGAATGCTGAATAGCAATGTATTTCCACTAGCTCTGCAATACAAATCAAGCAACATTGTAAATGCCATATAACCAATAAATCAAGAATTTGTAAATGCAATGCCAGCATCACAGCATTCAGGATATTTTACCTATTTGTAAAAATACATGTTTAAGTGTTCAGGTCTGGGTTTACCGTGTCTTAACTTTATTCTTTATTGAAAGCTGTTGAACCCTTAGACTTTTGATTACTGGCATGTTTGGTTTAGGAAGTGGGGTTACAGTACAGGCAGCTACATAGCTAATGCAAATATCTATGTTTAAGTCAAAGTCATTGTCTTTCATGCAGGTGAGTGAAGCAGGTTATTTGCTTATGGCAATGTTAGTGTCAGTCATATCTTTTTGATCCATTTAGATTTAGTTATTTGTTTCAATTTACCATTACTGCTTGCAGCACGACTTTAACTGAGGTGAATATCCCTAGTATAAGCAGTTTGTTTAAAATACTTGGGATTTTTTTTTTTTTTTAAACTGCACTGAAAAAGCCCAAGTCTGGATTAGTTTTCTGCTTTAATATTTGTGGGAGTTGCTTGGGCTGTATATTTGATCAATATACAGTTTGGTTCATGCTTCCACAAACATTTTTTACCATATAGCAAATTGTTGAATGTTCCTGAAAGGAGCAATGGACAAAGGCTACCAGGAAGTGTAACTACATTAAACTGGCGAAGCACATGAGGGCTGAAAGAAAGGTCTGAACGAAACCACACTGAAATCAGTGGGAGACTCCTGTTGAGTTGGAACAGGCTTCAGGCACAGTATAAAAGACTGTACAGCTACAGCACTTTTAATCTCTTTCCAGTTTTGATTTGGTATACTGCAAAGTATTTACAGGTAACTTTCTTGAGCTGGATTAAATTTTATTCATTCATGTCTGGCATAAGAAGTTCTGTGTTTGGATGTAAGCACAGGCAGGAAAGCTGGACTGGTACTGCAGAGCTGATGGAAATGATATGCAAAGTTCACCTTGTCTGAGCAATTATTGCTTCTGGGATACTTCTTGAACTATTGTTCTTTTAGATAAAAGTGTAGTTTTGTATGAATGCAGCAACTATCTAAAAATTTGGTCAGTTTTTTTTCCAGTAAATATTTTTTTCACAGCTACATGACTAAAAGTTGAAAATTGCCCATATTACCAAATCTATATTCTTTGCCAAGGAGTAACAGAAACGAAGCACCCCTCCTCCCTCTCCCCCCCATCACTGTTCTACAAATATAACTTCGTAATTAATTCCCTGCTAATATTGTAACTTGACTGTGAAAATTCTGTTTTCTGCTAGGAGAATTCAGATGCACTAAACACTGCTGCAGCAAATGGATTGTTTCTGTTGTGATATGCTATAAATGGGTTTTAGTCTGTTCCCACTGGAGCTGTGAGTTTAAGATCAGATCCTGTTTAATATCATATTTCTCCTTCTCATGATACTTAGTGACTGTAGCAAAAGCATAACTATTAAGAAAACCCCTCACCCCTTAAAAGTATATGGACTTGCTTATCTAGAAAATCTCAGTATCACTGGAATTTTTAAATTTCTCCCCTCATTTGCAAAGGACCTAGAAACTCCTTTACAAACTTAGCTTCATATTTAGATACTCTTTCCTTTTAAGTTCTATTGTGTACTGAAGAATAGCACATTTAATTAAAAAATCCTAACAACATAAAATTGTGCCGTATTGTCAGTACTTGCAGAGAAAAGGGCAAATTCTTGGTTTCTTAATCTGGCAAAATACCCGTTGACATCAATGCTATGTTCTTTATGAAGCTCAGACATATATTTTAAGACCTTACCAATTACAAGGAAATGGCTTTGCTCTTGCAATGCTTGCAGTGTTTGCCTACTGGCTGACAGTAGCAATCAGAAAGCTGCATGATCCTGTTTTTCCTGGACATATATTAGGAAATGTTGAGATGAAAACCTAAAGGTTTCCAAAAAAGCTGTAAACAACTCACTTCTGATATGAAAGCTATGCAAGAATGATCTGGCTGGCCTCTTCCAAGCAGGAGTTTGAGTTGAACTATAAGAAAAGTTCTGAAGCCTTTTAATTCTTCCCCAGCCAAAGCTGTCATTAGTTACAATATTATTTTTACCTGTGGAAGTAGGATGAAAGGGCTTTACAACCCTGATCTGTTTATACTCTAGTAAAAAACCAGAATTTCCCCTCTGACATGCCCAAATAAACAATGAGCCTATTTCAAGTTCCGCTCAATAAGTGTGTTAAGTGCATAAAGTATTTTGAGTAAATGCCATGCAGCTGTTTGGTAGCCTGCAATTTCTGCGATACTGTGTCTGTCTGTGTTTGTGTATGGCTATAAATCCTGCAAGTGGACACTGCTATTTCTGACACATCGCGTTGCAGTTTCTGTAAGTCCATAGGTTTTGTTCAAAGTAGATGAAAATAATGAAACATTATAAATATTAGATAGTCTTACTCCAGTGTATGATGCTGTAAATCTCTGGAGATTTACAAAGAGACAGTGACAACATGAATGCAATTACACATGATACTATTTTATGAGCTAATTCTATAAAGCGGCATCTCAGCTGTGCACTGACAATAATTTTTCACGGCAACTTTTGGAATGTCCCATGGAACCTTTTAATGGATTAATTATTTGCTCATCCCAAAATAAATTTGCACGTGGCTAGAATTAAACAAAAGGCCCACCACTGCTTCAGGAGGAGTTTTGCCTAAGAAAAAACTTGGGATAGAACCAGTTATTTCAAGGCTTGGATTAAAATGCTGGAATACAGTGCTGTCTGCCAGGAGGCTCTGCTTTGGCTGTGCACCGCAGCCATACGTGCCCTGCAAAGCCTTTGTACTGCCCTTTGGTCTGCAGAGGTTCTAGGCTGGTGAAGGAGAAATATTTCTTCTCTGAACTTTAGTTCAACAGGTGACTTTGAAGTGACCTATGAATTCTTCCACTGTTGTTGAGCTGAGATCCATAACTAGCATGGTTCTAGGAAATTTTTCAAGCCGTGCTAATTCAAAAAATAAGACCTGGAAAAACACTTGTAGTGTTTGAGAATTCAAAGAGTTTTCAGAAAAAAATAACTGTGGAATTGTTATAGCAGCTGTTATAATCTATTATGTAAATCATCAGGGAATTAAAGCAAAATATTCTGTAAAATAGTTTTTGTCAAATGATGAATATGCTAGCATTTAGACTTAATGTTTTTCCAGAGGTGTTATTGTTATCTGATGAAAGTGAAACCTTAGAGTACTCCTTATTTTGACTGATGAGGATTTAATATTTATTTATACCATGCCAATGATAACACCCATACTTGAGAACATGTGTTTCTCAAAACTGGGTGCTGGTACTTACGCTGTTGACCATACAGAATTGTATTTGTCTTCTAGGTGTCACCTAGATATTCTCACCAAATTCAAACAGAGATACTGAAAGATAAAATATGTGAAAAAAGCTCTAACCAAAAGACAGAAGTGTCTTGGGTCAGATTATTATTTACTTTAATACTCATTTGTATCACCATAAGACTTTCTGCAGAAATTCTGTGGTTACTCTTCATTGCTTACATGTTGTAAACTGGCTTTTATAAAAACAAGAAGAATCAGGCCCTTTAATTAAACTTTGCCCTTCTCTATGGTGTATTGGTTGCTGCTGGTGCAACATGTCAGTTCATCAGCCTGTTGACTGAAGTACAGTATGATTTCACTAATGACTGGGATGCATATTGCAGATTACCACATTTTGCAAATTAGTAAGTAATCAAACAAACACCATAAAAATCAAGGATACTGCATAATGAAATACACTTTATCCATTTATTTTTACAACCATATATTAGTTTTAATTATTTGTGTTAGTAATTCATTGGGTGATAGCACATGGAGCTATGGAATGCATTTTTTTTTTTCCTTTTTAAATAATGTTTTAGTAACCAAAGCACCCATTGTAGCAGTCTGATATTCAGTCCTTTGTGGGAAGATGGGTGGGTGCTTCTTTCTTGAGTGGGGGACCTCATTTCAGAAATAATACCTGAGAAGGTCCTAGAGTCCTTGGGGTCAGCCTGATCCATCCTGGTGGAGGTGCCTGGGAGGAATGGTTGTCACCTTGAGAAGGTCAATGCAGCTGGGCTGGCTGCTCACCTGTGTTGGATTCCAAAGAGCTGATGAAGAGAGAGAAACTCATCCCTGGCAGGTTAGAGCAGGAACCTGACTTGTGGCCACTCACTGGAGGAAATCTTTCTCTCCTGCTCCTTCCCTCCCCTTCTTCCTTCTCCTTTTCTGGCCCATAAAACAAGCCCAGAGCACGAATAACACCAAACTATCTTTTACATATCTTATTTCTGGTGTAATGTCTAGTAATGACTTAGGGAGTGAAAGCTTTCCTACTAGCGGGTTGTTGCCTGCGAGGATAGCAGCATTTGCTGCCTAATGTATCCCTGGGTTTCCCTCCAAGGTGTCCACTTCCAGGGCCAGTTATTGTCTCTTGCCCAGCTGGGCAGAAGTAATTCACTTCATAGTGTGGGATGAACTTCTTTGTTTCCTGAGATCAGTCTGGACCTCTGACATGGCGGAGAACTTCCCCTCAGGGTTTTAATTTCTTGTCATTCCTTTAAGAAATGCACTGGTTTTTAAAAGTGTCTTACCTTAACACAATATTTACCTTATATTGTGGTGTGTATGTATAAAACCTATGTGCAATGCTCATGGTCTTTTTTTAAATTTTTTTTTCTCAGTGGGACATTTACTTTTCTCCTCCATGTGTTAGCTTGGCATCTGGCAGTTCCATAAACTTTCAGTTGTTAAAACCATCCTTCTTATTTTCCTTAGATTTTAAGTTTGATCCATGAATGGCCTGTCAAGAGTTTTGTGTTATTGTAAGTTGAAGTTTGGATGGTAGCAGCGACAGGCCACTAACCATAATTGTATTGCTGTTAGCACTGTAACAAATTTGTGTCATTTAGCTATTTTGGAGCTTGGGAAGTGCATAAAGGCAAATGCAGTACTGATGAATATTTATTATGCTGCTGTGGGATCTTAGGTTTAACCATGTTTGCAAACATAAATTCTGCAAAACTGTCCTTAAAATTTAGCTGAGTGAATTATATCTGAAAATGGGGGATAACAGTGAAAAATCTTGCTGGAAAAAATATTTATGATTGTGGAAGATATATATTTATAGAATTTTAATTCTAACTGTGTTACAGGCAGCCTCCTTGCAAAAAATGGATTAGGAGACGGACACTTGGTCTGACCTTAAGTCAGTGCAACAGTGTTTGACAAGATGCTAAGCATCATATGAAGTACACAGATTTTTCTCATTTGACTGTATTCAACTGATTGCAGGTTTATGCCCCAAATATCTTTGTTTCTTGATGACCTTATTAGAGAAAGGAAAGTTTTAGCCCCCTCACAGTCTCAGCGGGAGCAATTCTGTTCCTGTGTCACAAAGTCAGGGCAAATGAAGGCTGTGTCCTTCACTGTTATGGGGTTGGTGGGGTATTATTAACCTGCTTGAAACACAATTTTAATGTGTATAAAACATGCTAACAATTTCAATTTATTGGAAGGTGATTGAATTTTTTAATTATTTTTTATTTTTTTTCCAGATGGAATTGAATTTAAGCAACAAAAAATTGATAGGCATGAGTCAGTGTTTCCCTCCTTTATATCATCACTGTCTTTTTGAAATAATCATAATCTAATTTTTTCCTTTTGTTGATAATATAAGCATTAGAAACTCAAGCTAGTGAATTATGTTTTAGATAATTATATTCTTAGAGGCATAATAGCTAGAATTTGTCATATATGGAGGACTGGTGTTTGAACAGATCTTGATCTTTTTGTTTTCATGATAGTGAGAGCTGCAGTTATCTAACTTCAACGGAGTCACTGTTAGTATAATTGTTAATATAATGGTATAAACCATAAAGAAATGTTGAAGCCTTGCAATAAAGACAGAACTCTTCTAATGTGCTGAGTCTGACTGTCCATTTGTGGAGCTGAGGACAACCTGGTCTGGTCAGGCTCAACCCTTTGGTGTCAATGCATTTATGTCAAGAATAACTGAAGTTGAACCCTTTTGGGGGTTTAAGTGGAGGCTAAATAGGGTCCAGATCATCTCATGACTCCTTCAAGCAAACAGTTGACTTTCACCCATGCAAACCTAGCTAATGGCTGTGCTTTTTTCCTTGGCCAGTGCATGCATGCAAAATATGAGTATTTCTAAATAAGAAAAGCTCAGACATTTACATGAGAACATCTCTCAAGGTCATAAAGTATGTGTGCTGAAGACAAAGGGATATTAATTTGACCATAATTTGTGTGAGGGCTTTCAACGAGGCAGTGGAATGCATATTTTTAAGATTTTTTTTTTTTTCTCTAGTAATTTAATTTCTCAGGAAATGCTGCCATTAATATTTTATTTGAGCACTGGGGCGCAAATGGTATTAGCCATGTTTCTCTTTACTCCTGACAGTACACTCGACACCAAACACTTGTTCTAGTAGCATATTTGTCCCCTGGTAAACACAAAGTATTTTTGCTTTTCTTTCTCTTACTCCCACCCCTTTCCCCAGTGTCCCTCACTTATAAAAAGCACCAGTGTTTAGAAAGGCTGGAAAAGGAAAAATAACGAGATATGGGGGACATAAGAAAAACTGAATTTTCCAAGTGAAATTAGAAACAGGGTCTCTTTAACATGAAAATTTGATTTCTCTACAATTTGAGGACTCATTTCTGCAACTGTCACATATGTAAAATTTTCAGTGAAGTCAAAGAGGCCTTTGAATACAAAGAAACAGCACAATCAAGCTCTGAATATATATATATTCCATACGCTTTTCTCTCTCTTCCAGTGATGTACATGTTACAGTAATTTCATCCAGATAAAACTGTCATCATTTTAATTTTTACAGTCCTTAAACTGTTTAAAAAACAAAATTAATAAAAACAAATTCTGAGAAGAACCACTCGTCTTTGTGAGAGCATTTAATTAGCATTACCATCTTTTATTTTAGACTGAAATGTGAAATATTGCATTGTCAGGACATCCTTGAATGGTATCCTAGATGTTTTGTTTGTTTGAAATGGCTTGAAATCACACAACTTTACTAAATTATAAGCAGATAAATATATTTAAGCCTGAGGGCAGGAAGTCCTGGCAGCTGAGATGTGGGGAACATGCAGCTTGTCCGTACTAGATTCTTCTGTTCCCTTTTGCTAATAAATCTATCAGAAAACTTTGTTTTCACTCTCTGCATGATAAAGTCTCCATCTATGGTACCATATTAGTGTTTGGTACTGATGCTTGTAATTCCACCTATTTTCATGAAGAGGTGAGACCTCTGTGAACCAAACCGCATCAGGTCAGGTTTTGTTTGGGTTGGTGCCTATTCTGAAGCAGAGAAAATATCACGTATCATAAGTATTATGGGATTGATGAATCACACCTCAGCTTTATAAGGTCATCTGAAACAGTTATTTGAACTGCCAGACCACCCACCTAAATTTTTGATTTTCCAGAGTGTCTGGAAAATTTTATTTATTCCCCCCCCCCTTCCTCCCACTGCATCCCCTCGTACAAATCAGTGGAGAGGAGACTAAGAAGTCAGGGTAGCACTCTGCATCTTCATACAACTCTGTTCAGTTGAACCCTTTGGTAAACAATTTTTTTTGCATGACAGAGCATGTGCTGTATGGCAGACATTTTTATGAGGTAGCCCAGGACAGGGCTAATCACATCACCATATCTCAGGTTTTGACCTTATCACTGTTGTGCACTGAGGCTAAAAATTGGACACTGTCCACCACACTGCAGGAAAATAAATGGGAAATGACATTTTAGTTAAAAAGAATAAGTGGATTTTATTCTATTGAAACATAAGGTCATATGACTTTTATTTATTGTTCTTGCATGAGTGTAATTAAATAGCTGCCATGTTGCCCTGTCAAATGATTAAAAAAAAAAAAAAAAGCACTATTTCACTAGCCAGGACCCAGTTCAGGGTTCTGCAGCTGTTTTACATTCAGGCCTTTCAACGAAGCCAGTAGAAACTCTACCTGGAAAGCAATGGTATAATAACATTCTTAAATGAAACATCCTTTATAACGTCTGTAATAAAGCACGCTAAGTCATACCTCTGCCATTTGAATTCATAAATAGTATGTTAACTATTAAAAGCAGCATTTGTCCTTTTGAAATCTGATGTTAGGTTGCTTTAAGAAAAGCCTAAGTAGGCCTCCCCTGTACAGTGTTTTGATTAAGAAAAAAACATTACGAAGTCTTCAACACTTACATAACAAAAAGTAGTACATAAACGTGAGCCTGGTAATTTATTATTGGTATTGGAAAGAGAAGAATTTGCTGATACAACCATCATTGTTTCCAAAGGATATAGCAAGGTAGACTATACTTGATTTTTATATATATGTGTATATGATGTGCATGCATGCAGATTGGTGGCATAACCTTTAATAATCTATGTTTAAGAACATAATTTTTCACTGACACACTAATATTGGAACCTTTTACAGTGATAGCCTGACTGTACAAAATGAGAGACCGACTCTGACAGTACTAGTAAGGGTTCTTAATGCAAAATAGAACTAGTTCCTGGAAATCCAGAAACAACAACATGTACTATTGCAAATTGGAAACTAACAGTTACTTGCAAAACGCCGGGATGCAGAGAGGGATGTGGTTTGGAGGGCAAATTGGCCTCAGCTTCCAGTGTAAAGCCATTTAAACCCAACATAACACCAGGCAGCCAAATCTAATCCACATGTGTGTGACCTGCAGTGCCCTGTAAAACCTGCAAACTGCGGCTCGGGTGCTTATGGTGAGATGCTGAGGAAGGAGCTGGAAAAAAAAGAAACTCGTGTTTAGGAGAAATGGCTGCACCATATTGTGTTCCCTGATTAAACTCTGATTCCAATGAAAAATTCTCAACCTTTCAACCCCATGTATTTTTCTCACACCACTCATCGCTGGCACAGAGCTCCCAACAGCCCAGGCAGCCAGCATTCTCCATGTTCTTCCATTGTGTCCCTGCTTCACCCCTGGGGCAGGCTGGTCCTCAGGGTTGCTCAAGAGCTTTCTGCCCATCCCTCATCCAGCAGCCACCTATAGACCCACTGCGGAGAAGGGGCTTGTGAAGAGAGCTCTGGATAAAGATGGAGGCTGTTTCTGGTTTGGAGAAATGAACAGATGAGGTTTCCCCCAGCACCTGCCAATCAGTCAAACTGAGCACACAGATGAGTGGCCAGCTCTGGAAACCTTGACTGTCATTTACACTAATACAGTTATCTTTCCCCGATGTTGTTTGAGAGAAGCAGGTCCCAGATGTTACCTGCTTAATAATTACCCCTTTTCCCAAGGACAAAGCTCCCTGCAGCTCCTGCACCAAGGGGCAGGGGGACACCTGTGGTGGCTCCTAGGAGCTGTACTTTGCCACCAGGAGCTGACAGAGCACATAGAAATTACTTTGTCTCATGTCCCCACCTCCGAGAAGGACAATTGTATTAAGGGTTGATTATATTTTTTTTCCAGTTTTTGATTAGGTGAAATAGGAGAGCCACAGTGGTCTAAGCCAAGTATAAACATAATTATGTTGCCCTTTCTTTTTGTTGTGTTGATGCCACTTGCATCATAAAGCACATCATAAAGCAGAGATAAATGATTTGGTCTGAATTTGTATCCCGCAATATGTGAAGATTTCAGATGTCTGGGGCAGACTCTGCTATGTCTGCTCTGCCTATGTATGATGCACAGGGCAGAAGACTAGTTGCAGTGATACAAAGATGCACATAATAATGTGGGAGAAATGCTTATGTTCCTTTTAGCTTTCAGTTTATTGTGTCCAGTGTAACAAAGGGATTGATGACCTCTAGAGCCTAGTGCTTATCTCACACAGTTGACATGGATATTAAACGCACTGTAAATTGACCTCTCTTGATTTAAGTCCACTTACTCCACAAAGTAACTCAGATTAATTCTGAATTGGACTAGCTTATCCACAGTTTCCAGGTGTTGACAATGCAATTGGTCCCTATGTGGAAAGAAAGAGGTGTTTCTTCAAGCTTGCATTCAATTTCCATGCTCCAATCCTTTGTTTTAACTTTACCTACATGTTGGTATGTCATGATGATAATCGGACATTTTGGTTTTTGAGTCATATATAGAATTTGCACCCAACTCATTGACATATTGATGAATAAAGTGATGGAAAAAGAGGGTGAATATTTCCATTACAAGTGTTGTAAATAATTGGTTAAATAAAAATATATGGAGAAAACAGAAAAACTGCTATTAAATACACCTTTGCTGTCTACAGTAGAACACAAGACAGATTTACAACATTCATTATTTCCACCAGCTTTAAGCCTGAAATATGAATATGTCAGACATTTAAATACCAATTTACTTTAAAAAATCTCCACTTTATTAAAATATCATTATGCATGTTGGAAAGTTAAAAGCCAAAGCTATATAGCTCCTGAGGTAAAATTCACATTTATTGTCCACCGAATGTGATGGAAATTGAATTTGTCAGGAAGCTGATTGATATCTAGAAGTGTTTTGTTTTCAGTGACTGGCACTGCCGAGTTACAACCATCTATCATCTAACAGGTAATTAGTCAGATTTCTCATCATGAGCCTTCAATCCTGCTGTTTTATTATTGAAATACCACAAACCAGTAGGCATCTGAATGCAGATAAAGTTCTCTGTCATGGTCTTAAGGACAAAGACAACATTTTGCAACTCAGCTGTAGTAAGCTTGAATAAAAGTCACTGAAATGTGAGACACAATGTTAATACCTATGGGAAAATGAAATCCTGGAAAACATCATCAGCATTGACCTTTTTTTAATGCAAAACAACGTTTAATACAATCTTTAGTCTTGCAGTCTACGTGTAGAGAAGTATCTCTGTACGAAAGGAGGTTGAAGACTGTTTGGCAAAAGACTTTGGACCTTAGGAGGGTAAGGTTGAAATCAGTCTACTTCTCATATTCCTGTTCCTCCTTGTTGGTGCCAGATGTCAGCTCCTGCCATGCAGCAGCCCCAGATTCCTCCTAGTGTTTCCCAAGGAAGCCAGTTCTCCTTCTGCATACATCTGTGGTAGCTCTCATTTGTCTCCAAAGGCAGCAAGGCACAACCCAGTGTGGTTGACCCCATTTGAAAGTGGACAGGAGTGGAGTTTGGCACTCAGGGCGCAGCTGACCCCAGGAGTATGTATGTTTAAAAAAAACCAGCTTTGTTGGAAGGTTGTTGTAAACTCTACACATATGGTTCAGTGCATGTCTGAACCATTAGCATGCTTTAATAAATAAGGATAAAACAAAATACTTGATAACAGAGTTTGTAGCTATCTGACTGTGATAAAACTGCTTTGCTTTTACACACCCCTCCTCTCCTTGTCTCTTTGAAGTGTTCACTGTAAATGATATAACAGCAGTTGAATAATCATTACTAGGTAAGGATATAAAAAAGTAAAACTAAACTGTTACTAGAGCTTTAGGAAAATAAGCAAGATGAACCGATTACTAAATGCGTTACACTCCAGATTCTGACTCTATACTCAGCATCTACAAGGAAATTGAAAATGTGTTGCTGTTCACCCTTGAAATATTGCTTTTGTAACAGAATGCAACTGCATGAACTAATATTAGTAAAAGCTTGTTTAATGTTCAGTTTGGGGACTAATAGATCTAATCCAGCTGTACAATTCACTCATAGTACTGGAATACCAGCAACCTGGGTGGTATCCCAGTCAAATTTTGGAAGTAAAATATAAATTTTTAAGCTTAATTCTAATGTAAAGGAAAAAAAACCCAACTTTTTGGTAGAAGTTTGCATTCTTAATATCCCAACATTCCACAATGTGAAGACACAATAGCCTTTAGGCCTTAATGAGTTGTAAAGTTTGTTATTTTTTAATAACTTCCACTGTTAAATATGTGAATTTTTATATACTTCTGTAATCCTGAGTTAGAAATAATTGACCATAACCGATAAAGTGTTTTTAGTTTATGCAGCACACTAGAAAACAATTGCTACGTTAGATAAGCATGCTAAAAACTATTTTGATACAAAATGTCAAAACGTTTCTAGAATGAACAAACTGTCCTCTGGGTATCATGTGTTTAACGATTCAAAGAATTTGACAGTAGTAGGATTTAAATCACAGTGTACGTTATCGGGTAACATATATGTGAATATTGTATTACGATATTTAATTCGCAGTTGTTCCTTAAGATTATCTTGTATTGCAGAGCCAAGTAATTTCGAATTATTAATTTGTTGCATATGCTTCAACTGACATTGTCACATGTGAGCAAGAGGCTGGGACATAATTAACAGTGAAAGAGAGGAGTGTATATTAAAAAGACAGCTGAAATGTGGAGGAAGGTAGCTCTTGTTCCATGGACTGTTTGGCATGGAGAAGGATCACAACTTGGGAGCTCTGAAATGCCCCAAACTTCTGGGGAGAGTGAAATGGAATTTACATTTTGTGGCTGAGACCCATATTTCAAATGCTCCCTGCAGAGAGGATTAAACAACTCCTTGATGGAAAATGCAAATACAAACCCAGCCATGAGCCACAGCTTTTCTTTACTCTCCTTCAATGCAAGGAGTCTGTCTTACACAAAATTTGGACAGCTTGTGTGTTTGGGCAAACTTACCTTGTCAAGCTGTTTATAAATAAATCCCTTACTCCTTGTGCAGTTATTCTGCGGTCCAGCCCTTACAATCCATCTGGCAACAAGGACAAACTCCTGTCTTGAGAGGATGCAGTGAAAAGAATGTGTAGACAAAAAATAGGAATCATATATGAAATCAGAGTAATTGACAAAAAACCCCAAACTGGCAGAACATAAGGTGACTGTCAAAGCAGAGCATAATATATCAGCAGTAATAAATAACTCGGAACTCTCAGTTCATGGAGACAAACCAATGTAAACACTGAAGACAGCCAGTGCTAAACACTAATTAAATGTAATTTTATTTTCAAAATCATTTAGTGGCTTGGAGAGCCATTTTCTGGCACTGCCCTCCTGGACACCTGGGGAGAGGCAGTCCACTCACCTCAAGGTCCCCAGGCTTTGCAAAACTTCAGTGAGGAACTAGGAGTCAGACCAGGGAAACAAGAAGGGAAACCTCTTACCAGGCACAGCAGACCTTGGAGGCTCACATCTGACTCCATAGGTGGCTTTCTTGTAGCTTCACCCAGGGGCCCCTTTCTTGCATAAAACCAACATACCTCATGGTCCATTGAAGTGCTGTATCTGAAGAGGCTGTCTGCCCAAGGAACATGGATGGGGCACAGTTAGATGCTGGGCCATGGTGCACTAGCAAGAGCTGGGATTTCTCTAGGTTGTTAACATTATTTTTTTTTGCAGGGACATTTCTATGTGATAGGTGCCAGGCTATGTCAGGGTTGCTCAACACTTATCTGCAAATGTGAGTTATAGTCACTGTCAATGCAGTGAGCTAGTTGCATGGGGTGAGACACCTGTGCTTCAGTGTGTACTCCTGCTCCTTTGAAGCAGCTCGGACAGGTTGCTGGTGTGATTGTTGACTCTGGCATTGCATGTTATAATTTAAACTAATTGATACCACTTCTGGCTGTGCCTGTTCCTTTCCATGAGCAGCTAGCTGTTTAAAGTTTAAAGAGATCCAATATGTAAGAATTTTGATTCCTGCTTTACTTTTCTATCTCTCATCCAGCAAGCACCTAGCTGAGGTCAGGACTAGAACTGGCTCCTAGGGAAATATCAAGATGTCTTATTCTTAAGCAATCACCTTTGAGCAGTTTTACATGGACACTACATGGTCTCTCCTAAATGACTGTTAATCATCTTTTGTATCAGTAGCACTCCTCCCATTATTGTCTTGTTGGTCTCTAAATGTAGCGGTCCAAATCCCCTTCTATTTCCTCACATCCCCTGTGTTTGTCTCCAGGCATTTTTAGTGTTCTTTATTTACACAGTACCATCCTCTACCTGGCACTTGACAACCAAAGAGCTGTGTTAACTCCATAGCTTGGAGGACTTTGGCCAGTAAACTGCTCGATATCTAAGACAGGCAGCCTGGTGCCATTCATACAGCATGGGCCATGAAAGAAGGGGGATACCCTGACTTTCTGGCCTCTTCATAGTCTGCTGCCAGAACTTGCAACTACAGTGGCTTCACTGCAACCCTCCATATAGCCTTAATCTAGAAGTACAAGCCTGTAACAGCCAATACCCTTAAATCCCCTTAATTTCGGGGTTCCGTTGTTTGGCTCTCACTGCGTGGGTAAACAACATACAGCCTTATTTAGGCAAAGTCCAAAATAAACGTGGCGATGAAATGGGAGGTTGATTTTCTCTTGTGAGTGTGAGGATCCCCCACTTCCACTCAAACTCATCTTCCCACCTCCAGGCACCCGAACCAAATCCTGTAAAATGGGCAAGGCTGCAAGGTACCCAATACCTGGGGTTTCACTAATACCCTTGGGGATAACTGATGTATCACAGGAGCAAATTCTTTAATGTTCAGTGGCTGTAAAATGGATAATGTATTAATGTTTCAGTATGTTTATTAAATACTTAACAATGTAATTTTTTAGAAGACTATCCTAGCATTGCTATCTTTTTGCGTGTGCTCAGTTACCATTTTAGACAACTACAAAACAGTGACATGTGGTACTGAAGATTTTCTAAGCATCCCAAAGCAATATATGTGTGTGATATATGACATCCTTACACAAATCCTAAATTTACACAGTATGCTAATGCTTGATTCCATAATTTCTTTTAAAAATGATTATACCCTGCTGCTAAGAGCAAAGGCATACTAAAATCAGTTTTCTATGCTTTTCCAACAATGAAATGCAAGCCAGCATACCACATAACCAATACTTACCATATGTTAGAAGATAATCCAGTAGGCTTCAGATACTAACATGATTTGCTTAAATAAAAATCATTTTTTTTAAGGCACTAACAACAGCCTACCATTTTTATTATTTCTTTAGTGACCTACTATAGAAACACTAATATTAAATATAAATATTTTTATTGTAAATCAGTGTAGTCTATTCTCATTGCCTTTAATGTGGGATTGCTCTGGCTTAGTTGCTAGGCTAGAGGAAAAAGAGCTGCAATTAAATCACTGGATTGTTTGAAATAAATTCGCAAAACCAGAAAATATTCACCAGACCAAAAGAAGCCTGAAGAGTAGCTTCAAGATTTCTCTGGTATATTTAAGATGAGATGAAACAGTTCAAATTGGTATTAAAATAATTAAATGTAGTCTAGAAAAACAGCTATAAAATATTTCTGTAGAGCACTGATGTCTCTTAAGTGCAATTCATTGCTTTCCCATTCTGTACCAAATGAGACTTAACATTAAGTACATGCTTAAGTGTTTGCAAATTTAGGGTCTCAGGAAAGAAAATGTGAAATGCAATTTTTGTAGTGAAAGGAATGAATGCATCTGACAGGTTAAAATTAAGGCTCTATGCACTAATGTGGCATCTTTCATTGTTACAGAATGATAAGAAAATAGAAAAATTGCATGTAGAAAGTAGAAGGTAGCAAATACATGAAATCTCTCCTTTTCAGATTCACCAGGGAAAACACACTTGATCTCAAGTACTGCTTATATGTAGAAAATAAAGAATTTTGAAGCTAAGATACTTTCAAATTTTCCTAAATCATTAGGACATCAGTGTTGAACTTTTGGCCCCACTGAAGTCAGTGATAGATGAATGAGTGGAAAATACGGGTCTGAGAGAAATTTACAGCTATTATCACTAGACCATTTCTCTCACATCATACTTTTAAATACTGTTATCATTTCAAGTCATGTCATTACATGATCCTCAGTAAAACATATTTGCACTTGTGTGGCAGTACTTTCTATTTTCTTTTAACGTAAAAATCATGTAATAAATCTCAGCATGCTGGATTTATTAACAGCCCAGTTTCTTCAGCTAGATGTATCTGAATTTCTCGTGCCCTCTATCTCTGCCCAGATTATTCCAGCTGGACTAGTGGCTAGTTTTATTGAGTGATAGACTGAGCAAAACCAGTAGTTATGGGGATACAAGGAGTATTCCCAATAGGAGCATTTGGCGGTAAGTAGATGTATTTGTAATAGGAGGATTCGGCACATTGCCAGCATCTGCAAAAAATGTAGACTCCTCCTTTACTCCCAAAATATGCAAAGGGTTTACAGCTGAGAACAGAGAAATGTGGGAACTCCACAACTTGACACATTGATCCGTTCCCAAATTGCCCGCAACTGCCTACGTGCTTTGGAACACTCTCTTCAAACCCCAGTATTTGGTTTAAGTGTTCATTAGCTCTTTTTGTAATTAATAACAGAGTGGCTTATTCGGCTTATTATGTAGTTAGCTATTTACTGGGCCAGATCCTCAGCTGGTGTTAATCAGCATTAACTATTGATCTTGATAGAACTAACCAAACTATATCATTCATAGCTTTGGATATTTGACTTTATGTTGTTTTATAATAAAACACTGGAAATTACAAAAGGAAACCTATATTTAAATATTTATAGCTATACATCTAAATTCAGAATTTTAATGAGTAGAATAAATTATGCACAGAAATTAATTTTGGAGTAGAGTTGTAGGAACAAAATATGATTCATTATTTCAGCTGCTGGTGTAATTTTGTGCAAATGTATTTAAAATTACTGAGAGGATTCTATTGCAGCATAATCCCATTGAAATTAATAACTACATTATACAACACTAACTAGCCAACCAATTTTTTTTTTGACATTTGGAAAATATCAGTGGTTATATCAACCTTCTGTTCAGCCAAAGCTCACAAGTTCGTTCTGTTTTAACTTACTTTACTAAAGATACAGCAAGAGTATCCTTTTGCATAATATTGAAAATTAAGTTGTACTAATTATTTATAACCTTGGGTTATAAATGCACACCTTCAGAAAAAGGGCTAGCAGAGGATACAGAAAGTTATATGACTGTCCAACAGTAGTATTATTACATTTGTGAAAAAAAAATCGTACAATAATCTCAGCAAAAAATTTTGACATGAAGAATTACAGAACATTTGAACATGTAATCCCTGTTGCAGTCAATCCCAAATCCTGCCCTGGTAGAAATGTGGGCCATGTGCATATTTCAAATGAATGAATGAACTCATATGCAGTTATGTGCTGGAATTCAGAAAAGGTTTTTAAGCATACCTAGATTCCTAGCTTCCTTATTAAATAAAAGCACCTAAATAACTTTGAAAATTGACAATTTGTACTATTTACTGGAGGATTTATGTAACTGCAGTGTAAATCTTCACTTAATTTTGCAAAGGCACATGTACTTGTCAAACTTTTGAAAAGTGTAAGGAATTTCTGTCTGGAATAGTAATTTCCAATAATTGTCATATCACTTTTTCTTGCTGTTCATTTCTTTGAGTGTAGGAAGAGCCTTACGATGGTTAAGGCCATCTATGAACTTGAGGAGAAGTAATAACCTTCTTGTGCACTGTGAGAAATAGGGCTGTAATGTGTCTCCTTGGGGGAATTTGAGGTAGCATAGTCATATGCCAATGTGATAGCATCACTTTCCAAAAAGGTGATTGATTTATAGCTTAATGAATCAGAGTAAAATGAAAGTGTGTCCCTCATAGTTACCTGTATCATGCTATCGCATATGAGACTGATTAGTCACATAGACTGAGAAGCATATTACTAGCAAACTCATTTCCCTGCATTTCAGTCACACGAGGATTTACTCTCCCAGCTGTTTTTAATGAGAGTTGCATGACTAAAGCCTAGTCTGCTCTTCGGGATCTTTGTGTGGAACCAAGAATTATGCTAGCAATGAGAGCATTGGCTTAGAAAGTTGTAAGTTGGAAGTGATGGGATAGATATTTTTCCCAACCCATAAACAAGATGTAGTCCTCTAATACAGAAGCTACAAAATTGATTTTAAAGGAGGGTATAAGCCAATGGTCAAAAATGTATTTTATACCAATAAGATAAACTCACACTGTAGGAGGTTCAAATAATCTTTCAATACAGTGTGTATCTTATGACAATTTCCCCTTATTTTCCTACCATGACAATTATACTTGTTTTACAAATATTTATCAATGAATTACCTGGTAGCAGCTATAAACCACGTTGTAAAATACATATTCCTCCTGGTATTTTTTGGCTGTGATCCTGTGGTGCACTGCATGGTCAACTGCTGGGAAAGTGGCTCCTGGGGAATTTCATTGGGCCTCACTATGTGCAAAAATGGCAGCTTTTGAGCCTTAAGTATATACATGGGAATAGACTATGGTTTGTACAGGAGCAACACCAACCCAGGTATATGGTACTTTAGTGTCAATATGGAAACACCTTGCAATCACCTATGTCACATAAGGTTTTTTTTCTGCTTCTTGATTCCCGACTATACTACAGAAACTTTGAAATCCACTCACTCATTAGATTTTTTTGTCATCAATTCAAATGCAGAGTTCAGCTCTGCTCATTTTAACCTTTGTGATGAAAATTGTATCCACAGTGACTCCTGAGGAGAAACAGAAGTATCTACTAGCAGAAGAAACTCATCACTGCAGAAGGCAGAAATTTCTTGAGAGTCAGCTCAAGGCTTTGCCTACCTGTACAATGTTTGTTGGAGTAGCTGTATCAGCAGACCTTCCTCAGGTAGATTCAGTGTATATACCAGCAAAAATGTGCTTTTGTCAGCATAGTTTTTGCTAGTTTCCTAAGTGGAAAACTATGCTGACAAAAGGGTATTTTTTGGCAGTAGGAACGTTTGCCCTTATAATACCACCAAAATTACAACTCCTGTCTGATAGAGATACAGCAGCTAAACAGCTTTCCTGAGAGCTTCTACTGGACGTAAGAAGCATCTCAAAACTTATCTGCCCTTCCAAGAACAAGATGCATCTCATATGTAGTCTTTGTTGCCATAAAAACTTAACACTGCATATTTGTAATTTTAAAACCAGAGGAAAGCAAAAGCCCTCAACCCCAGATCCTGCACTTCAGACAGCTCTTTCCCTGTGGAGGAGGAAGGACATGGAACACAGGAGACAGCTGCCATAAATCATCCTCCAGTCTGCAACACTCATTGCTTCTTGAATGGTGTAAGAAGGGTTGCAGCAAGATTTATACAGAGGACGTAAGGTAATGCCACAGACATCCAAAAACCCCACTATTGTCTTTGGGGTATCTGTGGTCAAACTGATACAGATGTATTCACCTTTTAAACACACAGTCATTTAATTTATTCAATTTGTATTATATTAATTCATCAACAAAAAAATCTAACCCTTCTTGTCTAGGGCTGATACGCAACAACCCTGGAACACTATAGTTTAACTGGTCCTTATTCAATGACAAACTTCCTTATAGAAGCAAACAGCTTGGGTTTATTTTTTTTTTCTTCTTCCACCACAAAACCTTACCCTCTAACTTTTCCTAGCTTACCTGCTCTTACATAGAGAGATCCATCTTCACTGTAAGTACTGACACAGCTTTCTCATTAAGCACCATGTAAGATCGTACAGCCATAGAAAGGTTCTTTGCTGTATTTCATAATAGTGACACATAAGAAACAGAACTGCTAAGTATGGTAGCCACACTTCAGTTGGCATGCTTTGAACATGTGATTGCCATCATTTCGCATAAAGCCAGGCAATCAGCAGGAGTTCTAATCATTACTAGATAGTTTATTTTCACACTATTTTTCATATAGTACTTTATTTCAGAATTCTTATTACTGAATGGGTTAGTAAAGATTAAATTAGACAATGTAATGATAATCAGGACATTGTGCTGACTGTAGAAGAAGTAATTTGATTCTCTGAAAATTTGGTGAGGGGGAGAACAAGAACTGAAAGTTTAAAGTAACCCTGAGATTTGAGGAGTAGGAAGGGATGGAATTAAACAGTAAAAGGAGAAGACTGCAAAAGGTATAACTAGCTGAGAAGGGATTAATTGAAAGAATGAAAACCATTTAAAAATTAAAACAATAAATATAAATTTTTTAAATTAAAAAAGCAGAGGTTACATCAGACAGTTTTATATATGAAAACAGAAGCAGCCTAGGCTGATTGAAAGTATAGGTAAAGGATAAAAATGAAAGTAGTAAAAAATAAGAAACCCCCAAATAGAATTAATGAAATAGAAAGGGGAAAAAGCCCTAGAGGAGGAATTAATACACCCCTGTTTCGGCATCAGTGCTTTCAAGGAAGCTCAAGCTGTCTGTCAGAGCCCCACTGGAATCAATGGGTTACTGTATGGGTGTGGATATCAACCAGTTCTATGCAGTTTGCAGGCTTTTGGCTAAGATGTGAAGCTATCATCACCTTAACCACTGTGCTTGTATGTTATATCACATTTCCCCATCTGGATTCTGTTTTTTTTTCTTGTCTCTTAAACTAGCAGCCTGCTTGGAGCAGAGACTGTCTCTTCTCAATATTCAGCACTTTGCACAATGAAACCTCGATCCTGACTGCAGTGGAGAAGACTAATAATTATTTCTAGTGATATATGATGAAAATATTTTCAAAGCAAAGCAGAATTCAATTGCAAATGGTGCTAGACTCGCCCAATATAATTTGGGAGTTGTTTTAATCATCCTGTTTTGATATTGACAGGTTATGCAAGTATCTGTAAGACTTATGTAAAATCCAAATGTTTCAAAAATTATATTCATGGTATTTTAAAAATGCATATGAAAATTCTTATATAATTACTCACTGATCTCCACCTCTTCAAAAAGATTTTAGTCAGTCAGCCGTGGGGTAAAGATGATGTTGTGTGAATTAGGTCTCTTCCCACAGAAAGGTGACAATAAATATGGCAGTGTAAGTCTGCTGCGTGCAGTCCATATCCTAGATGCAAATCTCCTAGCACTGGAGCTAAGAGTTGAATACAGTTCAAAAAGTCAGAACTGTCTTGCAATCCTGCGACTTTTCCCAAGATTGCAAAGAGGGGTTAGTTTTGTGGTAACCAAGATAAGGTCCATTCAAAGAATTTGGGAACAGGCACTTTTTGAGCCCTCTCCGTTAGTACAAATTCACTCATAAGCACTATTCACATTTGAAAACATTGGCCTAAGTTTACCATGAATGTTGACAGAATATGACATACATCTGGATCGTTATATGAATTTAGATACCTCTGTAGAAGTTTTTTTCTTACAGTGTAAGCGATAGTAATATTTACATCACCTTTTCACTGCTGGTCAATGTCATTGTTTTTTGGCATTGAACATTATCAATGTCTACTAATGTATGTCACAGAACTAAGGACCTTTTTGGAAACAAATGACGGAGTTAGTTAAGAGTAAATGAGTAAAATGAGTAAAATGAGAAAATTGGGTAAAACGAGTCCACCCTTGTGACTAAAATATGAAGCAGTGTGCTTACATGAGTCCTGAAATGCATATTAATTTTACATTTATGACTACATCTTTTTCTCTTTGAAGTCAACAAGAAAATATTGACTGAATTATCAGGGAAAAAGGTAAAGGTTATCTCAACAGTATCTGTGATGCTTTTTTTGGTTTTATTGAATCTGTAAATTTAAGTGATAAGAACCACCAGTACCTAAGAAAAAGCCCATGGAAAGTCCATTCTGCATGGTTGCAGTACAGATGTGCTTGGAGGCAAGCAGAGTAACCTGGAAGTGAGCTGTGGAGGGGTACAAATGTGACTTTCTCTGCCCAAGCAGCCTTGCTGTTTTGCCACAGAGCTGTACTAATACTGCCATCTCCCTTCATATCTCTACATCTGGAGAAAGGCATAAGACAGATCTGCTTTGATTTAATACATAAATATCAGTTTTTAAGGTGCTTCACATGGGCACAATATATAGTGACTCAATGTATAAATTATGAGATCATGATATTTCTGTCATTCAAGATGTGGTACACAGGTAATCCTAGAAAGCTGAAGACTGACAAAAAACATATGGATAACTCTTTAAAACTGTTAGTTATTAACAAGAGAAACGTGGTAAGCCATTGGGGAGAGCTGGCTGAATTTACATTTTTACAGAATTGCTGAAGATGTGTATCTGGATGCACTGGAGCAAAACCTTACATGTACAGCTAGCACATTCACACATGTTGACTGAAATTTTCAAATGTCTAGGGTTAAAATTTAATCTTAAACCGATATTAAGTTTCCTAATTATGCATGGCTATATACCCAATACTCATAATTCTCTGCTGAAGTCAGAGCTTTCAGTTGGGAACTGCCTGTGAATAATAAAGCAATTTTATTTAGAAGCCTAAATTTGGATGTAATAGTCTTAGTACTGGAGGCATTGATAATAGTGTTTGTTTTATTTACATGCCTTTTTGTTTGAAAAGTTAAGTATTCTAATTTATATTGTAATAAAATCTTGCTTTTGTATTTAAAAACTTGTCTTATTTGGAGAGCTCAGTATAAGCAATAGGTCTAGCAAAGGTGACCTCGAAGCTCTAGCTTACGCAGGGTCTTCTCACAGGGAGATGTATTGTTTTCTGGCTACAGTCACATATGAAATAACACAAGTGGATATCTATAGGACACCCTGTACTTCAATTATTTGAAGACAGTGTCTGATTGGTTAGTGGAATAATAACAGGGGCAAAATCCTAACAAGTCTACCCACAGATTCACATACTGACTTCAAAAGGGATTTTCATGATTAAGGCGTATGAGCTGTGGGCCACACAGGTCAAACAGTATCTCATCACATATGGGAATCCAAAATATCTCTTTTTATGTTTTGCTGGAGTTGGTTCAAATTCGCTGTGGTCCACATATGAAGAGCAGAACTTGATAATAGCTGAACTGTGACAGGAAACACAATCAGTTCTGTGAGTGCTAATAGGCATGAAGCAATAGGGCAGGCTGATGCATCCATGTCATCAGCTCTGTGTGAGCAGACTGGCCCCAAGTGAAAGTCCCCAGTCACTCACTGCCTGCACCAAACCACTGTGATAATTTCTGAGGTATCTTAGCATGTGGGGGATGGTGAAAGAAGCTTTTTCTATGTTGAAATGCGATAAATTATTGAGAACAGGTCTGTAGAAAGAAGTATCATTGTTCTATTAGTCTAAGCAAGAACATCAGGAAAAACTTGGGGGGTTCACTTCTGTAGGAACTATTGAAGTCTTGTGAGCCAGGGATTTGTCTGCCTTAATCAACTGCTATGTTGGATTGACAAGAAGAGAATTTCTGCCCTCATTTTTCTTTCTTCATATCCTTTAGTTATCAGGTAAACCCATAGTGCTGCTGTTCGGCATCGTAGAGCTGAAAGGGTGGGTTGCAAGGAGAGTGGCAGAAATTACGCTTGTGTTTCTCAGGTGAAGGTTACGAGTTTCTGACAAGAACAAGCTCTGTTTTCTTTGGCGTTTACATTGGTGTGCAATGATTAGAAAGAGTGCAAAACAGGCATGGTGGTGGCTCCAAGTGACACTGCTCAGTAGCAGACCAGACATGTGCTGCAGAGAGGAACATGAGACAAGGTGTGTCCAAGTGGTGGACAAGCCCAGACCCCAGCAGCCCATTACCCTTCCTTGTTTGAGGTGTTGCAGCCAGGGTGAGTACCTTTTAGGGTCCAGAGAACTCTAATAGGAGTGCTTTTTGTGTGCCAGAGCTGACAGGACCATTTTATTTCTGAAACATCAGAATTCAGGATGAGAAACTAAAATCCGCAGTTTCTTCCAAAACCAGATAGAGCCTATATACCTTTTTACACTAAAGACTGATGAAATTCCATAAAATGGATTTCTCAATTTAATTGTCTAAATCTCCACATTAAGGTATATATTTTTCTGTATTGTGCAAACATTCAGGTAGATTTATATTAGGTTCATTATAAAAAGTGGAGATAGGTAGTAAAGATTATATTGGTATGTATAAGATAGAAGACAACAAAACACAGAGAAAAAAAGATATATGACTGGCTGGAAACATTGCAAACTAACACTTTGCTGACTTGTCACATGTATACATTACATAAGCAGCTGAAAATATTTAAAAGTGAAGGCTCGCACATCTACAGTGCATTTGGTTTAGCGAGAAGCATATGCAGCTGTTATGGATTTAAGTACTATTTTCTTTTCCTATTGGTGACACTGAAGCAAAAGAGAATCTATACCTAAAAGGTTATATATTAAAGACAGGATATAATGACCCACGACATGGAAGTTAAAATGAGTGTGCGTATGAGGAAAGCCACTACATTTTCTGAAAGTGCAGACACTGATTTTAACTACAGATAAATCTTTCTCTCTCCCTCTCCTTCTCCCTTTCTCTCTTTCTTTATTTTAGAACTTGCTTTGAACAGTGCCCCAAAATGGGCTACCTAGTACAAAATTGAATTTACACTAATTATTATGAGGACACAGAAATTATATTTTGTGCACCAAAATCTTCAATTGTGTTACCTCTGTGGTTTTTTTTTTCTGTTTTGTTTTTGATTTTAAATAAAGCTGGCTAAAGAATAAATATTGCTACTTAAAATGCTTCTAGTGTCCTCTGAGCTTGCTTACTGTAGTCGTTTCGTTTCCCATAAAATCAGAATCTAATTTATTTGTATAAAAGCATGCTCCATAAAAAGTAGTGCAAAGCACTTTGCAGAGAGACATAAAGAAAAAGAAGTAATGTTTTACACAGATTGCTGCAGTGACTCTCAAGGAGACAAAAATGAAAAACAATCTCTGATGATAGAGTACCATGAACATAGGAAAACCAGAAATAAAGAAGAAATAGCAGCAGGATTATTTTTGAAACCTATGTTGAGTTTAGGGGCCAAAGAAGAAGGGAAAAGAGAAGGGAAGGGAAATAAGTTGGGTAACAACAAAAAAGCAAAAGGGAACTGGGAAATTTTTCAGATGAGATTTAAGAACAAAAATGTTTCTGGGAGAGGGAGGTGAGGTAGCAAGGCAAAAAAGAAGAACATCCATGCAGTTTAGGAGATCGCAGAGGAAAGAAGAGTGGCTTAATTTCTAGTCAGTCAACCAAGGTTTTGGAAAACCTGGGTACAGCGGTCTGGGTGCTTTTTGTCTCTCTGGACTTTGTTACCTGAAAAAATGGAAAACAGAAGGTTAGGTTATGAGGCATGAGGGTCTGAATGCGAGAGACTTCTGAGGGAAAAGGCTTGAAGGGACTGTGAATAGAGGTCAATAAAAGTAGGATATGGCAACAGACCTGTTGATCTTCCCTGGTGAGATACAAATACTCAAGTGCACTTTAAAGCTGATCATTTTGTCGCAAAATGAAAGTACTAGGAAGTGGCTGTGAACCTGGCAACAGAGGCCAGAGGTACAGGCAAGCAAAGCTGGGATATTTATAGTAGATATAGTGATAGCAAAGATGGAATTAACAAAATAGCAGTGTAATCTATACCACATATTCAGCAAGTAAAATGAACCAAATGAAATGGCTTTCTGCTGTGAGATTTTAAAATGTACTGAGGTGTTACTGAAACTTTTAAGAAGAGCAGCTGGAGCAGAAGAGCTAAAGCAGAATAATAAAGGCTCTGTGACCAGAGAAATAAATATCACCAAGCATTCAGGGAAGAGGAGTCTTATGATCACTCCTTAAGCTGTAGCTGTGCAGTACCTATTCAGCATACCTTTTAGCCTGTCACCCAAATGTTACCTAGTACCATAAAATCTGCTGTACTCAGGTAATATAATTCACAAGCAGTTCGATCTTTTCTGAGGACTTTCCTAACTTTCTACTCTACACTTTGTGGCCTTTTACACTCATCTTATTTCTCTTCAAATATATCTTTTCTCTTCTACTTTACATTTTATTTTACCTAAAAACTCAAGATGGATCACATTTAATGGAATCCATTAAATGTGGGATGAGAGAGAGAGAAATGGGGCAGTTATCTCTGTGCTATGGCTCCATCCATACTCTTTGAATAAGTCTGCACAATGACACTTGAATGAAAGCCTAAGTAAATTCTGGTTGATAACTGCATGGAACAAATGTGGAACAAAGGAGCTATGTTCTACTCTTTATATGTCAGAAGAATGAACTTGTTGCTGCTTGATCAATTCCTTGTCCTTCACTAGCACTTGAGTTCCTCCTTTTACTGAAAGAGCATGCAACGTTGCAGTTCAGGGTTGTGTTATATTTCCTGACCTTTGACACTTTTTCTTTTGCAGAGCTTTAAAGGAGTTAATATGGGAAGCAGTTTTTGTCTTGCTTTGGCTTTTAAATAGCAGAATCTATTTATTTCTCATTCAGTAAGCCTCAATTATTTGTTTGTAAAAAATCATTTGGTAACAGGATTAATTCATCCTTCATGTTACTACACTCGAAGACAATAACGTTACACAAGAGATGAATTTGCCAAATATATAACTCTTTCAGGGACAAAAGGAATTCTTTCTAGAACTGTGTGAAAGGTTTATGATACATGCCAGATTTAGTATATTGCTACAAATCTGAATGTTGGAGCCTATTTGCCTTTCTTCAAAAGTACTTAATGTGAAATCAGGCCCAGGTGTTGAACCCTCAAGCCTAATTTTAAGAAAATGTGATTTGGTTATGCTTGTGCAGAGGACGTATAAATCCTTGCTTGCTCCTGGAAAGTACTTCTCTCAATATTTGCAGTGTAACACAAAGTTGGGTAAATCCACACATCTGCATGTCAGGAGGAATACTCAGTGAGTGCCTGTGACTTGAAGCTGCTTGGTTTTATGGGCTCATGAGGACTGAGTGAAACAGTGGTACTGATGAGGAGATGGAAGCCAGGCAAGGCTGTGCGGCTTCGTCCCTCTTCCGATATGCACTTTACCATAGTGTCTGACAAGACAGTCCATTAATATGTTAAACAATGTCAATCACATTTGTCCCATGCTGTTCTTTCTCTCTTCTTCCCCAGGAGAAGGGCATGCATAAAGTAATGTCTTGCTTTTGGAAGTTTTGTTCTTTTTAACTGTATGTACCCATACATGCTTATGAGACTATGTACGGTGCAGTGGCTCCCTGAATTCAAGTCCTGTCTGTAGCCAGTATTTGCTGTGAATGTGGTATGTTTGGTTTATGTGCTAAAGCGGCATGCACCGAAGAGAGCAACAATCTGAGACTCGAGGCCCAGGATTCCTAATCCTAGCTATGCTGTCAACCCAACATGCTGCATGAGACCTAGGCAAATCACTTGACCCAGATTCCCAAAGATAGATAAGCACCTAAGGTCTTTAAATACTGACGTCCAGGACAGATTTATCTGAGTGCTTCTTGCAACTCATAAGCAGCCCTGTGATGAGGTTTTATCTGCGTGACTGGGTAGTTTTCTCTCCTACTTTTAAAGTTGTATCTGTTCTTCATCCATGTCCACAATTCTTAGATAATGCATGGAAAAAAAATGGAAAAACTAGTCTATGGTTGCTGGCCTGGAAGCCCTGGAGTTTAAGGGTGTAGCTTTTTTCAGAGTATGTGTAAGACACAGATTTAGGGAACGTGGAGGAAGACAAAGGGAGGTTGCCTGGGTCATTTGCTGGTTAGGGAATCAGCCTGATCCCGGCTAAGTGTCCAAACCAGTAAATTACCAGATACTCTGTAAAATGCCTTTCACTTTTTTGGGGGAATTGTAGGAGAGAAGGAAAATCAAGCATGCTAACCTCACCACAGGTAAGCATTTATGGCCAAGAGTCCAACAGGCACCAGGACAGAATGAATATATTCAAACCCCATCTGTTAGCCTCTGCACTTCAGCCTGGTGTGTGCAGCTCCCCACCCAGCTCCTTCCTTGGTCTCTCTTGCTTTGAGGGACAAGGCTGGGTGCCTAATTTTCAGCAGAAGCAATGAAAACTAAGGAAGAGAAAGGCAGCACACAGTTAAATGCAATGTCTTATGTGTCCCTGAAGAACTACATGTGGATCCTAGCTTCCTGCTTTTTGCTACCTCAGGACACTCTCCAAGGCAGTATCTGTGTGTGTGGAGGTGTTCCAAGGCACAGCAGAGAACAGTCTTGGACCCTGATGCCACAACAGCAGGGAACACTTCCATCATGAGCTGAACCATTTGGATAGGAAGCTCCATGAAAGGCAAGGACACGGGAATGCCAGACTCCTTGGAAAATCACAGTAAGAATTTACAGATGATACACAAAAGAACCATTCATGTCTTTCAGCTCTAGCCATGTTCTGTGTAAGTACGCCAGAATAGTTACTGGCTTCAGTTTCTCATGATATTCAAAGCAGTGAAAGTATTCAGAACTTGATGGGCTAGAGAAGCCTGGTACCTTGCAAGATGGAGTCCAGGTTAAAAAAAAATACATATTATATGAGTAGGTCTGGAAGTGAAACAGCTAACTGCTTCTTTCAACACAAGCTTTTATACATGATCGGAGGATATCTGGAAATCCATGATTCCACAGTGACATCTGCACACTTAGAATCATGATGCTGCAGGCCCAAAGTATATATTTAGACTGCATCTACAAACCTTGCAGAAAAACATTAAATCAGCAAAATGAAAAAAAAAACCCAAACAAAAAAGAGACATAAAAATGAGCTGGCTACTCTAAACCACAAATACAGTAATTATTTCAGTCTTTTGCTTAGGGGTGTACCAACTGTTTACAATTTACTGTTTGGCAAGCTGGGTGTTCTCATTTCCCTCATGGTTCAGGAGTCAAAAACATATGCTACCTTTAGTAATGAACTCTTCTAAGATTTGAAACTATCCATATTCATGTCACAAGAAATGTTTACACAAAAGCAAAATGCTCCAACATCAAAATAAATCAGTAACATCTCAGAGTTTATATTTCCATATGCTTCTTTGGCATAATAAAACAGGGGAAGGGCTGCTGTTGCAAAATGGAGTTTAATTAAAAACAAAAGAAAAAAAAACTTTATCAGAAATCATGGCCATCCAAAAACCATGCAGACTGTGCATGGTTTCAACATATTCTAAAGATTTATAATCTATCAATAGAAATAAGAAAATGCAATATAATTGTATGCTCTACACACCTTGCATATTTTCCATCTTCTGTGCATAAATTATACATTCATTTTCATAATTATGTTAACATTCTAGTTTTCACATAAACTGCTATTACTCCTGGGTACCAGTAAGTTTACATCTACCAAGGCTACACGCTAATTACATTTTCTTTTTATAATGTTATCTATTTATCAAATTTAGTTTCTTAATGGAAATTAATAGACTAGGTCTCTGCAGTAAAAAAAAAAAAAAAGAAAAGAAAAATCAGAGATAACAGCGGTTTGGGTATTTTCCAGCTTGTATTTTATTCAGGCTTTAAGTACTTGATTTGTGATGGTGGTGTATGAAACGGGTTATAAAACCAATGTCCAGGAATGGTTGGGAAGGAGTTAATCATCTCCCTTTTGCTAGAGGAAGGGCCACAGCTGCCTGAACTGAGTGCAGGGATTTTCGGGGTAGCCAGCTGTGGGGATTTAATTGATTCACTCACCAGTCTATAAAGGGGAGGGGGGGGTGGGTGGGGTACTGCAGGGTGACTAAATCCTGTTGTGCTTCAGGGAGGAGGATGTAATTTGGGGTGGGTATTGTAGCTGTGAGAGGAATGAGTAGCTGAGTAAATACTTAATGTTCTTGTTTCCTCCTGAATGTCAGGAGAGGAAAGGTTTTATTTTTCTTTTTAATTTTTATTTTTTACCTTTCTGTGAGGAAAAAGGGTGTTTTTTTTCCTTTTTTTATTTTCTTTATTTTTCTAACTTAATGGAGCCTTTGTGACATTTTTGCCTGAATCTAAAGTCAGGGTAGCATGAAAGCCTAGGTTGAAGGGACATCAGTGGAAAGCCTCAGCCAAGTGCAGTATATGAAGATGGGTACATGGGTTTGGATAGGAGTTGGGAGTGTGTGATACCAGAGGAAGTCTTCATATCTGTATGTACAAGAGGGTGAGATCTTAAGGAGTCTTGGTTTTCAGATCTGCAGTGTGCCTCTTAGCTTGCTATTAAGTTAAATGCAGTAGAAGGATTGCTTACTTTTTCTGGACACTTGAATGCTTTTCATTACGCTGGTAAGCAGGGCTTATGAGTGCCTGGCTTACTCTCAGGGTGGATTTCCTTTCACTTTATCTCTGAATTGGAGTATTGTCAATAATCTACAACTTTTTCTAGAGGGACAGCAATGTGTTCTAGTACCTTCTTTAACAACTAGCTTAGATTGCATTGATTTGAGCCTCAACATATATTTTTTTTTTCCTCCCTTACCTTTAGTGCATTGCTTCTATCTGCTTCAAGGTTTTCCATGTTTAAGTATGATAATTTACGTGAGGAAACAGGGTTTGTTCAGGGTAAGAAGTTCTACAATAAGGTAAGGTACTAAAACCAAACAGCACCTTGTTTTGAACATTACAGTATGTTGAGTTGTTACATATTTTGTTTCTGCTGTACCTTAGAAATGGTCTGCATTTGTCAGCTAGTGTTTATTATTATTTATTCCTCTTCTGTCAGTAACTCTGCTGTAGTTGAAATATGAGTTCAGAGAGGGGATATCACAGGCTT
Organism: Pezoporus wallicus; assembly: GCF_028554395.1. Lineage (NCBI taxonomy): Eukaryota > Metazoa > Chordata > Aves > Psittaciformes > Psittacidae > Pezoporus > Pezoporus wallicus. Next base: position 5,282,741 of record NW_026641037.1, on the reverse strand, counting down.
CATTCAGCTGTGTGCATTTAAACAGTGTGTTGTGTTTGAGGAAGGATTGCTCATAGTTAAAACAGTACTGTTCTTGCCTAGCATTTGATTCTATCAGTTATACGCTCCTCATGTAAGTAACAAGGGTCTCTGGGATGCTTTGTGCAAGCCTAGGGAAGAGCCATAAATCTCACCTATGTTCTACAAGACTGTCATTTGAACAGCTTCCAGATAGCACCTCCTTTAGCTTTACAGGCATGCTCCTAGAAGTTATTGGAGCAAAGGCCTAGATGTGTTCATTGTCCCACAGCAATATGCACCCTCCAGAGCTTTTCTAAGTATTGGTAGTTTGTCAAGAAGGAATGTAAAAGTTGGCTATTATTGGTATTCTGAAATCTTTCACAAGGGTTTTTTGTAGGAAGTTCTGCTTCTTCAGAGATAATGTGTTGACTCAAGATATTGTCATGGTTGAAAGCTTTTCAGCCCATTTCCCTGTAAGATTTGAAAAGGTAACTTATCTTTTGCCCTCATTAAGGTCAGTTGTTGCGTGTGAAATACCCTATGTATTCAGAATACTCAGTGAGGTGTTAATCATTAACACAGGAGATGTTCCAAATGTTGTGAGTGCTATATGCTAGCCAAAGTCTCATCATCCCATGGAATCTGTTACAGATTCTCTGGCTGTAATTTATTGCTGGATTATTGTTTATTAGTCCTTGACAGGGTGCCCTGCTGATGTATGAGATGAGAAAGATGGTCCTCGTTCATTAAGTGGTGAACAGAACACTGAGAAGTGACATGGTTGTTGATGGTCACCTGTTTTGTTTTCGGATGAGATTTTCAGAAAGGTCACTTACAGCACCTTATTGCACTGCATATTACACTGTAGTCTCCTGGTTATGTTTGAGGATTCACGATAACAGAGTCTCAGAGCCTACTTCAGAGCCAAAGGATTGTTCACCTAGATTCAGTGTGTTACTGAATGATACCAGGCGTAATCCATTAGAAAATTGAGAGCACCAGTCAGCCTTAAACTGTGTAAATCCTAAATTGGATCTAACGTACAGAAATGGTTTAGATAAGTAGTTTTGTACATGTGAGATTATCTCTTAAAATGATTTATATTCTGAGTTTGCCTCCTGCTATTAAAATCTTTGTTGCCCTTGGATTATAGCATAGCCCAAGGAAGCATTACCCTCATCCCCTTTCCGTTTGTGATAATGCTTTTTCAAGACATGGCACCTCTCAGAAGCATGGAATGTGTCCCGAGTATTTTTGTTATAATGTTCAGAAATAACTTCATAAAAGAAACTGCAGTAGTTCAGGCAGAAGGCTTGTCTAGCATTATTCTTTTTGTAACAGTGGCCAAAATTGGGTGTCAGGGGAAGATTATACAGCATGCGCAAGGCAAATGTATAAAATCTGTCCACTGAGTGTTCTTTTGGCTTCTAACTATTCTGGCTCGGGGACTTCAAGACCACTGTGGCTTGTCTATTTACTCTCCAGATCTCTTTTCCAAGTATTTATTAATCCTGCCCTTGAACCCAGTGAAGTTTTGCTTCTGCCACATCTTTTGGCAAGAATTTATATAATTCTGAACTCATGAATGGAGAACTGTTGCTTGTTTTGAACTGGGATCAACTAGCTTTCTTTGGCTGCTGTTTTCTGTATTGAAAGAGCAACAAGCAATCCATCTCTCTGTCTCACAGTCCCTCAATGATTTCGTGGACCTCCATAGTTTTCATCATCTTCATTGCTTCTCTGCACATTTTCCAGTTCTAAGACCTTTTACCATGCACAGGGCTTATAAGTAAATATAGTTTACAAAGTGCAGGAGAAGCATGGGTTTATACAGAGAAAGATTACATGTCTTCTATTTTTTTTTGTTTCATTCTTCATTCCTTCTAAAAATTAAATGACCTTTTTAACTGTTACCAAGTACTTGTGTGATATTTTCATGGCGCTGTTACAACCCCTAGACTTCATGCCTGAATGATAACAACTAGCTCAGAGCCAACGACATTTTATACATGGAGCAAGCTCTGTTTCTCCCAACATACATTAATTTACCTTAATCTGCAGCTTCCTTAATTGTTAGTTAGTCTTTTCTGAAGTATTATCTTGATATTCATTCTTTGGCTTTCATTTTCAAATGTTCTCTGAGTTCAGTGATTTTTACAGTTGTTTTAAGCTGTATATCAAGCCTGGTTTTTACAAACAGAAAAAACCCCAAAGTATTTCTCTACAGTATGCATTTTATTTTTTTTTTCTCTCTAGGCTTTGAAGAGACATTTTGTTATAGAAATAATTCAGTGGAAAAGAGTAGTTGATAATCAAGAGCTTGAATAGGTTTTCTGTGTAAAAGTGGCAGTATTTAAGAAAAATCATGAGAAGGCTATGAAGAAGCATTAGGCAGAGCTGTATGAGAAGAGCATAGCCAGTAGGAGGTTTACTATGAGGAAAGGAGGGCTGACACACAGGAAAGACTGGTAGTGTGGTGCCTTGAAGTAAAGATGAAATACTAGAATACGATACAAAAGTTAAAGGGGAAACCATTGAAGGAACTTGAAGGGGAATTTGTATACTAAGAAGTGGGGAAAGGTAGTATAATACCTCTTGGTTTCATCAGGAAGGAAGCAGATTCAGAATAATTTTTCAGATATTTTCCAATTCCTCCAAAGGACAGAAATGGGTATAAAAATGCAGCACACTAAAATAGTGCCTCATTGTGTGGGATTCTTAAGCATTACTGTGATGATATCGCTGCTGAAAAGTTTGATGGTTTGGTTCAGCTGTGGAAATCTGAAGAGACCTGCAAAATATCATCTGGTAAGAAAAGACATTTTTAGAAAGTCCATCCAATGAGCTGGGCACTACTGAAGAGGGCAGAAAACATCTGACAGTTTTTGAAGGAGTGATAGCAAGTTGCCATCTGTCTTCTTCATGCCCAAGGGTAGATTAGAAGTGGTCCTCATCTTTAGCACTCATTAAAAGAGCCCCATGGAAGATGCTCTCTCTTCCTGTCTGTTTTTTTCCAGGAAAGGTTTCCCTGACTTAATTTCCTTTGTGATGCTTGGTTCAAATCTTGTCTATGTGGAGATTGTCTTAGCACTCACTCTCATCTGATGATTCCCACTTATGTTTTTAGTTAAATTAAAGGGTATCTGAGATTCTCAGCTAGTGTACACTGATGTAGACCTGTAAGCATGTCAGCTTTATCATATCTGCATCTTGGTTCCTCTATTAGAGGAAATGGGAATGATGAAACCATGCAAAATGCTTTGATGTAAAATGCTTGCAAGAAGTTAGTATTTTATTATTATGACTTTTTTTTCAGCTGATAACATCCGTAAGCATTCCAGGATGTTCCACTTTACCTATTGAAAATAGAGATTTGAGGTATAAGGAAGAAAGAAGCAATTTACTGAGTCTGGTCATTCCTCCTTAATAATGATATACAAAGAACTGGACTTTTTGACAAAGTATAACTGGAGAAAAAACATATTTTCACCAGACGCATATGACATAGGCCAAGGTATTGTTGAGATAGTGAAAGAATGATCTGGGACAGTAAGTGTGTATTCAAGACTCTTGCTTTTTGTTTGAGTACTTTTTCTTTCTGAGAGAAGATTTAAGTATCTGTAAGGCCACCTAAGTATTTTTAAAAGGATTTCAGACTACCAAAATTGTGTCTGAATTATCTAGTTTATACTACCAGATGCCTTGATTATATACGAGGTGGCTGGTGAAGCATGAATCTAGAGGAATATAATGTCCTCCATTCACATTTTGATAAAAATTTGGAAGAAATGTTTGTTGGAAATATTTTATTGTTTTTCCTTTAAATACAATACCTTTTATTTTTTGCAAACAGTATTGTGTTAGCACTCACTAAATAGGTTGATTTTATTGTATATCCAATACTTTCAAAATCCAAGCACTTGATGCCAATGGTGATCTTTCTTTTAATGATACTTCTAGAAATGCCAGAGAAATTACTAGGGCTTTATAATTTAAAATATCAACAGACAAGGTGCATGAATAATAGTGAATGTGGTAAAAAGGGAGACAAGTTGAGTAAAGGGAATATTTTATAAAATATTGAAAGCCTGCAACTCCTACGTGTTGCATAAGCACAGTGTAGATGGGTGTTTCTGAGCTGACGGGGCACCACAGACCAAAGTGTTTATATCTTTGGCTACCTTTAGAAAGTATATGTGGCATTAGATTTTAACCTTATCACAGTTATTTTAATGATGATGTTTTTATGTTAAATTTAACTGTAAATCATATTAAAGTTTTGAATGCTATGTCAGCTTAAAAACTGAATTGGAGTTCTTTTAAAAGATAAGAATTTGTCTAGCCTGTGATGTTTAGTCAAGATGATCCACTGAAGTGTGGAGCTACTGCTACTGCTGAACTCAGGACAAGCTGTCAGAAAAGACACCAGTGGATGGTGCTTAATCTGCTCAGTTTTTAAGGGAAGTTGGATACTCTGCAGTGTGCAGTGAGGTTTTTGATGTATCTTGGTTAGTTAAATAGCCAATTTATGTATTTAAGGGCATTAAGGGAGTCACAATGGCCTGCAAAACACTATGCTGTGCCATTTTCTAGTTGGATATTCATGGAGTATTTACTTTTGCTGTATGGGAAACTATTTTCTCAGTTTAACTTATTCACTCTGGTGTCTCACACTGTGCTGGGTAAATATTTCAAAAACCACATTGGCAAATATTGGCTCAGATGAATCCTGCACAACCATGTAAGCAATCATGAGGCTTTCTGTTTGCTTTCTTTTCCACAGGCACTCATGCATCCAGTTTCTGTATAGTCCCAGTGATGTAAACTAGAATGGCTGTAGTATTTGGCTGGGTGTTCTTGTAGATGCAGTCACCCTCTACCTTCCTGTCTCTGCTGATATGCTCCTGACCATGTGTAAAAGATCATCCCCCTTCCTGCTTCCCCAGACAATCAAAAGTAAAATCTTCCTGGGGAAGAATGGAAAGTTTTATGATCAGGGTGATGACCAGATTTTGAGTTGAATCTCTGGCAATGTGGTTTTCTCTCAGCACTTGCATCATGCACATCCACACACCCAATAGGTGGTGGTTTGCCTCATAGTCATGAGTACGTAAGTCTATATGCCAAGCAATGAGTTGAGGTCATGCATAGGACATTGGAGGTATTGCTCTTGCAGGAAAAAGCCTGTTTAGGTTATAGTTTATGGATACATGTTTTATGTTGGAAAGGTTCAGATTCAAATCAAAGGGTTTCCCTAGCATTCAATTTCAGACAGTGTTCTAGGAGAAACTGAAACATAACCTACCACCATGGTATCTTGGGGGAAAACAAGAAAAATGCATTCCTTGTCTCTTTGTAATAATTGTCTAAAAGGTCTTGCATTTAAGAAAAAATGAGTCAAGAAGTGTAATGAGCCTTTTTTTTAAAAACAAAACACCACCAAAATCCTGCTCTGAACCTTCTGAAAATGGCCTGCTCTAAACTACAGGCTATGTGACAGTAAAGATTCACATAGCAGATTAAAAGGATACTTTGCATCAGGTCTTAGTGCTTGCTGGAAAGCTGGGTCTGGAAATTGTTTTCACTGAGTTTGGGCAAACGGGTTTTTCACTGGTGAAAGCCATCTATTTACAGAGCATACAAAGACTTCTACCTATAGAAAACATGTTACTACGCCCTATAATAGTCAATGATTCAGCCCACTATCAGTTGTTAGAGATAAAATTATACATGGATGGATTCAGTAGCTGCAGAGTGTGCATAAACACATAGGATCAAATTTACAAATACAAAATTAAACCCATTTTCATTCATGAAAATTATTGTAACATTTTTAAAAGGAAATTTGTGGGCTCAGGGAAAGTCCTCCTTCTTGGCCTTCTAACGTTCTTTTTCTTTCTTATCTTTTTATGCTATGTGACAATTTCTAGGAAAAAAAATTAATGTGATCTTAGTCTCCAGGCATACTCTTTCCAGAGAGAAGCTAGTAGAACATTTACAGTAATTAACATTTTCTATCTTCTCATTTTGTTAATGATATCTGTTTGAAGACTGTGCAGTAATTACTGCCCACAGAGGTATAAACCCTGAAATAAATTAATGACCAATGACCAGTAATGATTAAGGATGTAATCATCCATTGTGAAATATAGGCTAAAATAGATATCAGAAACTGTTCGCAGCAAAAATAAGCTGCACTGAAAGTGTATTGTGAAACAATGCTAAAATTCTTTTAGCAGTTGATCAGAAAAGCAAAGTTTTTTTTTCTAATCAAATGCTAATGTTAGTAATTTTTGATTATTTTTTTTGTTTCCAAAGCATTTCAACAGTCTGATACACTGAGTAAAAATCCTAGCCCTACACAAGCTAAGTTAATTTTTGATGAAGCCTACTTTAGAAATATTAGTTTATTGTTAAATGTTTTTATTTTACAGATGAATTCTTAAACCAGGATTAGAATTTATATTTAATTTCATGTAAGCATGAATTTTGAGACTCTCTACCACAAACTACTTTCTGGGCAATTTCATTTTGTGAAACAAAATATCGTAGATGGAAAAAACGTTTTCCCACATCTGTATAACTTTGTACAGATATTTGCATACAGAACCAAAAGTTTAATGGGGGTGAGTTTCCAATAAAGTAATATGTTCTGCTATTCTAGATAAGCATAAAACATACATGGAAAGGTGTTTTTCTTTAATTCATATTTAATAAAGCAAGGCCTTACATTTTATTTAGGGAAGCAATTTATTTTTGAAAAGAGAATAAAGTCCAGTAGTAATTTTTAAAAAACAAAATTCATTGGCACCTTTTTTTTTTTTTTAAACAGGGTAATTCAGGAAAGGTCTTGTTGAAACCCAATAAATTGGCTCTCTAATAGGCAATAGAAATCTTTAACATCTTAAATATTTGACCCTTTGGCCTTACAAAGCACATTTTCACTTTAACAAACCTTAATATGCACAGTTTAGTTTGGGTTAACATCAGTACTATCCTTACCCATCTCTAGACATCTTGGTTTAAGGAAATACAGCTTTTGAAAATAAATTCACTTGGAGAAGTTTGGTACTTTGTACTGGACAGAGAGTGACAGTCTAAAAGTAGCTCTTTCTTTAAATCTTCAGTGTTTCTGTCTTTGAAATCATGAATTTTGGAGGTATGAGTAAAGGAAGAGATGACTACCATTGAATTTTGACCCGAGACCTTCATGTTGCTTAAATTTACCCAAATTGATGGATTTAGCTCTACTTGAGCTCTTGTTAAGGTACGCTATCTCACAGTGGGTTCGAGTCTGATTTTTCTTTCCAAGTTAACAGCAGTGTAAATAGAAAACATGCACTGCAAGTGAACAATATGGGGGGTGGTGATGATGGGGTGTAATCTATAAAACCCAAATGTGGCTATAAGCAGCCACAAGTCTATTATGTGAAGTGGTTATGTCATCTTACACCAGCAGAAAACTCAGCCCTCTATATTTGACTCCTAAATCTCACCTTACATCAGATGTTCAAAGGTTCAGAAGAATAAGGTATGTCTCTGTAAAGTGTGTTTTAAATTAAAAGCTAGTGAAAAACATGTCTCTTGATTTCTGGATGCCAGTCTTGGAAAATGTGTTTCAACTGGAAGCTGCCCTCCTCCTATTTTGCTCCACCCTCACCAAACAAGTATGCAGCGATGTCGGAGCTGATATTTTCAAGAAATGCAGAAACCTCTTTGGTTTATCTTCCCTGTTTTGTTCTAGGTGCTGTGAGGTGCCTATGAAAGGGGCAGTATGTATACAGCAGAAATATTTCTTGAGAGTATGGGGAGGATGTTCTCTTGTTTGAAGGGAACCAAGACTTCCAAGACTGATTTTAATTTTATTTTTAATGTTCATGAGAACCAGTCTTACATGCCTGGCTGAATTCAGAGTTTGGATTTTTGGCAGGTTTTTATTTGAGCCCAGCTTGGCTGTTTTTCAAAATGTCCAGATTGCTCACATTAAATCTGAATAAGCACTACCCACTAGTTTAATCAGAGTCATCTGGTACACCTCTAATTAGTGTTAGTTAAAGTTGAAATTCATAATAACACAAAATGCTGCATTCTTGGGATATATTTAGTAAACTCCTGAATGTAAAATTTTAAGAGGGTAAAAGATATTTTGAAATGTTTTTAAAAATTAGAATACATGAATTATGATGACAGCACCACTATGTAACAAAATAAAGCTAAGTTCTTGAAAGAAGCCAAGAAAGCTAGTCTTTATGCATTTAGGCATGCATTCATGTATTCAGTGTGTGTAGATACAAATGCGTTTATGAACTTTAATTCTTGTCCCTGATAATCTAATAATTGACTCTAACTCTACATTGTCCACAAATCAGTAAAACATGTACATGTCTAAGAGTATTTCAGAAATTGTCAAATACACATGTGACACTTGTTTTAGATATAAATTATTTCTTAGTCTTAACCCATTGCAATAAATGATATGCAAGTTTTTCCTGAGTCAGAACCAGACCATTAGCATGTTACTGCAGATTGTCAAAAAATGAAGCCTGAAAATTATTATACTTGTGCCATTATTGCTTTTAAAAGATCAGTCCACCCTACAAATCTATTTTTTTGGGGGTATTATGAACTATATCTATGTAATGCTTGTTTATCTTGAATTCTTCCCTACATTCTTGTCTTTAAAAATGTTTTAACTTTTATTATGTCAAGACATAGACCAATTAAACCAGAAAGCTCTGCAATTTGATCATTATATTAAAATATTCCTCAAATTAAGAAAGCTAGATTTACAGTTTTGATTTTTCAGGTGTCACTTCTGAAACCTTGAGAACTGGTGAACCATACACTTATATTTTGCAGATGAGCTATTTTTTTTATGTGTGTAATGTAACAATAGCATAAGAAAGTATCTAAGTGTTTATTCAGATTTGCGTCTTACCTGAAATGTTTTTGTTTTTCAATCATGGTTCAATAGATACTCTGGACATAGAAATATCATTTACATTATTTTTTTTTCCTGGACACATTTCAGCTTCAGTATTCAAGGACTGAATGCATCGTGATTACACAGGTTTTTTTCAAGGGCATCTGTTCTTAGACACAGCTGAGGATGGGGCCCACTGAGCCGACTGGAAGGATCCACCTAGAATTTGTTGAATTAAGTCCTTGCACCTGGATATAATTGTCATGCTGCTGTGCTGGGGTTTTCTTAAGCTACTGGTAAAACAAATTAGCTCAATTTAAACTGGCATCCAGTAGGGAAGCAACAACTCACCTCATATAATGTTTTTCAAATAATTATTTTTCTATTGCCAGTTTTGCTTCATGAATATTTTCCTAAAGGCAGGATGAACTGCTGGATTTTTTTTTTTTGAAGTTAAACACAAGAAGCAACAAAAATCATTCTCTTCTGCATATCTGCTGAGTTACAACTAGTATTAGAGCAGTATGTGATTGTTTTTTATGTGACTATATCTTAGAGACATATGTATATCTAGATATATATTAAAAAGAAGGTGACAGCGGATAGAACAGATTTAAGAAAGTGCAGTGTAACAGCAACATCCTCCACCCTCCCAAAACCCCCCACCTGGTCTCAATAAGTATACTTCATGTACCCTTTGTCAGATTTAGCCCTGTAATGATATAGCCACTTCTACATTTGGGAAAGATTCACGCAAGTTTGTTTTTTTGTTGAACAATAGACAAAGGTGGTCATTTATGTCCGACATGGGAATTTGTATAAATACCATGGGATCTCATTTCCTTATGTATTTTAGAGCTGTTGGAGCTTGGTAACAAAATTCACAAGCTTCCTGGAAGGTCCACAAAGGCTCATCATCTCAGTTGGACTTGCAGTGGCAGGACTTTACATGAATCCCTGGAATGTGTGCATCTGTGCTAGCTTCAGCTTTTAGTAATATTCTCCAAATGTAGACTCTGGGGGAAAACAATGAAAAATAATTTATTCAGCTGGACATCTCAGGATGACTTCTGAAATGGAAGAAATAGTACTCTCTAGCAATGCTCTAAATATTACTGTTATGTATTATTAATATGTGAGATGCTATTTTGGAGAAGAGAGGGATATGTTCACTCGGCATGGATGGTAGTTTTTGATGTGTCTCTGGAATAACTTCAGTGTAGCTCTGCTTCAGCTGCTGACCAAAGATACTGCCCCTGTGACCTGGTTGTGCCACTGGGGATACCAACTTAAATGGCTTTCTAAGATGCTGCTCAGTTGGTTAAAAAATATCAACATGGATTGAAGTTGCTCCTTGTTTATTACATTTTAAAGAAAATATTTTGTGAGATCAGAAATAAGGATGGACTTCTAATCATTCTCTTGGAGACAGTGGCAGAAAAATAGATGTACATATATATTATCATAAACCATTCTCTAAGCCACACTCTCTTTTAATATTGGGTAGATGCAAATGCAACAGGAATGTGAATTAGGAAAGCAGTATCCAGAGTATCCAGAGATCAAAAGTTAAATGTAGAAGCTGCTGTCAGTCCTTCAGCTGTGCAGTGAATTTCAAATTTTGGAGTGTGTCTGTAGTGGCAGGGGCAAGCACAGACATTTTTGTGGCTCTCAATAACAATTTAAATTGTGCAAGTCTTAGCTCAAGGTGAACCATTTCTGTCACAAATCCTATAACCTGAAAAGCTGTGTTTGTGGCACTGAGACTAGTGTTAAAGTGCTAAATGTATACAGTTCCGCATCAAGGCAGCTTTCAAACAGCAGCTGGTTCCTAACAGGGGACAGTTTAAAAGTGTAGGGCAGTTGGATGTTTTTAAATCACCAGTGTTGTAAAGCAAATTTTGTTTTTTAACTGATAGGCCTGATTCTTGCTTACAATATAGCCTGTTTTCTCTGCTCCAGCACTGTAACAGGCACTCCCCTGTGGTGTGGATTTGCCATCAGGGCTCCGGTCGGAAGCTTGTGCAGACCCAGCATGCAGAAAATTCATAGACCAAAAGAGGCCAACACATAAAATAACATTGATTGACTTACCATTGTCTGTCTTCTGTGGAAGAGGAGGCCGCAGCAGAGAGCTCCTATACTGTAACTCCTTGTACCAGTACGCACCCAGAGCAAAGTTTTTCTTCCAGCTGCAATAACCCTGAATCAATGCATATAAGAATGTACAAACAAGTTACTTTTATGCAATATACATTTTCATAAGTGTATTTTTCTTGAGCTTCAGGGGAAAGAAAAGAATTTCACTCTTCCTCAAAGTTTTATAGCAACTATGGTCTGTATAAGGGTTGCCTTGCCTCCTTTCTGCGCTCCCTCTCCTGTCCCAGCTTCCAGGGAAGGGAGAATAAGAAAAACCAGCAAACTGAAACGGAGCTTAATAGCTTAATATTCGTTCTTTATTTTTTTTTTTCCTTATGTGATGATAATCCTGGGCCTGCACTTAGAGAGAAGCTTCCAGTGGGAAATTAAGCTAAACTGAAAAGCATAACAAAACCCAAATCATCTAGACTACAAGAATTCCTCATTTTTTATTCTTTAATGCTTATTAATAGAGACAATACTAAACCCAAAAGGAAGCTAGCAATATCCTGTTCTTTTTCTTTTTTTGTTATAGCTTAAATATTTATTTAGTAAACTCCATGTCAGATCTTCTAATTTAATTGTTGATCTGACAATGTGAATAAACATACAGACATGACTAATAATTTCATTACAGGGTAATGGACATGGGTTTTTAAAACTTTTTTTTTTTTCTGTTACAGAGTGTTTATAATAAAAATGAACTCTCACATCCTGCTTGCTTTTTCTCCCTACCCTTTTTTCATTTCTTTTTAGATTTGATTCATAGGAAAATGCGAGTGATGTGAGCCACTGATTTGGGTCATCTGCATGCAATTCAAAAGGAAAAGATGATTTTTATTTTTTTTTATTGCCTGCCAAGTAAGTAGGAGAGGTGTAGGAAAAAGTGGATTTATGCATAGAACGCAAAACTCCAGATGAAAGGGCGGACCTCTTTTACCATAGAAAGAATCCATCTGCAATAATTACCAGTCAGACGATCCACACACTGTTACTTTGTGACATATGAGAACTGCTGCACTTCTTGAACCAATAGCCGCTATATAGCAACCAGCATCAATCCTGAATGAAAAAATTGGCCCAGCCGCTGGTGAATGGCACTCAGTAGGTTTCCCATTGAACTATGCTGCGAAACAATGATGCACATTGGTAAATCACCGTGTGCGCCTTTCAGTTCTTATGCATATCCCATACCGGACAGCTTCCATTCACTCTGGCACCCACTGCAAACAAGTGTAACTATGCATCAGAGATGAAAGTGAAAATGCATATGTTAAATCCCAAATGGAAGCAGAAGAGTGTAATATATACATAGTTGCTTAGCAACAAACATGTTTTGGCCACAGGAATGGTGACATCAGTCAGAGGAGCCAGAGGGAAGCTGCTCTGCCCTCCTTGTCTCTTTCCGTAGAAGCTTCATAAAGATCTTTCCTTATTTCTTTCAAAGCAGAAGAGGGAGAGCTATTGTAGACATTTGTTTATGCTGTTAATGCAACAAATGGCATGACAATTGGACTTTTCTTTAAGCAGAGAAACCCGTTTTCATTCTGGGCTTCCTTTGCAACGATGCACACCCTCCCATACAGCCAGGTGTTTGATCCTCGCTTTAGGGCTCACTGCAGTCCCTCTTAGCTGAAATGCTCAGAGAAATGAAGTAGCTAAGTCTGAAACTACAAACTGATGTAATTAAAAAATAATTTTTGTGTCACTCACTCTGATTTTGACAGTATCATGCCTTTCACTTCAGATTCTAGCTTTTATTCTATGGGCATTTCGCATTCATCTGGCTCTGCACTTTTTCAGGAAATCTAGCAATGTTTATTTCAGTAGATCACACAGTGGCTATGGCTAGTAGATAAGTAATTCCTCCTGTTTTAGATGGTCTGAATATCTCTTCTTTCCCTCCTTTTTCTTCCTGCATGCTCTGGTGTGCATGCTGTGCCTTCTGCAATGGGAGGCAAAGGAAAGAGCTGGCAAGTCCTGGTTCAAGTTACACGCACCCCTGCATGCAAGTGGCTCCTATTGACACAAATGTGAGCTCTGTGCATAGCTGACACATAATGTGCCTCATGCTTTCAGCAGGCTGCTTGCTCCACCGGACCATAACATCTTTCACGTATAGAAATATTGCACACTCGGGTTAAAATCGATCTGCCACCCTGAATTGCTGCAGACACATCCCTGAATACATTATTTTTGAGTGTTTCCTTTTAATTTAAGGTAATGAATGTACTTTGGTGGATCCCCAGTGGGGGAAAGAACATTTCAGGCATACACTTCTCTTTGCAAAGGCGGCTTTCTTGACAGTGTGAGAGACGTGTAGGAATGCGAGATATATTGAAGAACTCAAATGAAATTAAAATCATGGATGAAAGCAGGGTTAAAGGACCATTATGGTAAAATAAGGCCTTTATTTCCATTCATGGAGCTATTATGCAGATGGTGTTTTACTTGCTCTCATTTTCTGTGAATTCACAGAGACCCTTTTTCAGGTACTAGCACATATCAAATTGACAAGATATAACCAATAATATCTTGCACTTACCATCAGATTGATTTTTGAAAAAAAGTGTGCCATTCTGAAAATATGGAGGAACTTGAGACAAGTTGTGGTGGTGCCTCTAAGCAGACAAGGTAAATGAGGACTTAATGGAAAGGTGGATTAAAACAGAAGATAAAAAAAGTTGTATGATAAAAGGCTGCAAAACAGGAACAAGTGTGATATTGATTCTTTCTGAAAAGAAAGACTATTTTCTTCTCTTGAAACTCCAAGGGAATGAACCGGAAACTGGAAGGATATAGCTGATGTCCTGAACAAGGAGCTGAGGAGGATTCTTCTTTTTCTGTCTGTGACCTAAAAGCAATTCTCTTCGCATGGCTTTCAGCCTGAATGGGAATACTGTGTAGCCTGATCTTACAGAAATCAAATTAACATGTGGATCAGAAGTTCATGACTGGCTCCTCAGAAAGACAATAGCTAAAACTAGGATACCATACCTGAAATTTGTGAAGTTGGCATCTTGAGTAATGAACTGAAATTTGTTGGCTGGGGCTCAATCCAAAAAATTCAGCTAATATGCTCCTGTGCTTTCCTTACATAAAGTCTTCTTTTTTAATTTGTGAAATGAATGACTCTGTCAGCTGAAAAGATAATTTAACTAGCAACCAAAATCGATGTTTTAAAGGCCTGTTAAATTGATAGTATTTTAAATGTGAATCAAAATTTTTGACGGTAATTGCTCCCATTGAGTAAAACAAGATTTTACAATTCACATTAATTACTGAATTCTAACCTATTTCCCAATGTATGCATTTTAGTTCACATCTCTGTGACTCTATAAACATAAGCTCAATGGTTTGTCAAATGCTGGCTTTCTGGGAAGCATAATTTATAATTGTTGTCAACCACATACATGGACAGGTAGTTCCCTTTTTTAAAAGATGTATCTCAATGCTAAGCAAAGATTATGAATCTATTTATACTTTTAGTAGTGTTATGAAGCTCCAATCAGATGCAAAGTCTCTGTAAAAATATCTTGAAGATTATTATTTGGGTCATGTTTTAGTCTGCTAGGTTTTCCTCAAAGGTGGAATAGAAACAGGAGGAATGTGTTGTTGGAATCCACCTGAAGATCCATGTTGCAGTATCAGTGACAAAGTTCACATCCTGAGGAGTAAAGTTTGAGTTTGCAAGACTAATAATAAGAGAAAAGGTGGAATGGAACAAAGCAAGTTGTGGGTGTGAGTAAATTCTGCTGCATGGGCTCTATTTTTCTATCCCTCCATCTTTCAAATGGGTGACAACTCTGCCCCACTTCATTGCATTATTTTTTTTTTTTGCGTGTCTGCAATAGGCTCTGTAGGATCTGTACAGACTGTACTTATATGTCACTTGGAGTCACTTTGATATTCTTAGCAGCTGTACTGGTCCAGTGGTCAAATAATTTAGCTTTAAGTAAGACTTCTGAAACCGATTTGTTACTCAAATGTGCTTTATCACGACATTAAATGTCTTCTAGTAAAAATGGTGAATACCTCAAATTCTGTTTAACCTTTCTCTCTCTGGATAACTCTCTTGATAAACTCATAAGCAAAGCTAAAGAAGCACAGTCTTGATGAAACGTGCCATGAGATAGGTATTCTCCCCGTTGGAAACCATACCTGGAGATCAGTTATCAATGAAACACAGATCAAATGGAAATCTTCACCAAGCAAGATCCCTTGCTGCAGCTTGGTCTCACTGATTACTGGAGTAAATTACTGGAAAAAATATTATTCTTTGGGAGGAGAAAGTAAAAGGTACTATATACAGAGGAAAATTCAGGTGTAGAAATGCAGAATGAAGAACAAAATGTTTGATTATGAAGAAAATAATAGAGAAGTTAGGATGGGTTCAACCTGCACTTAAACTTTCAAAAAAAGGATGATGTTTTTATGTGAGCTTTGTCTGGAAGGCAGGTGTATGTGTCCTTCTATCTTGCTCAGTACTGACAAGTTTTGGGCTTACTTTCCAAAAACAATGTGGAGCAAAGGGGAGAATTCTGAACCAAGTGGTCAGAACAGCTGACATCTGGAAGGATGGGGGCTCTGTACTGTGTACAAAAGGGACCAGAACCATCCTCAAACATGTAAGTAAAAAGTTGTTGCTGACAGGAAAGTGACTAGTTGTTTAACACTTTTTCTCTGAATTGGTAAGAAAATATAGACTTAAATTACTCCAAGAAAAATATAGTTCAGCCGTTATAAAAGTCATAATTAAAGAACAGATCAGATTGTTTTGGGAAAATGTGTGCATTTCCACTCCTGAAGGACTTTAAAGCCCAGTTAAATAAACATCTGTCAAAAACAGCATAGGTACAGTTGAGTTTTGATGTCTTTATTTTTTTTTCAGCTTTGTTTTATGTTCTCCAAGTAGATTCTGCCACTTGGATGTTTGTTGTTAAAGCCAGCAATCAAAATAATAATGCAGAAGCAGAGCCCTGTAAAAACAGAGGATCTGGTACAGTTTCTAGTCATGTCATTTAGCCTCTAGTGGAAAGTGCCAAGATATGTGCTTTGGAAGACTCGTAGGGCATATAGCTGCATGTCAGCCTATTTCAATTAGTGTGTTGAAATGGCGGATTACACATCTCTATAAAAATTAAATTGGTCTCATCCCTGAAATTACAACAGGCCTGAGGATCCAATGGAAAAATCAAATCTTCAGCACCTCGATTTCAGGGGCCACTAAAATGCATCGTACCACTACCCTTGTGGCACCCTCCTGCCATTGCTCATCCCCTCTAGACGTCACTTCTCCCACAGTATGGGGGGGTCACAGAGACAGGGACACACTGATAGG
The DNA here is from genome assembly GCF_028554395.1 of Pezoporus wallicus. Lineage (NCBI taxonomy): Eukaryota > Metazoa > Chordata > Aves > Psittaciformes > Psittacidae > Pezoporus > Pezoporus wallicus. The sequence goes on along the minus strand of NW_026641037.1, from coordinate 5,266,338 downwards.
GAGCAGTCCCAAATGGATGGCTTTCTGCTAGAGTGTGTGGGCTGTTGAGATGCTGGTGAGCACTGGGAGCCTTAATTCTGTAGTTTTCCAAAGATAGTCTTCCTCTCTTGAGAGCTTGTATTCAGACTATTTAAGCGTGAAGTTTAGATGGATTTTGAGTGTTTAATGATACAGAATGTCTAGCTCGTGGTACACTCTAACACACTATCCACTTATAATCATCGTGTGCGCTGTCTAGGAGCTCAGGTGAGCTGAGGGTTTGTAGTTTCCCTTGTGTGCTCAGCTACTTCCCACTTTCAAGTCCTCTCTTCAAATCCATCTGTGGCTTATGCCACCACCTAGCATGCATGCCTTCCCCAAGCTCTGGGGAGATCTGCCGCATTACAGGCTGAGATGGGAACATTTCTCAGATTTCATTACTTTTGCTTCTTGCCAGTTAGTGAGGGGATGCCATTGTCTGAAGCTGTTGGTCGCAGCTGCTGTTGGTCCCTTCTACCTCTTGTATGCTGTACACAGGTGGCAGCCCCAAGCAGAGTCAGAGGCTCAGCCTGTTGTGCCTCCATCCCAGAGGCAGTCAAACAGTGATATTTCCTGGTGGCTGTCCTGCCTGTGCTGAGTCTACAGCAGTGGATGAGTAGGTTGTGGACAGGCCTTGAGATCTACCAAACTACATATAGCTGTCAAGAGGGAGGCTGGTCGCTGACGGATCTTCCCACCTCATGTTGGGTGGTGACTAATCCTGAGGGAAAAGCAGATGGGAAACTGAGGCTGGGAAGAGTTCAGGCAGCTTCCTTCGGGATTGGAGGTTAGCCCTCCATGTGTGGATCCATGCTCTTTACATGAATGTAGTGACAATTCTGTCTCTCCGACATCTCCTCTAAAAACTGTGCTCCAGGGTGTCTTGCTCATTGGTTGTGGGTGTATCTGGTATTGCATTTCTTGTGGACCAGGGCACAGAGTTCTTGGGAAAAGGTCTTAGGAGGTGTTGTTCCATAACACTCATTCTCAGAGATTGGGGGAAGAAGGGAGGGGAAGAATTGTGATGCTAACTATCATAAAAAGTAAAAAATAAACGCCTGCTTTCTTGGATGCTGCATGTTTGAGCTCTAAAAGTACTGGTTTCTAGACTTCTACAAAAGTCAGTGGCATTACTGTGTTACTGGATTTGTTGCCTCAGTTTTTAATTCAGTTGTGTTGTGACAGACATAGAAGTATTGGGGGACAACTCCAGCAACTTCTACCACCAGCCCTTAATCTCCACCTGCCTTCTTCCCTGTCTCTCACAGACCCTGTGGACAGCGCCAGCCATCACAAAAAATGCAAACTATGTATTTTTGCACTATGTCAGCGTGACTGTAGTTCATCAGGGAGGGTTGCCATACCACGAAGCTCTTCAGATGTGGTTTTGGGTGACAAATGGAGATCACAAAAGCTGGGCGCACAGGTTAGCTGTTCACCACTTACGCCCATACTGCATTTTGATTGACAGTCAAGAAGTAAAAAGCAGACAGACATTTTAGGAGGTGCAATGGCAATAGCAGCAGCATGTCTGAGATTCGGAAGGTGTGTGTGTGTTCTTGACCACACACACCCTCCGTGGAGTGCAGTGTTCAAGAGAGGAGAAGTGTGTGTGTGTGTGGGATCGCAACAAGCTTAATTGCTGTTTGCCTGACATTTTAATTTTCTTTGCTGTTTCTTCAGCAGGGGGAACATTTGGCATGGGTGTTTCTGAAATGTAAGGCTTGGAGGCCCATCTTCTGGCCTGTATCAAAATAATTTGTATTTTTAAAAAATTCCTGATAAATGAGACTTCTGCATTATTTAAGGCAACATCAATGTATGTGAAACAAAATGAATTTTAAATGGAACTGTTTTGAAATGAAAATGTTGTTTTCAGATAAGCCCGGAACAAAATGCTTTGAAACTTTTCTGCTGTGTTTGGTTTAGAAAGCACAGTGCTGCTGAAATAGACTTATTCCTTGAGGACTTTTTTTATTTTGAAAAAGCAACTTTTTCTACCTGAAAAACACTGCCCAGCTCCAGTTAGAAACCTAACAGCCCTGGTGTCTTGTGGCGGGAATTTTCTGAGGTTCATAAATCACTTGGATAGTTATGAACATTTTACTCAGGACCAGATTTATTATATTTAATATCTTAAATATTGGTTGAACAACTCATATTAAATCCTACATACTGTAATTTTTTCCTCATCAATTCCATATTTATAGCATTAATCATTTCTCTGCAGTTAATTAAGAGAATTGATGGCTCTCAGGCTTCCTTAAGCTGATCCTTTAAGTATATCAAACAAGATCTCCCTTACCCAAATCAGACACTATCACAATAGCTGTACAGATGCCAAAGAGACAGGAGCACAGATCGGAGAGTATCCACAGGGACTTGACAGACAAAAAAGTAATATTTCAAGCTTGTGCCTCAGTGGAATGTGAAAATAATAGCAATATAATCCAAGGAGTGTTTGTGTAGCCCCCTTAGTTTAAAACCTTTAGCCTCAGCCACACTAATACTCTGAAACAAGGATGCTGATTACATGACCAATTGTTTAACATGTGTTCCTAAACTGGTTTATAATTACCAAATTAATCTCTCTGAGGTATTAAAAGCCTATTTGCACAATCTTTGTAAAACTAAAAGAGAAGCAAAGCACTTTACCTGTGTTGATACAGAGCCCTGCAAATAGGGACTATTTGTTTTTGTAGCTGTTGTGGCTCTGGGAACAAGTAAATATAAACAGCAGGAAACACAAATACAGAGGCAGTGCAATTGGAGGCTGTCAGGAAGCAGTATGGTGGCTTCAGGAGCTGAATTCGGCTTGAAATAAGCTTTGTCTCAGTATGCGTAAGAGGCTTTGGCACTGTATCAGACCTCTGGGGAAGCCACTCAGCAGGGTGGGGATTACTATAGTTTGTGCTTCCCAATTCACAGCAAACTTGCTTCCCTGTCATACTCATGCATTAACTCTCTCTGTCCCACCTCGGTGCTTTTTGTGGGGATTTGTTTGCTTTCTAGCAAACAGCCTGACATCTGCTAGTCGGGAGTGGAGGAGAAAAATCCCCAGCACGCAACATGACTGAGCAATGGCAAAACGTTTTGCTCTATGACGAGTGAGACGCACAAAGATGGCTAATTTTGTCAGGCTGGGTAATTCTCCTCTGCAACGGATGTGCTGTGCTTGCTTTGACAATACCATCTAAAATGCAAATGAATTATAACTGCATATAATAGCTGGCAGTTTTGTGTAGACTTGGGACTGGTATCACCTTCCTCCTAATGGTTGTTATTTTTCTCTCTCTGAGAACACATGGTCTCCACTCTCTCTTTTGAGGTTTCGCAAGGGTTAATTTTCTCAGCTGTGGGAATATTTTGCATTAGGAGAAACTCCATGGTTATTCCTAACACATGACTATCAAAGAGTCAGATTAGCTGAGGGGGAGGGGAAAGGCTCCTGAGTTTGCACTTCCTGTGTCTTAATAAAGCTGAGATTCCAGAAGTATTTGATATTATTGTGGTTTACATAGGAAATTGTCTGAACACTCTTAGTAAGTAACTGAATATATGGCTGTTATATTGAATGCCATTTGTCCAAGATAATTTTTCTTTCTGTTATATTAGATATCTGGAAAATGTTGTAAAGGCAGGATCTCATCACGGTGCACAGCTAAATGAGTGACTATAAAATACAGTTTTAAAAATTCAAATATCTAAAATGTATTGAGAAATGTGAGGTGCACTAGTACTAAAGAAACAACAGCAATTGTTTTATATGCACTGCTAAGGCAATAAAATCTGGATTCCTTATGTAGGTCCAAATGTAGCAGCTGGATTTGGCTTTATGAACCATGAAAAATAGTTCCCATCTGGAAGTTGATGTTGAATAAAGATGCAACAGTAAGGCTGCATCTTACACGTTACATTTATACATTTCCAACTCAATACAGCACTAGTATTAGAGAGGAAAGAGAGAGAGGGAAGAAGGGGGAGATGGGAATATACAAATCAGAAGCCTCTGGCCAACATTTTAATGTGTATTCTCTAATTCAGGAGCCTCAGATTTTGGCTGCTTGTGTATTTTTTTGTTTGTTTGGTTTGGTTTTTTTTAGTTTTATAGCATAACTGTACCAATTGTCAATACTGTTCAAGAGAAGGCTTCTAAATGTCTTCCACCACACTTGCTGCTTCAAAGACTGTAGTCTTTGTCTCTCTGTCAGATAAGTAAGAATGTGATTGGCATTATTTTGTGATATTAACCCCCCCAAAGCATTCCTACAGCCCCTTCACCCGTTGGATTGGCATTTAAAAGTGCATTCAAAGAGCCTGCAAATCAGGAAGTCTGCTTCAAAGTGGCTGCAGGCTGAAGCTGGCCCTTCGTTCTGCACCTGCACCCTGTCATGAGCAGTGTTTGCAACATGCAAATCCCACATTTTCATATACAATTCCCCCATCATAAGGTGTCCAGGAGATTCTACTTCCTCTCACACAAAAATATGAAGGTCCAATTTAGAGAGTTATTTAAAAATCTGACCCCAGACAAAACTCTATTAATAATATTCTCAAAGGGTTGTGTTAAATTTGTGATGCCCCAAGGATTTTAAAAATTCAAATTATACGCAAGCATACTCTGTGCTAAAATTTTACACTGTAAATAAGGTTGTAAATTCTTATTGATAACATAAGGCAACAAAAAGCTAAAAAAGAAATGAGGTTTGAACATTTTATTGGTTCTTTTTTCTTCCTTGAGCAAGAATTATTTCTAATGCAAGACGAAGTGTTAGAAGACGTGATGATTCCCTTTGGCTTTTGCCTAGAAGCTGTTGTGAGGTTTCTTTAACTGTAAGACTTTCATGGTGGCCCCAGTGCTGCAGTACATCTGGCTGAAAAGATTTCCTGTATTTTCCTAAAAGGGTGCTGTTATTGTTCCTGTTGCCCTCGCCATTTCCATGAGCCTTTAAAATGGACTCAGGTCTTGTGCCAATGTTGCAAGGCAGACATTTTAAAGGTGGGAGAAACTTTAATATCAAAGTTGGATGTTGCAGGTATTTGTAGTCATCAGACCATGGGAATTTTGAAGCGTCCTTAGTGTGCATTTACCATGCATTTGAAACAATGACGCACCCTGATGTTTGCAAACTGTATTCCTTTAACATAGGAAATAAGAACCACATATGTTTAATATACTGACATGTGCAACACTCATTTGGTACATGTGGCCCACTGATGTGATCACAGGCTTTCCTCAAGTTAGCTCTTCAAATCAGAAAGCAGTATCACCCTTTCACCTCTTAATATCCTGAGATTCCGCACCTACAGTGCACTCTCCTGCTCATTCAGGTAAGTTCCTTGCTGAGGAGGGCTCTGGAGGTCTGTTGCAGGAAGGTGTGTGGCTGTTTGTGTGTGTGCAGGCAAAAGGGAGGATATAATCCCTTTGAGAGAAATTGTGCCACAGTCTAAAAATCTACCACAACTCTTTCGGGAGAAGTTTCCAAAGCTGAGCTGAACGTGTTTGACTTTAGCAGTCTATTTTCTGTGGTGTTTCTGGCAGATACTCCTCAGGCCAGGACCCAGGTGGCTGGTCTGAATTTGCAAGTGAGAGCCAGGAGTGTTCTCTCTCGCTCCTTGGAAAGTGAGGAAAAGGCACCATGTTTGCTGCTCCTTGGTTAAAAGTACCCTTAATGGTAAGGTCTGATAACAGCATCAGGAACACATCTTCAAGTTTAACATCTCAGGAGTGGTCAAGCCCCTGAACGTGTGAGGAGTGTAAGGCTGCATTTATGAAACCAAAGCAGGAGTATGGGCAATCTCTGTTCAAGGCTGGGTGCTTTGGGCCAGGGTGGGCTTGCTGGCAGGCAGGCAGCAAAGGCAGGAGGTGTCTTTGCGGCAGATTGGGGGCTACAGAGAGGTAACAGGAAGGTCAGGAGGAGCAAATGAAGTTTGAGGAGGAGGCGATGAGGGAGGGAGAGGTTTTTTTCCCCCCAAGCCTGGGCCATTTACCCTCAGCCTATCCCTTTCCCAACTGGACCATCATCCTCTATCCTCCTCCACTATCTCCCTTCTATTGTGGGGCTGTCTTTGCTCTATGCTGCAGCTTCTGCATGTACCTCTGTGCACCTTGGGCTTGGGGGATAAGGGCAACCAGACTGTGAAGGAGGTCAGAGGCATTTCTGTTCCTTCTGCCTGCCAGGCAGTGGGCTGCAAGTCCTTAACTGGCCTTGGCCTGGCAGCAAGAGGAAGAGCAAAGGCTTGCATTCATAAGCATGGGCTTTTCAGGGTCAGGAGCCAGTTTCTTTCTCTCCTTTCTTATGTAGAGGAGATGATCAGACATTACCTACTTTGTCTATGCCTTGAGCCTGTTCTGGACTCAGTACAAGGACCATAAATGTTCATTAACTCCCCTGACCAGCCTTCATGAAGAAACAAAATCACCTGGAGGAACACTATAATGTTGGTTAAAGCATATGGAGAGGTGACTGTCTCTCTCTTCTGTATATTTACATTTATTGTTCAAGTTAGTTCTATAATTAAAATGATATTAATAAAACTAAATAGCTAGGCTTCCAAGTCCCTGATCTCTTTTTATCCTCAAACTTGTAACAAAAAGAAAGATTTTTGCATGGAGAATATTTCTATTCCCAGTTGCAGGATCTCCAATCTTTCCATTGTTTAATTCACGTGCACGCAAATGTAGGGATTGTGCAAGCCTTGGCAGGCAATGCTCTGGAAGTTGTTCCCTCTGCTGAACAATTTAACCGGATAGGTTTCATGGAGGTTGGTAATCCCTTCCAAAACTGCTGAATCTAGGCCAGGATTTAGAACAGACCTGAGCTGTGCTATTAGAAAGCATAGGTTGTGTACACTTAGCCTGGGAGCTGGAGAGCAGAGCTGCAGTCCTGCCTGTGTCCAGTGGCTTTAATAAAGAATCCCATTTATATTCATTACCGCAACCAAGTCCTGCCTCTAATCTATCGCAAGGGACACTACAGATATATTATTTCTTTGTAGTCTCAAAAAGCTCAGATGGTTTTTAACCTTATTAAATTTAAACCCCTTAAATATGCTTCTGAAGCAAAACTTTTAGCAGTAAGCCTCCAAAAAAGTGCAAGATTTACAAAGCAGATTTATGGCTATGTAGTGAGTTTAGTAACATTTCTCTGAGCATATCATTTGCCAAAATTAGAGGAAATTCTGTACTTCAGCTGAGCACAGAGCATTAGGAACATCTACTGTGCTGGTAGATCATGTCCTTATGCTCTAAGAAGCAAGACAACAAGGTGTTAATTTACCTATATCATTTCCTAATGGTTATTGCCTTTCAGGAAACAATAAAACTTTGTTTGAATTACAGAATGCTTCAAAGTCCTGTGGATTTCACATCTACCTTATGGGAATAAAATTGGTCATAACCTCCCAGAGACAGTATCTTCATTTTCTAACAGAACCAAAACCCTAGTTCTTTTAGAAGGTTAAACCACAGTCACTTGCCCTGTAGCCCCATGTGACTATGCAATTGTTTCTAAGTGGGCAGGTACCAACTTGGTATTTACAAATTAAAGATCAGCCTGAGTGTTTCAGAGCTGCTGTGGTACCGTGTGGTACATGGTACAGTACACATGGCAGTTTATTTCACAGGAAATAAGAACCAAGAGAAGTCAGATCCTCCTAATCAGATTAGGAGTTTTTTGGGTTTCTTTGGTCTAAAATAACATGCTATCAGGTTTTTGCTGAATTGTGTTATAACTAAGCAAATGTTTTGGTTACAGAAAGAGGAAATACTGCATAGCCTGGACTTGGATTTCAGCATTTAGTAAACAGTATGATAATACAAGTGTTTGTTCATTTTTCATCTACGTTTTGGGGCCACATGTTTTCAGTCAAGTTTTGGAGACTTATTTTCTGAACTAAGTTTATTTTTTGACTATTATTTTAGATAGGACCAGCTGGAAACTAAGGAAGGGGGGGAACTGCTTAAAACCGCCTCTACATTTGCAGTACTTCATTTTGCAGTATCAGTAAAAACAAAATTCTATGAAAGATTATAGAATTAGAAGCCAATCAAAGGAGAAATAAAAATGGCATTAGAAATACCAGTGTTAACATCTCAGGGGCAGTGATTCCTCTTTTTGTACTCTAGGCAATTCTTTTCCCAGCATCTGGGACTGGGATAGGACATGTATATTCTGGCAATTTGGCTGAATACACCAGCTGAAAAATGAGCAAATCTACACTGTGAAATCCTGTAGCCAGACACAACAGGAAAGCAAAATTGCCTGTCTCTAGGCAGACTGGTACAAAATATAGTTGAGGGACACATTTTCCCTTGACAGAGCAAGCAGAAGTTGGATGAGTGTTTTCTCCATCTGCCTGTTTTTGACAATAGCGTTCAATATGACTGGGAAACACCTCAAAATAACATACAAGTGTTCCTCTGCAGGCATTTCTACATGTTTTAAGTACATATTCCTAAATGGGTGTATACTGCTTTTGTCTCGCGGAATGCATCACCTAACAATGTAATGCAATGGACAGCAAAGTTTTTGGTCTCATTAATGGTATCTTCCACATAGCTGTGACTGGCAGTTCCAGGGAGAAAGGATTTCCATGAGTCACAGTGATTTATAATATAAGTCTATTTAAAGTACATTATATTTGTAACTTTTGCATTAAATAGAATTTTATTAAATGCGGTATGAACCAATGTTCAAATGGATATATAACATGAATTTATATAAATATGAAGTGTTCACACGCAAAAAAAAAAGTACAGAAATTTTGTTGTTAGGTTTGTATTTCTTTGAGACTCTTTTATGTATTTTTAATGCACTAGTTGTTAAAGTATCCACTCTTTAAATTGTATTCTGGCCTATAAGCTTTTAACTTGGAAATAGATCCATCTGCATTGAGGTCTGCCATTTTGAAAGAAAATCTTGTTCTAAATATATATTGCCTTCAAAGTAATAGATATCATCCTTGAAGTCTGGGTTTGTTGTTACCTTGTCAAATACTTTGAAGAAGGAAGTCTCAGGGTGCATTTGCAAATTTGGCACTTGGCAGAAAAAGGATTGTGAAGGCACAAAGCAATGTAGTATCAGGTTTTTGGTCTGGTTTCAGGTGATATCCCAAATGTGAGGGGTAAAACTGCTTTATTAGACTTGCACAGTAATTAATCAGAAGAAAACGGAGGACACTGATTGTGACTTGCACAAAATCCATGGGCATATCCAGCTGTCTTCAAGCAGATCTAACCTCCAGGAGGAAAGGCAGTGTATATATCTCCACTGTTCCTCTCCAGAGATAGCTTTAGGCTGATCCCAGCTCCCCACTGTTGGCACCTGGTGACACCTTGGGCCAGAAACCCCTGAAGGCGCAGGTTCTGCTGTGGGGATTCCCTACTGCAGGAGCCCTGCAGACACCAATCCCCATCTTCTTTCCTATGTAGAAACTTAGGAAATGGTTGGAATATTTCAGAGGGAATTCTGCCAGATATTCACGTACATTTTCTGCTCACTCAAGGGGTGCAGTGGTAACCAATGTACTAAAAGTCTTCAAATGCTGACAAATACAATTTCGCTTTGAAGGCTGCCAGCAATTCTGTGGTAGTAAATCCCATTTGCAATCAAAGGGTGAGTCATTAGCCTTGACATTTGAGAAATGGAGATTACTATGAATTTATGAAAAAGGTTCCCTAAAATGTTTCCTTAGCAACTGCTGCTGAGGAGCCTGGGGCATCTCTCAGGTCCCTAGGCTCAGAAAAGCCGGCAGTGATGGAGCAGATGGTTTCCTATCCTCTTGCTCTATATAGTGCTGAGGGTTCGCTATACCTTTCCACTCAAGTCTCGTCTAAGCGAGTTAAAATAGTGTTTTTTTTCAATTCAGTTATCTTTACTGAGGTGGCTTAATGCAGCTGAAACTATTGCAATGGGCACAGCTTATTGTGCAACACAGGAAGTTGGACCATAGCCTATACAGGGCTAGGGGCAGTTTGGCCCCTACAGAAGTCATATGACAGCTTGTTGCAATCATATCAAGCATAGAATTTTATTTTAAAGGGTTTTTGTTAAAAAAAAACAAAACTAAACAAACTAAAAAAGAGAAAGCTACTAATTTTTCATTTGCCTTCTGCTTGTGAAATGTTCTTAAGTTACCTACTCAACCTTCTAACTACAGGCATAAATGTTAAATATTTCCTTTTATGTTAAGAGGGAATGATGAAGATCTTCCACCTATAGGGAAACCACAGAATATTTCTAGACTTACATTAAAATCACAACCGTAGACAATATTATGTGTTTTATATCTCAGCCTGTTATTTTAAGTTCAACATGGTTAATTTGGTTAAATTGGAGAAAATAGTTTTCTCCTAGTTTAAATAGGATCCTCAGCTGGCTGCTATATCAGCAAAGAAACGTGAGAGACTTCAAGATGAGTGTGTGGGAAGGTGGGAAGGGGGGAGAGGGAATGGGGAGAGGCCTGGGTGCCTTTGAAAGGCAAAGGGGTAATTGACTGTAGGTAGCAGAGAATCTGGATGATTGCAAAGCCATGAAAGCATACTGCCATCTGATGACATCTGCATAGACCAGAAAAGAAGGTTTCTCGTGGACATAAGGAGCAGTTCTTAGTGAAGAAATATGCAGCTACCTGCCTACAGCACATACTGTATGCTTTCTGTTTGTTGTATTAAACTCGTTCCCTTATTAAATGAGATTCTACTTTTTGTGGTTCCAGCAGTCAATGTTCTATTTACATGATTTCCTCTCGTGGTAACATCTCATGATTTTCATGTAAATATGATTTTTTTTTAATTCTAGATTTTCCAAATCTAGATAAGACCATTCAAGTACCTAAGGGGGTTACTGCTGATGTAACCCACAATACAAATATGGGCACAAACCGTATATATAATTCTTAGCAATTTTACTCCAGAACATTTGCAGGGGAGTGGTTCTATTTCTTGACATTTTAACAAAAAGTAGGAAAACTATTTTTTCTTTTTAAAACGAAAAGAAACCCTTCTTTCTTTCCTTCACTGTGAAATGAGATACTCCCCATCTTTCTATTGCTCCTTTGCTGCATATCCACTGAGAATGGCCTATCTTTTTGCAAACTCATGTGCTTTACACAGTCAACATTTCTATTCATCTCATGCAACTGCAGCCAACCTTGGCTGCCAGGTGAAATATTATGTTGAAACAGAGAAGCAGTATCGAAGAAATACAAGCTCTTAAACCATGAATGGCTTTGTGGATCAAAAATGCCATTTTGAATTACACCTGGAAATGAAGTGGAGAGTGGTGAAGTCTCTGGAGCCTGGGTGCAGCCATGGGAAGGAGGAGAGGTGCTGTGGTAGCCAGTCCCACCCTTGCCTGCTGACTGTTTGCAGGTCTGCTCTGAGCACATTGGTTATGATTGGGAGCAGCTGCAGGCTGAGCATAGTGCAGCACTCCCAATACGTTCCAGATGATGAATATGATGCAGACTTACTGGAAGAAAAATATATTTCTGAGGAGAAAAACAATTACATCTCAAAGCAAGACAATGAAGCTGAACTGATGCTACATGGGCATAAAATAGACCAGAACTTTTGGGCAACGTCTTTAACTTCTAATAAATCACTCACCTGGAGATCTTTCTGCAGAGTGAATTTGAATGTATCAGACCCAAAATATTTTCAGAGTTACATAAAGTTGAAAAATTATTCATTTCATCCTTGATTTCTCCCAAAGGTACTTTGTTCTGTCATAGCCTCCAAATTTCACATTAGCAAACCAGTGCCTTTGCAACTCCAAACAACGCATGGGCTGTTTCACAGAAGTTATGCAAAAAGGTTTAGAAACACCACTTGATACAGTGGGTTTCATTGGCTGAATCTTCAGAGGGGACTTGAAGGAAATTTGCAAAAACATGTCAAAAGTTAAGTGGTGAAAATCAGCTTAAATGCCTGATTTTAATTTTGTTTGTGCTCTTTGTTGTTTCATTGTGGGGGGAGGGAAGAAGCTGTCTTTTTCTCCCTGTCCTTTCATTTTGCTGGAGAAAAAATGGATGTTGGTGAAGAGAGCTCTGACAGGGACTGGGAAGAGGTTGTTTATTCTGTTTTGTTTTCTTTAGAAAGGGCAACTCTTCTAAAACTGGTGATGATCCAGTTAAAGGGGGGCTTGGGGGGAAAAGAAAACTAATAATCAGCTTTTAAATGACAAGTTTCCTCTTACACAACAGAGCAACAGGAGGCAGTGCAGGCAGGGGGTCTGTGCCCAGGGGTAACATCACCAAAACAATGGCTGGAGAACGTGTGCAACAGCTTTTGACACTGCAGAAGCTACTGCCCCAGTGCCTTCACTGAGGGGCTGGAAGGGTCAAACCTGGCCCAACTGTGGGTGATGTGTGATGCCAGTTCTTGAGTCCTCCAAAGAGCAGGCAATGACTGGCTGTGGGTGATGCAAGCAAGAGGAGGACTGACTGCAGGAGGATTTGCCCTTATTCTAAATGGCAGGTACGAATAAATAACCCCAGCTGGTTCAGCAGACCCCCTGTCAGTAAAAGGGCTAAAGGTGGGGTTTAAGGTGACTTTAATGTGTGGTAATGTCTCTGCTTTCTCTGACATTTGGTAAACTGTCTGTTGGGAAGCACCACTTGTAGTGGATAAAATGAAGTGATATGATTTTAAACTATTACAAGTGTTCACACAGAAGTTCATTCTGGTTTAGACTAAATTGGTTTTAATTTAAATTCTTGTAACTTCTGTGTAGATGAGGCCTATGGCTTGCCATTTTGCAGCCATGGTGAATTTATAGCATATGTGCTCCAAATGGACTATCATGGAAATTCCCTTGGCATTTACTCCAAGTCCAGTTCCAGCTGTCAGTGAAGATGGAGGAGCAGAATGGACCACTCACATGGCCTCCCATGTAATGCAGATTGGATCTATTGTCAGTCAGATGGACTGGTGGTGTGGGAGCAGTGTGAAGCCAGTTCTTTCACTACATGGTGTGTAAAGCAATGAGGCAGACAAAAGCTGGATTTAAATTAGGGAATATTTCTGCCAAACTTCATTCTCTGAAGCAGAGAAATAAAGCATTTAATGCATCTGGCAATGTTTATTCTGCGCACAATGTTCTAGCTGATCATAAAAGAAAAGCTACTTGTGAACATTATCTAGAAACTTCATCATATTCTGTGGAGATGAGAGGGCATGATTCTGCTGCAGTCTGAAAAAGTGTTTGATTGAGAAAGCAGATGCAGTTTGGCAAGAAAACAAGATGACAAGAGAAAAAGAAAAAACCCAAACGGTTCTTTTCCATTAAGTAGGACTTAACCGGTTACAATCACAGCAAATTCTTATCTGCAACAAAGACTACATTTTGAAAATCCTTGGTGTCCTCAATGTCCTGCTCAATGGCTGGTGGCTTCCCACTTTGACTTTTTGCTGTGTATTCAAAGGAAAGTAAGAACTGAATGGTTGGAAAATGTACATGCTGCTCATGCAATAACTTCATGTGCACAAAAATAAAAGAATTTCTTGCCTGTGCACAGTGGGTATCTATGCTGGTAAATGGGCAGTAACTCTCATTACATGCATATTGCCCCTTTGAAGATTTGGCCCTGAATTCTACTGGTTAAGTTCAACTCGTATTTTCCATGACTCTTCTACTGTATCTTCTCAGAAGTTTGGACTCAAATCCTCCATTACCTTGACAGAAATAGAAGACAATGTTAAAAATAATCCAAAGAAATAATACTAGACCATTTTTAATTACGAATGATTGAAACAGCAAGTATCAACTAATGTGAATGAAAACAGGCTGTGCAATCCATGTAGGAAGAATGTCAAGAATAACAACTTTGTAACAACGCTTTCCTTTTTACATAATAAATGTGGTGTAAGTAGTGAAAAATAACACTTTAAAAATGTTTTAACATGTTTTTATATCTACTTGTTCAAAATATCATTTGCTTCTTGAAATTAAATGGAATCAAATTGAGGTTCTATCTTTTCAGAGGTGAGTCTGGTACAAAATAATGCATTGACTACCCTATTGGTATTGTAATTTTTCTGGTATATGTAGAAATTCTCATATTGCAAGTTGCTGAGGCCCTTGATATTTCACAAATTGGGGATCATTAAGAATGTTTTCCATGTCAGAGCTGTACTAATTGTGACTGTGTTGATGACATCCACCATTCTACTTAAATTGAAAATCACTGCTCACTAAAGAAGTTGGACTCTGAGCTTAAGTCCTTGGTGACTGATTTGATTAGTCCATTTGAGTGAGAATAGGGCAACACAGAGGGTATGTTAATGGAACTTAAACAATAGGCCATCACTAATCAGAGACCTCAAGGTTGAAGTGAGGTTAATTGTTATGCGGGTGGTATTTGAAAAGAAGTGTTGACTGGTGTAATGCACTATGGGACTGTAGTATTTGAACATGCAGCCCTAAGGCCAGGGGTTTTGTTTGGTTTCCCAATGAAATTTAAAGCACATTATGTACATCTCTAAACAGCAGCCTATATGCTATTGCCTTTTGATACATTGCAAGAGTAACTACTAATTGATAACAGAAATGAGCCCCCAGGAGCAACATTCAGATCCAAAACTGGTACTGGATTTAAATCCTTTTCTAAACTTGGTGAGGTGGGAATTGATTGAGTTTTGATTAAGCCCTTCGTGATATGCACATGCAAGATTCAAATGACTACCCCTGCTCCCAGAAGTTTGGGAAATTCCAAATTCAGTTTCAGTTTAGACTTAGGAAACACATTTACTGGAAACATATGAGCTGACAACTATAACTTCTTGATGCAAAAACATTTTGGCATAATTATGGAGAACTGTTATTGTTATCACTGCGCAGGCATGGATTTATAGCTCAATGAGTGCCACAAGTTTTAGCTACATTTCTGAGGAAATGCAGCTTCTATGAAAATACTGGTCTTTTGTCCATCCAGAAAATGTGAACCTGTAGAGACAGAAGTCTCAAACTGTAAAGACAGAAGTCTCAAACATTCTATGTACTTGGTGAAAATAGCCTTATAAAGAACAGAGATTTTTAGTGATCCAGCTGAAAGAGAGGCTGCAGACTTGGCAAACATTACATATACTATATACACTGCATTAGCCTGCAATTCAGCGCAATAGAAACAGATCTTGTAAACCGGACAAATACGTGCTTAGGCTCCTCTCAACTCCATTTCATGTGGTTCACAGGATTTATATTCAATTAAATAGAGTTTGGACCTCTCGGTTGACTGTCTCCACTGCACATGTGATGCATAACTTTCTGAAAGGAATGTATTAGCTGTGCACTGGAAGACTGGCTGATAGTGCAGCGCTCCTAGTTATGACTCAAGTGCCACTTTGGTGTTGAAGCATGACTTTAGGCTTTTCTCCAAAGGAATCTGGTTGGCAACCACAGACTAGTGGATGAAACTCCTCTGGTGTGAATGCTTTCAAGGAAATGAATGAGAAGAGGAATAAAAGCAATGAAGCTGGGGATGGGTGAAGGAGGGTTAGGGAGGGGAAAAACTCCAAAATCACTCAGGAATAAATATGACTATGTTTTTTTTTCCAAATGTGGAAAAGAATGACAAAGAAAAGGAGGCATGAGGTGGTATAGGTGGGAACAAGGGACTTTCTGACCCCTTCGTTTTTTCCTATCAGTCAGGCTTTTACAGACTCTGTTGTGCAAATCCAGTCAGGAAGCCAATTTTTCCATTTCTGTGCGTGTATAAGAGGAGGGGGAGGGAGAACATGCCATCATTCATAAAAGTCTAGTATGAGCATGAGAGTTTAACACAATCACATGTGGAATTTACAAGGTCCTAAGTCATGAATAAACGCCTTATTTACAGGAAGCCAATATTTTGTTGTATTCACATGGCAGAAACAGAATGATGAGCAAGAAATGGACAGGCACATAGTACACACTGCAGTTGTCCTTTGAAGTCACTGCCTTTCCCTAAAAAAAATCCTTTCTCTATTTTAATTTCTTCTATCTAAAGAATCAGTACTTCCAAGGACAACTAATGTTAGCAACGTCTTTCCAATGTGATCAGAAGTGTTACTGGACGCTACAGATACAGCAGCTGGAGGCCTTACAAAAAACAGCAATTCAAACTATTTTAGCATAGTATCCCACACACCAAATGACTACTTAAATGAAAGTTTAATTGCAGCCCCTAAAGAAGGATGGAGGAAGGGTCAAACTGCTAGACACATGTGCTTTGTTCTTTGCAACAAAAGCCTTCAAGTGTAAGTAAATGAACTCTGAAAAATAAAACAAAATTGTGTTTTGATGTTTTGGATATCTACTATATGGAAGAGGGGACACACAACAGGAAGCAAAGAGCAAGCTAAAAAAAAAGCCAACACTTTGTTATTTATTGCACCATATTTATTTCCTTTAAAAATCCCAGCAGTGTGCAAACTACCTGCTCATGTTATACTCTGGGCAAATTCAAGGCTCAGAGCTAACCTGGCAGGGATTTGTTAGCTTGCCTGTTTATTGCAATGTTTCCAAAATTTTGCTTGTTTTGGGTAATGTAAGCTCCACATTTAGCTAGGACAGAATGTGCTCAGAGCTGTACAGATGCAAAAAATAAGGTCCTTTCCTCAAAGAGCTGAAGGTTCACAAAAAGGACTGGCAGCCGACAGGTGGTTATAGAGAGTGGTTTTCTCACTGAGTATCCAGCCCAGGCAGGCGTGTCCTACAGAAGAGCTGTCCCATTGAAGTCAAATGAGCAGGTTCTCAAGTTCAAATGAGCTTAAAAATTGCAAGGGACATTTCTCACTGTGTGGAGGTACTTTCTTCCTAAAAACCCCAAACCTGAACACTGAATCTCCTGCCTTCTGAAGACATAAAATCCTTCCCTAAGGCAGGTGAAAAGAGAAATGAGGAGGAAATGCCTGTGATGGAACAGATGGCTTTTTCTCATTGGGATTAAATCTTTCAGGTCCACCTTTTGATCTGAAAACAACTCTTCCTTTCCATTCATGCAACCTCAGAATGAGTCTGTCCTTCTCTCTGTAGTGTTAACTGGGAGCTGTGGATTATCATTCTAAATGTTGTTAGCTCCACGCATTCTCTACCCATAAGTCAATGAGCTGATTTACAAGCCACGGAAGGATTCAGGAGGACTGAGATGAGCTTGGTTATTCAATCAAGTACCACTAATTGGAGATTGTGGAGAAACTACGGAGGTGTCAGTTACATATGTTTGGAAAGTATTCTGAATTCCAGACCCTCTGTTTATGCATTCCACTCCTTTGGTTCTAAAGATGTATAAAAACAAGTGTTATCCATGGCAACTAATGGAATAAATAGATTTTCCCTGGAACTCAGACCTTTCTCAACTATAACATATAAAACAGCCCAATGCCATAGCCTGAATTCAGAAACCCCCTGTTAATAAGAAATTCTTACAGCTACCCTTCATACGGCTCCCATATTTTAAGTGCAAAATTTGGATTCTAAGTTTCTGTCTCAGCACTTTTACTGTTGTTCTTTCAATGAATGAGGTACAAGCCATCTACCATAGATGTACATGTCTGTTTTCACTGCAGCGCATGTTGTTTCAGCCTTTAATCTCACTCAGCTTTCAGAGCTGTGGGTAAATAACTCTCTGACAGGAAAGGCCCTTGGAGCTATCAATTCACTATCTAGATCCATCTCATTACACTGTGTACTCCATCCTCAGCCAAAACTCCTATGGGATTCAGTGGGAGATCTGATAGTGCTGAAAAACTACATGGCTTGGCCCATGTGCTCATGCTGGGAAAGGAGACAAGAGAGACATTACATTTAACATCCTTACATGAAAGGAATGCTATAGTGTATATGAACCATGCCAAATGTTGTGGTCCTCTTTCTATCTTATTTTCTTTTGCAAAAAGCTTCAAAATAAATCAATTTCAATGTTGCAAGCATCAGAAGTTTATTTAAGGATTTACTTTAATTTGGGGATAATGAAAGCAACTTTCAGTTGTGTTACATCTTTTAAAAAATAACAGTAACTTAAAAATCCCTCTGATTCACAGCCGAGTTCTCAGTTTCCTCAGCACACCATTCACCAGAGCTTTGATTCATTGTCCAATGCCAGTAAAAGCTTTCAGATGTTTTAACTAACTAAATATAAAAACTGTCCTCTCTGATCCAGTTACACTTTGTGAAGCTGGCTTCAGCTAAATCATCTTATTTTTACACCACAATCAGCGTAAGCCTAGTAATGCTGAACTGTATTTGTTGTTATTTTCTTCTGTCTCATCTGTCTTGTGTTTCCAGGTAGTACAAAACCCCTCACACTATACTAAGCAAGCCAAGTTAAAAAATCCCCCTAGAAGTGGAGAGTGCACTCAACATCATGATTTGGGGTTTTCAAATCAGCCTTCAAAGATACTGTTTATATCCCCAAACTGCAATCTGTAATTTAAACAAACCTTTCCCTGAGGTGAAGTAAGCTCGTACCGGACAGCAGACATTGCTAAACATGCCAGCTTGCCTGCTATATGGCCAAAGTGTTTATTCAACAGAAGCTTGGACGACAGCCACCACATCAATGTCACAGCCTCTCAGCACATGTGAAGAAAATACATGTGATACATAGCAAATTAGGTGTCCTGCTCTAGAAGGAATGGAATGGGATTGATTTGCCACTTTTAGCAATGCTCTTTTACTGTCAGCTTGGCTTTGAGAAAAGCATTAAAGATTCTTGTCACAGATGTTTCTTTCATAAACTGTTGTGGGAGAATGACATTCTGCAAAAATGGTTTACTACTCTGCTTTCTTCTCCTGGGAAAACAAAGTGCGCTAGTCAGCCTAACCAAATGGGCTCAAGGAACGCTCTTCAGTTATACCACAATAGCATTAAGGATCATGACATTTACAGAGCTGATCTTAGACGCTCTCTTGGCAAATGTACAGTGTAGAGGTATTTATCCAAAGTGTGTGCCATTGATTTTTTTTTTTTTTTTTGTCTTGCATTAGTTCAGTGGAGTAAAACTGGCCGGTTGGGTGTTCAAAACAGAGAAGATAAAAAGGGCTGAGCTTACACACCATGTATTAAGTGAATGGTTCACACTGCATTTGAGTAATTAATCACGTTTAAACAACCCATCCCCCTCCGAAAAAAAAATGGGGAAAAAGGAATAAAAAAAATCTACTACAGTAGTTAACACAGGAAGCCTCATTTGATTTTACTCCAAGTTACTGAATGTAGTTGTGAGATGAATTCACTTTTTTAGATCACAGAATAAGTCTTTGATCAAGGAAGCATATTTTTAATTGCTTATATCTAGCTGAGAGAGGTGGGGGAAGGGAAAGACAATGAATCTGTTATTTTTAGGTCATAAACTTCACTTGTAAACATTTTGAAAATGCAGATTTTCTTACTAAAACTCAAAAGGTTTTGTATGACTGTTTGCTCTGCCGTAAAAAAGAGTTACTATAGCAACAGCAACATCATATAGAATCTATGACTTGTAAAGCACATTCTGGAGAGAACAAGTTATCCACATGTCACATTAATTTTCATACTTTATATAATGTTAAATAAGCAAAAAAACCCCAAACCCCTACAATGTCCAGGTTTTTCTCATTTTGCAATGTTTATTTTAAAGCAAAGTTTTTTCCCTACACAGGCCTATATTTGCACAGTAGTTTAAACTCTGAGCAAGATTTTGGCATTTCAAATGCACCTTTCTCTATTCCTGGTAGAATAAAACACCATTATGGAAGCACGAAAGAAATTTTAAGTGTACTGTGATTATGAGCAGGATAAGTGTTTTGCAGGAAGGACCAACTCTTTGCGTTTGAACAGCTCCTAGCACAAACTTCAGCATATGACAGGGGATCCTGGGCTTCCCAGAAATGATGCTGCTGGAGAAGTGTCTGTTGCTGGAGCAGGTGTACAGACAGAGAGGGGTAGAGATTTGCAACTGCTCCGCTTCTCTGTTCCTAGGGTAATGTTTAAATAAGATCACCATTACTATCTGTGCCAAAGTGCGTGAGGCTTGATAGGTAAAGAAATATTTTCTAAAATAGGAGTGCTTGTGAGGTCAGATTTTGTTTCGGGCAACAGCAAAGGAGCTCTGTAGTAACTGCAGGCCTAGCAACAAGTAGGCAGGTGAGCACTTAGAGGTGGGGTGTTAATTAGCACAGTGTTGTACAGGTGTGTGTTAAGTCCACGAGACTTGATTTTGCCAGTAGGACAGTCTAGCACATATCCATTAAAAAAAGGGTGAAGTAAAGGTGATTCAAAGTTTACAAAAGTGAAAAATTAATGGAAGTCACTCCCTGCCCCCCAGGTGGAAAATCCCAAAGGGACCTCACTGTATTCCAGCTTATAGCACTGTATACATCTCCATCATCAGCTCTCTCAGACAGTATTTTTCTTTCCACAAGCTGATGTGCTTTGTTTCATTTTTAAAGGTACTGCCTGGTGTCCTAGAAATAGGACAGTAATAAAAAGATTTTATTTAATTTGAAGCTGTGACCATGTGGTCCTGTCATTATGAACACAGTTATACTGAAAATATATGTTTTAGTTTCTAAGCTGGCTTGAATCCCAGATTGCAATGTGGTAAGACTTTTGATTTGAGATATTAATCAAATGACAGGAATTTCATGCAAGATTTGCTTCTACAGAGGGTCCGTGTAATCTATATCTTTCTTTTCTACACCATTAATGTACTCAGTGCGGCCTTTTATTTTTTCTCCATCTAAATGTCAACAAGTCTGATTAAGTGTAAGTAAGGAATTAGTGTTCCTTCTTCAGTAATATTTCAGTGCAGAGGGGACTTTCCAGAGAAGATGGTGTCATCACTGTTACTGTTCAGACTGTTTCCCAAAACCGGCATTTCTGGGAATCTGTGGCAGCTCAAGACCGACTTTCTGATTTGGGGAGTGATAATTCTCTGGCTATAGTACACAAAGTATGCCCCTGGCCAAAGAATTCCCCACTTCCACAGCCTGAAAATCACTCTATAACCATTCATGAAATAGTTTCCGAGCATGTTGACATAGATCCTAGGGAGGAACAGCAAACAATAGCCTGCATCCTCCCTGTGTCTGCACTGGGGGAGAAAGAGCAAAATGAGCGTGTTCATTGCTCATGACACATGCACGCATGAGATAGCAGCTGACAGTATCTGACAAGCTGCAATCACAAGTACCCCACAGCACATTGATTGGGTCCTGTGTGACTTTGCCATGTAAGGATGGGGACCAACGCTCTCTTGCTGGCAAGCTGGGAGCACCTTGCATTGAGTGTGGCAGTGCCTACCCCAGCACTGGGTGCCTATGCCTGGGCTTTACCCCATCACCTTAGCATGTGGTATGGGGGGCATTTAATAAAAGACTTCCCAATGAAGTGCTGAATGGTTAAAATACATTACATGTGTTTTATGTGAAAAAAAAAAAAAGAAGAGAGAAGAGGATAAGACAAGAGGCTTGGTTAGTAAAAGGATGTATCTGGTGTCATGGGGGACGTTAAGCTGGATTTCTTCGTGAACATCAAAAGTAACACTAGGATCTAAAATCTAAGCTAGCAAAATGACAACACACTGCTGTTGACAAACCTGGAAGGAACTGGATCACTATTAAGAAGTCTTTTTCCTACTGCATTTTATGATTTCATATATAGTCTTTCCTTGTCTACGCATTACTGCTTCCTCAAAAAAAAAAAAAAAATTAAGTGGGACTATCTATCTTAAAAAGTGCTTGAAATGATTTTGTTAAATTTGTGATATGGCACAGACACCGTTTGTCTGAAATTCCTTTCCTGGTGCTGCTATTTTGACAGGTAACAAAAAAGGGAGAGAAATAGCTATTTAAAGGCTTTTGAACTACGTCATCACTGAAAATAGTGTGGAAGCATCTAAAATAATCTTAATAATAATATCTTCTGGCTGGTTACTTTTATTAGTTTATTCGCTATCACCATTTTGTTTGAAGATTTATATTTGGCTAGCACTTAACGTAGCATATGATGTTGATAGAAAATTTTGATCCTCCATTTACAAAAATGAAGACTAGTGTTAAATAAAGTAAAATGAATTCTACAAACACAGAGGAGATCCACAGATGACATAAATTATTTTTAATGAATTTCATAAACTTGAATTAAAGTCTCAAGTGGCTGTGTAGTTTGACTACATTAATTCCTCTTTCTGTCTCTGAGCGCTTATTCAGGAGGGATTTTCCAGAAGGTAACGTTCAGGAACAAGTGTTCTTTAGCTGAGGGCCCAAATTATCACATATTTGTCTGAAGATCACACCTTATAGCCAATTACTCATTATTAGATATTCATTATTTATTCAGTTTTAAATTTCCTTTCTTGATATCTGTCTACACAAACAGCAGAATGTGAACTTAAAAAAATCAGGGTGAAAAATATACAAATACAAAGGTTGAACTTTGAAAGCTATGCAGTTGTTTATATATTTACTGCTGACTCAGTGAAGAACAGGCTGGAGAAAAAATTGCCTCTGCATGATTTTTTTTTTTCAAAACAGAAGTAAAAAGGGATAATTATAGCTGATAAATTGTTCTCAATGAATACTATAAATACACATCTCCCTCCACTGTATTGTTTTCATTGTTAAAGACACCAGATCTCATTTTTTTTTGTCAATATATGCACCGCTTGCTTTCCATAAAGCAATACATGGCTGTTGAGTCTAATGTTAGCTGGAGAACCATCATAAACTCATGAATGATAAACATCTATATTGTAATGAAAAGGTCCAACCAATTGATGAGTGGGCATAATGCCATTCCAACAGATGGGTCTGAGTATCAGCAACCAAACATCAAGTCCATCGAATGGAGATGTTGAGGCTGGGTAGATTTCACAGCCAGGAACATCGAATGTTGAGACTGTGTAATTAGCAGAATATGATACTATTAAACTAGCTCTGGGCTGGATTAAATAAATATAAAATCTCATAAATACTTTCCACATTATGGAGGGGAGAGCCTGAAAAATGCCTGCCTTTACCAATATATGACAGATGGAAGCCGGGATTTCCAAGTAGGGAGTTTGAGGTTTCCATTCCAAGCAGATTTGTACACAATGCTGTATTTAGGTGTTCCCGAGGCTCTATGAGGACAGCCCCTTTTGCCTAAAATGAATGGCATTAGAGGAAAGTTTCAGCTAATGAGAATAAAGCTCTTCCCTCCTGGCTAGGATTTGCCAGACAGAGTAGCATAGTGTCTGAACACAGCTTTTAGTGATTAAGGGTTAATTTACTATATATCATAATTTAGTCATCCAATAAGAGAGTAAAAACAAGAAAATAAGACTTCAGCTAAATAACTTGTGAAAATTATATTTGATAAACCCTACAGGAGTTCAAATTATATGTCAAATCTGTAAACTTGCTTGAATTACTCTGCTTTCCTAACACAAACCAGATTTTCTATAGTAAATGTGCATTGTTTATAATAACTCAGATTTCGTAAATTAGCAGTGTTCCTATTCTGGTTTCCATTTGCATACTTAGTTTGCATTCGTCCCAGAGACACAGAGAAAACTACTGCTCAGATACTGGCCAAAAATGGTTAAGAGGTGCATGGCTGTTTTGCAAGCACCACCCTGCTAGGCTTCTTTCTTGGAACAGGAGCTTTGAACTTTGCTAGTGGCACAAAAGTCACTTTCCTGGAGAGACACCAGGAAGAAAAAGTCTGACTGATACCTCCTCTGCTGCACTGTCTATCTTTTAGCAAGAAATCCCAATTCTTTAATAAGTAAAACTGATATATATAAGGAATATATCCTGAAACCCTGTAGAAAATCATGAGTAGTAAACTGGAGTGCTTTGAAGTAGAAATTTGGTGGATGGAGAGTGTATTGCTGAAGCTCGAGCTCTGGAGGAACCAGTTTGGTGTGTGCAGTCACAGAACTTCCAACATTCTTGGAATAGCTGAGGCAAGATGGGGGAGTTGCATGCATGGAGTGCTTGCTGGATGGACACAAGTTGTTCAGGAGAGGCAGGCAGAGGAGCTTCATATTAGGGCAGGGGTTTGCCTTAATGTGAAGTAATATTTCAGATGAATTGATATCCTCTATGGGATGGGCAATAGGCTGGGTGAGAGTCTGAGGGCCAGCATGAGAAAAGAGGTCGGTGAGGGTGTCATTATGGTGGTAGTGCATTGCAGACCAATCAGTGAAAGGGTGGATGGAGCCTCCTTTATGGGTGTGGTCCCTGGCAGTTTCCAAATGTGACTGGAAAATTCCCTGAGCAGCCTGGTAGCTGACCCTGCTTTGGGCTGGGAGGTAGACTAGAAACCTCCTGATGTTGCTTCCAGTTTGAATTATCCATTGGTTCTAATTTTTATTGCACTAGAGAGGGTGGTGGGCCCTGTCTGAGTGCAGTGGACTGGGTATTCCAGCAAGGCTGAGACAAGATTATGGCAGACTATGAGCTCAGAGTACTATGGCTCTTGGCAGCTGTCCTGCTGTATGCACAGTCTGCCCAAGATAGCCAGGAAGAAGGGTTTACATGAGGCCTTGCTGCTGAGTTTGGAAGATGCACAATAAGTATGACAGCATGCAAATGGGAACACATGGCAAAAGGGTATCCAAGTGCAGGTCAGAATCCAATATCTACATATTTAAGAGATCTATGTGGTACTACATGGAAAGGAAAGAAGTTTCAGGCACTCCATGGCACAGAGCAGACCTCCTTTTCCCTCTGCCACCAGCTCCTGATAGAAAGTGGTCCTCTGGCCAGTAAGTATATCCAGACCAACAGATGAGTCTTCAAGAGGCTTATTGCAATGGATTTTTTTTCTGGCTGCCCAGAGAAGTTGCTGGAGGATGAGGGACATAAGGTACAGTGAGAACTAAAAAGGCACTGTCATTAAAAACAGCAGCAAAAAAACAAAAAAGAAAAGAAGTTGATTCCTCTTTATGTTATAATGCATTTCTCCTCCACCCCCAACATTTATGTATATCCTTAGTCATTTAATAGGCTTATAATGTCACCATGGGAAAGCAAGATGATATAGCTACAGTGCACATTAATAGACCACTAATCACAAAGTAGCAAGATTTTTGTTGACCTGGGGATATTCTGGCAAATGCTAAACATTTAAAATTTTCATTATTTGTATTGCATTATGTTTAAATATAATTTTCAGAAGCAAAAGCCAAATCCTGGTCTGGCCCTAGCTGACCTGTTGAAAATGAATTAACAAGGCTGCTCTCAAAGGCAGTTTACAGTCTATGGTGGGATGTGACAAAAAACTAGCACAGCATAGTGCAGTCTTTACATATGATGGCGTGTTAGCTTTAGTTTTTCTAGAGACTGGAACCTTGGGAAACCAAAGAAAATATTTATTTATTTGCTTATTTATTTAATTTGCACTACATTGTTTAATTAGCACTACATTGTGGTTGGAGCAGAGGTGGTGAGGGTTAATCTCTCTTAATTTTTTCGTTCAATAAACCAATCTAAAACATCTTGGCAAAAGCATATTATCATTACTGTAACCATACTGAAGGACACTTAACCTTTGGTTTTCTATTTCACAGTCTACCCTAGGTGTAGTGATGTCTTCATAATATCACATTACCCGAATTTTTCTTCTTAATAGCTACAAAGCTTGATCCTATCCATTGTAAGTTATGCTAATCAGGAAGTTCTTCACAAAATGTCTCAGCTGAATTGTATGAAGTAGATAGAACAAGACAGAAGACAAATACCTAGGAACTGGGTGAAAAGAGAAAACTAATACTAAAAATACTAAACAGATAAAATATTCAAGGTTGCTTTTGCAAGTGTAGCTGGAAATATTTTTTGTTTATGGGAGGGTGACATAAGTTTTAAACTGAAACGTTGGTAAAGTCAGCTTTTATTTTAAATAATCAAGATGCAACACTAAACCCCACAATTCCCATCTTCTCAAGACCTGAAACACACAGTTGTAAAAAGTGACCTAAGGTCTGTGTTGTACTGCCACATTTCTGCTTTAATCAGCAGTGGAACTTCTGCACAGACTGTTTAATATCTGCCTTGTAAAAAAGTAGCACTGTCCTTCATTTTTTTCATTAAAAAAATACCCAGCTGTAGTATGTGAGGCATGTTGTTTGTTGATCTTTGTGGGTGTGGGAGAGTTACCTTACCAGTTATATTCTAATGATACCTGGCTGTATTCCCGGGGGCTGCCCCAGGGTTAAAATCATTGTACTGCTTTGGTTTGTTTGTCCCTGCCTTTCCCTTCCCATGGCTCACCTACTAAGCTGAAGTGTACTCTTCAGGATGCAGCTACTTGTAATGACACAGTAACTTTTCCAACACAAAGACTGCCTTTTGTAAATACTTAGCCACAAGCACACATAGCTGCCCTATTACTTCAATCTTTAATATAAAAATTTCCTGGCTTGTAGTAATGGATCTATAACAAGCATGAAGTACTGTATGAGCAGGGAAACTCTTTCCTGTGTCTCCTTCTTATTATTTTATTTGAGCTAAATAAGAATAGGGCTAGCAGATGAGTTATTCATATGAAGGTTGGAAGAAATATCACTTTTAGTTCCAGAACCCCTGCCGATATTTACGAATTTTACCAAAATATTTTTGTAGATTCCTATTGCTTTTTTACTTAAAAATATGGCAGATCTGAATGAAATGGATAGGTCTCTTTCAAGAATAAAAAAATATTCAATTTCATTGCCCAGCATGTAACATTTTTCTGTGTGTTTCAAATATGCTGTAAAACTAGATCTCCATGTCTTTTTAATAGAGAAACTTAGCACTTTGAAAAAGAAGACTGTTGATGATTCAGCTTTCTATAGTTATACTATTATATTTTTCTACTTGTTTGCATTGTTTTCTTTTCAGCAAGTTTTTTTTTTTTAACTGCAAAGAAAATACAGGCTTACCAGAATTAACTCATTCTTTGAATCAAATACGGAATAAAAGCCATTTATACAAGGATGTAGGTATATATGGCCATTAAACAGATAAATCCCTTTTGCCTTATGTGGTCCAGATCTTCAGACCAGGATGACTTTACATTTCCTGTAAAGATTATGTAGGCTTACTAACACTTTTATCTGAGACCCGATACATCTCCTAACAGAAAACAGTAACAAGCAGGGAGAAAAACTCCTGAAATTATTGATTTCCTTTGTTGCATACTCCCCTATAGGAACACCCTGATGACAACTCCCCTGGCAGAATCTGCTGAAAGTCCACCAATGTCCATATTAGGTGTCACATTTGGACTTGGTCTTAGGTCGGCTTTTTACAGACTTTCTATCTAAATCCCACTTTGTACAGTAGTCTAAAGAGTGGGAAAACATGCTGTTTATATCATGAATCAGTACCTGGTAAGTTTAAATATACCTGGAATTAGTGATATGCTCAGGTCTAAGCCTATATAATAAAAATCTAGTGTCAAGAAAAAACAGAGAGTTATCACATTCTTTTTGAAATTTAAGCATTTTAGAAAGTAAAACCAATTAAAGTGAAAGCATTATATTTTTACAACCATACTTAAAATTGTTTTCTTGGGTCCATGGCCTGTTTTATTTAGCTGGAGACATGCATTATCTGGTGGATTTTGATCTAAAACATAGTAAGTGTCACTGAGCAAAGAGCATCTGCCTTCACACTTCTCATGAATTTTCTTTGAACATGATCTCTGTGCTTGCAAGGGGTAAAGATGACATTCACTGAATTTTCTATGTAAGGCATAAAGACTCACTTCAAAACATATTTAATCCTTCATGCAGCCATGTCCTGTTAAAAAAAAATAAATCTGTTTTGTTTTTGTGCTTGTAAAAGGGGCAGTTGAAGCAACTGCCTGGATGCTGAAGTCCTGCCTTAACTGAGGCTGGGTAACAGTAAATACAAATTCCACCTCATTATCCCCGCAGTGTCCTCTGGGCTAACAAAATATTATCCAGGAAAATGGGGGCAGCCTTCAGACCCACTCTGTCCTTGGCTCAGCTCTGCCTGCCAAGAAGAAAGGCAGCTCTTGCTAGCAGTGGTATGAGAGGCCCTTTGGGAAATGATCTGATACTGCTGAACTTGTTTTCTTTCAGCTGTTCCACCCTATACGACCATACCAAGCCCTAGATTCTTAGCTTGTCTGGCCTCTTGGTCCAACCGAGATTAAAGGACAAATAAGATACTCTCTTTCTTGGTTTTTTGAGGTGAATCTTGTGGGTGCTTAGTTAAAAGTTTGTTTTACCTGAACAGCTGCTGATACTTAGTTGGCTTACTGGTTATTTTTTTTAGCAGTCTGCCTGAAGGTTTACTGTAGGCTGTGTGTTTTCATTTTGGTGGTCTCTGGGCGGCCTGCCTGCTGCAGTGTTGGACAGTGCTGGGCTCTGCAGATCTGGATGCCTGAGCTGGCCCTCTTCTGCAAGCTGCCTCATTGATTTTCTGCTGCTTTGTGCAGGACTGCCTGGGCTTAGGATGCTCTGGCTGACCGTCTACCCCACCTCCTTCCAATGGCAGCTAATTTATTAAAATCTCAAGTAAGCTTTGTTTTGCTTGTAGTTTCTCTTTCATTGTTTCTGTTTCTGCAGGGAATCTCCTCTCATTGTACAGTAATTATTACTAAGCATAGCTCTAGCGGTTGAGAAAATGGAAAGACACTGCTCTTTCAGCACCCAGGGAGAACCAGAGGTTTTGTCCCACTGCTTTAAAGAAAAAACACATAGGGCATGTCCCAGATAACATCAGACATCTTGTAGTCCTCCAGCATCTCTGCTTCTTAGGGTGTAGTAGCTCCAAAACGTACAGAGTTTGGATTAGATTCCTATACCAGAACTCAATGCCAATAGGAAAAGAGCAATGGGACAAAAAAAACTACAAAAGGAGTCAAATTTCATATCTTTTTTTTGTGGAGTTTAAAAGTCTACTGATAATACTCTGCTGCATTTCACTTAGTACCCTGCTGATTTTACACAGAAACCCGTACCACTGTGTAAACTTGGTGAAGCAGTGAACCTGCTCTTGATTCAAACTCAGTCTATGAGCAGAGAAGTAATGACCATGGGACTATATATATGCATCAGTCCTTGACCTGTTCTGGATCAAATGACAATTCAACAGTACTGATTTTAACATGACTGGATGCCAGGTCTTGTATCTAGGACCAAAGATTTCCAGGATGTCACACTGCCTTGGAAGGCAGTGACAATGAGAGACCTGATGCCCAGATAACCACCTCCCCATGACATTCAATGCCATGGACCACAGCAGTGCCTTGAGGTATACAGGCAAACTAAATGATTGCAATTCTCCCTTTTGTCTTAGGGTCTGTTAACCTGCTACTAGGCATATTAATCTGTTATTGAAATAAGAAGACATTAGCCCCAAGGAATATAGAGAGGGGCCAGAGCTGCAAAATTTATTTAGGAAAGAAAAAAGAAAATACGTCAGTTTTAGCTGGGAGGCTTCTATAATGAAGGACCGTATATCCTTTGCTGTACAGATCATCTTCCTTCTCTTCCGGCAATAAATTTCCAACATCTTACAGATACTGAAAACCCATGCTGTCTATATGCAAAAATTTGCTTCCTGGATACAGTCCTTTATTTTATCTACCGTTGATCAAACTGTTGAAATTATGCAAAGCTCCACAAAGGTAGCACGGAAATATGAATGCCACATCCTGGACCTGAAATAGAGTTCAGTCTTTTATTCTTGGTCACTGTTTTCCTCTATTTTTTCTTCCTGACAGGAAGTGGGTTCACTTGAAGTAGGCATTTATTATATAGCCTGATTTGAAAAACTGGCTACGGCAATAAATCAGGAGACAAAAGGAAGTTTTGAACAGAGATGCTCAGTAATTTTGCTCAGAGTTTGAGCTATGTGTGACTGCAGAGATTTTCCCTGCCCCACATTTTCAATTAGATGATATTCTCATCATGAATGCAGCAACCACTTCTATTGAACTGCAATACAGCGTAAGAAGGGCTCCGTATGTATATTTCCAGCTTCTAAATGACGTACAATCTAAAGAAGTAACCATGACAAGGAATTCTTCATTCTTTTTGTGGACAGACACTGGCCCCAGACTGTAAGCTGAGGAACGCTTTTACAGTATACATTTAGTTTTCTGTGTGAAGACCATTTCAGACTAATAGTCTGAGCTGCATTACCTCCAAGGGTATTGTCGCTAAGACTTAACCCACTCTACCAATAAATTACAGTGATGTAGCAGCTTTTATGTCAAAGGATCCTGAAGTGCTTTACAGACTTTACAGTCCATACATACATGAATCACTTCACCCACTATTGAAGTATGGCCAGCCCAGGGATGAATTGTGGCAGCTGTTTAACAGCACACAGCAGTAAGACACAATGGGTTTAGGAGAGCAAAGACAACATGCTCTCCCAGCGCCAGTCCAAGTAATTCAGAGGGGCACTGGAGAACACCTTGGGAGTGAAAAGGAAGTATTTTTCCCTCATGGGCCAGTGCAAGTGATTGTTACTTGACTTTAAAATCTGGGGTTGGCTCTGCCCCTTTGCACAGACACATTTTGTACCACACCTTCTGCCAGAAAGTCCTCCATCCTAACTAAAATGTAACATTTCTGTAAACATGCATGTAAGCATATAAGGTCTTGAAACTATCAAGGAAATTTGGGTGGGTAGGTAGAGTTTTCCTGCTCTAACTGGAGCTGATGAGGATTTAGCGCTGCCTCAGTATGGAAAATATTAAAAATGTGCAGTCTTCGTTTAGGTTGTTTTTGCAATTGGGAAACTGAAGAAAAAACACCAGTTGCACTCACAGACCATATCTGTACATCTACTTGAACAGGACCCAGATCTTTAAAGAGTTAGATAGGAAATTAATTTACTCCCCACAACCTTTCTGGTTACCAGCTGTCCTCTTAACATAAAGTGATGGTCCCCATAAAGGCCTTCTGAAGAAATAAGCAATTTCCTGAATAAATCAAGTTATCCTTTCTTTCTTCCCTTTTTTCTCCCTTTCAGTGACTGGTATCTTTGGTGACAATTCTGAGCAGTCTTGTTACCATCTGCTCTAATCTAGGGCTTTCATCATTTCACCTTGATATTTCCTTCCTCATTGTTTTGCCCAAGTGTGCAAAACAATGCCTACGAGTGCTGTGTGCAGGACTCACAGCAGAATTGTTTACAATGACAGACATAAAACCAAGATTGGCTTATTCCATTGGAATTGATAAATTTGTTTCTTGGAGAAACATTGTTAAGTTTTTAACTTCTGCAAAACAGTGTGACTTGGAGAATTTAGTGTTTCATTTTCCTTTGTCTATATAGATCCGTGGAGACCAGTGAAAGTTGCTGTGAATGTGTAGGGTGAAAATAGTAGTGACTGTTGACTTACACAGAGCTGTTTGCATTGGCTATCTATAGAGTTGCTAATTCTTCCTGCTTAATGGTGTAATGTTTACATGATTGGAGACCCTAAATGTATAGTAGTATGAATTTCTAGCCAACAAGTCACTGCACAAATAGTAATTAAGAGGCCTCTACCTTCACTCTTACTGCCTAATTGTAAGCCCCACCTTCCTCTATTAAGGTTTCTAATGAGATAGCTTGTATGAGTGTATGTTCCCCACAGCCACAGAGCCAGACCCTTATAGCCCTGCAACAGACTGTTATAAGTAGGCAGCAAATACCTAGGAGTAGAAAGTCCACTGATTTCTTTAAGCTGTGAATTAAACCCACAAAAAGTTAAAAATAAACAAGTATCTTAGAGCACTATCCTAATTATTCTCCAGACATTGCCAAAATTTATTCTAAAATAGAATTTCTTATCAGAATTTTTTTATAAAATACTGTAGGGGTTGAACCTCATTTTTATGCGTCAACTTTGTGGTGAATTGAATGTTTTGCTTGTAAATGCACTGACCCTTAAATGCAATTTCTGTCATGTCATCCTTCATATTCCTATTTCTTTCAGCACAATCCAACAGGAAACACTTTAACTTCAGGCAATAAGAAGCTTTTAATTCAGATCTAAGTTTACATGAGCTATCTCCATTACAGTGTAAAATGAAAAAAAATAAATTAAAAACTTAATTAGATAATTTCTGCTGTTTTGTCTGTTTTAAAATATATAATAAAACTTCAATAAATTATATTCTGGGTCATATCAGCATCTTTTAAAGAAAATGAAGTTAAATCTTTGTAGTAACCAGCAGC
Organism: Pezoporus wallicus; assembly: GCF_028554395.1. Lineage (NCBI taxonomy): Eukaryota > Metazoa > Chordata > Aves > Psittaciformes > Psittacidae > Pezoporus > Pezoporus wallicus. The sequence goes on along the minus strand of NW_026641037.1, from coordinate 5,234,179 downwards.
TTAATTTTCATTAGGCTAGCTATTCGATAATTAGTCATGCACCATAAATCAAGTCCCCAAGTCTTCTCCAGGTTTCTTAATTGAAAATTATTGTTTCTTGGCTCTGTTGCTAAATGTGCAGCAAGTCTGAGGAGTGATAGATGCTGAATCTAGCACAAACAGTTTGAAAGAGTCAGAACTTGATAGATCATTGCCCTGAAGGGACTTGTAATGGTGGAGAGACTCTGAATTTCAAAATTAAAGGTTTATTCTTAAAAATCACAAGTGTAAAAGCTAGCTGGAGTTTACCAAATATGTCCTAACCTTCAGCCACTTTTCCTTCCATTGTTTGCTGGATTTCAGTTGTTTTTCTAGTGACAATTGTAATGAGTTTGTGTCATTATATTTGAAAATTTAAAATGTTGTCTTGGAAAGACCCAAACTGAGATTATTTTTGCTCTCTTTTATTGGTGACGTTCTTTTTCTGGTAAATCTCGTTAACAAATACGGAAGCTGTTTCATTCTTGGCATTTTCAAGCACTGAATGAAATGGTGGCAATCATCTCAGAGCCAATATGAAAGAACAGATGGGCCTGCTACGCATGCCCCAGGTCATAAAATAATTTCAGATATGATGCAATTGTGGCTAAGTAAAAGACTTTTGCAAAGTCAGAAATATATTACTTCACTGAAAGAGGGGAGCCCTTTGTAATTTTTCTTTTGACAGCCTGGCAGACTTGCAAGAACTCAGCCTGTGTTTGCCATTCTGTAGATAAGACAGCCACAGGGTTTTCTGCCATTCATGACTTGCTTCTTCATGATCCGGCAGCTAGACCTGATGATGACCACAGCAGGAAACAGTGCAAAATGCTCCATAAATTTAAATGCAGGAATCGATGCTAAAAAATGGAGCCTAAGACTTTTACCTCAGAATTTCCAAACCACATCGGTAAATTCATACTGAAAAACTTCCCACACCTTTCTACACATACAAACAAAGGTAGACACTTATATCTTGTCTATAGGGCATATCATATATTTGTGTCTATCAGGGCATTTATGTATTGTCAGATACTCTGAGACTTGCATTGCAGTTATACCCAACATTACCCTTTGTAGCCCATGACAAAACAAATCAACACACTGGCTTCCTAGGCAGAGACCACAGCCCAAATCTTGTGTGTAGGCCCTGAGCAGTGGCTGCTCAAGATTCTTCTCCTGGGACACCCAGGGTGGCACTCTGAGGTACTGAGCTGACAAGTGCAGTACCCAGAAGATGCTCCATGCAGATGTCCTCTATGAATGCGCTGTCATGCATTACAGATGTTTTTCTGCTGGCAAGATTCATCTGCTTCAAAGATCAGCTTTATACTGCCAGTTCCAGTAATTCTGTGTGTGTAATAGCTTCACGGATATGCTACTTAGGAAATATTCTACAGAAAAGATAGGGGTGTATCATGAGTTGTAAACTCTAAGGTGGGAGGGATTTAAAATGGCACATTATCAGCTGGGAGAGAGTTTATTAAATATACAATCAAATAATTATTGTATTTGTGGACCATGATGTTTTTGGGGGCCTTAAATGATTGTGCATGATCTTATTTTGTTAAGATTTATTCTTGGAAGGGAAAGTAATTTGCCTAAGGGATACATTGATTTCATTCAGCTGTCACCATACTTCTGTAAGATGTTCCAGACAGAAAGCCAAATTCAGGCCCAGATTTATTCAACTTTATTTTATTTTTGCATTGTACCAAATCTAAATATGGTGCTGTGATTACAAATAAGGATTGTTTTCTAGCTGACTGTTCCAGTTTCACACCAGACTAAATTGCAGTACTGGCTGAGTGCACAGCACTAGAGGGTGGGGTGAAAGCAGAAGATGAGGGAGTGAATTTGAATTGTGCCCTCGTGCATGTTTGAAGCCTTGTTCTAGAGGAGGTAACTCCCTCCAGGTGGAGTGTGCTGGTGAGGGGCTTTGCATGACGTGGTGGGAAATGGAAGGGAGTCAATGCCGGCAGAGCCTGTGCTTTTCATAAGCAGTCCCTTAACTCACATGCAGTGTTGCAATACAGAGAGCAAGCTTTATGTTGTACTGCTTTCAGATACAGAGATACAAACTGTAGCTCCCTAAAGCGGGGGTTTTGTGGAGTCATAGATTATGAAGCCAGAAGAGACTATTCAGAGCATCTCATGTGTAAAATAGGCCATGGAACTTGCCTAGGTTAATCAGTGAGAGCCAATGTGTCAGCAGTGACGTAAAATTTCCACCAGCACCAAGAGATGGGAGCTTGCACTGATGCTACGCTTGCCTGGCTGTAGCTGCTCCTTAATCATGACCATGCACTTTTGGTGGCTTGCTACTTATGACATTTTAGGCTGGAGGCAATTTGTGTTCCTCTAGCCTAGTAGCAGTAACTAAATATTGTATCTGAGGGATGGACAGATCACTCTATGGACAGCTGGGTTGAACAGAAAGTGTGGAGATCAGGATCCTGATTCCACTGAGGCTTACAAAAGATCTGGAGATTTGCTTTTATGTAGAATCATGGACAGTCTGTGGCTGGATTCCTTGTGAAATGAAATCTTGCAAGCTGTTTTTGTCAGATTTTCACTCAAAATCGTAGAAATATCACACTATCGGTTGTTCTAAGCATGTTTCTTATTTGTGTGTATGAAAACAGTTTCTCTGGCTAGTGTGATTTACTAACCTGAGTTTAAACATTAAAATACTAACACTTCAAGTTTTGTCTAACTTTTAGAACTGTCACAAAAAGATTCAAATTCAGAGCTGACATGCCTCCACTCTCCTATTACACCCCCCCCCCCAAAAAAAAAAAAAAGGGAATAACTGAGATTTAATGTTATTTTTTAGTTGATTCTCAACTGCTATGAACTTGATCTCTATGATACTACTTCAGGAGAAGCAATCATATTTTTTTAAGGTACAAAGTATAAACACACTGTGTAAGCTTTATTTGTTTTTAATAGTTATAATTATTTTCAAGATGCATATTGTTTATATTCTATTTCATTGATATTTTGTGCCACTATATGTAGATTCAAATAAGATCAAATCTTTTTACTCCCTCGTGCCTAATCCCACAGTCAGAATCTGAGCCTGCATATACAAAACGGAAAGGTGCGTGACTGAACTGGTAGGCTCATGCCATTTAAATAAAAAAGGTTGTAAAATACTGTAGCTGTTGTTCCTCACAAGACATGAACTCGTTGTCACTCTGTACCTATAGGTAGTATTAGTGTAATATATATGATGTGAGCAGCAACTAGTGGATAGATGAATTTGAATGGGGATGTGTGCTGCATGTAAGGAAGAGGCAGTGCTTACTCAAATGCTGTTAAAACACCCTCATTTACAGCTCCTGGAGATGAAACATATAGCAGATTGCCTGTAACCATAGCAATTGGCTCCAACATGAAAGATCTCCAGCATAGAGGTAGTGGTAATGGCAGAAGCAGTGTGTATGGAAGATAAAGGTGTACAGCTAGAGACAGTACCAGGTGGAAGTGAACTACTAAATAAGTGAAGACAGGGTGCCCTAGATGGTTTAGGGCAGGTGTGTGAGTTTGATAATAAGGTTTGGGTTGGTGAGGTCAGTTGTGGGGAAGGCAGGAAAGGCTGAAGAGAAGGCAGAGATGGTGCTACTGTGTTGTAGAGGACGAAATCAGAATAGGGCTGGCACAGAATCTGGGGGAAACTTTGCTGCTGCAGGCTGCTGCCTTTCAGGTTCTTGCCTTTCAACAGTGCAAGAAGGATGGCTGGATTTCAGGGATCCTCCCTAATCAGTGTCCCACTTAGCTCATGAAGGAGCCTATGCAAGCAGTTAGCTCTTGATGATGGGTCATGGTGTGATTCCTGCTGTCGAGATACAGCACTCAGAAAGATGTAGATATTCCCTATCCCAAAACAGTGCCAGAGTTAAAGACCTGAAATTTTGAGATGTGGTAGGAAAATCCCCAGAAAAAAACCCAAACCACTGGTAAGAGATGGTGAGGAAACAGTTCCTAAAATGTTTAGTTGCCTTGAGCTATGAACACTGATATATATAGATATGATATATCTGGGACATTTACTTTCACTTGGTCTCCATTTTTGGAGCTTTTTTTTTTTGCAAATATATAAGTGTTGTCACCTCTTGCTATTTATGTCAAACTGAAGGGAACAGTTTCTAGGATCAAAGGCCCTTAAACAGTAACCCACACAATTATGGATGATTTGGTCATGATGATCAAATTGGTGCATAAGTCCCAGAAGAAAATAAACCATTTATAGGAATTAAGCCACATCAATAAAACAGGAATGGCAGATCAGGAAAAGTTCATCATCTAAACATTAAAGTTTCATATACAAAATTTTCATCTACCTGAAATGAATTCATTAAAAAAAGTTGGGACCAAACCTCTGAAGACTTCTATCCATTCATGTAATTGCTGCTATTATTTTTTCATAAAGTCTTGTTGAGGTTTTATTGGAAAAAAAATCTCAGCAAAAAGTCTTCAGTGTGATTATGGTCTGAATCTGTTTGATTAGGGATAACTTTATTTGAGCAACTGGAATTACATGTGGGTAAGAACACAGAGAGTGTAATCCAGCAGGGAGAATCCCTGGTTGCAGAACTGTACTCCAGGGCTGAGCTGGCTTCCTGAGGAAGCAGCTCAGCTCCCACATCACAGCCTGTAAATTTACTACATTGTACAGAATACATAACCCTCCTGGTCTCCCTTACACTGCCTTTCCACTACCTTTTCTTTCCCTATAAAAGTTATTTTTGGTCAGCCAGGCACTTCTTTACAGAAGGCATAGTAAACATAAGATTTATACAGCTATGTGTCGTCTCTAAATCTACTCATCTCACCGGGTAAAAGACGGGGTCACAGCAGTGAACATTTTAATAAACAAGCAAAGACATTAAAAAAAAAAAAGTGGATAGAAAAAAGATGTTTCAGTTCAGTGCCTCGTATCTAGGCTGTAGAAATGAGACTGAGACTTGTATTCATGTTCCCATTTTGGAATATATTCTGCCAGTGTTTGGTCCCAAATTAGAGCTACAGATGATCAGCCTAATTCATTGTTTGACTCTTCTGAATTTGAAGCAATCTGAAACTCATGAAGCCAGCTGACTTTGCAAGATTTGGGGGCTGAAATCTGTTTAAACAAGGTTGCTGGATGTTACCCATTGTCAAATCACGGGTTCATTTTTTCAGCATATTTTTAGGAGTGTATGACTGCCCTGAGATATCTGCTGAGAGAGAGGTATTCTTTTATGTCTAAGGATTAGCTGGCACTGTTATTGCTAGTATCTGGCAAAGTTTCATTTTCTGCTATGATTTGTGTTACTAAATTAAATTTGGTATGGTGTTAGGAGATTGGGATAAGCACCAGTTTTGATAAAAATAACTCAAACAAAATAGAAATCTAAACTATAGTATGGACTATCAGTTAAAGATTTATTCCAAAGTTCACCCACACATACAGTGTTCCTCTCTCCTAAAACAGACAACATCTTTTTACACCATAATTTTGCAAATCTTGATGGTCCTCAGATGCTTAGATTTTAACATCTGCTAAATATGGTTAGCATCGCTGTCAAATTGGAATGAGTCTTCAGTCATTGGGTCCAAGTCTGTGATCATCAACTGTCTAATTTAGTAATGGTAACTTCAGCAGAAGCAGAATCAAGACTGATAATTTCTCCCATATCAAATTTATGTATGTTTTAATGTAATCAAAATATTCCCCAATGAGATTTTTTTTGCTGTATATGGTACACAATAGCAGTTGAACATATTTCTCACTACTTTTTGTATTTTATCATATTAGAGAGTCTTTGGGAAATGCCCTGCCTTATATAGGTGCAAGTTGCCTTGAATGTTTTTTACTGCATTGTAAAATGTAAATATATGTTTAATCTTAATTACTGCAAACACTATACCAGTCTTCCCTCCCAAATACTTTAGTATAAAAATTCATTCTACTTGGAACATTGTAAGCTAAACTAAAAGTTTTCATTTAAATGATGTGTGTCCAGACAGATCTGAAAGGTACTCAAATTTCTTTAAGGTGTATATGAAGCCAGTATTTACAGATTAGGCATCTGCTAGAAACAGCAGTTGTCTGGTAGAAAAGGTAACTTCCAATAGGGTAAAAATCCAAAGCTTTTCTGCAAGATATGGGTTACTTTTAAAATCTGTGTGGGCATCAATTTTCTCCTCTCAGGTCAAACTGTAGTCAACACTGATGTCAGCCCAAGCAAGCACGTATCAGTAATGACAGTACGCCTCAGCCAGCAATACTCTTACCTCTTGGCTAGAAGGTCACAAGTTTAAGTCTCCCACCAGGACTTGGGCTGATTCTTAATGCTGACACGACAGTACAACGCCAGGGAGGTGCTGAACTGTTTGAGGTGCTGTCCTTCATGATATGAGATGTTAATCCGAAATCCCTTTCGCCTGTCCCTGCTGCCTGTCTAGGCAATATCGCCATGGCACTTTTGTGAAAAGAGGCTGGCTAAGCCTCCCTCCTTCCCAGCCAAAACTCCCTGTCACAGGACGACAGGCGCGGCTGTCCAAGGCAGAGCACCAGCCATTGTGTTACTGCACCACTGTTACTGTATTTAGTTAAGTACAATGGAAACAATTGTCAAGCATTTTAGGATACACAGGAAGGGCCTAATGCAAAAGCCAAAATCTAATGCAGTTTTCTGAATTCTATTGTTTATCATGTCTCTGTACACAGGCATACAAACACATTATATATATATTTAGAAAGTGGGTTTCTGTTAAAAATTACATTCAGCTTGCACCCATTCCATTTATATTATGTTGAATTATATTCCTTCCTTCAAACTGATTTTTTACTATTTTGAAATAAGAACTCTGCATTTAATATCAGACATTCTTTATTACAGAACCATATTGTTTAGCTTGCTATGTTATAGAGTTGCTTTTCCATAAGTACGTTAAGCATGGGTACTGAGGGGGTATTTTCTTCAAAGCAAGTGGAAATTCTGGGAAAAAACATGTTATAGCGAATGTCTACAGTTAAAAATGAGAAATAGAAGAAAGCTTGTGTGCTCTCTGTGGAATAGGGTGCTATATGTAGCACTGTGGTGCTCCATTTTATTTGATTTAATTTCATTTTATCTTATTTTACTTTATTTCCTCTGGTGCATTGGCTAAAACTAGTGTTAAAGGTTCATTTTATTTACATTACACTATTGATAAAGGCATGTGTATGTGACATAAACCTTAGGAATTCCATATAAAGAATTAATATGGAAAAGATTATTAGGTAGCTTTGAGTTTGGGTGCAAATCATAGTAAAGTAAGAATTTGCCTCCTCTCTCAAATTAGAAGCCTTATGATCTTCTGAAATCAAAGTATCTGTTAAAAAAAACAACTGGGGAATAAAACTTCAAAAGAATGCAATTGGGTTGTTTTTTGGTTTTTTGGTTTTTTTTTTTTGTTTTTTTTTTCTTAACTATTTTGCATTATATAAAGTCCTTAAACTCTTTTTGCAGCAGTCCTGCTGGCTTTTTGTTGCTTGATATTCTGACCATTTTTGAACCCTTGAACTCTGACAGAGAGGAGGGACTTGGAGAGGTTGTCATCTGATCTATGTAAGAAGGCGAAAGGAATAGCTTTCTCTTTAATAGCACTCTTTTCTGCTTAACAGTTGGTGGGAGATTAAAATGATCTAGGTGGATAAGGCAGGTTAAAGGTCAAGGGACACCACAACTCCCCCTCTCCCCTACATGTCAAAATATAGACAGGTCGTTAGAAGTTAAAATTTTATGCCCTTTTCCCAAATATTTCAGTCTATTTACGTACTAATTTTTATTGTAAATTCCTATTCTTGAGGGGGACTGGACCCCTACCAGGCTACTGTCCAGCCTGTATACTCGTCAGGTGCTGACATTCTGAGTTTCAGCCATATTAATTGCTGGATAAAGGCTATAATCCCCTAGCTTTGAAGCCCAAGACTGATTTTTAGGCAGTACTTCAAAAGCAGCAGACAACTGAAGAGGCATATTTCCTACTAGCACTGAATCAACATGATTTACTCTGTTTGCATTCGTCTACATGCGCCTTGCATATTTGGCTGCACAACAAAAAGGTGTGAGCTGGCTGTGATGTAGACTAAGGAGAGGTTTTTACTATCCTGAAGTTGATATATGACCTCATCTGAGACATACCGTTCCAGATCTTTGCTTTAAGCATCATTAGGAAAGTATAAACTCCTATATCATGCTTTTGTTGCCAATGAAAAATCTTGCCTTCCATTGCTAGATTTTTTTTTCTCCCTGCAACACCATATTAAAACTATAATTTAGAATGAGGCTGATTCTTAAGCCGTGAATAAATAAGGCCTGTGTTTTGAAAAAGCAAACCTTTTTCAAAACATGGATTTTAATATCTTAAATACTGCAGCTTCTTAATTAAATGAAGCTGTGATCCAGCAGCAAATATCCATTATTAAGAATAAATAAACATACTGTTTAGCTTGTTTTCAGGAAAAGGAAATGGGCAAAGAGGTCTTTTAATTGTAAATAAATTTCTAGCAACTGCAGAACTTGTGTCTCAGTGCTGGTATATACTTCACTTCTGGTTGTGCCTCTTTTTGTGGTGGGGTGTCCTTGGCTTCTGGCTGGCTGTCCACAGAGCAGCACTATAGGGACTTTCTCATCCAGGATTTGCCAAGTATACTTAGTGTTATGTTTGAGAAAGATTAACAATATTTCACATCAAAGGAGAATCCTGCTGCACAGTCTTACAAGATTGTCATTCACTCCCATTATGGCTCATTTGCACAAGATTTTCATGTAATATGAGCCATTGTTTTGATGGCAGTGATTTGACATAAAGACAGGGCCAAAATGCATCTCAGAGCCTCACTCCTTCAGGCTGGGGGGTAGCTGGGGTGCAAAGAACTTGCCAGTCATAAAATGCAACTTTGTGTCAGTTATATTAAAGCCTTTATCAGGTGGAAAACCTTTGAATGAACATTGATTTGAGCAGAAAAACTAACAATGGCCGTTTTTATTATAAAGTGCTGCTTTAACTGGGCAAAAATTGGTTAACATGAAATGCAACCCTCACATGTGCAGTAATTTTGGTCAGATGCATATTCTCATGGCTTTGAAACACTGAGTTTGTTTTGTTTCCCAAAAGTTGGAGAGCCCCACACCAGGAATGACATATGAGAAATTTATTTCTCACAATATCTATAGTTGAACCTAGTAGCTTCATTTTAAGGATCAAATTTATTGTATGGGTGCTTTGCAGACACTTTAAAATGCAGATGAATTTGACTGCGGTGCAATACAACAATCTATTAAATTTACTAGAGAAGAAAAGTGTATCAAATGATTTTATTCAATTGATGATTTTATTCAATTGATGCCTTTCAGGTAATCACTTTTTAGGTAAGGTCAATTTTTATGGGTAAATAAGCATTAAACTTCATAAAGTTGCTGGAACAGCTTTTTAGTCTGATTTAAAGCCACATGTCAGATCTAGACAAAGTCTGTTGCTTTGGCTTTAATACACTGCCTGTCGGGCTTAGGTAGCAGAGAAAACTCAGCACAGGAGTTTATCCAGGATATCTCAAGCCCAATCCTGTAATTCTTGCTGAGGCCAAACTCCTATTGATTCAGACAAAGACTGCAGGATGCCCATTCTTTCTCACCCAGCTAAAGGCCTTAGGTACAATTATGCAAGTTAAACACAAAATTTCAGCTGTAACTGTAAGTTTCCTGGGTTTCTGCGGGTGAGGCATGGTGGTTCTTTTTCCAGCAGTGGGGGGCTGAGGAGGGGGAAAGAAAGTTATTAAAAACGTGACTGCAGGAGAAGATGTAGCACATTATATAGAGGTTTAGAAAACAATTTACTTCAGAGAACTAACAGTGTCTTTAAAGCTGCTATTTATGTGTGTATAATACTAATACATGTATACGCAAAGCTCTGAGGAAAAGTTCTTGTGCAAAAGATAATTTTAAGATGTAAATGGTATGTTCCCCTTTCTGTTTTTGTGGGTAAAATTAGTTATTACTTTGTTATGGAAAAGACACCTGAAACAATTGGTTATAAACTGCAAAATATATTCTAGAAAAAAATGTTGAAGAATAACACTGCAGTGATATGTTTCAAATTGTTTTCACACTTCTTATTGCAGATTACACTTGAATACATCTGGTGTGCTTTTAAAATAACAATAGCTAAAATACCCCTATATGAAAATGTGTGATTGAAGGAACTTTGTGGCTGGGTTATAAAGTCTTGGTAAATGGACTGTAAAGTGGAAACTGAAAAACATTTCACTTGGGTGATGATAGCTGGCATCTTCCTTCTAGTCTGTCCTGAAAAGGATTTATTTCAGGAAACTCATCACATACTGTAGAAGGTAGCATCTATATGTCAGCAATTACACTGGCATTTCATGGAAAGCTTAAAGTATAAACGTTAAACTATTAGATCAATGTTTTTATCCCTCATCAGGAAATGCTCGCAAAATACATGAACAACAGCGCCCTCTGCATCTGAAAACCCTCCGGTTATTAAGACCAGACAACTTGCGGAAGGGAGCCTTTTAATTTCAATTACTGTTGTTTTCAGATGCTGGTAGGTATAGCTGTGGGAGCGGGGGAGGGGTGAGAATATCTGGATATATTTTTAGGGGATATGTAACTTTTCAATATTACCTCATAGCTTCAGCACCCTTAGGTACAAAAATTACAGTAATATATATTTTAAAGTTATCTAGAACAAATAGGCATAAAATAGCAGTAAAGATGTTGCACTTTTGCATTCCCTTCAGCATAATTTAGATCCACAGTGACTCATTAACAGTGAAGCATATCACAGTCTGGAGTTTTGTTTTAGTACAGGTTGGCTGTATTACTTTAATGATTTTCGCTCTTCAAGTATTAGATATAGAATCAGAACTATCTGTTTCTTTTAGTGCTTAAAGACATATTCTGGGGAGTTTCCAGAAAGCAGTGGCAAAGCCAGGGACTGATGCATGACAGATTTTCAGGATTTGTTAAACATAATGTTGCATTTTAGGTTGGAGAACTAACTATTTCTGCAAGGCCTAAAATAGAATTTTGCAAGCAAGTAATTATTAAAAAAAATGGATTAATTTGAAATGTGTTTATGCTCCTACAATCACAGATGGAAGAAAATGGTCCTGTGTGAAAAGTTGTTGCATAATATTTCTTGATGATCAAAAAGAACAAAAATTAATCCCTATTTGCTATTTATACAAGCAATTAGTACAGCTGAGATGCTAATTAAGCTTATAATGTTCTTTGCTTATTCCTATAAAAGGCAGAAGTTGAGCTGTACAAAAAAAATCACAGTGTAAACATTGTACTTATTTTAAATTAAATATAGCAATTTTAGATATTTTCCGCTGACAATTTATTTCTTCAAACTAGAAGCAGTAAAATACTAGAGTTATATATGTATATAATATATATCCATGAAGTATAAGAAGGTAGCAGGATTTTTTTTTAATATATTTTTCCAGTTCTTTGGTAGGGATAATTTAATTCTCCTCTGCTATTTCTCATGAGTTCCCTAGTCAATAATTCCTTATATTTAATACAAAAGTAGCTCCTAATAACAAGTTTTGTGCCTGAAATATGAGTTTTAGAATTGTTATTTCAGGGTTATTTCTACATGGAGTGTAGTTTATGGATTGAAGGAAAATAATGAGTGAGTTGTATGGAAACTATTATAAAGGACTAATTTCATAAAATTAAAGTAGTAAAATTAATATCAAAGAATGATATTCTATTGCTTAAATAGATCTATATTTACAACATGATATTAACATGACAAAATATACTTTTAAAATTTACTCATTTAAGAAAGACATACTGTTTTTGTCACAGCAGTTAAGGGGAACTAAAAGTCTAAAATCATGTAATTTATGCATAACATCAAATACTTTTAAAAGAAATTCAAAGAAGGCACATCTGAACATTAAAGTAATCTGGGATTATTTACATGAAAGGAGTTTAACAATCAGAAAGCAATAGTTCTTTGTTATATTTCTATTTTTAAGCAGTTTAAGATGCTGTTTGGAAAGATATGAAGTCTCATGAAATTCTCAAAGACAAAGCACTAATGGCCCTTGGTATCACTGTGTTCATTTTAAGAGCAAATTAAAAGAGTGAAAGAATGGTGCAAATAATTGTTTCATATGTTCTTTGCTTGTGACTGCTGTAATCATCCAGGCTGATTTACAAATGTAGACTTGAAGGTTTCTAAGCTTCCTGCAGTGTAGAAGACTGTTACTTTGGCACTCATACTCATGCCCTTGTAATCACCACTCAAAACTGTGCCCTGGTACTTCCAATTCCCAGTCTCTTGATTGAACACCTCATTCTGTGCTAACAAGGTGTCCAAGGTATTTGAACAGGAGCTGCAGTCAGAAAATTGTTAATGGTTTCGCTCATTAAGAGTTGCTGCACTAGTTTTGGCAATTTGGTAACTGTCTAAATTGCAAGTTGATTTTTTCCTTCATTTTAAAGAATGGTGCTAAAATTTGAGACCAGGAACACTAACAGCTACAAAACCCCAGAACGGTGCTTAAATCACTCTATTTGTATTAAAGCAGGGGGTTTTCATAACAGAAAGGGTATTATTTTATTTTTGAGGTTGTATTCTAAAATTATTGAGAAATGCAAACCCAAATATTAAATGGAAACCTAAAGACAGAAAATGTGTAAGAAGGGAATAGTAAACTGTAAAACAGCCTGAAATCTTGAAGAAATTATTTAGAAACAAAAGCTAATGTTAAAACTGCAAACAAAAAAGTAAAAAAAAATTGCCTTGGGCCTGGATGTACTTTTTTGGTAATTAGGATGAAATTCTTTAAAATAAAAGGATTTCTAGTTTTAGGAAGCTGTAGTATATGTACATGAAAACAGGCCCTAGGAATCTTAAATATTTTTTGCTACAATGCAAGCAAAGAAGAAAGCAAGCCAAGATCGATGGACCTGATCCTGCAATCCATACTCAAATAAGAATCTTTTCCTTTTTCACTTGCCTATCTTCCACCAGTAGTGTTTATAAAGAAACGTATTCCCTGCAAAAAAGCAATTAAAAATTATTAAAATCCATTAAAAAATGGCATGTAAGGGATTTTTCAAGTTGTGTTCTCCGTCATCTGGGATCGCTGAGTTACTTTGTTGAGCTATGGAATATTAAAGCAGGGAGTAAGTTCTGTTTTCAGACAATAATTTACACCTGAAAAAAATTCTCTGATTTCTCTGAGACAAGAATTCTCCCCATGGAAATTTAATTTTTGGAGTGGAAAGAAAGAACTTTTCCAAAAAGAGGTGGAAAAGAATGGTTTGAAGTTTTTTATTTAATCCACTAAAGGCTTAAGCCATCCCTAAAAACTTGCAATTTACTCATTTAAAAGGGAGGTTAGAATTCAGTGTGTCACCCTCCACTGCATCTTTTGGCCAGGTTTTGTGGTTTTTCAATTACATATAACTATCTTTAAAAATGCTCTTTTTTTTTTCCTGTGGCTGCGGAAGATGCATGCACAAATGAAGGGAAGTTATAAAGGAAACGCTAACACTGGCCACACAGAAAGCATTATCAAAAGCACACTATAAACAAACTGAGAAGAGATCTTTTATTTTTCCTGTTCTTCTTCCATTAATTTTAAATATTCTTTGTAACTTTAGAAGGCAAACTACTTTTGGCGAAAGTGTGGGTAATATACATGTGGGAGGTGGTTTGAGTTAGTTCTTTACTGAACAAGCATGCACTTTAATAAAAATCATATAGGAAAATGTAAAAATCATTTTATATTTTGCCAGATTTGAAATACTATTTGCCTTTACAGAAATATTCTAACCAGGAGGCAATAATAATCTTATTTTGTTCAAGCAGAATCTCTCTCATGCAACTCCTTTAACCAATGCTCTTTCATAAAGTTATGCTAGCCAAATAATTTGTCTCTCAGCTAGCTGGGACATCTCTCCAAGGTACACAGACCTTTTGCATGACATAAAAAAAAAAGTGCAAGCAAGAGAGCAAAATGAAAACATTATTTACAATGCTGGTATAGTTTGCTTAGAATTATGCTGTGAGCATGGTAATATGAGCTGCTGAACAGAACATACTTTTTGAAGATTATAGGAGCGCAGCACATCTCTGTGTTTTATGTTCATTCATTCATTCACTCACTCATATCTTTATTTAGAATCATGCTTTGAAAAATTTTTAGTATTTGTATTTCATCAAGAATGGATATTATGGTGATGTCTAAAAAGCAAAGGGGCTGTTAATACGGGCTATGTATAATTTTTCTCTTGTGTGTCCATGTTACTCTTCTCTGACTGCAGTTGCAGAGGGAGTGGTTAAACACTTTTTTGAAGGAAAATCTCTTTGATATGTGATCTGTGTATTTCTGAACTAGACAGTGGATTTGTTTTTTTCTTTTAGTAGTTATGTCATTCCTCTGGCAAAGATAAAAACTCATCTCTATAAATTGAAAACTTTTTGAACTGGAAGTTGAATGCAGACCATGACTTTTTCCATAGAAAAATTACAGAAATAATGGCCCCTTGCTGTGGAGGCATTTTTTTTGTTTTTCATGAATCAGGCACAATGTTATTTAAATTAATTCTGGTCTCATCACCCTAATAGAATATCATTACTGATCTTTATAAAAAATATTAAAAATCAGCACTGTGTGTATGTAATAGCAAAAGCTGTTTGACCAACTTCCCCAAACAATTTTTCCTTTATTGAAAAACAAGACTACTGATGACAGTGCACATACTTCATGCATTTCACACATTATCTTTTTATGTTAATTGCATGGATCAAAAGTACTAACTATTCTATTGCTTCATGATCAATAGTGGCTAATTTATTTACTGTCTTTTGAAAGCAGTCATTAAATAAAAAGTCAGGAGAAACTTCATGGAAAAGAAGCTCTGTAAATATTTCCATGTAATTAAAAAATATATGACAAAATATAAGTATTACCTCACAAACTTAGTCAACAGCTATGCACCGCCTAAAGGGTTTTGCTCTTCTGACTGCATCCATGATGTAATTTGTACTCATGTATGTTTATATCGACTGCAAGGAAACAGATGTAATTTCTCCATGACTGTGCTGCCTGACAGAATACAGAACCTCAGCAACCACAACTACTGCATTTGTAGTGCAAATACTTACATAAATGTGGATATTTTACTAATAATTTGCTTCCCCGTCCCTGACACTGACACTTCTGTACTTCTCTGATTCCTATTCAGAATATGTGTAATGTCCTAAAATAAGGACCCTTCTTCCCCTGAGTTTTCTGGATGGGTCCCTTTGCCAAGGGAGGAGAAAGCCTGGGACTGCATGAATCACTGGATCCATCCTAGATATAGCACACTTTCCAGATGCCCTTCCTCCTAGTTAGTGTGCATGGACTTCCTATAAAGCTCATCTCTGCCTTGATCAGGTGGGAGGCAGACTTTGGTGGTCCCTGGCCTATCCTGCCCTGTGAAAAGTTATTAATCTAAAGTTAGGGCAGAAGTTGCACTTTAAAGACAGTTGAGAATGGTGCCTTACTTAAAAAATGAATACAGCGGCTGAAAGATAGTTATTGTGCTATCCAAGCACTGCCAAACGATATGACATTCTTTCTGACATCCACCAGTTCTACAGAAATTTGTCACTGACCAGAGCAGAAAGAGAACTGAGGTCTTCAGAGGCTCCACTCATCTGCTCATCCTACAGCTCAAGAGCGTGCTCTTCCCAGCCATCTCTGTCAGTGGCAAGTGTGCTGAGAAGGGAACATGTTTCCCAGGCACTGGAACAAAGGAGAAGGGACAATGGGGCTGGGATGAAGGTGAGGATGAGAGAGCTTCTTGACAATAAGAAGAAGCACCTATTAAAACTTTTCCATGCCTCTTTTGCAGCACATAATAAAAAGGGCTGAGGAGAGTAGTGAGGTGGAGAATTTCAGTGAGGAGTAGTTGGTTGCAATATGCCCAAGTCCATTCCTTAATAAGAACCTATACTAAGCATTTAGGTTCAGCATTATCCTCACTGTCACTACACAGTGATGTAAATTGATAGTTCCAGAGCTCCCTTTATTCCAGTATCAGGTTTCTCTGCACTTCCTGTCTTACTCATCACTTTGTATCTTATGGTGCGTACACAACACGCAGCATGTGCTCTGTGAAAATGGATCACACAAGATGATGTGGATTTAAATAGGTGCAGTGACTTTTTCAACCTTTGATGGGTTCTCCTTGGCTGTGTCCAAACCCTGCATTTTCCAGCTGGTGTTAATGGTGGTAATGGAATTAGTTGCCGAGGAAAAAATCTTACATGAATCAGAATGCAGTTCTGTGTTTTCCATGTTGGTTGTTTATTCCAAATGGTTTTTTTCTTCATAATATTGATGATGTGGGCATGATATTGCAGCATAGGAGCACCTAGTCTACCATGAGTCTTCATAAAAACCTTTACAACAACTTGCTGAGACATAACAATTTCTTTAATTCAGACCAAGGTGACTAACAAGTTTAATGTAATATACAACGAATTATCCTTATAGAACTGAAAAGTCACCAGTTCAGTACATAGGATATAGCCCAGCACTGTTATGGTCCATTGTTTTTTTCCCTGTGTAGTTATTAAACCATGTACATTTTACACGAGCAAGGTCTTTCCCAATCTCTGATGAGCCTGTCTTCAAACTTAGGAGAAAAAGAGCTATGGGTCTTTTGGAAGCTTTTGGAGAGTCAGGGCCAGTTCATCTTTACAGCCAAGCTTTATTGGCTGTCAGAGTGATGATTATCAGTATAATGATTTGCTACAATCAGATGAAAGTAGGTTCACAGTGGTGTGGCAGTGGTGCCATCCAAGAGGACCCTGAAGTCCTCAGGGATCCACATTCCTTTCCTCAGTTCCCTGTTCAGATCAGAGTGGGACCATTGCCTTTCTGATGAATATCTATCTACCAGAAGGGCTTAGTGCAAATGTTCTGGAGAGAGCAGGGGAGTCAAGGATGTCTTTGATATTGATGAATGTGCTGACTGAAAATATGAGGAATTTTACTGACTTTCCTGGTTGCTTCTTAAGGCACTTTTATTGTTCCTTAGTTCTATGTGTCTACGTTCTTAACATTACTCTGTCCTAGTCTTAATCAGTATCTATTTTTGGTTAAAAATGTGCCACACTTTCCTCTGATGTAGCAAACCAGAGCTTGAGTATTAACTAGAGCTCCCTGCCTGCTTTTGGTTTTCCCAAAGTACACTTAAACAAACACTACACCAGTGTTTGTACCTTGGTGCTGCTGTGTGCATACCATGAGTCTTTGGACTTCCCCAAAAAAGGTGAGCTTGGTACTAGTCTTGGGAAGCAGTTGTATTGGTCACTGTTATGGAGAGCAAAGGAAAGGCCATGATGCTGGGGCACATAATGCTGATGACATGGAAAGCCAGCTCTGAGGAAGGGATAGGGTAGTTTCTGCCTCTGTCTTCTTTACTGCGTCAGCATCAGCAGGTACAGGTAAGCCTCTTGGCCCATGTCTTCCTTCATTGCTCTCCTCTGCTTTTGAACTGCTCCATTTTCTGGAATAAGCCCTGTTTATGCTGCTGAACTGCCTTGAACAGAACCCACCTGTTCTCCCTATTGAATGTGACCTAAAAATATTCAGTAAGCCTGAAATCTTAGTGCTAAGATGGTGTATAATTTGCTTTAAATCAAAATCTGGTTTGCCACTCCAATGGTAGGCAATGGGGTTAAAGAAGAGCATGGCCCCGAGCATGATTACCACCTTTTCACTTATGTGGAGTGCAGTTTGAGGAGGACCACTGCCATGCCTCCAATGATGGCTGTGTCTTCAAGGTCTCGATGAGCCCTAAGTTCTTGGAGTTTATTCCTGATGCATGACATGAAAACTGCAGAGTTAGAGGTCATTAACCAAAGATCAGTTGTTTCTAATGTTGCATTACAATGCTCTAGCTGTCTAGTACAGAGGACAAAATCATCACTGTTTTTACTTACTTTCACAGTTTAAGTGGTCACAGTGTTCCAATTTTTCCTCTTGATACTCTGTTGATATTTTTATTTACTATCACAATCACTGCTAATTATACCCTGCTTCTCACCATGCCCTTGTGTGCTACCTCTCGTTAATGTATATACCCTTCAAATTCCACTACTTGCAAGTCTACCTTTGCCCAACATGTACCTAAGAGTTTTAAATATGTTTTCTCATTGTTGGGAAATAGAGTAACAGAAAACTGTGAAATAATCTGTCTTTATCTGAAATCAGTGGCAGAGCTCCCAACTGTAGTTAGCTAATGTCTCTTGTTGATTTCTTCTTCTGGTAATATAAATGACGTGTTTTCATCATTGGATTCTCTTTTGTGAGGATGGTTTTATATGTTATAGTTGAAAGTAATAAAAAAGGCGACAATATAATTTAGGAAAAGTGTGACTATGTGGGTACAGAAAGTGTCTGAATTTTTTCAATCTCAAGAAGAAATAAACCTGGAATACATTTATTGGTGCATCCTAGATAAGCAATTTCTATTGTGATGTGTTCTCTCCGAGACTGTACTATGGAAAATTGAGAATAATGGGCCGTGTCATGCCTTCAGTCCATGTGCAGAACTCACACTGATGTCAATAGGAACTCCCTTCACAAAACTGAGGCCTATATATGACCCATAGAGTCACTACTAGATCTTTCCCATACATAACTCCAAAATTAATGGAGCCCTGTAATCCATTTTGAGATCTAATGAAATACACCACGATTTAAATTGCAATTAAACACAGAGATGTCAATAGTCATTGATGAGTTTCCACATGAAGACAGTAACATTCCTGCTACAAACTTAGAGCTTTTGAAGGGCAATGGCTCATAGACTCTAAAACCAAATTTAGTCAGAATGCTATTGATTAAACATCTCAGGAGCCTTAAACATGTGAATTATATCTTTATTTGTAAGACATAAATTGTACATCCAAGACTCCATTCTAGAAAGATCGCAGAATCCCATATGGTAAAAATTGGCATTCTTAATGGCCTTGCATTTAAAAATAAAAAGCCATAACATTGTTAACTTATGCTTTTATAGCAGGGGGAGGTTGGAAGGCTGTAGAGTTCAAGTGATTCATAAAGATATCTATTTAAAGTTCATATACTTGATGATGTTTCATGTGTCCATGGCTTTTTAAATTATTTAACGTGATAAACTATTCTCGGGTGGTGTTTGTGTGAGAAATGTCACGAAATAATTAGAGCCTGTGTATTCCATAGCACAGAGAGACCAAGTTTCATTACAACAGTGTTTAAATTCAACATCAGAACTTTTGAATCCCGCAGTAATATTAATCTTCTAGTGCTCTGAAATATTTCATTCCCTGCTTCCTACCCTCATAAAAATACACACAGAGCTGTGGCTTATCTTTGAAATTAACAATTGACATAAAATATGAGGACTATTATTTTTAACTGTGTTTCAAGGAAGTGTTTCCCAGTATGCTTACTTGGCAGAACATTTCTGGTCTTTAGGCAGGAGCTCCCGTTACTCTGTCCAGAAGTTGCCCTCCCTGTCTGCTCTCACCCTGCTGACCCCTGCTTGCCAGGGCCTTGTACATCAAGCCCACACCTTCTGCCAGCACCCAACTGCTGTGAACTGACTTTCTCATTTCTCCAAACAGTAGCTCACCCTCCTATTTTGTATACTTCTGCAAAATAATAAAGATGTCATTATACACTGTAATGTAATTATCTCTTCCCTGGATAAGACAGGTGCTGGCCAGTATGCTGGAGACTCAAGGCTTCAGGAAATCCACAGTGTCCTGGAGATGTGCAGTTTTCCAGTGAAGGAAAAGCAGAGTTTCTTGGCCTCCAGCTGAATTAAATGAGGAAGCCATTCTCCTAAGACTCTCTGCAAACTCTGGCAGAACCCAAAATTTCACTTGCTTTTGAGACTTTTTTTTAATTATATGGGCTAGACATTATATTTGTTCTTTTTATAAATAAAACAGGGTATGTTAGAGTGATATGACTAAAATGTGAAGTATGGAATACATTTCTTATTACCACAAGGACCGCAACATTTATAAAAGAACCTCACAAAACCAAACCAAAACAAACCCAATCACATTGAAAAGCCCAAGAGAATTTAAGATTAGTAATGTTACCATTGAAAGTTTGAGGAGTGTTGAAATTGATCAAATTATTTTTTTTCTTTCCTTTTTTTTAAGCCTTCTACAGTACTGTGGTTATTTTAATAGTTACTTTGCAAGAAAGCTTATCTATCAGTAGGTTTAGCAGCTATTTTATGATGTTCTCACAAAGAACTGAGGCACTGACACTAATTAAAAATTACAGAGGTCTCATTTACTCCACTGTAACACTTCCATTTACTATCCCGCCTTAACCGGGAGACAGACACTTTGCGTCTGCATCGCTCCTTTGTGCTGAAGTTTATCTCTAGACAACATATAAACACACTCCCTGGAAACTATTTAAGCCAGGAGTACATCTAAAACCTGTTTTTTCTTATTGTTTCCTGACTTTTGGACACTAACCAAGACCAGAGAATTCTTAAATCCTACAAATGATTTCAGCCATCTGTAAGTTATAAAAGAACTCTGTTCAACCTGTAATACCTGATCTGATTTCTGTTCCTATCATGCATGGGCTGCTGCACTGTTGAGACCTTTTTGGTCTGAAATAGGTTTTGGGGCTTTTTTTCTTCCTTTGTCTGCATTTTCAGCTTATACCTTCTCTATTAGAATGGTCTGAGATGACAAGAAAATGTCTCTGAGCTCAGTGTCCCCTACTTCCCATGCACTATATTTGAAAGGGTAGTATATGAAATGTTGGCGGTGTAGTCTGGACACTGCTGTCCCAGTAAGAACTACAGGGAAAAAGAACCAGGGACTCAAATTTATTGATTACATTTTCTTTCTTGACACTTTCTCCCTCCCCCACACAGGCTATCTTTCATCTTACCTTTCTCCTTTGATCGAGGTGCAGTCATCTGCATGCTAGAACAAACTTTTGGTCTAGTAAACAGTAAAGCTCGACTTTGGGAGATCTACTGATTTCTATTAAATGAAGCAACATTTCCTCTCCACAATCAGTGGGATTTTTTCCACAGTCAAGCTTGCTAAGAACAGTGTAAATTACATTTTTCTGGACTGAAATTCTCAGTTCCTGGACTCTTTGTCTTTTTAATCCTGTGAAAATCGTGTTATACTGTATGTCAATTTGGTCTTGTTTGTGGGTTCATGTTCCCCTCCATTAGAACAGCTTTTCTCTCTCTCTCTCTCTTTTTTTTTTTTCCTTCTTCTTGTGATATTGTTCAAAGGCTTCTTGTGATGCCTTGAAAAAAGTTATTGATTGTTAGATCATTTCTCTCATTCATTCAGATGTTTTCTGGTCCCCAGATGGAAACATCACAGCTGCGGTTCTGGAATTCACTATCGACTTTTGCCTCTGGATTATCAGACCCCCAGGCAAAAAGGCCTGAATCCAGGCACCACTTTTCCCTCTGCTGAAGCTTGAAGCTGTTATCCTTAGAGCTCAAAGAAAGTTCCAGTGACTGTATATGACCAGAGTCTGGAGCAGTAAGGTCCTATGATTGCTTTCTTTGAGCTATTCTTCTAGCGCTCCTTTTTTTTTTAGTTTCTGTATAATTTTTAAGTGCTTCAGTAGGAGCACTGCATCTTGGAGACCAGTCCGCTTTCCTGCCTCCCTTTGCTGGTGTTATTTCTGCTCTGGTCATTTGTTACAGGTTCTAGGGTTGCAATCAGTCTGACAAATAAGTATTTTTCAAACTCAGTCTTTGCTGACCAGCAGCCATCTGCTCAGACAAAGAAGAAAGTAGGAAGGATTGCTGTGTTTTAAATGTTTTTCACCCAGTCCCTCAAGGAAAACCTCTTTTTTAAATTCAAAAGGTTGTTATGATTCAAAGAAAATGCTTATTCTACAGATTGTTTCCTTTCCATTAAAGTTTATTTATACCCCCCTCCTTGTCTTAGGGTATAATTATGAATGATCTAAGCTTGTACTGAAAATCCTAAATTAAAAAATACATCTGTTGCAAGGATTCTCTCACCAGAAACCTTGAAAATTTTATCCTGTCTGTGTATCCATATATCTGTCTGTCTCTCTAGGTTTATGGCTATCCTTTATATGTTCCAGAAGTAAATGGGATTAGATTACTCGCTGTGTATTTGAAATGCTGTATACATTCATGAAAGGAATAAAACTATGTGGAAATCTGAATACATTTTATATTTATTTTTATTCACCTTTCAATCACATTTTCACTTGTTAAAAACTAAAAGGGATTAGACGGTATTGTTCTTCCCCTTCTTGGTTTAGGAATAACCATAAGTGTAAGAAAGTATTATTTAAATGCTTAAAAGAAAAGAGAACTGTAACATGAATGATATGAACTGTAACAGTGTCGATTCAAAAGCTAGGTGTTTTTCTGAAAACAAAGTGCGATTACTTTAGCCCAACTTTTCAACATACCTCAGGAAGCATCAGTGAACCACATTTATTTTTAATGAAGGCCAACTCTGTCCCAACATTTGCTTTAAATATGAGGACCAAAGAGCATCAGAAAAGGACATTATTTCTTCAGTCCTTTGAAGCTGCCTCCTGATATGTAACTCAAGGGAGGGCAACACCACACAGACAGTGGATTCATGGCAAAATCTCCACTTGGAAGAAGATATCCAGATAGCACTTTTCTCAGTTGGATTTCACCTGATTAATAATCTTATTTTTCATTTTTAAAACATTACAGAGAAATGAGTCCATTAAGATGCGGTAATGTTAATTAACATTGTCATAAGCTCTTCTTTCATTTCACTTGCATGCATTTTTGAAAAGTACATTGTGAATATATTCTTTCACCCTGCCATTTGCTTATATATCATTTCATATTAGTACTGAAAGGTTAAATGTTATAATTTATGCTAATTTTAATTTTCCCTAGTGCCATAGGCAGTACAAATTAGTCAGCAGCAATTGATTATACATCACTGACAGTATAAAACAGAACAAACGTACAGTTCTGTCAATGAAAGTCCTGTGCCAGGTTAGTAGTCATAGTTCGGTTGTTACGGTCTCCTGAGAACAGCAGTCAAACTCAAGCAATAATGATGATATGAATATTTATTTTGTGCATAGTTCTGGATCCAAGCCATTTTAATAAATAAATTTCCATGGTACTTTTGTGCCTCAAGAGGTGTGATGGAAAGGCTGTTGGCCTCTTGAAGAAATTTGCGCACAAAATAGCAGATCCAAATCTGGGCTTCGGATTCTCAAAAAAGAGACTCAAGTTGTAGCGATCGAGCAGAATTTCACCAAAGAATGTGCTTGTACAAGAACATGTATGCTACAGTTTCAGGAGAAAGAAGAAATCAAAGTGTGGCTTAGGCCATAAAAAGGCAGAAAGATTGCTCACTAGCACAGTGTCATATGTCAGCTAGTTTTATCTTACATCACCATCACAAAGAGTATCTTTGGACCTGAGGAATAATAGTCAGGTTCTCCAAGCATTTCAAACAACCAAGTTAAATATCCATGTTAATTTACACTGCTCTTAAACCCTTCCTTCCTCACAGCACAGAGAAAGCAACACGTCACCCTTGCTTAGACATCTTTGGAGAATATATTTGCTGTTACTCTTGTTTTTCCAAAACTATAATTTTCTCTACAAATCAGCTCTGGGGTAAGTTGCAGGCGCTTGTTTTTATGGATGAATAGTTCATTGCCTGGTCTGCAGCCTACCTTGTAAGATAATGAAACAGAAGAGAGAAATGAGGTCATAGAATCAGGAAGTATTTGGTACCAACTGGTATTGTAGCAACATCACAGGACATACGCTTAATTCGCAAGAAAGGCAGGCTGAGATGATTTAAAGTTCTTTGAAAGAGAAGAAAATGCCATTTGGAGGCACAAGTGACCCCTGTGGCTGTTGATAGTACGAGGACAATCAATCTGAACTGGGAAATACAGTTAAGTGTCTCAAGAACTTTTCTGTTTTGAAGTGTCCCGAGCTTGGGTATAAGCCACTACAGGCATCTTGCTAGAAAGATACTGTGAAAGGGCTGAGTTGCAGTCTTGCTGATATATCTAAGAAGACAGTCAAAGCCATGTTCCTTATGTCAGAAGGAAATGGAACATTGACAATGGTATTAGGAAATTATTGTCTAAGTGGAAGTCAAGTGGGTAACCGAATAAGACAAAGAAAATAGCACGCTTACATAAAAGATGGGAAGAAGATTCTTTCAAGGAGGACAACTGAAAATCAAATCCTCCAATAAACCTTTTTCAAAAACACTTGATAAATTTCAGTGTACGAATACTGTTGACTTTTAGTTGGAAGCCAGTTTGGGTGGTTTCAACACTCTAACTGCAATGGCCATTCTTGCTGATTTTTATGTGTCCAAAACTTATGTTCAATGTTACTGCAATAAAGCTTTAAATAGAAAAAGGAATTTAGCTTGTCCACACATCAGTTTGCATTACAGTATGATTTTGATAGGGACATATTAGTGAATAAATCCAATGTAGTAGTAGAAGACTAGAATACTAATTTTCAAATACAGTGCTTTAATTTAAAGAAGACACCATTTTTTTTTTTTTCAGGTGGCTATTGTTTTTTGACTTAGAATTAGTGAAACACAGGCTGGTTACTTTAACCCAGATGGTTTCTTCCCCACCCATAAAGACTGGTTACTTTAGCACAGATGTCTCTTTTCCTTCCATAAGGCATATTACTAGGAAAACAAAGATTCACATTTAAGCAATAAATAATATCTACCACCCCTATTGACTTAGATATGTCCAAATCCACAACCACAGCTAAAAGTTACTTTAAGAGTGGTGGACCACAACTTATAGTTCTTTCATTTTGCTTTCTTTTTAAAAGATTTGACTTTGTTGACATTTTTTACTCTGTTTCAATTGATCTTTATTAAAAAAGAATAAGGATGGAGCAGACTGACAATTTTATTTGACAGATGATTAATATCTTGCTTAGATCTGTCCTGAAGTGTAACCACAGAGTATTTGATAAGGAAGGGATAAAATATGGTTTGCAGGCATTTGAGAGTTTAAGGGACATAAAATGGCTCAATGGCAATCTTAAAAATGCAAGGTAGAGAACCACAAGGCCATGTTAACACTTTATCAGTGCCCTTTCATCCCAAGGTTATTCTGACTTCTCTGATTGTCCTTGGCTCATGGTGGTGGATGAGTGTCCCTTGATACATGTGCAGAAAGGTCTCTTTATGAACAGGTACCCCCTTTTGTGCATAGGATAGTGGCTCAGCCTCATTTCACAAAGTTTCCAGACTAGCCTTGGAGCACCAAGTCTGGGGTCTGATGTCATCACAGGGCTTTTGCGACTTGCTTAGGGTCCTTTGGGCTAGGCTACATTTCCTTGCCATAAGGAAGCTGTTCTCCCATTTCCTGTCTAACATGATGCCGTAATGGATTCCTTGCAACAGAAGCTCCCCACACTTCCAGTTCTTCGCTTTTTCCAGAAGGAGAGTGGTCTGGTCCATGCCAAGCTTGGGTGCAATTGAAAACAAAATTCTTCTATTATAACAATTTTTCTCAGTCTTCTCAACCCTGTCCAAATTTTACCACTGCAGGGAAAAGTTGGTCATAAGAATTTATATTATGTTTATTTAATTACTAATTTCTGTAAAAGAAAAATTAATTCTGTTACTTGTGGTGATGCTTCGTGCCAGCAATAACATTTAGCATATATGGCTTAACACAATAGAGCATTTTTAAAGGACCTTTTCCTAAAATTTAATTTTAGATTTGGGACTAAGGAGCATTTAACTTACCTTCAGGAGGATATTTTGAATAAAAATAAAAAGAAACTGCCTTACTAGAATATTAACCATGCTTGACTGATATTAACCATATGAAAAAATGTGTGGGACACATAAACTTCACATAAGAACTACAGTTAAGCCCACTCATATTTTTGTTTCAAAATGGATGTCCAAACTTTAAAAGTCTGTATGTTATTCTTCTTAAAATTCTAATGTATTTTTGGAGACTGAGTTCCTACTGTTTGAGATAATGAACACCTCATGGATGGCAGGGAAAAAAAAATCAACTTTCCTTAATGCTACTGTTGGCCAAAGGGAAAGTGAAAAATTTTATAACAAGATATCCTCTGTACTAGAACTGCACTTTTCCCCCCATCCCTGGATGCAGAAAGAAATGTTTCAGGGTATCCTTCTTGTTTTTGCCCACTGTTTTCTTCCCCTATACCCTGGAGGTTTGCCCTAGGGTGCCATAAGGCTGAGGAAGCCACTACAAATAGCTGTTTTCTCCCTGAGCACCAGAGAGCAAGGTCTGACGAAAGTCAATGACACGGCTCCTCTCAACTCCACTGGGTGCTGGATGCTGCCCAAGCAATTGATCTAGGACATACTGCCTGATAGAGCCCGTTGAAACTGGGGACAACACACATAACCGGTGTAATACTGGTCTGACAGCCCCTTAGAGCACATTGTACCGTCACCCCAGGATATACTCTGTCTTGTTAGCTGTCCTGTATTGTCTTCTGTAAATACAGTGAGTAATACAAAAAACAGTTACTAATGAGGCTTAGAGTTTTCCTTCAAATGATCGCCTTGCATATTTGCATGCTTGTGGTTTGCTGCCATTATATGCACCGTTTTTTTGGCCTATCTCATTCATTCATGCTCTCTGGTAAACACACTCCTTTGAGAGCACTGCAGATAATTTTGTTTTCTCTGTTTTTGCATGATGCTTTCCTAGTTATGTGCCAGTTGTCTTAGAAATGCTGGTTTAATTGGCTGAGTAGTCAGAGGGGTTTTTAGAGCTGCAGGCTCTAAAACTGGCACGTGCATTTTGTGTGTGTCTGAGGGTGAACGTGATGCCCAAAGACAGACTGTTTTAAACCTTGGTGATTGGCACGATACTCCCCCGAAAGTCAGAGGTTACATTTCAAGGACCCGCTTCGCTCCTTGGGTTGCCGACCCCTGGTGATAGGAAGTCTGCTTGGAGCAAGGTCACAGCAGCATGAACCACCTGCCCATCGCCTGGTGCCAGGGGCCGGGAGCCAGGCAACCATGTGCCAAAACTGCGAGATGCAGGAGGAGAGCAGGAGGGGAGAGGCTCAGGCAGAGGCTGTTGCAGCCCTGCCCCTGGACAGCCTCCACTGGCTGTGATCCCAGGGGGTCAGGATGAGGTTTGCAGAACCACCTTTCATCTTTGCTGGACTTGCTGCAAGAGGCTGATGGCTCAACGGTTGCAGCTTCCTGCATAGGTGAATTCACTCTCTTTAGGGGCCTGGTTGTAGCGAGGTATATGGCATATCGTAAGCACAGGCTTAAGCTCTTGAGGATTAAGCAAAAAAATAGATAAGATTCACAAATAGCCTCAGAGGAGCTAACAGCCATCTGAACCTGATATTGATGGCACAACTGGCTAGGAGTTGCTAATGTAGAAGGGGGGTGACTTCCATCCTGTCCGAAGGTGACCATCAGCCAACCCATGGGTAGCACATCCTACCGCTCAGTGTTTTAGGGACAAAGCTGTAACCTAGCACAGGAACTGTTTCTGCGGAGTTCCCAGTTGCTCCTTCTGTCCAGGAAGGAAGAGGACTTTACACTCTATGGTAAATGACACAGATGGAGTGCAAATATTTGAAGAATCAGCTTCAGCTGTGACAAATCTAGGTTAGCTTAGAAATAGCTACAGGTCAAGCATTTCTCTTATCATTATACCTCATTTTTTGTTGATATATAATTGCTAATCTTAATTATTTGACCTGAAATGTGAATGGACATTTAGAATGGCAGAACTATGTAAATATTACACAATGGCACGTTCCAGAATAAATTACCAGAGGAGTTATTCTTTAGAAATACTAGCTGTAATATATTGCCACCCAGCTCATGAGACAACTGCAAGAAGCATGCATGTCTTTACTTAAGAATAAGTTTCTTCAAAGAACTTTAGCTTTCATTTAAGATCAGAAAACCTGTATATCTATAAGAATGTATGTGTAAAATGCATTTTACTCTTTGAAGCAGAAAGCTTTTAAGAGACTTAATTGATTCTGGTTTTAACATGGATGATAATATTTGTACATTAGTTTCATGTACTCCAGGTGACATACTGACTTTATTTAGGAGCTTCTCTGCTTATGTGAGTCAAGTTTCTATAGATGTGCTGATATAACTCTGCTGAGATACCTTTTTGCTGGTATCTCTGCTGAGATACCAGATTGCTTTTTTTATGACTTTGAATATTTATTTGAAGTTTTCATTTCAAGATATTTTGGTGGAGGTGTTTTTTTTGTTTTTTTTTTTTTTGTTTCCTGATGTAAAAGGGTTTGCTTCCCCCATCTGGCCATGTATCCGTTGTGTCAATTTCTACAACTCTGTTGCTCTAAAAAAGATCATAGACTCATGTGGTTGAAGTAATCTGCGTCTCAGCCACTTACTGAAATAGCTTCAGTCATCCAAATACAAACCTACTCCATCCTCTTTGGTGTTCCATCCCCAAACCAGATTTTGCTGCCAGTCCTTTCATAAATCCATTCCCAGTTTACACTTGTAATTCTCTTCCTTGCATTATTTCCTATGTTTCCTCTCTACCCATGATCTTTTCCATGACCCCATGGATCTCTTGCCTTCCCCAGGCTGAAGTATTTCCCACAGCTCTTCCTAAGTGGCCGTGTGGAAGTGAAAACCGTGAGGCACATCTGAGCACCAGCCCTGCCCTCAACACCTTCTTACATTTGTAGGCATAGTATCTAAATGACCTTTAAACAAAGAATTTCAGAACTATAAAAGCATTTAGGAAGAAAGCAGCAAGCCAAATAAGTTTACAGTTGATATCTCCAAAAGAAATATCTGTTTGTTTCTTGAGTGACCAAAGGCGAATTCTTACATGTGTTCAGAACATGCTTCAGACTAATGTTCAAGGCTGCTAGAATGAACTTTCATTTCAGTACCCTTAATAATGGATCCCAATTTATTGCTAGTACTAATATAGCACCTTTGGTTTTATTAGAAAGGAAACTGAACTTCTTTTTTTTTTTTAAGTAGATGTTGCAGCATTGCACTTTAGGCTGCTCATATCTTCAAATTTTAGAAGCTTCAATAAATAGCTGTTACCTGGAGAAGACTTTTCTCACAGGGTGTTCACTAGTGCTCACTTGGAGCAGACTTCCAATTAGTAGCAAAATTAATAAGTTTAGAAAAGAGTCAGAAAAATAGACATACTGGAGTGTGTAAGAGCATTAAATACAAACAATAGGAGACAGCACTGGTCAAAATGATCCTGGAGCGTAGCAACAGGCCACTTGGGTTATGCCTGTTCCTGTGGGTTTGGGAACATGGCTAGGCTGCACCCGGCCCTTTGCAGAGGAGAGAAAGAGCTAATCAGTGTCCTCTTGCTTGGGAGAAAATAATAAGAAAGGCTAACAAGGAGCTGCCAACTCTCCAGCTAGATCCCCAGTCTGGGGTCCCAGATAAGCCATGGAGCACGGCTTTAGTCCCCAAGTACTAGCAAATCGCTGCACAGGAGTACAATTTCTCTTGCCTTGCTGGATGCATATGAGAAACCTGGCCCCAGGAGTCAATCTGAATTAATGGGGGCTGGGAGCCTGGGGGACTGTTTAGAATATTTAAAAGAAATACTACAATCCAGTTTTTGCTTCTTGGAATGAGTGTGTGGCCACCTAGAAGAGAAATGTTTGTATGTTTTGTGAGTGTAAATGACATTGCACAGAAAAACAGTTGTGCTCCTTACACACTGCCCCTCTGTATGCTTCAGCAATTTTTCACTCATCTAGACAGTAGTGCAATTTCGAACTTTCCCAGGGTATCAATAACAGCCACTCTTCACTTTTTGTAATATGTTCAAAGCTGTCTTAATAAGCACACGTATGATGCATCACAGAGTATGTCTTACTGTTCTGCATCCTTCCCCATGACACCCCTCCTTGGAGAGGGAAGATAATTTCAGTACGCTAACCACACAGGGAATACAAACACCCATTTAATGGATGTCACACAAAGCCACAGTATAGGTGAAAGCATTCCACACTTCCTGTGAGTAAAGAGAACATGAATGGGAAACTTCCTCAAGGGTCAGTTTGCTGGAGTGTGAGCAGAAGCTCTAAAAAGATCTCTCACGTCCACAGGCAATGCTCCAGCATGCAGATGAAGTGAGATCTGACATTCTTATAATGCAACAGTTGATGATTTGTTGATTAAATACCACATTTGAATTTATTTATAAAACAGAAGGCATATTTTATAATATTTTTCTAACCTCTCCTTCTGGCAACAAATCTAGCTTATATTCACTGAAGTTATCTTTCTGTGATAATACAAACAGAGGCAAAGAATATTGATTTTGGTGGGGTGTTGAGATATAACCATCTGCTTGCCAAGCATGAATACTTTCAATTAATTTCCAGTAGAACCTAAAAAAAGCCATCAAAACAGTCACTCTTGGCTGTGACAGGAAGCTTTTATTGGAGACATTTTAAAAGAACACAATTGCAAGGTGTTTTCCACTTGCTTTCCAAACACTTATCCATCCAAAAAATGAGCATAATTTTGAATGGCTTCCTTGCACCATCTACAGGATTTGGTAGGACATTTTGGAGGTCATGATTTTAAAGCCAGAAATAAGTCCTTACCTCAGAAGCAGTGCCAACAGAGGCATCAAACAGAGAAGAAAGGTCACTGTCCTACTTGAGAAGTTAGGTGCAGTGCAAAGGAAATTTGTGTATATGAAACAGTAAAGAGTCACAAGTACGCATCTCTCCACAGCAAGATGGCTGTGCCTGATTCTATTCTATATCCTGGAAACAGTGGAGCTACTACAAGAAGACAACAAAGATAGCCAAAACTACTCCCTCCTACCTTAGAAATGAAAATGAACTGCACTGCTGCCAGCCTCCTCCTGTAACTGAAATCACTGTCAATAATTTAGCACTGAGATTTGGAAGTAAAAATTTGGACCATCGTAGAGAGATTTTTTGCATTTCCATTTTACAAATGCTCCATATTGTTTTTCCTATTTTTTTTCAAATGTGATTTTATTTTTTTCCCAGCAAGTGCTGTCATCTTGTATTTTATATCATTCTCCTACAGTGAGGGAGGTACATCTTTTCAGTGTATAGCTGAGCAAAACGGCCTGTGGAAGATGTAGGGTAATATAAAACTCTACAGCATACACTGCTTCACCAGGGAAAGGAAGCTTGTCACTTTATTCAATAAAAGACATGGAAATACCATGAGATTTTTTTCCCCCTCCAATTGGGCCCCAAATGTTCTCATGCTATACTTGTAATGTGCATTACTAGCTGATTAGAAGTGACATCAATTAGTCACATGTCTGTGTTTCTGATGGAAATAAAAATGAGCTTCTGTACACAAAAATCTCAAATTCATCTCTACATTGCCTAGGGATTTTTTTCTCCTGCAATATCAGTTATCGGTTTAATACAATATTGTTGGCTTAACAATGATATATTTCAGGCTGAAGGCAGAACTGCATTTTGCATTAATAAATTGTTTTGAGATGGGCTTAAAGAATATTTCATTATAGAAAAGAGGCAGCTATAAAACCTATTTGGTGGTCTTTCAATCACTGCTACCTGTGGCCTATTTATGTGGATGGCATTCATCAGTGTGGCAGGAAATATTAAACAAGCACTAGACAGTTATTAGTTCTCCTCAAGCAGAAGTCCTCATACCTTCTATTCCTACGCCATGGGAAAAATTCACTTGGTATTTTCTTTCTTGCAACTGTTCTGCTGTTCATAATTTGATGGAAAATTGATTAATCACACATTTAACTCAATGCAAGATCTTCTGCACTGTAATAAATTATGGCCATTAATCAATAAGTACAAAGTAATTCCAGGAGTCTGGAGACATGCTGATTTCTAATAGAAAAACTTGTGCTTAGGCCTTCTTGCCAGTGACCACTTCATCTGAGGTATTTTGCACCTGCCTCAATCCAATTAGATGACATAATTAATGAATCTCAATGCAGTTGATAATTTGTTATATAAAGGAAAGAATGTTTTGGCACATCTATTAAGTCCTGATATACAAATCTTTGAGAAGGGGGGAATACTAGCAACCCAAGTGGGGAACCTACAACCTCTGTTACGACAGAGGAAATGTCTGTTTATTCCAGGTCACTGAGTATGCAAATTTGGCTTTAAAATTTGCACGTTTCCTTCTCCTGTGTATAAAGTGGAATTAGCTGTGTACAGAAGTCTTCCACGCCATCTTGCCATCTTCTTTTATGAAAAATTAAATGGTATGATTAAAGTAAGTATTCAGGAAGTGCTGTTTCCCAGGCAATGTAATCAATGTGTCCTGGCTTGAGTATCAGTTACAGTTTTACATATCGCAATCCATTTGCACCTGTTATATACAGCTAACATATAGGCACTCAATAGATTTTGGTGAGAGAGTGTGAAGATAAAAAGAACTAGTCTGCTGCTAATTCTGTCACTAGGAGACGCCATGAGCAGCTTTTATTTAGAGACTTTGAAAAACAATTAGCTGAGGATTATAGGACTAAAAGGCCTTTACTAGCTGTACCTGGAAAATACTTTGCCCGTTTAATGCCTTCTAAGCTGTCATTGTGCTTGAACTTCAGTCCCAGTGATTAATGAAAAGCTGCAGGGCACAGCTAGAAGCTAAAGTCTCAATTATGAAAAAGCAGTAACTAGTTTAATGTGCTGATGCTTTTATACTTAAACTGACAGCTGTGAAAAATGGCAATATTTCCAATCATGCTTTAATAATTTATCATTAATTTATTGGCATGTCCAACACACTTTACTCCTACTGTTCTTTTTCTCCTTTTGGGCTCATGGCATTTCAACACCGAAGAGCAAAATCTGTTGCAAATCTCCAAGGACAAACCTCCTTATGGTAGTGCCTGAGTGATTACTGTTTGCAGGCAGTCAGTATTATCAAGTAGTCCAGTTTATCGATGTAGATACAGTATGAACATTTTTGTGGCCTATGATATGTGAACATGTATTATTAGCTGCTGCTAAATCACTCTAACTCTGTCAACTTCAATGGAGTCAGACCAATTGAGAACTTAGATGGCTTTGTGCAACAAGGGGCAGTTAGCTTCATGCAGGCAGTTTTCGTTCTTCGGCCCAGCAAGCTGCCTGGATGGAGAACAGGAGCTGTCTAAGTGCTCTAAATCAAAAATTAAATTTGGAAAGTGTCCCTTTTGAAGAATGCAGGCAAAGTCTCACCTGCTACGAAGTCTGTGGAAACATTATTATGTTTAATACTGAACAATTGAATCTGTGCAGCTAAGTCAATTTAAAACAGCTGAAGATCTACAATCCACTTATTTTTGGAATATTTTAAATTTTTTCTTTGTTGTTTTGGGCTGTCTGCTTACTCAGGGTCTCTTGATCTGGTGTGGGAACAAAGAGAGAGGAACAAAGACAAATAATAAAACCTTGTTTCAGTACAATTTCCATGCTGAATTTAGCTTGTCATGGTTCAAGGCTCTTCCCAGGTCTGCTATGGACTGGACAAAAATAAAGATGAACAATTCTGAATTTCAGTTTTTTACTGAATTTTTTTTTTATTTTTTATTTTTTTGATAGTAGAAGTTAACCCGTGTTTATTTTTCCTCTGATACTCCTGTCATTTACAAAAGCTTAATCATCCAAGCAGGAGTGACTCCTAGCATATGTTTTTGAAACCAAACCTCAGTCTTAGTTGTGCCTTTGCATACATTTCTATTTGTATAATGCCTGACACTGCTAAGATCTTGGTGACACTCAGTTGCTGTTATTTTTTATTGGACCTAATGATTCCAGAGCTTTTTTTTTAAACCTCATGTAGCCCTAAATGGTAGCTGAGCTCTTCTTGACAGCCTAGCTGTGCTGATGTTTGCCAATGGCTGGATGGAAAAACAGCCTGACCAAATAGTGGGGAAGGTTATTCTGAACTGTTTGATGTAAACTATTAGAAAAATGTTATCTGGCTGTCATTCATGAACTGACTGACTTCATGGGAAGTCAGGACAGAAGAAACATGGCTATGAGAGAATATTAATACCAATTGATGTGTCATTTAAAATGGTCTAACAAGTATAACATACCATATTGCCAGACTTCACAAAGAGCTTTAGTATGTCCAATTTGAATTGATGATTGATGTGACGGAGAGGACCTGTGAATTGGTTTGTTCTATAGGTTAAAAATTTGCTATTTTCTGTTAATTAAAAAAAAAAAAAAAGAGAAGATATTTTTGCCTATGCTTCTATTTGTGTTTGGAAATTTTTGTTTGAAGTTGT
This sequence comes from Pezoporus wallicus, assembly GCF_028554395.1. Classification (NCBI taxonomy): domain Eukaryota; kingdom Metazoa; phylum Chordata; class Aves; order Psittaciformes; family Psittacidae; genus Pezoporus; species Pezoporus wallicus. The sequence continues at coordinate 5,199,786 of NW_026641037.1, read as the reverse complement.
GATCATTTTGATCAGTCTTTTCCATGCAGACAGAGTTTATACTAATTAGTTAACAGTTCAATTATTATCAAAGAGAGCTTTGAATGAAAAGGAACCAAGTTCCCACCCCTGCCCTAACTACATGTTTGAGCACCAAGTGTGGCACTTCATTAGGAACCCTGGAAATGGGCTAAGGAAAGTGAGTCATTAGTAATACTTATGTCTACTACTGTTCCTTAAAGGAATTTAATATCTCTTTTGGGAATTACTACCTGGAAAAGAAGGCTTATCCTAATCCATATTATCTGTCATATTGTAGGCCTAATACTGTCTTTTAGCAACATGTGAGAGAGTGGAGAAATACAACACAACATATATGAGTGGCTGAGATGCAAAAGGTGTATCTACATTTGTGAGGTTCATTGCTGGATGTACAGCTAGCCACCAGCAATCACTCTATTGTCACTCAGCTACCCTCTATTTTTCAGGCTCCTAGTTTGAGGCTTGATTACAGCAATTTAGAGGATGTACGAAAACCAATTCCAGCAACTAATTGAAGGAACTCTACTAATTACAAAAGGCTATGGAACAAACAAAAATTGGCAACAAGATTGGGGTCATTTTCTGTATTGGAGACTCTTTGTAAAGTGACTTATAACTTAAACAAATTTATCATTATATTTTCTGGATTGGATCCAGACTTTGCAAAACATTATTTATGTTGACTTTATTGCATATTTATAAGTATTTGGTATTTTCCTTCATACCCCAAGTCCTGGAGCTATGTGGTGATTTAAAAATTTTAGTTATCATAAAGGAAAATAAAAATTAAATTTCACTGCTTCTTGACTGAGGAGAAAGGCTTTAAAGTATATATCCCAAAGGCCCAATTTAAGAAAGTAAATTAAAAAGGGCCAAATTTTATTTTTGATTTAAAAATTCCCTTTTTTCAAAAGCCTTAATATCTATTGGGACTGACTGATCTTTTAATGTTCAAAGTTATCAATACTGGGGCACAGATATAAATATAGCTGCTAATATAGATTACTTTATTGCTATTTGTGTAACTAAATGCAAAAGATTACAAGACCCAGCTCTTAAATCTAGTCCTTCTATAGCACTTCTTGTTTAACATATAGTCCCTATAGATTGATTCAAGCTTTTGCTCAGACAACCATTTCAATCAGATATTTTTCTAAGGTAAGACAGTCAGTGCTTTTTGAAATTAATTTTTAAATAGAGGTCTGTGTAATGGAGTAAACATTGATTATCTAGTCATTATCTGGACACCCCAGACCATCCCTAACACACCTCCCTGAAAGCAAGTATGGACTGTATATATATACTGGAGGACTGTATCTCAGGATCCTATCTGTGGGATGGATGGCTGTAATGCAGCTTTATTCCATGGTATGTCCAGTCAAGATAATAGTGTATCATTTCTCTTAGAGTAACTTTCTTTGTGTGCTAGCATATGTATATGATTACAAAAATGCATGTGTGCATTCTTACAGGAATACATCTATCTTATGTATGATTTTCCATGTATTTGCATTAGTCTTCAAATAGTAAAATAAAAAAAATAACATTAATTTCATGTTTGTCATCTTAAATACCCTTTTAAATAAGCTTAAACCTCTTACACTTATACCTGTGCTTTATCTCTTCCCAAATGGCTCCATGCTTCCTAAAAATAGTTTGTTCCACTATGAGAGTACCTCCTCCTCCGCTGCTGAATTGGATAAGAATATTGTCCATTCTGCAATAGAGGGATTTGTCTCACTTTCCCACTCTCTTAGTGAGGTATTTTTAGCAGTTATTAACATTAGCTTAATCCAAATATTATTTACAGCAGAAGCACCAGATAACTTAGTAATGTCATTTAATACATATAAGTCTAGAAAATGCTGAAATTTCAGTCCTATTGCCACTTTGATAAGGTCAAGTATTTTCCTATCAAAATTCTGTGGCTCTGGAATTCAATGCCAGATGATGAGTGCCTCAGGTGCAGAAAAAAATGTACTTAATTGGTGTCATACTTCACAAAGTACATATGACAAAACGTCAAGGCTTCTCAGCACCCTCATTGGTAGAGACTTCTTTAGCACCTAGTTTAACCATGATTGTCTATGTTTAACTGTGTTTAACATGTTTAACTAAGGTTGTTCACCATAGCCAGCATTGTTTCTGAGGGCATTGCTGTCTGACTGCAGTGTTTTCATGAAGAAGCATTCATGCTACTGAAAGCGTTGTCTTGATGGACGTTTTAGTTTAGCCTAAGTTGTATTATATTATACAATGTATACCAGTTTGTCTGTGACTTCTGTAGGTTACAAAGAACCTTGCAACACAGATAATATACTCTGCAACTTGTGCCAAATACTGCCATTTTTCCTAGTGACCTACTTTCTCTGAAAGTCAAAACCACTTCGACACTTTCTCAGACTGTTACCATTGCAGTTGGATTAGAGGTACACCTGCAGTTCTGCTAGGGAAGCATTCTTTGGGCTTGAATCCTAGACAAAACATAACAGAGCAGGGATCTTCTGATCAATTTCAACAGATCAAGCACTACATGAGAAGTGAGAAATTCAGAACCTACAAGTAATAGAAAGCAGTGGATGTGTGTCGCCTCTGTAGTGAGTAACAGGGGCTGCAGGTGGGAGTCACGCATCATGTCGAAGAGATCCTGCCCACTTAAGTCATGATACAGTTTGGCCTGGGACAGGCAGCCTGGTTTCCAACACCACTTACAAGTGGCAAGCCAAAATACCACTTACAAGGAAAACCAGGCCTACCATTTTCCTTCAGCTGTGTTGTTTCTCATTCACTACACTATTTGTCCAAACTCTGCCTCTAAAGCTCAGGTAGAAGTTGAGCTTTCCTGCCCAACTGGAAAGCAACATCTGACTCTTCCTAACTCAAAGGGACATTGGTTGCTTTGGGCTGTGGTGGTAAGAATAACGAGGTACTTCATCTTTCCTTTCCCCCTTGCTCTTCCTTCAAAAGTGAGTCCAGCCTGAAATAGTTTACTTAATACCATGTTTCATATAGTAATTGCTCAGAGAATCTTTCCTTTACCTTTTGTGAAAGCTGAAGTCATGTTTGGTTACACTGTGATACTGAAGCCCATCCTGGATAAATAGAAGTGGTTGTGTCCCTGGCCCAGCTTGCAGTGTTACATGCTGGATCTACAAGAAATGGTCTAGAATGGCTTGTATTGCTAGGAAACATATTTACTACATGATAGGACAAGTTTGTTTGTTTTGTTTTTTTTTTTATTGAAAAGACAGCATCATATCTGTACAATGCCATGTGAGCCACTGTAGACCCTGCAATGGGGTGGGGGTATGCACTTTTAATTAAAACAGCAGTGGTGAAAAGTGAGAAATTGTCTTCAATGCAGACTACCTCCATACTCAGATGTCTAGAGATAATATGTATTCTGATGGATGTATTGAAGACACAGTCCCAGTACCAGAGTAGTGTGATGGGAAAGATCAGTTTAAAATGTCTAGGGCAGGAGTAGATCATTTGATAGACTCACTTTAGGTGTATAGCAACTTGGAAAGTTATTTCCAAGTTTTGATAATCACTTTGCCTTCTGTGTCTGCCAATCTGTTTCTTAGCTCTTCTTTTTAGTGTGAAAAAGTCTCCCATTTCTATTCTCTGCCCTACATACTTGGGTCAGGAAGTGAACATCCTATTTTTACAGCTTTGAAGTGAAATGGCTATATGAGCAGCTGATTTCTTCACAGAATCCTTCTTAGATTTTTTTTTTTTTTCTTGACAAGAGGAGCCCTCACTATTTCCCCAGTCTCTACCTTAAAAGAAATAGGGCAATATAACCATAAGACGATTCACAGTTTTAACTGCTGAAGGGCACAGTAGTCAATGGCAGGAACAGTTAATGTTATTTAAACTGTGGCCTAATTAGAAAGAATGGTTTGTTAAAATAATTTTTTTAACAGTGAAAAACAGAATCAAAAGATATATTAAAGAAACCTCTCAGTTCTGCACTAACTGTGAATGCAGCATTTTTTGTTTGCGAGTTAAATTTTTGTTTGACAGTTGAATTAAAATGTATTTGTTTTGAAACATCTTGCTTCAAGAGCTCATGGAATGCACATTTGAATACATCTTATTACAACTCCAGGCTCAATTTTGACTTTGGAAGAGCACTGAAGAAATGAGATTACAGGCACTAACTCCTGTCTGCGACAAAGGGAGCCAACTCTGAATGCCCATTTTGTTCTTAGGGGACCTTATTAGCACAGATTTCTTAAGTAAAATGAGTTATTTATTCAGCTTCAAGGTACCTTTTTGTAAAACATTAAACCAGAAGATTTCTTCCAAGCAACTATTTTGGGGAAAGAATTGTGAGGAGTCATTTTGGGAAACAAATTAGGGCAGAGAGTTTTTAATACAATTTAATGTATGCAAGCACAACATATGACAGTAACATTGCATTGCTGTGTAAAACAAGTCATCCAGATTTATATATTGAAGTCTCTGTTAGTAGTTAATCTGCTGCTGGCCACCTGCAGAGGAGGAATGGAAAAGCTTCCTTTTGATCTCTTTTGTGAAATGACCTTTAAGGGTGAAAAAAATATAAAAGAAAATAAATGTGAATGAACCTTAAAAGGTTTGGTACAAATATTCTGATGGGAACTGTTTGGTCCTTTAAGAAGACATCCATATAGGATATAAAATGTATGAAAGCTTGTAACATCTTTGCTTTAGGTCAAGAAGACTCATCACCCGTTAATGTAACTCAGCTAACTTCTTACAGGTCACTGAGACATGGTGTTAATCTGGTAGATTACTTTGCGAGTACTCTGTGTCTGAGTTGAGAAGGACAGCTTTGAATATGGAAATGAAGGATTAGTGGGAAGAACAGCGATTTAAGGTTTGCTATGAAATGTACCTCTTCTTGACAAGGGTTATCATTCAGTTGTAGTATTTCTGTGCCTCCTATGTAGGATATCCATCTCTGTGCCTGAACTTCAGGGTTTTGTCTTGTACCCTGACTGTTGGTTTGGGTCTATGTCACTGATAGGAGTACAGCCCTAACTGTAGTGGCCCTTTTAGTGGAAAGGGCCAAAGAAAAGCTCCTTCAATCTTGCTTGAATCAGTAAACATTGAAGATTCTCCCATGCATATAAATAAACCCAAGCATTTGCACATTACATTATCTTTGTGTGTAAATTAACGTAAATGTCTGAAAATCATGCTCTGAACCTCTGAGTGGGTAGAGATAATTCTGTCTATTATACCTATCCATTTTCCTATGATGCTGAATTTCTCAAACTGTCTGTAAAAGCCCAGGTTCTCCTCTGACCCTTGCGCATACTCAGACACCAGGAAGACATATGTCTTAATGGATAATGGCTCCATTGTGTGAATACTGTCAGTATCACATCAATGTGACATAAATATAGCAAATTAGCCGTATGTTACTTACATCAGACCTGCTTCAGCAATTTGTGTTGAATGAAAAAGGTACAAGTGAAAGCTCTCTGAAGCGGCATGAGACTTCCCTTTTTTTAAACAGTACTCCTGTGAGGAACTGCACCAAGTTTTAGATTTGGTACTAATTCAAGGATAATCTTTTTTTCCTGAAGTAAGAATGAACTAAGGTTCAGAATTGAGCACTTGAAAATTGGTATTGTGGCAAAATTTTCTTTAAGGAATGCTATTGCCAGCCTTGACCAAGCACATGAAAATGAGATTATTTCTTGTGCATATCACTTTGTGCTTGTGTCCCTGCCACTGCTACTATTGCTTCAAGGTTCATAAAATGGCATATTTCATGACTAAATGTACAGATCAGTTAAGAGAATTCTTTGTAAATATGTTTAGTTTCAGAGTCTCAAATTTATTAAGTTTATTTTACTGTATCTTCACACATCTCAAAAAATAGATGTATTTAGTCTCCTGAATCAGGAGATTTTAATTGTGACTGTTCTTCTTTTCCAGACTTGCAAGATGGCACAGACATAGCTAAAGGATAATACTGCCTTTGTCACTCAAGAAGTATTGCAAAATGATATTCTGAGAAGTGTTAGAAAAAAATGACATATCAAACATTTTTTTCCCCTGCATTTTCCAGTCCTGCATAAAGAAGTTTTATCAGTATCAAAACATATGAATAATCAGAAGGTATCCATTAACTTATAAAACTAAAGGTGCCTTGGTATTTGTGCATTTTTACTAGAGCATGGAGGTGACAAGAGTTATAGAAGTTCATAAGCTTTTTGGAACTTATGCCCTCCCGTAAAGTGCAATTACTGCAAACAAGGAATGTGCCAATACCTGGTTGTATGTAATAAAAAATGACACAATACTGAAAATTAAATGTAGGCAATATTTTTCCAGAAAATAATTTCAAGTAATGAATACATATGCTCTGTTTTTTTTTGCAAACACTTGAATTTTCATTGCATAAGCCTGTGCTAGTTCTCTCCCTGCCCCCCTTTCCTGGGAACATCTTTAAACAATGGTTTTCAACAAGTCTCTTTTTTTTCAATTTTTCAGCTGCATGGTATCAAATTTCACCAGTCTGATCACATGTGTGTTTTTCTATAAGAAGTCAACACCAAATGCATGAACAAATTACTAGGGTGAATGTTTAAAATCTAAGGGATAGGAATAAAACATTGCAATAAAAATGTCTCAAATAGTGATCCACAGACTTATAATAATTCCTCTAAAATAGCAGGTAGACTTCTGTTTTCAGAGCAGTTCTGTTGCGATGACATAATTTGTGTGAATTTTGCCAGAGGAGGACTTAGAAAAAATATGTTGTAGATTAGTCCAGTGACTTTTTCAAAATGTAAGATTACCCATAGAAGTGTTTCTGAGAAAGGGCATAACTTCACAGAGCCATTCTTCCCTTCCAAAATACTAGAGATGTTATACAAATATTATACTAACATGAGGCTTTATCTTACTCTTGTCCTATTATATCTTAACTCTTCAGCCATCTCTGACTCATGGCAGTGATTACACTGACATTGGTGGTATGTTGATTTAAATGAATTAAAAACATATGTTTGATGCATATTAGAAGTCTGCATTTCTGTGATGCCTTGACTTCAGATTTACAGGAATAGTGTGACACTATGAAGAAATATAAATCTGGTTAGCCAAAACTATCTGCCTTCTCATCTCAGAAATTATGGCAACCCAAATTTGTATATTTGTGTTAGACCAACAACACCTGTATCTTCTTCCTGGTAATGGGTGCACAAAACTCTTGAATATCCTTTGGTTTTCCACCAGCTCATCCACAGAGGTCAGGGAGAGCATTCATAGCTATCTGTAAATGCATGTAATGCCGACAGTACTAATTTGCAGAAAAAAAACAGAGTGCTACAGTTTTTCCTCCCAGTTTGATACCTTTTACACTAACTCATTGGATAGTAGATAAGCCCCACAAATCCTGAGATGGATCCTTTCTGCAGAAGCTTGCAAAATGCTCTGGAGGGGTACTGGGTTGTTGAGTTCCATGGTGTTGAGAAGCACTGTGAGTGATCCAGCCTTAATGAAAGAAAAATTTTTCTCAGCCTTGTCTGAGAGCATTGGCTTAGTCATGTCTTTTGCTAAGCATACAGTTGAATTGTAAGGTGTCTTATAAATATTAGAATTATGCCTGTATTAAAAACCTATTCTTGCAGGTCATTCCTACAATGTCAGATGTGCAGCTGCCTGCCCAGCATACCGTGTACGCTACCTAAGCCCTTGTCTTACCTAGAAATGATACTGATGTCTCAGGAGCTTTTTGTTAGAAAAACAAGGTAGATTGGATGACATTAAAAAGAAGAAAAAGAAGTATTTGATAAACTGGCTCTTTCACTTTGCAAAATAAACTAGTGAATTTAAATATAATTCTTAAGTACTTAAGGTGAAGGATTGCCATCTTTTAATCCAAGGTTTTCCTAAACCATGACAATAGGTGGCCATTCTTCAAATTGTAATAATCAAGACAAAGATAAGTTGCCAGTATTCTGTGCAGAGATTATTTATTGTAATTTTGAGACTAGTCTTATTTTATAACTGAAACAAAGCAAGGGTTAATTTATAGCTCATTTCTATTTTCCTCTTCAAGCCCATGCTCAACCAATTGTATTACTTCACTGTGGCTCAAGGGAAATTTTGCTACTGCCTTAATAGAAACAGAATTCGTGACCTAGAACTTGCTCCTCTCTGGCATTACTCTGACTGTATTCATTTGAGATTGGTGGTGTGGATACTGGTGTAAAACTACAGTAACACCCTGATGAAACAGGTCCTTAACCCCCTGCATCCATGCAAATTGTGTACACCTCAGAGAACTGAATATTCAGACTTTGTGTTTATGCTCAGAAAGGGGAATACACACCTATAGTTCATTCGCATAATAAATGTGATGGGAAAATAATTCTATGGGGACAAACATTTTTTGGTTTGTCATGAGACATTCTTGACAGTTACTGCTTTGTCCCTTTTGTGCTATTGCAATACAGTTATAAGATTGTGCCATAAATCTGAAAGGCTGTTTTGCAAAGTTCGTAGCTGCATTTGCTACCTTTAATATTAATAGGAGAATATCTTTAAAGTGAGTAAATTGAGAAAGTGGCTGAAACTATAGTTTATAAAAGAAGATTAGTGGGTTTAATATGCACTGGAGAGTAAAAGAAAAATCTTATTACTGTATGGAGAAATTACCTCATAAAGAAGCTAATACAGCAGGCTAGGGAGTAATTTTTAACAAGGTTTTTATGATGCACAAGTGTAGGCAAGTTAATGAACTTATCTTTCTAGTTATTTTCAGATTGTAACAATGCATTTCTTTTCCGTTCCTGTGCTTTAAAAAGTAAAACACATTTAATCACTTTCAATAAAACTAACTCATTAGTTTGATAAATCAAGTAAAATCCTATACTGCTCCTGTTGTGGCAGTGCTGCTTAGAAACTAGATCAGGTGAAAACATTTAAGTATAGAACAGAGCAAACTACCAGATTTATTCATTATTGGAATTAAAAGGTGTCACACTGACAGGGAATGTTCATTTTTGGAAAGACCTGCTCTGGTCTCAGTACAGAACTTAGGAAATAAAAACTAAAATAGGGACTGAGGCCAAGATTTTGTTTTAACAATTCCACTCTTTGCAAAATAGCCATGTGGTCTTTGACATTCATAAAACAGACATCTGAAGAATGTCACATCCAACAGCAAAGAAACCACAGGGGGGAGTTGGTAAATACAGAATGTCCATCTGTCAGCACCCCAGCATGGCATGCGTAGGTATTGTTTAGAAGGAGCATGTCCACATTTTTCTGCCCAAATGCAAAAGATAGACTGCTGAGTAAAACAGTTCAATCTTTATATTGATTAGAGAGATGTGCTTTCCTACCATACAACAATGACTGTACTTGAAATTAATTCAGCAGTATTGTAAAGGAAAACTGAAGGTTGTCAGACACTCACTGCAGGTTTTAATACAGATGTCCTAGAACAGAAATAGTGTGGACATACCACAACAATTTGACACTACAATAGGGCATTTCATCGAGAGTTTATCAGTAGCTCATCCAGACCACAATCATGTAAGCCACAGTCATGTTCAATGTTAACATTTTTTACAGCTTTCATGGTGTCATGGGGCAGGACAACCTTCTCAGAAGCACACTGAAGGGAAGAGAGGAGTGTGCTGAGAAAAACTGCTGATCAACTAATTAACATAAATGGATGGAATGGTTGGGTTTTTCCTTTGCCAATGAGAACATTCTCCCACATGGATGTGGAAGAGCTGTCTGCAAAGAGCAGCAGCAGGAAGCTTTCTGCTGTTACAATACCCTGAGTGATGAGCAAGTTGCATACTGCTCAAGGCATTTGAGTGTCTCCACACCCTTGTTAAAGGTCACAGTCAACAATTTTTACTGCACTGAACCAATTAATCTAAGAAAACTTATGGTTGGTGTGAAACTGAGCTGTAATTACCACAGCGTATTTACCATGAGGTAGAGAAGCACTGGTTTTCCCAAGCCACATTTTATGATTTTCACACTGCTGACGAGCAAGATACATCTAAAATGACTAATTTGCTGTCAAGGGTTCTCTGGTGTCTTTCTTTGTTTAAAGCAAATAATCTCAAATAGTTATGCTGAGTTAAGGCACATCTACATACTGTAACAAACACAGATCTGAATCTGGCTAGAGAAATATATATAGAAATCTATCTATCCATCTGTCCATAAAATCTTTGAAGGGCCTTCTGAAAGAATGTCTAACAGTGATTTTCCTGCTTTCCCCTTTTATGGTAGACTGTACTCCTCTCTTTTTTGGGGCCCAGGATAACACTATTCTTACTGAGTCTTCTTTTGAATCTTCTCTCTCTACAGGTAATTTTGACTTTCAGGAAAAAAAGTTCTCTCTTCCTTTACTTTTTCCCTCAAGAAAATTTTCTATCTCTGAGAAAATGCTGTGAATTGTTAAAATGTGGTATCTAAAAATATTTACAGGGTAAGAAATACTATTTCCACCTTTCTGAGTCTAAGATTCACTTTTCTACCTTGCTATCTAGCCTTAACCTAAGGATGTATTTTGATAATACATGTTTAAACTTAGCTTAGAGTGGCTGTCTAGTATAGATGACCCTGAGCTTAAACTAAAATTCAAGTTGCTCTTGAGTTCCATCACATTCAACCCACCTCAGCCATTAAGCTTGGTGTGACCTTGAAGCTGGTTTGGAGCTGAACTCTCCATGCAGCTGACACTGCAAGTACTGAATGCTACTGAAAGGTAGGCTTATATCAAATGATGAGATTCAATCTAATCACTGACTTAATGAGAAACAGCTTCTTAAATCACAATTGAATGGAAACTGAAGTAAGATGCTGGAGGACAAGAATGAGAAGAGTACTGTTTTTTTGTTCACTGGGGTTTTGACTGTGTTACCTGGCCATAACATCCCAACTTTATCTCCCTCTCAGTGACTTTGAACTTGTCTTTCAGTGAAAATTTTATATAAGGATGAGATACCACCACCACCTTCATCTTTTTGTGATGCATTTATTTCATTTTGACAAAGACTGGCCTGAGAAATATTTTCTGCTGAGTTAAAGAACGAAATAAATTATTGGTGATTTTTTTCCCAAATAATAAGAATAAAATAATAGAATCAAACACTCTGAATGCTGTGGATTCAGATGCTCCTGATTAGCTAAAATGGACTTACAAATATAGAGCCTTGATCTCAACCAGCTCCTGCATGACTCCTCATTCTCTGGGTTTGATTGCAAAAATAATTTGGTATTTTATTGTAAGTATGTGCAAAATATATTTTCTCAGTTTTCAAGAGCAAATCACCTATATAGATGTATTATTCATTATATTGATTATGCTTATTATTATATGTATTTATTCTAATTTCTATAAAATAACATCAGTTTTACTATAAAATACAAGTATCTGCAGCAGTGAGAAGGTAGCAGGTATTGATCATCTGTGATTACAGAAACTTCTGTCAGATTATGAGCAGCATACTTGTTTGTAAAGCTTTAAAGATTTAAACTGTTTTTCTATCTATGTTATTGGAAATCAATAAAAAGGCAACACTGGTATGGTTAGAGAGAAAAAAGCATGTGAAGAGAATAGGCCAACTTCTGCTCTTAGTAAACTCTATAGACAGATAGGAGTAGGCTCACGCTTGCAGGCCCTTCTCCTCATGGGGGACTTCAACCGTCCTGATATCTGTTGAAGGGACGGTACAGCCCAGCACAAGCAATCCAGGAGGTTTCTCGATTGTGTGGAAGACAATTTCCTCTTGCAAGTAATAGAGGAGCTGACAAGGAGAGGTGCCGTGCTTGACCTTGTGCTCAAGGGAGCGGCTGGCTGGAAAGGTGATGCTCCAGGGCAGCCTTGGCTGCAGCAATTATGAGATGGTTCAGTTTGAGATCCTCAGGGCAGTGAGAAGAGCATACAGCATGCTCACTGCCCTGAACTTCAAGAGAGCAGACTTCAGCCTCTTCAGGAACCTGCTTAATAAGGTTCAATGGGATAAAGTCCTAGAGGGCAGGGGGGCCAAACACTGCTGGTTAATGTTCAAGGATCACCTGCTCCAAGCTCAGGAGTGTTGCATCATGACTAGAAGAAAATGTGACAGAAGGGCCAGGGGACCTCATGGATAGATAAGAAGCTGCTGAGGAAACTTAGAGGGGAAAAAAGAAGCTTATAAATAGTGGAAGTGAGGACAGGCAGCCTGGGAAGGACATTGTCCAGGATGTTGTTCAGGAAGCTAGGGAAGATGTCAGGAAAGCTAAAGCACAGTTAGAGTTGGGTATGACAAGGGATGTCAAAGATAACAGGAAGGGCTTCTATAGGTATGTAGCAAACAAAAGGCAGACTAGGGATAATGTGGGTCTTCTCTGGAAGCTAACAGGAGAACTGGCTACCCTGGATTTGGAGAAGACTGTGGTTCTCAAAGACTTCTTTGCCTCAGTCTTCCCTGGCAAATACTTTGACCACACTACCCAAGTCTTTGAAGGCAGATGCAGGGGCTGTGAGAATGAAGACCTGAGGCCCACTGTAGGAGAGGATCAGGTTCAAGATCATCTTAAGAACTTGAATGTGCACAACTCGATGGGACCTGATGAAATCCATCCATCTGTGGGTCCTGAAGGGGCTGGCGAATGAAGTTGCTAAGCCATTGTCCATCATATTTGAAAAATCATGGCAGTCAGGTGAAGTTCCTGATGACTGGAAAAAGGGAAATATAACCCCCATTTTCAAGAAGGGGAATATGGAAGCCCCAGGGAATTACAGACCAGTCAGTCTCACCTCTGTGCCTGGCAAAATCTTGGAGCAGATTCTCCTGGAAAGCATGCTAAGGGACATGAAAAAAAACAAGGTGCTTGGTGACAGCCAGCAGGGCTTTACTAAGGGGAAATCCTGCCTGACCAATTTGGTGGCCTTCTATGATGGGGCTACAGAACTGATGGACAGGGGTAGAGCAGTTGATATCATCTACCTGGACTTATGCAAAGTGTTCAACACTGTCCGACATGACATCCTTGTCTCTAAACTGGAGAGACAACAATTTGATGGATGGACCATTCGGTGGATAAAGAATTGGCTGGATGACATCATGCAAAGAATTGTGGTCAATGGCTCAATGTCCAATTGGAGGCCAGTAACGAGTGGTGTCCCTCAGGGACCGGTGTTGGGACCGGTCTTGTTCAACATCTTTGTTGGTGACATGGACAGTTTGCTGATGACACCAAGTTATGTGGTTCAGTTGATACGCTGGAGGGAAGGAATGCCATCCGGAGGGACCTTGACATGCTTGAGATATGGACCAATGTCAACCTCATGAAGTTCAACCAAGCCAAGTGCAAGGTCTTATACCTTGTTTGGGGCAATCCTAGGCACAGATACGGGAGATTCAGAGCAGGCCTGCAGAGAAGGACTTGGGGATGTTGTCTGATGAGAAATTTAACATGAGCAGGCAGGGTGTGCTTGCAGCCCAGAAAGCCCACCGTATCCTGGGCCGCATCTAAAAGGTGTGACCAGCAGGTCGAAGGAGGTGATCCAGTCTCTCTACTCTGCTCTCACGAGACCTCACTTGCATATTGTTTACAGTTCTGGTGTCCTCAGCATAAGAAGGACCTGGAGCTGTTGGAACAAGTCCAGAGGAGGACCACAAGGATGATCAGGGTACTGGAGCAATTCCTGTATGAAAACAGGCTGAGAAAGAGGGCTGTTCAGCCTGGAGAGAAGGCTCTGTGGAGACCTCATAGCAGTCTTCCAGTATCTGAAGAGAACCTACAAGGATGGTGGGGTGAGACTCTTCATTAAGGATTATAGTGGTAAGACAAGGGGTAATGGGATCAAAATTCAACAGGGAAAGTTTAGATTAGATATGAGGAGGAAGTTCTTTACTGTGGGAGTGGTAAGACATTGGAACAGGTTGCCCAAGGAAGTTGTGAATGCTTCCTTCCTGTCAGTGTTCAAGGCCAGGTTGGATGGAGCCTTGGGTGACATGATTTAGTGTGAGGTGTCCCTGTCCATAGCAGTGGGGTTGGAACTGGATGATCTTAAGAGCCTTTCCAACCTGAACTATTCTGTGATTCTAAAAAAAATTTCTTTTTTTTTTAATTTAACTTTATTCTGAATTTATTTTTGAAGTTTCAGAAAATAGGGGTGTGCAAATATCTTCCTAATGTAATCAACTTAACATCCACATAAACAAGCATAAAAACTTTGCCTTGTCTTTTTGAACCTGCAAAAAAAAACAACCCAAAACTGGTTCAATTTGAGAGATAGAAAAAGCCTCTTCCCATCATTAATTTGTCCTGAACTTTTCCTTGTCCATATTCAGAAGCAGATACTGGCTTCCCAGGCACAAATTTTCAAGCATCATGGTAAAAACTACAAACATTTTTCCACCAAAGTTCGCCCAAATTCTGAGAAATGATTACATCTTCTGGGCTTGCCTCATTTTTGCATATGTTTTGCACAAATAACTCATCTTCACTTGCTTAAACCTTCTCAGGAAATGAAATTCAAAGAACTGTGCTAAAAGCTGTCATCAAAAATGTCAGTTTTCAGTTTGCAACAGGGGTATGTTGACTTGCCTGTGTTCTCACTGCACATACTGGGGGTTTAGAGGAGGGAAGTTGTTTGTGGCATAGACGGACAGTATGTAGCATTACTTGATGCAAGGAAGGATCTGATGCTAGGCAACTTCATTGACTGCTCATCTTTAAATGGCATTGTTTAGCTTGAAATATTAATGACTAAGCCATAGCAAAGAAAAACATGAAATACTGTAATTGAATTTATTATGTGCCCCATCTAAACTTGCAGTGACTCCCATCTCAGTGATCCAAGCTTTCTGGTGTCGGAGGGGGGCTACTAACAAGACTCTTCCAGGGAACAGTTGGAGGCACCACACGTACTTGCCAATTAGCCATCTGTCACTCTGACTGATCACTTTGCAATAATGACATAGTAGTGATCAATTTTGTGACATTTGTGGTAGGGGAACCTGCTTGGGCTTTACCTTATAAGCCAAAGAGAGAGCCAGCAGCACATCTTGGGAGAATGCCGTAGAAATTGTTTTTGTTGCACAATGTACTGCTAGAGTAGATTGTGTAGCAGGAAGAGCTGACCTCACAGAGTCAGATGGCAAGCTCTAGATCTAACGTTATCAGGAAAATGACTGCCAGTGGAAGAAATTTGTCATGTCAACGCAGTGCCCAGTACAAGGCTGTCAGAAACCAAATGTGGAAAAAGGATAAGAAAACTTTTAACATCGAGTGCTATGTGAGTATGGACACAAGCCAGGGAATAAAAATCTGCACTGAGAAGAGGAGCACAGAACAAGCTTGAATGCAACCATTGTTAAAATGTAAGAGAACTTTCAGTGTAGAATAAATCTAACATGAGAGTAAGAGAAAGAAAAGTCAGAATTGTAGAAAGGTGAAAATTAAAAAACAGACGTTCACAGCTCTGAAATCTCACTTCATGGACAACAGAGACCTGAAAAGGACAGGTGGTCATAAAAAAAATAAAATCCTTGCATGGAAACTGTACATCCATAGTAATGCAACATAAGGCAAAACCCATATTGTTCCGTGCGGGAGTAAGCATCTCACAGCCCAGCACACCCTCTCCCTGGGTATCTGGAGCCCTCCTAGGGTGGTAGTGCTTTAACCAGCAGGCCTTGACAGATGCTGCAGGGGGATGGGAGAGCCGCTTTAGTGAAATCTGATTCTTTATCTTGTTCTCCAGCTTTTCCTGATAAAACCAGTTCAGATGCAAGGGACAGCTGAGTGCTCTTGCCCCTGCCAGTAGGACCATGGCCAGGGCTCATCTCACTGCAGGGCGACCATCTGCTGCCACTTAACAGCACAGGAAACCACCGCTGAACAAAAACATCCACTCCTACAGCATCCCATCTCCTGCAACAAAATGGAGGGGTAAAGGAAATGCTACTATATCAGATATGATTCACAATGAGCAGAGGGCAGCAAACACTGTAGATAAGGTTATCAGGTAGGTTTCCCCCTGGATGATACCAGCAGGTACAAGGACATTATTATGAGGCTTAATACTGTCCAGGCAAATGAAGGGGAGAAAACAGCAACTGGAGTGGTGGAAGGATGGGGTATGGCCTCTCCCATCTGCAGAGAACCCCCTCTGCTGTGATTAGATTTGATGTTGAAAGAGGTTATGCCTGGTGTAGGAGTAGACAGGGTGATGCCTTTCAACAGCGCCACTCCTCAACAGTGCAGGATTTCCTGGTGGTGCTCTGCATGCCCTGCATGGTTTCTGTCAGTCCATGTACATGTTCACATGCCATATTGCGTTGCCATCTAAATAAGGGATAGTGAACATATACTGTAAACTTCACTCACCCAGATATTTGCCTGATTATATACCTACCCACCATGAATTTGCTTTCTGAAGACTTATCTTGCCCTTTTTTTCCAATGAGAAAATTTTAAATCTGTATTTTGAATAAGTGCCATGGGAAAATACCTTTTTTCTTTCTTTTTTTTTTTTTACAAGATTTAAAGTGAATAAAAAGGTATAACATTCTTTTTTTTCAAGAAATGCTAAAGAACTGGTAAAAACTGATCCAGGATGTGTGCCAGCAAAGAAATATATGGATAGGAAGTTGCCAGCAATAGAACCATAGCCATTTATTGCATTTTGACTTGACAATCAATCAGAAAGAAAACCAAAGGCTTTATTGTGGAAAAATATTAAAGCATATAGAGCTTCGAAAGGGGGTAAAAGGATGCACATGTACATCCTAAAAGCAGGTGAACACTCATTTGCCCTTCCTCCCTACAGTGCTTGCTAACATCATGTTCACCCAGAAAAACAAATCCTTCTCATGGCGTAGACAGAGAACCTGAAATTTCTGGGAAGCAGACGGGTCTTCCAGGGCTGCATGAGGTGGTCCTGGGGGGACTTATCTAGATATGTGCTCTTCTGAGTGGTAAAAATTTATCAGGTGATCTGGGTGAATGAAGGCTTTTCAGAAACATCTTTTGGGTATTCTGCACTGCCATTTCCTCAGGTTTGGATTTATGACTTTCTTCTGACATAAATTTCTGTCTCTCCTCTGAAAGTAAGGGCAGGAAGGAAGACCCTGGAAACTACAGGCCTGTCAGCCTGACCTCAGTGCTGGGAAAGGTCATGGAGCAGATGATCCTAAGTGAGATCATAAAGCATGTGTGGGAAAATGGAGGGATCAGGCCCAGTCAGCATGGGTTCATGAACGGCTGAGGGAACTGGGGTTGCTTAGTCTGGAGAACAGAAGGCTCAGGGGGGACCTTATTGCTCTCTACAACTACCTGAAAAGAGGTTGTAGTGAGGCGGTGGTTGGTCTCTTCTCCCAGGTAACAAGTGATAGGACAAGATGTAATGACCTCAAGCTGCACCAGGAGAGGTTTAGTTCAGATATTAGGAAAAATTTCTTCACAGAGATGGTAATCAGGTATTGGAACAGGCTTACTAGGGAAGTGGTGGAATCATCACCCCTGGAAGTGTTCAAAAACCATGTAGATGCCCTGTGATATAGTTTAGTGGTGGACTTGGCAGCCCTGGGGTAATGGTTGGACTTGATGATCTTAAAGGTCTTTTTCAATCTAGTTGATTCTATGATTTTATGATTTTGATGCTGAGGTGATCCCGAGGCATAAAGTGCCCTCAAATGCTATATAGGTATTTGACTAGATGTACAAAGCAGATCTCTGGAACAGGGGCCTGAAAGTATTGTACAGAAAAGAGAACACCTAAAGTAGCTGGTTTACTTTTGGCTTTCTTGAAGAAAGGGCATAGCAGGAAGTCAAGGTCTTCAGTTACCAGGTGTTTATTACCTATGAAGCTGTTGAGTCAGTTCTGCTTTTTGATTGTGACTTCTTAATTTTACTGAACAGTAAGGGCAGAAACACCCCATTCAACAGAAGAAGAAATGTTCTGGGATAGAAATGCTGACAGCAAAACTCAAGAAACAGTAAAGATCTTGACCTGGAGTTTATGTTTCGCTCTTACATTTTCAACTATTTCTGATGACTATCCTCCCCACCCCCCTCACCCTTCCAGTAAAGGATATGAGTTTGAAGCAGAAACCGGCTGTGCATTTGCCATTTAAACCGGGGTGGGAACTCCACCTGCTCACAGCCTTGCTCTCTTAAAAGCTACTAAACCTCATAAAACTGACCTTTCTGCTTTTTTTCTCCCCATCTCTAATTTCCTGCATTCCTCACACTCTATTCTTTCTTTGTCTAGAAACTCATCTTGTTCTCTTTTGAACATACTGATTCATAAACATATGTTATAAGTTACCTCTCTTGTCTTTGGTAACGTATTCCACATGCTTACATGCCATTTTATGAAATAGTTTTCTTTAACCTTTTTATTTGCCTCCATTTCCTAATGTTCAAAATATATTCTTTTCTTTCATGTTTTTTTTTCTTCAGGAATATACTGTACAGCTAAACAATGGCGATTTTAATCAAAACCAAAGCCACTGAAGGCCTAATCCTTCTTTGACACATGAGATTAAATTCTGTCCTTAGTTACATTTGTGTAACACCAAAGTAGAAAAAGCTCTTCATTGTCACAGGATTTTAATTTTAGAAAATCACCTTACTTTTCTGGTTAACTCTTGACTTACAAAGCTTCAGGGGAAGCTGAGAGATAGATTAAAGGTAATTTAGAAATTTATTTCTAAAATGACAGTTTTAAAAATTATATTCAGATACAGTCTACTGGGTATTGTGTCTTCATCTGTATGTACAAGAATGCATGTGTATTTGAACATGTGTTATATGTAAGGATAGCCGATAAGTTGAATACCCCAAACACAAAATTCCCTGTAGATTAACTCTTGTCTTTTTTCATTAGTAAGTTATTGAACTTTAATAATAAATGTACTCAGAATTTCAACAGGCAGAAAAATGTACAATATAGACTTTCATAAAAACTTCATTAAAAAAAACAAACAAAAAGCAGCAGCAAACCCAAACAAAATAAATTCAGATTTTAAAGTCCCTGCACAAATATGCTGCAGTGGGAGGGATATGCAAAGGGAGAACATAAAAAGGCCACTCCACATTCTAAGTATTAACAGAAGATGGTAGGGTTGCATGAGTGTCACTGAAGGAGGAATCTGGTGTATTTTTTCCCTGGTGAAACAGGAGTTAAAGTATGCAATTGACCCTGCAAAGAGAGACACTCCATAATTCTAAGGGCTAAGCACCTTTCACTTAGAAGACTCAAGGACCAACAGATGATTAAATAAGTTTATTAAGATTCACTTAGCCTGTTTTGCTTAACTTTGCTGAGGTAGATAATCCAGCACCTTTATAGCTTACTGTCTGCATACTCCAGTAACAGGGACACTAATACTCTAAACTGGCCGTGTTGTCAAAAGCAACACTAAAGCAGATAAATTGAATGGCAGTAATTGTGTATTAAATAGCAATTGAAGTAACTTCCATGAATTTCTGCTAAGGAACACATAGATTGCAACCTCTGCTTCCATTTATCCAAATCCTATATGAAACCAGTCTGAAATCCAATTAAATGAATATCTGATAAGAGAATGAAGGTATTAAATGCATAAAAATCTACCAAAATGTGATGATTGCCTTACCAGTGAAATAAAATGTGCTGAAAGGATAAACTTGTGGCAAACCAATTCATGGCATGTACTGAGCATGTTGTGGAACCCTCTCAAATGGCTATATGACAAAGGAATAAACATGAAAGAAATACACTGATTGTACACTAAGTCTGTGCATTTCAGAGAGATTCACCTTATTATCTTCCTTATTCATGTGGATAACAGGCTTACTTATGTCTTCAAAAATAATTCTTTCTATCACACACTGCAACAATTCTAAGCATAGTGATAAATAGAAAGTATGAAAATGCTAATGTATAAGAGCTAGTGGAATTTTAAAGGATCAAGACTGGGCCTAATTTTTGGATGAGATTGCTTGACATGTAGAAAACCTCACTGAAGAAAAAAATGAACACAATAATATGTGTGTTGCATATTTATAGTTCAATAATTTGACTCTGAGATTTATGAAAATCCATGTCAGAGGTTTTATCCCTGTTGTATAGTTTACATGGTTTTGGCACCCTTTGCAACTTATAGCTCATGAGCAACAATATCCAACAGATTTATAGTTGGAGTTTTTTTTTACATTTCAACGTAACTTAAATGTGAAAGTGAAAATTAAAGCCTCAGCTGGAAAAACCTGCTCTTTATCACTCAAGTACAATATATGAAAAAATAGAATTATAAATTTTTATTTTTGAAAGGGACAATATTTTTCTTAATATTAAGATGAAAAGGATCAATCACCTAATACTCTCAACTTCTGGGTAGCACAAAAAGAGACTATGTAAAAACCTGTCTGTAGCTACCTGTATCTCTCTATATAAAGCTAATATAAAAGCATACGAAATAGGGATAATTTGTTTACCATACAAACTGTTACAGGTTGAAAATGTTTTTTCCCTTTAAGGTGAATCACTACCTTATAATATTACAAAACTGGCTATATGGCTTTGAGGTTTAGTATTTTTTTACAGATGACAGAAAGTACGACAATATAAATACCTCAGATGTTCTTGCTCATTTTCCCTATAAAAGACATTTACATGTTTTGAAAATAAGAGATTAATTTCCCAGAAGTATTTAAATGTAGCAGCAAAGCAGATATCTGCCTATTTATTATTAGAGACCATGTTGTAAATGGCTGGTAAGTAAGGCAGATTTCTGCTGTGTTGGAAGTTGTAGCTCAAAGTGAGGTTTTAGCAAATGTTCTTGGAATAGAGCAGCAGCTTTCTCAGAAATGCTGGATTACCCAGAAGTTTTGTGTGCTCCTCCCATACATTTTCAGACTTCATATTAGGCTTTTTTTTTATCTATTCAGGCATAAGGCTTAACGAAAGGCAGCTGTATAGTTTAAAAATTCCATTATTGTTGTAGGGGTAAAATGGTGAGCCTAGAACCTGTATTTTAAGTGCTTAGATTAATTTTCTAGCTAGACAAAGACAGCAGCATTTTCTTGGTGCTTGCTAAGCACAAGTTCCTCTCCCTGGGCTCATAGATTTCAGCAGTTCTCATCACTTTTCTTTATTCCAGAGAATATTTTGCTTTCCCTGCCCCGCCTTCCCACCCCGTGATCATACCTTTAATGCATCACTCTTTCAAGGTGAACATGAAATCCCTGGGACTCCATAAGACTTAAAGGCTAGATCTGCTGGTCATGACTGTGTGAAGCTGGACTCCAGTGGGCTACTGATAGATGGAAGCCTCATTAGTACATTTCTTAGGCTCCACACTTCATGCTTTGATGGCATCAAATGTATGAAACAGTGAAGTTCATAGTCAGGTATTTTGAATCCAGATTGCAGAAAATCACTGTTTAATATATCTATGCTTCCTGCCTTCTCCAAAAGATACACTCATTACTCACATTATATTCTAGATTTCATGGCATCCATGAACCAGAAAAAGCTATATCTCATTGTATATTTCTACACCCTCATACCAGCTGAAGCTCTGACAGAAGCCCTACATTAATAAATCATGCATGAAGAACTGCACCGTAGAAATAGGGAAACAACATCAGGTGGAGTGCCATGAGTTTCTGCTACAGGTTGGAAACATCAGAGTTGGCAAATGTTCCCGGAGGCATGACTGGAACACAGGTTACTATGAGTCACAAATATGATACGAGGAAATGCATTCTTGTGTGTCAGGCAAGATATTTCTTCATGAAAGACAAGCATGCAAAGCCCTGCTGAGAATTCACCTGTACCACTATGTACACTTCTCATTCCTCAGGTTCAAGAAAGATAAATTAAAAAACCCCTTCATCCAAAGGATGTTCGAGGGAGGGGTGACAGGCAGGGCTGTGGTGGGTAGGAGGGACTGCAGGGGAGCCCCATCACCCCATGTCACAGTGCCACCACACAGCAAGCAGCAACCACAGTGCCCCAAGGCAAGATAAAGAGGGAATCCTCATGTGTCCCACTGCCAGCCTGCCTGGCTTTGCCATTGGGACAGAGCTCACCCAGGGGTAACCTGAAGACATCTGAGAGGGACTTGTGCAATTGCTTGGAGAGGGCAGACGGAGGAAGACCAGAGGCTGGAAGAGGCTGCTGCAGATGAGAGGAACACCCACCAACACCTGGAGTTCCTGAGGCTGTCAAGTATTTTCAGCTGGATTGCAGTGGCAATACCAAGGGAACTTGAGCTTGTGATCCTCATCCTCTGTGGAGCTAGGAACAGCAGTTGTAAGAAATGGGACAGTTGTTGGCAGGAATCCCAGTGCTTTGGAGTCCACTGGTGTCCTGCTAGGGACAGGAAGGATTCTTGCCTCCAAAGTGGATCAGGCTGGGGACATTTTGCCACTCTTGGAAGCCCCTGAGATGGCTCCAGGTTGAGGGGCGGAAGGGGAGGGATAGTGCATCTTCTGTGAGGCATGACCTGCCTGTGAGAAGAGGAAGAAGGTCTTGCTCACATGCTCAGGGAATAGTCAATAGCCAGCTCTAGGGTCAGGAAGGAATTTTCACCAGAAGAAGACAGTCACTGGTCCCTAGGGGTTTTTGACTTCCTCTGCAGCATTGAGCATGGCCCCTTGTCAGGCTCTGGTTCATTTTGGCTAGGTTACCGCCTGCTGCTTACATGACAAGATGGTTTCTTGTGCCCTGTGGCCAGGGGAAGGAAGGGTTTCCCCCCCCAGGGAAGACTGGCAATGGTCCCTGGGGTTTTTTTACCTTCCTCTGCAACACTGAACATGGCCCCTTGCTAGGTCTCCTTTGGGCCATTTTCGCCGGGTGCCTGCTGCTCATGCTCATCTTCATGAAGGTGGGCCTTATGCCCCACATCCAGCAGGAGGAAGCTTTCTTTGCCCCAGGGTAGGCCCCCAGGGTGGACCCAAGGGTTGCTTCTTTTCCTCTGTAGCACTAAGCACAGCCTCTTGTCATGGTGGCTCTAGTCCATTTTGGTTAGTTTTTTGCCTGCTGCTCATGTACCACAAGGACACTACTCAGGCTCTGCATCTAAGGAGAGGAAAGCTTCCTAATGTTCTGTTTAGATGTCCCTTGGCAGAACTTTGAACCATTCCCATGTGTCCTGGCACTGGATCCCAGGGAAAAGAGATGAGAACCTCCCTCTCTAATTCCCCTTCTCAGGAATCTGTAGGGAGCAATGAGATTGACCCCCAGTTTCTTTTTCTCCAAAGCAGACAATTCCTTATAGGAATTGTCATTCCTTAGCCATTCCTTATTGCGCCTGTCTTCCAGCAACTTCACCACCATTGGTGCCCTCCTCTGGATGCATTCAAATACCTTCATATCCCTTTGAAATTGTTTGGCCCAATTTATGGGATTACATTCCTGTGCTGTGTCGTCCCCCCCAGTACAGGAATGTGATTAGTACAGGTATAGAAAATTATTTCAGGGTGTGCTAATTCAACATTTATTTGCCTTGTGCGAAGAGGTCTTAAAATGCACTGGCTACCAGTTCGTGTTCAAGCATAACTCAAAATACAGATTTTAGTTTATAAACTCTATGCCATTTGAAACCCTTACTTCTTAAAGACTGTCCCATTTTAGGGCTGAGAAAATTCAGAAGTTCTTAAAAATCATTGAAACCTGAAATTATCCTTACTTTGTCTTCCACGCTGTGCATTTTATAGCCCAGCCAAACACACGTAATAAATTTTATTCTTGCCCATGTTACTGAAAAAAATATGCCCAATAATCTTGGTCTCAGTATTTGTGATTATTCCTTTAAATCACAAAGCTATCATTCAATTCTTTCTGACTAGCTCTGGCTGCTGAAAAGAGGCACAAAACCTGTGAGAAGTGTAATAACCCAGAGCTGCTCTGTGAAAGATTGACAAGACTGTATGGAAAGGCTTGGAAAGCATCTGCTCTCACACTACGCTTGGCTTCAGTTAATATTCTCACTATTAGTCCTTCAGCTTAATGAGAATAAAAAATAAATAACACTCTAAACATGAAATAAACAAACAAGCTAAGGTTCCTGGGTTTCTTCCTCCTGTCTGATCAGATCAGAAAATCTGGCTTGATTTTTTATTCTACCAGCCTATTCTGCAGCCTTCAAGATCTAATAAATTTGTCATCAGTAGTATTAGGTAATGACCTGCTCCATCTCTTTGATGGAGGTGAGTTGTTTTTTAATATAAAAGCTGTAGGACCTGATCCTGAGGAGAGCAGAAGATTTTCAGGCTGCTGACTGGGAAAAAAGAAGGGAAGAAAAGAAAATGATTCAGGCTGAAAGGCAAAATAATGATGGTCTTTTTGAAGGGACATTGTTTTTAGTTTTGATTGACATAATTGTAGACAGGCAAATACTGTCTAATGTACAGTTCTGTATTACTAGGGTAGTCTTATTACTCAGGCTTGGCACCATATGAGTTGCTATGGCTGGATGAAAGCTGCGTAGTTTTGGGCTAAAGGCCTGCTAAAGTAGTCATTTCAGAGCCAATCCAGGCTATAGCATTGCTAGTCTGAGCTCACACAGAAAAGCAAGGGCTTTGATGGTCCCAAGGGAATCCAGAAGTCACTTTCTGGGCAGAATGTTTCGGAGTAAATGGTGTGCCAAATATTACCACTTTAGCAGATTTTAGCAGAAGCAACTAGCAGAAGTCACCAGTTTCTTGCATTGCTGTGCATGAAGTGAGGCTTCTTGAGCAACAAAATGAGTTAGAAAGGGGAATATTTGATACTTTAGTGGTAGCATTTGATTATATGATTTGATCATATGATGATATGATACAAATTGATGAGTATTTAAATTGGTTTGAGCTGTTGCTAGTCCCACAGATTGACATGCTGTATTCTCAGACTGAATACTTCAGCATGATCTGAAAATGAAAAAATGGCTTTATATATTGAGCTCTCTTCTTTAACTTAGAAAGTAGATATATTTTGAAAATAAGCATAGGACATAAGGAACTTGAGGGATTGCTGAGTGATTCTCTCCTTTCTCCCATTCTGTCCCATCCTGTGGCTCTGCTCTTGAGCACGGACCTTCATTTTAGAGTTGAAACCCAAGGAACGTGAGCTCTGCTCAGACCATCCCGGATGTCTGTCAGCAAGATGAGAGGGAAACTGATTCCATATCAGACTGTCACAGAAGTATCTGTGTTCATGAACTGCTCTCCACTCAGGTGCAGCATGCAAACTGTTGGGCTGATCAAAACCCATGGCTTTTCCTGCAGGAGTGGACATGTGCATGGGCTCCTTCTGCTCATCATCTGCTTAAATTTGTATGACCATGGACTACTATAGACTGTCATTGGTGCTGCTAAACCCACTAAATGGGAAACCTTTCTCCAAAACTTTCCTGTTAGCTCTCAGATTTGGCTGGTAGCAAGTAACATGTAGGCAACGTGATCCTGTAGAGCACCATGGCAGGGTATTTAGGATAGGAACTAGATTAAAGAAATATTGGGGTTTTCTGCAAAGGTGTAATGAAAGTATTCTGCCTTTCTGAAAAAAAGGTAATAGAACAGCAACATGAGGCTTTGAGCAATCTGGTCTAGTGGAAGGTGCCCCTGTCCCTTTAATGATCTTTATGGTCCCTTCCAACCTAAACCATTCTATGATTCTATTCAGATAGCACAAATTAATGGTGTTATTTGTTTTCTCACTGCTGACTGAGACACGTACAAATATTTGGTAACAGATATGGATTACTTCTCAAAACGGACTAAAGATAAACCCCTACAGGATAAACTGCCCAAAAGTGATGAAGGTCTCTGATTGAATTCATCAGACATTCATGTGTATCTGTACAAATCAATGATCAATGCAGAGAATTTGTCAATCAGGTAAGTGAGCAAATGTATTACCAGGTGACAGACAACAATTTGCCAGGGCACATAACTCTAGAGCCAGAAAGCTTGTGAAATGGCAGAACTGAACTGTGAAAGACAAATCACTGAAGGTGGGGAAAATGTCTTCGTTATGTCTTGCTCTCACATGCAACTGCAAAGCGAAGACCAGTGATTTTTCACTCTTACCCTCTGCCACACTGAAAACTTGAACAACCTGTTAATATACATTACATATTCTGTTACTGCTTCACTTTAATAGCGAGATAACAATCGTGAATCATTTACATATTTTGCATCTTATTGCTCTTGCATAATTCATCATTAATAACAGAACATGCTTGTCAGAAGAAGTTACGCAAAATTTAAGAAAATGGAAGGTGAGCTGTAATATAATCAGAAATAACAAATAATATTGAGACATTTAGGTAAAAGAGAAGGAAATTAAGTGGGAAATAAGAAGCAGGAATGGAAGGGAAAAAATAAACTGAGTACAGTGAGGAATAAAATGAAAATATGGAATAGAAAATGACATCCTGCAAAAAATGGAAATGCTTGGCTCACACATCATAGGTGAGATGGGTATAATGATAACTGGTTATGCTGCAAAAGAATAATTGCTATGGAAGAACACATTTCAGGGAACAATTGCAGTGCTGAATCAGTTAATAAAGCCTATAGAAAAATGGAGATGTGATAGACCAGACAGTAAGTTTTTGAAAGAACTGTTATCTTAGAGAGATCTTAAAATTGTTCCATCTCACATTGGTATAGCTGCAAACAATAGTCTGCAAGAGGATAAAATAGTAGGATTTTATCAAGTTCTCCACATTACCATCACCTTAATTTGTCTTGTTAATTTTGACATAAAAACACTTGGATAATGACATTAAATGTACTTTGGGCCAAAATTTGATCTCATTAAACATCTGGGCAAAGTAAGTGAAAAGGACACATACACATAAAGTTTTTTATTATCTAATAACTAGAACTGTCAGCCTGGAAACAGAATATAGCTAACTGGTTTCAGATTTCCTTCCGCCCTTAAACATGAGCCAAGTTTGAGGATATTGTGCCCACGCTAAGGGAATTCTGAATGCCCCATAAACAAAAGCCAAGTTTAGACTGGATATGATCTGCCTCTGAAAAGTCCAAAGGGTTTTATGGCGGTAGCTGAAACAAGATAAATCTCAGGAATTTTGGCTTTGGAGAAGACAACGTTGATATGTTTGTAATTTCCTATGGTTCCAGCTCCCATCCAACTGTAAGCCTCATGCTGAACTATGGGAGGGACCTGGGCACACACAAAATATCCGTATGTTCCCTGGCTCAGGACTAGCTGAAAATGACGCACACCGCATGTTTCATGAATTGAAAAAGTCTCCTCTTTGAGAATTCATGACTTGTAGGTCACTCCCTTTTGCATTTGTGGTCACATATGTCCCCGTGGAAACTGAGCAAATGACTTACTTACGGTGTAGTAGTATTAAAAAAGGATTGGTTATAGATTTATTCTAACTTCATTTAATGGCTAAAAATTAAGAACTTCGCATTGGCACGTATGCATGAATCACAGTCTAGGAAACTATTTTGATTGGTAGGGGAAAATGAGGACATAATAGGTACATCTGAATGATGATAACTGATGGCAAATCTGCCATCTAAGTGCCATTCACAATACATTGATACACAACCCATGTTTAGAGACACCCTTCCTCCCTCCCCCACCCCTGCAAAACAATCTGAATAATGAATCAAATGGTCTCAGGAGTAATTGGATCTTTTTCTGTGTAATTAGCAATTTTTCCTCTTGCATTATAATTTAAAGTACTGTGGTTGAATTGAGCAACTCATGTAATGACTCATTAGACTGAGGCTTTTAAGGAAGTTATTTCTGAAGGTCTGTGGAGGCTAAAATATGTCTAAATTAAAAGAATGACAGGCTGCAATCATGGCTGTAAAATAAAGGTGCTCAGTAAGCAGTCCTATTACAATCAGAAAGAAAAAGAAGCAGATCTCTGTCTTGTGCATGGAAGCAGAGGAAATGATGAATACCTTAGGTAACTCATTCTGTGCAAAATCAATCTTTCACTGTCAATTTTAAATGAACTAATTTGTTCACAAATCTGCTCAGTCAGTTTGGAAGCATACTCAGTTCATCCATATTAGCAAATCCTTTAATCTTGACTAGTCCACTGAGTAAGAAATCTAGAAATGTGTTAATATGACTGGACATATGTAGTAGGATAAGAATTGATTCTTTTAATTAGTGTCTATTCAAGTTATAGTTCCTTCTTTAACTGAACTATTGACCCACTGATATATAAAGAGATTACTGTTACAACCAAAATACCTTCCAAAGTTATATTTAACTCTTTCTTTATTGGTCAATGTCAGGTAGAAAAATAATCTTGAATTATCCAAAAAACTAAAAAGTGTAATTTAATTCAAGGTTTCTTTCAGACATGTTCCCATTAATTCTGGAGATTCATACTGATACTTGAATTTTAAAAAGCGTAAGTCCCAAGTTAAGAACAGTATCATTCTTTCTTTTAATTTTGATAAAAATACAAAATGCTATCTTATAATCTTATTTTGATATTGAGACAGTCAGAATTTCACTCATCACAATTCAACTACTGAACCTGGATGAGAATCTTTATCTTTTTTTTTTATTGCCACTGAAATTCATTGATGGCAAAGGTATGCTCTTATCAGAAAAAGTAAAAAAAAAAAAGATAGGCAGAGAGATGATTCTTGTTCCTCTCATTCCTACTCTGTTCACACAGTGGCCTGAATAAGTTAAACTCTGGAAAAAAACTGGGTATGAAATAAGAATAAACTCACTGTAATTTGCAAACAAACAAGATTACGTTAGCTCTTGCTCACACATGGAAAGGGGAGAAACACTAGAAACAATCCAAAATAATTGTGCATTTACAATGGGAAGCAGTATTATAATGATCCCAGAATGGTGTTTGATACAAAAAATGAAATGGATCTCTGGTCTGGTCAGTCAGTCACATTTACTTGTTCTCTTCACCTTGTACTGTAAAAGAGCCTTTGCAGCAGGGTAGTCTTAGGCAGGTATATTGTCCCAGTGCTGAACATCTGTGCCTTGTTTGAGGAGCAAACACATTATTAGTAAATTCAGTATGGCTGTGAACAATGTGTTTAAATGATCGTTATTACTCTTAGGAATACTTAGGAATACTTAGCAATATAAAAATGTCCACCCTGCCTAGGTGGACAATTAATTTATTAACTGAGATCTAAGGCAGAAGAGTAGACTTTCAAGACTTGTAGTGAGTTATTTAATTGGAACTTGAATATGGAAGCAAAAGAGAACAGTGTGCTGATTAAAATGGGAAAAATGTCGTGTACTAAAGCCTTCCTACTGTAAACCAGCGAGCCAGGTCCTGCTTTTTCTAAACCTGGATAATCTTAGTCCCACTGCTTTAGGCAGAACTACTGGCCCACTAAGGTATGGTCTTGACCTGGGGTTGGCACTTACCTTGTAACAGGACTTTTTGCTAGCTACATCTATATAAGTAAATATAAGTAAGGAAAAAGAGAGGAAATTTTCACTTAAGTCTTTTAGTATTTCTCTTTGTATCTCCTACCATATTTCCACTTGAAGGACATTCGCAGACAATACACAATAGGAAGATAGCTGTATATGCGTAGCTTTCTGAGCGTGTGTCTGCTTCATTTCAAGCCATGTTTGTCTTCAGCTTTCAATGTGATGGTTGTTTTGCTCACCTACTTTTTTGGTAGGCTGAGCTGTTGAGGCCTGACTGGTGGGAGCCAGCTGATTATTGTCACTCAAGGCAAATTAACAGTGGCTTTTCCTGGTCTGCTTTCTTGTTGCATTAAGACTGACCTTTGCCATTTGAGCTGTTGATGTGTATGAGCTCAGAGTTTTTTAACTGGGCATATAACTAATCTGAAAGGGATTAGGACAACACAACACCATAACTGGCCATTTTACCTGCTCTTATTCTCTCATTTTAGTCATTTGGCCATTACGGTTTCCCACTTATAGTTAAATGCTTTGGCCAAAACTGTCTCTATAAGTATTCAGCATTTATTTCTGTCTCTGGTTTGACCTTTTTCTTCTTAATTTGCCTCAGCTTTAGCCATTTCGCGGACTTTGGCTTGCTCATTTGTATCTAACTATCTCCAGCAGTTACCCTTGCAGTGCTCCCCTACTCTGCAAGCCCAAGTCTTTGAAAAGCAGTATTATAAAAAAGTTCACATCAACAGAACAGCCTTATTTAGCAGACTACCACAAACATTAATTACATTAATGATGAAAATGTTTTCTTTGCTCAGTGCTCCTTACTCAGCATTCCAGTTTCAATATGCTTGTAATGGGAGTCTGTTAGATGACCAAAGACTATCAAGAACTGGGCAGAGTATCCACAACACCCTGCTGCTGGTGAGTAGCTCCTTGTGAGTTCCCCTGGCTTGAATGAAAGCGATGTGTTGAGTGGTGGATTTCTGTTTCCCGATGAAAGTGCTGTGAAAAATTGTCCATTTACTTTAATGGTCATTGAGACTTCACAGAGAAGTACCTGATTCTGCAAATCAATAAAATTATTAACTTTTGCAAATGCCAGGATACTTGCACATAACTATATTGACGTCATATATCCCTATCTCGCTGTATATAATTCTCTGTATACATTTATGTATGAGCTAATTTTGCATGGTCTTTTTGGCAGACAGGACAGTGGCTTGGTTTGGCTTGTCTAAAAAACTAATGATGATTGTCTTAGAAGTGACTATAGTACTAATAATCATGGCATTTTTAATGTCTAAATTATTACAGAACCTGAAAACACTCCTCTTGCTTCCAAGGCACATGTAGGATTGAACAGAAGATGAATAGCACATCTCTATCAACCAGTGCATTTTGATAATTGATCAAATTTCCATTTTAATTAGAAAACATGCACCCAAAGTGGGTGGGATCACAAGATTCTATCAACTCAGTTTTCTTAATCCTCCGGGGTGAACGAAAAAATGAAGTGGCTGGCCTTTTGCTATCTCTGAATTCAAGAGATTGCCTTGACCACTGCTTGTTCAGTTTATCTACAAATATCTTTTGTGCTGTATGCTCTCTGATTGTCTGAAAATACCTTTTAATATCCTGAATACATATATGTATACAATGAATATTAATCAAGAGCTGATTAGTATCTCTGCCAGCACACAATATTTTATCAGAGACAGATTGTATCTGCAATTGCATTTTAAAGGATATACCGGAATGGCACATTAGTTTGACTGAGTATGGACACTGAAATACTCCACTTTCTTGTCTATAAGTAAATTTTGCTAACTGGGAAAACTGAACTAAAAAAACCTCAAAGACTTATTTATTTTTTTTATCCAGTAAACCTGCCATTTTCTTGCTTTCAGATATTTTAACCAGCAGAGCCATCAGTATTGCTGGTGCTGTATTTGGCCATATTTTACCACCAATCTCAGTTGCTGGAATGGGAAGGAAGGACTCCCTTCCCCAAGGGGCACAGAAATGTCACAGAGCTACAAACATGAAAACTAGACCCAACCATTGCAGACTTTGCATGACATGAACAAAACAGAGGAAGTCAATAGACTGCCCACCTGCTAAATCTGATGCTGCAGACTGCCCACAGGAGAGCTGTCAAGGAATCTAGCCCTATATCGCTTACGGGATGAAAGACCTCCACTGTGGGTCTTCAGACTCTGCTTATATCCCTACCTTTTTGCCTAGGGAAATGCCACTTGCTGTATGTACCCAGAGACGACGACAACTGTGGAGAAAGGTAGAATGTTTATTTATAATGAACTCAAACTTTCAGTCTGCTTACCTCAAAATACTTTCTGTTTTGTATTCTCTGTTGGCTGAGGCCCTGCCTCACGTGCAAGATGACAGATTGAGTGCTAATTCTACCACCTGTAGACCTTATTTATTTCAAAATGTCACTTGTTTTTTATATATTAAGTGCCAAGAGAGATGTTCTCCCAGGATATGGAAAATCATTCATTATTATAACACAGATATTAAGCCACCCATGTTTCAAATACATCAGTCAAAGACATCTGTCCTGTAACTGTACAGCAGAAAGGACAGCATGTTATTACAGAGAAAGAGAAAGACAGATACCAGGGAAGCCAAAATCATTATCAGAATATATCACTAAGGCTGTCTGAATGCTGTAGGACCATGGCAGAACCCACATATTTTAATGGAAATTTCAGTCCTCTCTGATCATGTAATTGCTCCACAGTAATTTCTTGTAGCAGCTTCTCATAATATTTCATAATGGAAGAACCTGGTCCCTGAAACTTCCCATCTCTGGGTTTGAGTCGTTGCAAAAATTCTGCTTTTCCAGAAGGGTGAGGAGGAAAAAGCGCATCCAGAAACCCATTTCCTTACCTCCAGGCTTTATGCAAGTTCTCAAAAAATGCATTTACCCTTTTAGATGCATCCTAACACTTAGCTTAGAGTTTGGTGAAACAATGCATAGGAGCCAGAAAGGCAAGGAGAGGAAACTTTCTGAGGTCATCTGCTGGGCCCACATTGGCTGTCTTGATGAGGCATGTCAGGATGCATTGGTAGTGCGCAGTGAGGCTGAAGATTCCCTACTGGCTGGAACTGAGTCATTTGCCAGGCTTTCCTTGTCAGGGAGAGTTAAACCAGTCACTGATCCTAATTCTAACACTGTTATTGCAGCATTCCAATTTTTAATCGCTACATGACTTGTCAGGTTGAATATGAGCCATATGAACAAAATTTAAAAATCTCCTAATAATGAGGGTGTCAAAGATTACTAGCACTTGGTGTTTCTACAGTTACCTTTTCATTTCCTAAAAGTGGAATCAAGGTGGTGTAAATACACTCATTTCTAATTGCCCTTTATTTTTCCGTTTCCCCCACAGAAACACTTTTCCTGAAGCTTATCAAGACAGTCATCAGTAAGTAGCACATTCCTGCATCCCTTCAACAGTGCTAGGGGAGCTTAGCTGAGGCTTGAGATGGTAATTTGAAAAGGGGATCTCCTTCTTCCACAATTAGGGGGCATTATGGTTGAAAATTAGGTAAAAAGATAAACCTGGCATATGCCTTCATCCTAGGGTGGGAGCCTCTTTTTTTCTAGTTGTTTTCTCCCCAGATTTTGAAACAGATGAGAAGTGATCTCTTCCTGTCAGTGACGACTGTCTTTCGAATGTCACCATTTTGTGTATTGCCAATTTGTCTGTAAATGTTTAAAATTTGAAGTAATTGTAGAAGATTGAGGTAAGTAAAGTAGGAGCCACTTGGAAGTAAAGGGCATTTTGCAGGCTAGCAAACTGACACGTACACATCCTGATATTCCTTTCCTCATGTCAGATGACAGCTGGGACAGGTGTGCTTCCTGCTTCAAGTTCCTGGACGTTGATAAACAAATAAGCTTCCAGTAGGCTCTGAGTTCTCATCTGCAACTTAACTAATTTACCATCTTCATCTGCTGTAACTGATTTCAAAAGACATCAGCATGCTAACAAATATGGGAGGCTGAACACCAGTCTAATTCTATGAAAAATTAGCTTACCCTTAGCAGTGTGTCAGTTCACTGCTTTCTTTTTATTTTGTTGATTTTGATTTCTTTGTATTTGGTTGTTTTCTTTATGGGATACTTAAATTCACAGCTTTCCACTTTTCTACTTAAATTCAGCACTTCCACTGCTTAAATACTTTCCACAAGAAAATATAAACTGTAGTCTCCAATCACTGCAGAAAAGGCAGGGTTGTTTGACTTCATCTTGGCTCAACATTAGAAGTAAACTTCCAGCACACAATAAAGCTAAACCTACATGCAGTAGAGTTAAAGGCGATGTTCCAGTTACGGCTTTAACATTGATATCAACATAAACCTGGAGCAAATCAATATTTAAAAAGTTTAATAGTATGTAGAAAGTAAGTTCAGCATCAGAGCTGAACCATGAAAAGTGGGATCATCTAACTAAAAGTGAAAAGATGTGGTGAATCTGCCGGTGTTTGAGACGCTGTGGTTTATTTTAAAGGCTATTGTACACTGCATATTTTAGATTGAGCTCAATGACTATTGCAAAATGTTTTATTTGCATGCAAAAAAAAAAAAAAAAGTTTAGTTGGGAATATGAAAGAAAGATGTGGCAGAAGGAACTATGGACCCTGGGTGGTGGGTACATTGCCTCCAGACAAGGCAGCTGCTGTGGCAGGGCTATCTATCTGTCAGTGCAACTTTGGCAGCTGACACGGCTTCTGGAATCCATTCCCACATTCAGGAGGAAATTCTTCACCCAGTGAGACAGCTCTAACTCCTAGGTGCATTTTGTATATAGGGGAATTTCCCTGGAGCCTCTACAGCCCTGTCTGTGTTTTTCCTGGAAGCCCATTGTAGCTTCAAGGAACTCTTCCAGGCTCCAAGAAAAAGTTATGGTGAAAGCTGTCTTTTTATCAGCAGAACAGAAAATGGAACCCAGGAAACACTGAATGGTGTTCCTGGGTGCTGTGTTAGTCCCTCCATTTTACCCAGCTGTTATTAAAACCTCTATTCACCTAAGAAATCAATCAGTTCCACAAAGACTATGCTATCCCTCCTTTTGGAAGCTGAACATTACATCATTGAAACGATAACAAAATTAAGGTGTGACTTTACACAAGAGTAAAATTCATGAGCACTTAAATGTCTTGCTACTTGATGGTCTATCTAGTGCAAGTGGCTGCTGTGCTCTGCACCCTCCCTGTTGCTATCTCTCCTTCCTGTAAATATAAACTGTTCTGGCAGAACTTATAAGGCTTTTAAAGTGTAAATAAAATCTTTCACCAAGGAGCATTCTTGGTTCTATGCCCCAGTTACAGAAATACACACAACTAGGATTCAACAAAACTTTCCCAACCACAAAAAGTAGCAGGAGAGGGGCAGAAAAGCCACATTTTCTTTTTAAAAACTTGTGTTATGGGTAGTTTGAGTCATTGTTCTCTTTTATTCAGATCATCAGAGGTCGAGCAAAATCATACTTTTTCCTGAGTTCACAAAAAGGTTTTATTTTTGTCATTTCTATTATGAGCAAACTGGGATGAATGTGATTTTGAGTTGAGCTTGGAAATAGCTTCTGTATTTGCAGAACAAAATTTGAGTGTGTGTTGCATAAAAAATGCTTCTTATTATAAAAATCATGAACTTGTATAGATGTGTATAAAAATAAGATTTAACCTTTCTAATCTCTTCTGACAACCCAGGGTGCCTGAACATTTTGCCTTCTCTCTGAACCATAACTTGGTTGAGATTTCCAAAAGAGGGAAACAGGATTAAATTTGATTAAGGGTTGCAGTGGTTCAATGTAGAGTAAATTATTTTTATCCAAGCTGATTTGATCTTGTATTGAGAAACATAGCTTATCTTGTACTTTAGCTACTCATATTTTACAACAATAAATTTCTCTATACAAAATTTATACAGATGGCATGTAACATTCCTTCATCTGGTTCTCCTGAAAGGCAAGCTAAGGCACATGAAAAACAATAAGGTGCTTGGTGACAGCCAGCATGGCTTCACTAAGGGGAAATCCTGCCTGGCCAATTTGGTGGCCTTCTATGATGGGGCTATGGAACTGATGAATAGGGGCAAAGCAGCTGGCATCATCTACCTGGACTTGTGCAAAGCGTTCGACGCTGTCCCACATGACATCCTGTTGTGGTTTAAACCCAGTCAGGCAACTCATTCACTCACTTCCCCCCTTTTTGCCCTTTCCCCTACTCCCGGAGGGATGGAGAGGAGAATTGAAAAGAGTGCAACTCCCGCGGGTTGAGATAAGAACAGTTTAGTAACTAAGGTATAACACAAATCACTACTGTTGCCACCAATAATAATAACGATAAAGGAAATAACAAGGGAAGAGAATACAACACCTCACCACCAGCCAACCGATAACTCACCCCCCCAGCCTGACCAAGCACCGACCGATGCCTCCTCCAACCCTGCAGTCTCCCAGCCCTTCCGGCTCACTCCCAGTTACATCCTGGGCATGACGTGCTGTGGTATGGAATACCTCTTTGGCTAGCTTGGGTCACGTGTCCTTTCTCTGCTTCTTCCTGGTTTTCCTTCCTCCCTAGCAGAGCAAGAGGCTCACAAAGTCCTTGGCCAAACCAAAACATCATTGTTATCAGCTCTGTTCCCTAGCCGAAAGTCAAAACACTGTACTGCACCAGCTACCAAGAAGGAGAAAAATGACTGCTACTGCTGAACCCAGGACATATCCTTGTCTCTAAATTGAAGAGACATCAACTTGATGGATGGACCACTCCGTGGATAAAGAACTGGCTGGAGGCTGCATGCAAAGCATTGTGGTCAATGGCTCAATGTCCAGCTGGAGACCAGTAACGAGTGGTGTCCCTCAGGGATCGGTGCTGGGACCGGTCTTGTTCAACATCTTTGTTGGTGACATGGACAGTGGGATTGAGTGCGCCCTCAGCAAGGTTGCTGATGACACCAAGCTGTGTGGTTCGGTTGATAACGCTGGAGGGAAGGGATGCCATCCAGAGGGACCTTGGTATGCCTGTGAGGTGGGCTGATGCTAAACTTAAGAAGTTTAATCATGTCAAGTGCAAGGTCCTACACCTGGGTTGGAGCAATCCCAGGCACAGCTACAGGTTGGGCAGAGAAGAGATTCAGAGC
Organism: Pezoporus wallicus; assembly: GCF_028554395.1. NCBI lineage: Eukaryota > Metazoa > Chordata > Aves > Psittaciformes > Psittacidae > Pezoporus > Pezoporus wallicus. The sequence continues at coordinate 5,163,220 of NW_026641037.1, read as the reverse complement.
AGCCCTGAAGAGAAGGACTTGGGGGTTTTGGTTTATGAGAAAATGAACTTGAGCAGGCAGGGTGCGCTTGCAGCCCAGAAAGCCAACTGTATCCTGGGCTGCATCAAAAGGAGCGTGACCAGCAGGTCGAAGGAGGTGATCCTGCCTCTCTACTCTGCTCTTGTGAGACCTCATCTGGAGTATTGTGTGCAGTTCTGGTGTCCTCAACATAAAAAGGACCTGGAACTGTTGGAACAAGTCCAGAGGAGAGCCATGAGGATGATCAGGGGACTGGAGCACCTCCCGAATGAAGACAGGCTGAGAAAGTTGGGGCTGTCCAGCTTGGAGAAGAGAAGGCTGCGTGGAGACCTCATAGCAGCCTTCCAGTGTCTGAAGGGGACCAGATTGAACAGAGCCTTCGGAGACATGGTTTAGTGTAAGATGTCCCTGCCCATGGCGGAGGGTTGGAACTAGACAATCTTAAGGTCCTTTTAAACCCTAACTATTCTATGATTCTATGATCAACTGTTCAGCAAATTATTATTTAGCCTTGAAACATTTATTTCAGGTGTTTATCTTTGACCTCAATTTCTGTTGAATGTATTGGAGTAAAATCTAAGCCAAAATGAACCCTATACTTTTATGTCATTATACAGCCAAAACCTGCCCCCCAAACCATCTATGCATCTCTTAGTTGCTTTCAATTTAGATTGATTATGTCTTTATACTGGGGAGAGGGCCTGCCTGATAAAAGAATGGCTTAATCTTTATTTGCCTAAAGCAGTTAGAAAAATAAGTGAAGCAAGCAGACTCCTGTGACTGATTTCTGCTCACTTAAGGCAATTCACCCTTGAAACAGAGAATAATTGTTCTCTGTCTTTTTTCACATATTGTCTTCCCTTTCATGTATTATATCCAAATAATCTTTAAGATTTTCAACATAGAGGAATACAGGGTGAATCAAAACCATACACCAGGATAAATTCCACCTTGAGAGGCTTACCTACATTTTTCATAAAAAAATCAGTGGAGGTCATGCACAGATCTAGAAGCAAAATTTGGTCCCTATTCTTCTTAAATTCTGAACTTAAAACAATAATAAAAAGAAAAAGATAACTCAGTTTCAAGAAACAGGATATGAATGATCAAACTACTGGGTGTAATCTTTACAACTATACATTACAAAGGAGTTTTTTTCTTATATGGTACCCATCTGTACAAGAACCATGGATCTGCTTGTGGAAGCTCCCTACTAGAGATATCTCTTACTTCTGTACATCAATTCTGTGTGCAAAAGACAACAAATCTTTCCCTTTGGCAGACACAGAGAAGGTGGACTATACCACCTTTTTCATTTAGCTCTATTTTTAAGCAGAACATTTCTTTCTTTCCTGCAGCTTGTCAAGTGGTTGACAATGACCAAAAAGTTATATGCCTTTTTTTATTCAGAAGGAAGCCAGCAAGGCTTTTCATCTAGTTTAAGTCTAGGCATCATGTCCTTATCATGCCAGGCTGGTCTTGAGTCTGACACAACTGATAGCAATCCCAAGTTAGTAGTTCTTATTGTAAATATTTCTTTAATAGCTTGTACATTAAATTATTGGTAGTCCAGTAACAAAATTGTACCAGAGGTGGTCGTAATTCACTCTGAAACTTTCTTTTTAGTGTCTTCTTCCTCAGAACTGCATCTTACAAATTACTTTCTATCAGTGGAACCAGATGCACGCTGTGATATTGCAAACAAAATGTTTAGAATTCTTAGTTTTAGGGTAAAAGGATGAAACAAGGCAAAAGCAAATTTTCCTGGAAGCAAACAATAATAATTGTGACAATAAAAAAGTCAGTTATAATCTAAAATTTGGAGGGGAAAGTTTTTCCATAGCTATGCATAGCAAGGGAAGGCTGACTACCTGGCAAATATATTTGTTGAAAATGCATAATTAAAACTAAGAATAACAAATTGTTCAGAATTATTCAGTTATGGTCCTTCAAAAGCTGTGATTACACATCCTGCAACTGACTTTTCTCTAGTGCTTGGTACTTCATTTGGTTCTATATCCACAAATGGAACACTTGAGATTTTCACATGAAGGGTCTTCCAGTATCTCCTCTGGTAGGGAGACCTATATTTAGGAAGGGATAGACTTCCATAGGTCATATTCCTGGGGGCTAACCCAAAGCTGTAAACTAGAAACACCAAACTGGAACAAAGATAAACTGCTGATCTTATAAAAATTGTGAATGTTTCAATAGGATAAGGATTCCCACTGTGTCTTCCCTTTATTCCATCATAAACTCTGTGTTGGACAAATCTGTGCTGGATAAATTTGTGCCAGCTAATACAGTTCTCTGCATATGATTAACAATGTGTGTTTTTACTCCAAGTTTTATTCTGGAAACTACTGACAGCTGAATTTTGCTGTGCCATGCAAGGTTCTTTCAAACGCAGAGACTCACAATGAGCTATCAGGGACCAATTCTTTACCATCTGACACTGTGAACATGTGAAGTCCCTGTTTCATGTACCTAAGTATGCTATCAAGAAGACGCTGAATTGTTGTATAATGATGTTACAAAATAGAAATCCTACCAAATCTTAAGTTAAAGAAAATATAAAGTCAAATGTATTTGTCTCTACATAAGCCAGACTTGTAAAATGAATGCATGTGCGCGTATGATTCTGAGCAGACCAGAAGTAGGTGTCATTTACCCTAACTTATAAGATTTATAATTTATAAGATTATAATTTTTTAGGAAACCTTAATCTTTTTGACTTTTCAGATAATCAAACTTTCCACTGCAAAAAACCATGAAACATTTCTATAAGGGATGGTGGGTGAGAGCGTCATCTGCTAAAGCTCAAAAGTTGCACCAGTGATTGCAACTGTGCTATTTGTGGTTCTTCTTTTTGCCAGCATTTCCTCGACACAGAATTTCTAAAATATTATGTCCTGTTTTAAAAGCAGTGGTTTAATAAGTAGACATGAATGGGTATGTAGGTTTTTTAAAGTTCCAGCTTGCTAGCAGTCCATTCTTTTTTAGCCTCTACTGTTAGAAATGAGATGTAGTTTTACTGTGACACTGTGAGAATCTGTATCTCATTGTTGCTTAGATCATGGATGGGCAGCAATGGCTTTTTTTCAAAGTTTCAGACTAGCAAACTTAAAGTAGCTCCTTTTAATTGAAACCCAGACATACTTTTAGGTAAAAACAAAACTGAGCTGGCTTGAGTTTTTCCCAAGCCAAACAAAAGAGATTGGAACTTTCCATTGTTTTTGTCTGCCAACCATGCATTGTTAAAGGAATCGAAATAAAAAGGGAAACGGGTCAAGGGTTATAGAGCTCATATTTCCACTCTACATGACCCCATCTCAGCAATAGTGGGACCCTCATGATCAGTTCCTGTTGGTCTAACGGAACAGCCATTTCTTAAGGAAAGGAATTACTGCGTACAGTACCTTTGTGACTAACAGAAGAATACACTAGCTCTTCAAAGGTCCTTTCATTACAGCCCCTGAAGAGGACTCTGACATTATTTTCTTGAGATTATAATGAAAACAGCTGTACTTGTACCAATTCCCCTTTTTATTATTTTTTTGTAACAAAACAAGATTGATGTTATGCCACTTTCTGTGCTGTCATGAGAATAAGGTATCACAAATGCTAATAACTACCACAGTAGCAATATGCACCACTTTGATCTTTTCACTATTCTTTAATTTGGGCAGCTGGCCACTGAATTAATTCATAAAAATCTATGCTGCATATAAACAAAGGGGAAAATGGCCAACAAAATAAAACATTCACATTTAAAACAGTTCATCTTACTAGTCCAATTCAAAACCCGCCATGAGTAATGCAAATACAATACTTTGATTTTGTGATTCTAGGCACAGAAATCTTAATACACATTCTTTTGACGATGGCTTGTGGCAGAACAAGAAATACCACAAACAACCAATTCTCATTAAAATCTAAAGCTTGTAATCCCTTCGTTCTTATTGGTTGCTTTGCCAAAGACTTCTTAAGAGATTATTAAGCTTATTAATGAAAATCCAAAAGTAATTTTAAGTGATTTTTCCCCTTAGGTTTATAAGACAGTAAAATTGAACATACTTTTGTTGTTATTTTTTCCAGTGTCAAAGGCAATGCAAGAAGGCAGGATCTGGCAATAGCAGCTGTCAAGATTCCAAACCCAAGGAACGCAAACACCTAGTGTCCAAATCATTGCTGCACTGGTAGAAACAGGATAGTAGTCTTCAGAGTTTCTGCTAATAAGCCAGAACAGAACTGTGTATTGCCAGTTAAATTTCTTTTTCACTGAGTCAACTTTTCATGGTGAATTACATGCACGACTTTTCTATTCTTTGCATTTCAGTTCAATCCCCTATCTATCTTCACAACAAGCACCATTGGCCTCTTGTTGACATGAATACCACATTGAAAATTATAAAGTGCCGGATGGTGTTCAGAATTTTTGAGTAGAGCTTTCTAAATGAGGATTCTGGATCCTCTGTTCCAACCATCATCAATGATTTAGATGCTTAGGAACTTTGCTGGAGATAAAGAAGTGCCTTGTGGATAACACAGAATCAGCTGAAGATGTAATATTATTGCATAAATGCTTTTGAAAGTACGATTATTCCGTTCATTAGTAAATGGAACATAATAATTTTAGAAAATTTTAAATTTAATAAAATCGGCATGGTGTATGAGGCAAAAAGTTCTGCAAATACAGTCCCCAAAGTAAAAACATCATGATAGAACATCTACAAGTCAAAGTTAATTCACTGTTTGGAGAATTTTCTTTCTTGGTTTAATTTCAAACTGAAATATGAAAGTGATATGTCAGAAAGTAACAGAGAAATCTGAATTGTTCTATTTCTGAGTAATTGGAAGACCAGTCACTGCCTAAAAAAAGGAGCTTCCTGAAATGGTCAAAAAGACAAGAACATTGTATAAATCACTGCCTAAAAAAAGGAGCTTCCTGAAATGGTCAAAAAGACAAGAACATTGTATAAATTATAAGAAGAGATTGTAAAGAAAAAAAAAGAAGTTTACTATGCTTGATACAAGAGGCATAAAATGAGAAGAACATTCTATATCCTCTGATGTTGGTAGAGAAATAAAGCACAGACAGGAGGTCTAATATTGCTACATTGCAGCTGAGTTGGTTGCATATATGTTTATGCATATGTTTATACTCAGATACACATAATCAAGTGTATCTTGCACATTTGTGGACATATATTAGACAAAACCCTCTGCAGGCTGGGGCAATTTTATTTACACCACCACTATTAACTGTGCTGGTTCTGTAGCCATGTATTTTGAAAACAGCTAAACTTAGGAAGGGGAGGAGAGAACGCAGCAGGGTGGATGTTGCCTTGTAAACAAGCTATCACAGGAATTGATTTGTGTTGTATTACAGGGGGTATTCATTATTCGTTTCCAATTTCTGTACAGATGATGTAGTTTTTACCTACTTTGATATGCTTTTTGCCTAGCTTTGATTATGCTTTGATTATGCATACTTCTTCCTTTTGTCTGAGCACTATTGTGCTGTAGACCTGGTTTTGGTGGATAAACAACTGCTTCCTGCAGGTGGTTTGGTTGTGCAGCAGAGTAGATTCTTGGCTAGGTTTGTTTGACATACAGGGCAGGTGGTTATGACTGTGAAAACCTTCCAAAAGCCAAATACAAAATGGTATCTATACTGAATAATGCAGCTGTTTTCCAGAACCTGCAATGCAAGAAAACCAGCAGAATGAGGAGGGAACATGGTTATACAGTCTTGAGGTGTCCACAATCATTCTAGAAATTCAACCTAATGAATTATTTGTGGTGCAATTTGTGGTTCCAGCACCAGCAAATTTGGTTCATGGGGCTATTCTCACTAAATTTTCATCTGGAGACCTCCTGCCCCAGATTTTGCATCAGTGATTTAAGCTCTGAAACTTGCCTATGAACTTCAGAGGTCAGTATGTTGTTCTAGATTTAGTACTGCTAATTCTTTGGAGCCAATAAACTCCTTCTAAATAGTAGAGAAGACAAATTTGTGATATACATCTAAGAGTAGTCAAATCTGCAACAGTTTATTCACTATACTCCAAAGATATGTCTATATCAACACAGGCACTAGCTGGAGCAACGGCAGTTACCAGAAACTAAGCATAAGAAAAGACCAAACAAGGGCTACAGTAGAAGCAAAGAAATTAATAGTATGACTAAAGAATATTGCATAGAACAGGATAGATATGGGGTAATAACTCAAAATGTAAGCAGGGTAACAGAGGAACTGTACGGAGAGTAATATCTGCATAGTATGCCTAGGAGTAGAAGAAAGCTGGCTGGGCAAGATTGTTTCAAATTTAAACTGACAGGATGTTATAATATAGTAGATGGTAGGAAAAAGATGTAACATAGAAAAAGAGCATTGATGGGACCATTCTCAAAGTCAATGACTAATTTAAAGGGAAGTAAATAATGACAGCAGAGCATTAAAGAATGATAGAGTAACAGAAAAGTCTTAGTCACCTTAGACTGTAAAGTAAAAAGACACAAGCAAGACCTGCATGATCATTCCATCATTTCAGCATTTGAGAACAGATTTAATACTAACATTTTTTTCTCCATCCTAACAGCATTTTCTCACACTAGTTTATTTACTCCTATTGAGATGTGTACACATGCAGACGTACATACTGCCTCACACTCCTCTACAACTAAGCACGACCCAGAAGTACAATATCATCTTCTGCATTTGTTCAGGTTCTTGGAAAAATGCTCAAGGGAGGCAATGCAGATCTGATATACGGATGCCAATTTGTCCCTCTAACAACACAGCCGAAGTCTGACCTTCCTCAGCTTCCAGGGGTTTCTGAGTAGAGGAAGAAAAAGAAATAAATCATTAAGATTAAAAGAACTCTGAAAATGGAAAGATGCTAATTAATATGTCATATATCTGTAACACATTTGGATTTTTAGTTACCTTTGGCAGCTAAAGATATTTGGATATAACACTGGGATTATACATGCTTATAAAGAAAGGTCTGTACATACCTGTAAAAGACGGTGAATTATATGTTTTTTCTAATGAGAAGAGATTGAAATTATTTTTTAATATCTTTTGTGAATAACTACTAAATAAAGTGGCAACTTCTCAAGCTTTAGGAAAAAAGGAAACAAAAGAAAAGCCTTTAGATGCCCACAGTAGGTGGCATCAGCTACTGACCTACCTACTAATAAGGCAAATGAAAGGAAAACAGCCTGAGAGGAACTAAATAGCAGAGAAACGAATTGTGGGGGAGGGGAAACAGGCAAAGGAGGCATACAGTGCTTAATTCACCCTGACTAAAAAGCTCTGTCAAACTACAAGTTGAAGATGCTACTACATAAAACAGCATTACAACAGGAAAAAATATTTAATTGTGTTATAGTCCTTAGACTGGAACACTGCTGGTACTGAATTGCTGAGCATGGCTGAAACCAGAAAGTCTAATAAGAGTTTTCAAGAGAATAACATATAGCCGGGGAGCAAGCATTAGGGCTAGTCAAGCTTCTGCTGGCTCTTAGGACCTCAGTCCTAGTGGATGATACATGGGAAATAGCTCTGAAATCAAATAAAGCTAGCTGGTCTGGCTTCAAAATCAGCATCTTATGCAGTAAACAGAAACATGGAACAGAATAAATTAAATAGAAAAGTCAGAATCATAATCATAAATGCCTTTCTGAGCTGCTTTGGAAATATGTAATGCTTATTAGAGTTTCCAAATCTGTTTTTGTCCCTTAAAACTTCCCTGAAATATTTAGAAAAACGCTTCTCCTGCCCTCACTTCTAATCATATAGATATGTTTAGCGTGTTTTTAAAACTAATAAACTTTGCTCTTAAGCAGTTTATTGTTCTTTTTTATATTTTACCGTAAGACCTGCATTAAGGATTTGATTAATTAATTATATATTTAATATCTTTGTTGATCTATTTTGGATAATTATATCTGATAAAGTTTATATACACATATTGTTAATATATAGGTAGTGTCTGGCTAAAAAGGTGTTCTGATAAGCCTTTTTAAGAACTTTCTCAGCCATGGGACAGTTCTGCTACTACTGTGCAAACCTGTGTTATTTCTGGTATTTATTTTTCACTATAATGCACTACTGCAGAAATTAACCTTGGTTGCTTTGGCTTTTGGCTCGTTTTACATTTATAACAAGCATAATTTGGTTTGGTTTTTGACTCTGAAATAATAGAGGGAACATAATGAGTATCTTTTAAAAACATGCATATATTTTTGTATTTTTTATTGTCTTACTGGATTGAAGCATCGATGTTTTCTTGCAAGTTCCCCAGCAAAAAAAAAAAAACAAAAAACGCAGTATCTATATAAAATTCTTGCCTTTTTGTTTGGACAGATTCCTGCAATTTCTTCCCATGGCTTTAGTGACTCCTGAAAGTTTCTCATATAGTCCATACCACCAGCAGGATTCTTTCCCAGATTTCTCACTCTCTTTAATTTGTATCCCTTAGTTACCTGCTCCGTCCTTTCCTTCTCCCTCCCTTCTACTTCAACACTAATGGGCCTGCTGGAATCCACCTTCTAAGTGAAATCAGTCAAGTCACCTCAGCTTTGACTGCTTTATTACCATGCTGTAGAATGAAAGCACTTTGTTGAATCAAAAATGTTCTACATTCAATTGTCATAAATAACAATGCAGAGTAAAGAACTTAAGCTATCAACATAAACAATACAATATGAAAGCATGCTTCAAACCAGATGTGTTTGATTTCTGCCCAAACAGTTTGAAGAGCCTGTTAAAATGTTTCAAGTTGCTGTTTACAGAGGGTCAAATGAACATTTTTCAATGAAATGTGTCCCTTCTGGTTCCTTAATGATTAAATACAGTGGAACAATAGCCATTTAAAATAGCAAAAGAATATCTGATGATTTTTTATTGTTAGGATTGTTAAAATAGGAGGAGTTGAAAAGCTTTGAGGTGAGAGAAAAATGCTCTGACAGCATCAGAGCCACCTCAAAGATTTTGACAATTTGTCAAAAATCACTGTATATTCCAAGTAGCCTTTTGCAGGACTCCTGGGAAAATAAACAGCATCTTTCCTTCACTCAGAATGGCAAACAATTTTTCCCACAATCCCCTCCAATGTTGTGCTGTGGACACCTCCACACCCCCCGAAATGAGCATTTCCAAACACAGATCTTCCCTCGTGGAAGAAACAACATATCCAATTAAATTCTGCATATTTGTGCTTTTGGAAAAGGGTTCTCTCTAACCCCTAAGACTTCAAGTTTGCCTCCTGGATCTTGCTCCTGTTCTCCTGCTCACCTATGCCAGGGATTCCATTTGATTGCATGTCATTGAAATTGCAGTAGTTTTGAGCTTTGTTGGTAGAACTTATACCTTTAGAATCCACTTTAATCTATAAAATAGAGCTGAATTTCACTGAAAAATAGTCCGGTACTGCTCAAAGACACTCACGCATTTAGAATGTCAAACGTTGTCCTAACTAAGATTGAAGCTGATCTTGTTTGATAAGAAAACCACCATTAAAAAAAAAAAACAAAAAAAAAGAAAAGAGGGGGGGAGTAAACAATGCATTTGTTCTAAATGGGCTGGAAGAAAAGAAAATTCTATTTCTTTTCATGTTTGATCAAAGCCTTTGTAACTTGTCAGGATTTTGAAAATCAGAGCTATCAGGCTACTGCACCTCTATTGCAGCTGTATGGAGGAATGCCACTTGGTATCTGTGACTTTTACTTCATCCAGATATCCATACTTAAACCTTGCAGAGCAGTAATTTGCTGTACAATAAAAATGAAGTCAGCAACACTTCTGCTAAATTCGCATTATCATCTTGGAGAAGCTTTTTGTGTAAACATACCCACCACAAGACCATCAAAATAGTCAAGGAACAGAAATAACAGGTAATAAGTTTTTCCTGTGTAAACTTCTGTACTTAGTTACAACTTCCTCATCTGCCAGGAGCTTTATAAGTCATACAATTAATACATGAGATTCTCATTAAACTGGATTAATTTAGATCAGGTATATAATTGTTTTCCATTAAAAATTGCAAGTTTGTGATGAATTACAATAGGTTTCACATTGCTTTTTGTAAGTAGAAAGTTTGTTTCAAGAGATGAGTCCTTAAAACTCTTCTTGCCTCCACAGAGACAAGTTTATGCACTGTTTGGCCTTTATATATGTGTGCAGTGGGGCAATAAAATATAGGTAGCCTGCTTCCTGCCATTTAAGCCTTCTCAGGCAAGACAGAGCTCACAAAGTTCCTAATTGTGGTGAGAACAAGATCTGCTTTCCCATGCTTAGTGTCCTAAAAGCACCGTGAGAGTTCTGGGGTATATTAACTGTAAATCACTCTGCAAAACTGGCAAGAGCTAAAGTAGTTGGTAGTATACTGGTGGTGTTATTCCCAGGCAGCTTTGAGTGCAGGGGTGTTGCAGGATGTGTGATATGGCTGTGGGATAGGTAGAACTGAGAGGTCCACTGGGAAAGGGTTTTCATTCTGGGTACTGTAAGGCAGCAATACAAAGGTCTCTGCTAGCCTGTTTCTGGTTACTCCTCAGCAAGCCTCACTCCCCAGCTCTAGCTTTATGTTTGTAGACTCCACCTCTTCTCCCTCTCCTCGCTCTGCTTCTCTGAACTCTCACCAATGGGCTCAGACTGTACAATACAGCATTGGGTGGACCAGTCAGATGATAGCTTTGATTGGATGAAAATTCATCAAAATGAGTAAGAAAAGGTCACTACTTTGTCAAAAATCCCACTAGCCATCACAGATGGCTATGGTAGCCAAGCTGCCTCTAACATACTCCATTTTCACAGATAACAACTGATGCCCATTAGGCCCAGCTCAGCTGCACACATTAAGCTCTTTGCACTGCATGAACTCCCATGCTAAGTGAAGTGCATCACTGTAACTGATTTTCTACACCTCTATCTTAGCTTCCTTCAAGAGCTACAGTAAAAATAATGGTATTTGTTCATTATTGTCTCTGCTTTAGCTGTCTTTAATCACATATTTATCAATCCCAGCTTTTATGCCTTCAAGAACAAATTTTAAAAGTACACAGGAGACAAAAATCTATTTGCTTTACGTTTGTAAAAGAGTTTCTTGTTCTCAGGTACTGCATTCCAGTTTCAGTGGAAATGTGGAGCAAAATCTTTGCCTTCCAAGGAGGCAGACATTATGCCAAGGTTACTCTGTTAAAATGAACACAAATTTTGGCCTGGATCCTTTGGTAGGTAGGGTACAAGCCATTTAATTTCAGTTAGGCTTTTTTCTGAGCTCCAGAAAAACTCTAGTGAAAGAAGGAAACATATTAAGGCTGTGATCACTATTTGGCTCAAAATAGTTTAGCCTGACAATGTCACTCCCAAGTGCAGTATTAGTAGATAAGCACTGGAGTGGACCACTTAGAGGATAGTAACAGGGGCTACTACTATTAAAAATCATTTAATAATTAAAAAATGAGTGACAGAAGGCTATCAGCATTTACTTAGCTGAAGTCAATATCACCTTCAGGCAAACTGATGGGCCATTTCTGACCATTTTATTATGATTCATTCTATGATTTACTAATTCACTTTCATCAATTTCTTTTCCATGAAATCTTCCTCCTTGATGTTATTTGGGCTCATGGACTTTTCTTACAAAAGATGTCTGTAGTACAGAACTGATAATTACCTCTCACTAGTAAATTTATCTAAGACCTACACCAACCATATCTGTAGATGCCCAAAGGGTTTGTGATTTTCTGCACTGTGTATATCTCTGTCAATTATTATTCTTTATGTTTTATAGAACTTTTAGTAAGAGCATAAGCAGTGGCTGGTTGCCTCGGAGATTTAGAAACAGTCATCAGTTGAGTTTTGGACTGCATCTGCGTAGTTTGGGCCATGAGTTTCTGCTGCTAGCAGCCAGTTATTGTCTCCCAGATGTTCACTGAAGAGCACCCTTCACTGACGATACGTCAAAATCAAACTCCTCAAATTGACAGCATGAATCAATAATTTCATAGCTGACTTTTGGAGATTTTTCTGTAAGAATGATTGGCCCACTCCACACATTGTACAGAAAAAAACGGTGCACATGTCACTCTGCCTAAATTGGCTGAGCTTTTGAATGAGCTACATATACATGTACTCAAAAGAGCTATACATGCAAACTCAACTGGTATCTTTGGCAGCTCTAGCTAAGGGTGGAATATGAGACTGAACTGAAAAGCTCCAGTTCTACATTTGCTAATACAGATGTAAATCAGGAGTATACCTTTGATAAAAAGTGGTGCTACGCTACACAGAAAGTGTTACTGGGTAGAGAACTTGGGCCAGGATGGAGATCTGGAATATTGCCAAGTTGAAGCAATATTAGGTTGAAACCTGCTCTGAAATTGTATAGAAACCCTCATCTCCAGGTTTGTCAAACTATGACTACAATGCTTTAAATAAAAAAAAGAAAAAGCCCCTGTGTATTTGTGAAATCTGGCCTTTATTTTGTATCACTCTCATGACAAAAAGTGTTAGAAAAATGTCTTAAACCACTACTTGGGGATTTCCTCCAAGCACTATGCCAGCTGCTCTCAGCTTCCATTGTGAAATGATGGGCTGCTAGCATAGCCAAAGTACTTTACACTCCAGCAACCACTGGATGCATAGCAGCCCTTTGGGACTCATTACCAACTGGTGTAATTTAGGGCAGCCCTGAGGCAGCTCTAAGTCACAGTCTCCAGGAACTGGAGGCTATAAAGGTGGCATAACACCTCTCCTCTAGGTCTATAATCTGCAATAACATTTACAATACAGACTGCATCATATTATTTCCATGTTTAATTAGAGTAAAGTATATCAAACATTTTATTTTAATGCTACCACGTGTGCTGTTACCAGCCCTGTATGTGATTTAATGGGTGATCAATCATTCACATATCAGTGGTGATGTAAACCTGATGTTCATTTGCTCTTTTTCACTTCATGCATGGGTCTCATGTAGCAGGAAAAGAAATATCTACCAGGAATGTGGCTGTTCTGCATTGCTGTTAAATCTCAGCAAGCCCTCCTAGAATCCAAGAAAGAAGGTAGCATCAGTTTACAGACCAACTTTTTGGTGGCATTATTCCAAGTCTATGCTATTGGCCAGCATGGCTCATACTTTGCTTTCATGGCCAAATATGTGATGCTTGACATGTCAAGTCAGCTGCTATCTTTTTTTTTTTTTTTAAAGAGAGTAGATATTGTTGATACAGCTGTAAAAAAAAATCCTTCCTCCTTTCCAAAGAATTATCACTAAATTGCATTAACCAAAACCAGACACTGTTTAACAAACACTCTGAAATGTAAAGATTGAAGCTGCTGGTATATTTTTTTCCCTATCATCATTTTCCTTTCATCTCATCTCTCTTCCCATCTGATCTGACGCTGCTGTTCACTTGTATTTCAAATGGGTATTATCCTGACATTGATCTTCAGCTAGAACTTCTGTTGAAATCTACAGGAAAATCACTTTTATGAAATCTGGAGGATTAGCACTCTGAAAGGAAAAATTGTGAGGTTTATCCCGCTGGTTTAGGCCAGTGAATGGACTCCAGCTAAGCTCAGGAAGACAATGGGCCAAGGACAGTCAGGGTCAATGGTGTCCCATGCCAGAGAAAGCAAGCTGCAGTGTGCAGGGGGAGATATATGCCTTGCAGGGCTGTTGTGGGGAGCCCAAGAGCTAGCATAGTGTGTGACTGCCTGTGCGTTCAGGGACTGATGAAAAGTCTGGGATATCCCAGATATGCCAGGCATAGAGGACATGCGGGTACCATTCCCACCTCTGTGCTTCTCTACAGGTGCTTCTGTGTTGCTCTGAAGAACAGTTTCCAAATGGTCCTCACTAGGGGCAAGAACAGGAAGGCAACATGAAACATGCCAACAAAAAAGAAGTAATTATTTTGCTATTGATAACAACACAACTTTGTTGTAATCATAGTAATAAAATAAAAGGTGACAAGTGATGACTTCTCTGAGGTGCTTTTAACCTTAATAAGAGCTCCATTAATTTTTCATATTATTCATAAAACAAATGAATACATATCTCAAAACAAGCAAAACATAAAAAGGCATAAATCCCAAACCAAAATAATTGAATCTTATTTGTAGAGAATGCTATTATAATAATGTAAATCTTCTTCTGTAAATTAACTTCATGCATAAGTAGAAATGATTAGCATGCATATATACCAACTTCTGTGTTTGTAATTTTGACACATATACTAATGAACTCTGGGGTTTTTATTCATTTACACTCTGAAAATATTACTCTCTACGAATGCACAGTAACTCTGAGAAAGAACTAGTAGGAAGAAGTGAAGGTGGCAGAAGACAAGCTGTGACTGAGCCTCCCAGGCCACAAAGGGGGATCTCCCTCACATGGCAGGAGCAATTGTGGAGACACTAGCCAAACAATAATTGTTTCACATACTTAGGTATATCTGGGCACTCCTGAAATCATGGGCAGTGCATACTTTACTACAATGCACAAATAATGCTTTTAGACATTAAAAATATGACATTAAAAGACATCTAGACATTAAAAAGTCCAGTAGTGGACTTCATACTCTAATTCCACAGCAGTAGGGAACTTCCCTAAGACCAGAGAGGGAATACAGACCCTTTGTAATGAGTATTATGGCAAGTGGAATGGAAAACAGTCTCCACAACAAAACCGATGATATTCTTTAGTTTTACTTTGTGAGGGACATCATGGGAGCAATTATTGCAAATAAATATCACTAAACAAACATGTACATTTTCTTGGGCCAATTTTCAAGACCGTTTAAGAAGGTATCTAGAATCTGTGTTTGATTGGTTAGTGGGAGGTTGATAAGAAAGTGGTAGTAATCAAATTAAATTTTTAAGAGTTTTATGGTAGATTCTCAAGGACATGAAATAAAAACATCCCCAAATTATTGTAACAGCTCTTACCCAAATTCACAGATGCGTTATCTGCTTCCTGGGACAAAGACAGAAGTCTGATGTTCATTTACTAACATATCAGTCCCAACAGCAACACAATCCAAAAAGGAATTAAGCTTTAAAAACAACAAAAAGATAATAGCTAGTTAATTAAAATAATTGGTGTTTATTAGTTAGAGCTTTAGAAGTTCATAAATGCATGCCTGAATGCCATGGTAAATGGCTGAAGAAAAAGACCCCCTACTCTGAATACGTGAAAAAGTCAGAGTAGAAACCTGTGCCAAGATATTCACCAATATCCTCTACTTGCTTTGCTGGCATCAGGTAGTCAGAGCAGATGTGAACCAAGACTAAGTGCAGCCCTACCATGTGCTGGAGAATTCAACAAACTCTTTGTACATGTTTCTTTCAGAACTGGGAGCAAAAGGCATCGCTAAATACCTCTGCCAAACTCTTGGTGTCTTAAGAGCCTGAAAGAATTAAATTCTCTCTAAAATGCGTTTGTGACAAACTTTGTTTTAGTTCTTGTTCTTGTACCTTTTGTAAACAGTAATGTTTATGAGCTAGGAATAGGCATTTGGGAATAAAAAGATAAACAAGAATATTCACTACTGTTTTTTCTTTTTTTTTTTTTTTTCAGATACAGGGATAAAGCCTTATTTTAGTTAAGCATTTTCTACTTCTGCCTGCACCAGTGTTAAAGCTGCAAATTTACACAAGGCTGGTTAGTGTTTAAGCATAGAGATAACAATCCACATTTTCCGAAACTAGCCAAGAGGATAGGCTCCCGCATAGAATTATTTACATTCTTTGACCCTTTAGGCTCAATTCTTTATCTGACCAAATAGCCCAACTTGTTTGTTTTTCACCATTTGGCATTAAGACTGCAGTAGAATTTTACAAGTATCTGGCATATTCTTGATAGCACATCTGGTGAGTATGGACACTGCTCATTAGAATAGTTTTACAAACTGATAACATGCCAAAGATTTGACAAAAGTACTTATGGTAGATGTCAATCATTTTTCTTTGCCAATTTAAACATACACCCTTCTGGGAATAATTTTTATCTGTTCCGGCACATAAAACATAATGAACAATATCTTCAGGCTTTGCAAATGAACACAAGCCCCCATATTATGTATACTTAATGTGGATCACTACACAAGTATACCAGAAGGAAGGGTGATATTTATATATGTTATAAGCAAAAAACTGTGAGAAACAGCGGGCAGAGTAAACAAATCTCTGGCAAATAAGGACTGTATGAAGGACAGGGAGGATAGTGGTCATAGAGTACAGCAGTCACTAGAATTACCCACATCTGGTGGTGACATTGAACAGGTTTCTTCTCCCACTGCCAAAGCTTCCTCCTGCCTAATGAGCTATTCCTCTCTTACAAAAAGATAACAAGTATCATAGATAAGGAAGGACTACATGAGAAAGGTTATAAAAAGAGGGGCTGAATTTGTGCAGCCAAGGGATAGAGCAATGACATAATCAAAACCTAATTTCTGACACTCATAAAGTCTTGCCTTATTCCTCAATTTCCTCTTGTCTTCTCCAAGGAGAAGGGACTCCTAGTGCAAATGACAGAGCCAGAAATGGGACCTCCAAGAGGGATGAGATGTCTTTCTGATCTGAACTCAAGCCGCATTGGGGGATTACATGTGGGATAGACTTAATATAGATTCTCCTCCCTTCATTCCTGTTATTTGCATGTAGATTTTCATTTGTAATTTTTCTAAGCTATGTTTCAATAGTGATTACATGTTAGTAATGAAATTGGAATAAGCAAAATTCAAAAAGACCTACAAAACTTAGTTTTGTTCACTAAGTTATACAAAGTACAGACAATTTTGGTCTTCTACATGAGCACATTGAGTCTCTATTAAATATGTGCTGGTAGAAAATTTCATATCTGCTGAATACAGTAGGTATTTGTACTTTTATTTTAAATGGGGATTACAAATTATTTGCCTTTTGTCATGCACAAGATGCATATTATGGTGTGGATATTGTGTTACCAATTCACTGTAACTAAGTACTTTGGCACTTAAAAAAAAAAAAAAGCCATTTTTGACCCAGTAGACCATAATAGAGCCTTTCAAACTTATGTGAGGCAGCTGCCATGAACTGAAAAAGTCATACAAACATACTGTATGTACAGCAATTTAATATGTAGAAACGTGCATTTTCAGTAAGGTATGATGGCTGGTTCAGATTATTAAATAAATAAAAGTACTGGTCCTCATTATCTTCTGATGGTGAGGAAGTCCTGTCAGTAGCTAGTAACTAGCAGGTGAATTTACCAAACTATCTCCTTACTGGTGATCATGGTACTATGCCCAGTGTGAACTTTCATAGGCGTGTGAAAGCAGTGCCACAGCACTGAGAAACTGAGAGAACCACACAATTCAGCAAAAAATGTATTTTAAATTATTTTTAGTGGTTTAAATAAAACCACATTCTTGTTTTTTTAATGTGGTTTTCAGTATGTTCCATCTTTTCAAATTTAGCCTATTGCGTCAATATTTTATGCCATCGTGAATGCTGTCCTCTTGTTAATGGAATAATGATTCAAGCCACAAAATTAAAACCAGTTGATTTGTTGAATTCTGAGCTTAAAAACAATTCTGTAAGATGACTATGGAGAAAATAAACGGAACCTTCATAATCCGCTCTCAGTAATTAACTACTGAGGCTAGGGGTTCTCTTTAGCTATCTCAAACCAGGATCCTGATGCCATCTGGCAAGTCCTGGGGATGTCACCAGACCTCCTACTGCCAATTCAGAAGAAAGTATAACTCTTACAAGACCATCTGTCATATTTGCCAATCCTATGTGGGACTATTGCAGACAGCATGCAGCACCACTGATACCACTGGACATTCCTGTTTTGGCCAGTGTATCAATCCCTAGAGGTTTATATCTTTAATTCTTAATATGATTTGTATATGTCTGGAGGGGGCATGTGAGTGTGTTTTGAATGTATAATGCAAACGTGTATGGTTCCCTATAAATGTTCAAAAATGTGTGTGTTGGTGTATATATATCTTAAACAGCAGGGTAATTTAAACTTGCTTTACAAATTATATTTTTCCCCTAAAAATGATTCTTTTATAGATTTAATTTTATTTTTAGCAAGAGGACTGCAACACCCAAAGCTCACAGTATTGCCTCTTCCACTGAATAATCATTAGAAGTTCTAAATAAAGAATCAAGTGCCAGAGCCAAAGCACACTGAAGTCAATAGGAGTCTTTTCATTGACTTCAATGGGCTTTGAATCTGAGTCCAGATTCTAACTGTTGCTGAGCATATTTACAACCACAACATTTTGTGTGGTACTCTCTGTGGGCACAATGGTGGAATCTACTTAGGAAAACAAATGGAAACATATTCTTAGATGGTGTGACCAGTATTATTACACATTCAAAAACCAGGTCTTGCAAATCTCAGTTATATCACTAAAAAATAATGAATTGATTCAGCTGTTCATGCAAGAATGTGTACCTAGGTAATGTCTCTCCAGGCCAGAAAACAACTCATGCTGATGCTTCTGAAATCACTGCTAAAGAGGAAGAGATATTGTTAGTGTCAGTGGAGTCACATATCAAAATTAGAAGCAGTATTATTTTAAGCACATTCTCATAAATCCTAGCTGCTGTGAAATTTCTAAAAATAGTGAAATGGTGGTTTTTTTTTGTTTTTTTTTGTTTTTTTTCCAAAAGAAATTCATCAGTGATAGTCACAATGGACTTACACAAAGCATGCTAGTAACAATACATCTGATTTCAATTTTAGAAACTACTGTGAACTTATTAATTTGCCATTTTGCAATATAACGTATCTAAGTAATATAGAGTGTTTCTGGCTAAAAGCTACCTAATGCCTGTGTTTTGTAGGTAAGCTGGGAAGGTCTTTCTCCATTCCCTGCCTCAGATATGTAATACGATAACAGACATTACACATTATAGTGACATTCCATTATGTTGCACAGCATCATATATTCTTAGCTCCTGAGGGAAAAAATGACCAGTGGAAACTGAAGCTAGCCTGTGGACTTATCCAATAATTCACTGGATCTCAGCCAAGTTTTTCTCAGCCAGATACATGCATATACCTACATAACCATGAGTTTAAGTGATTTTTAGCAGATCAGTGTACAATTAAAAATACAATTTGATCATGTTGCAATAATGTAACCAAATATTAGTGGCATAGTATGCATTATAAAAGAGACTAATTTCAATGAGTCCCTTTTGAAACCTCTGAAGACATTGCCAGCTCTCCAAGCATATTGACTATCTGGAGAATGAATTATTACATCCTTGTCAAATTTATGAATTATTACATCCTTGTCAAATTTTAAATATCATGCTGTAAAAATTATTAGTCACAGGAGCTACCTGACAACAGTGTCACCGTAAAGTTTTGTTGCTTATGTGAACAGCGATAACCTGATATATAAAGCCATGTTTTTGTGTATGGCATCCAGTGCAAAGGCTGAGCACTGAAGTTTTCCTGGAGCATTGGCAATACCCTGCCAGTAGACATACTGTACATGCCATTTAAGCCAGCTGAGTACTGCTTTTCCTCTCCCTCCCTCCAGTTTTTCCATTCCCCAAGGGGCAATCCTTTGGTGAACAACCCATTTAAGTCAAACAGCTATCATGTAAAAGTGAAGACAAGCAACAAAGCACATCCAAGGGAAGCAAGTTAAGATCTAGGCCTCAAGGTTCGAGGGAGGGGGGACCTAAAGAAACTGAGCCAAAGAAATTCTAAAAAGGCACTTTTTTAGCTAAAAAAAAATAAGATTAGAAACTGGCTCGTATGAGCCCAACTGTGATTAAAAAAATAAATCTTTTATAGTTAAGACAGGATTTTTTTTCTTTTTGTTCTTTGACTTTTCCTTGCAGAGAAAGAGGCTATCTTCACTTAATCAGAGCAAAGAAAGAGTGGCTGAGGCAGAAGCAGCATCATGTGGGTGAAGGTCAGGCCAATTTTCACCCATGTGATGCTGCTTTATCACTCATGGAACAAAGATTAAGGCCTGCCTTTTCTTTATCCTTTTGTGCTTTCCCCCATTACTTTAACAGATCTGAACAAATCCCAGGCAGTTCATCCAAAAGTTCCTTTTAGCTGCATTTAGTTCAGATCCTCTAAATTCCACATAAGATTTCATGCTATACCAACATGAAGAGGATATAAAACCCACATGTGTAGGGGGAAAAATGTAATAGAAAAACACAAAAATCATTGCAGGACATGACGACAGCAAAGATCTTTTTGGCTGCAAGAAACTAGGCACATCCAGGAATCGGAATTATCAGTACTACTATTCCCTTGTTTTAAAAGGAATATGCTTTCCTGCTACACCAAAACAATGCATGAGTAAGATGATGTTAACATGATAAATCTGTAGTTGAGTTCTGAGGTTCTGAAAAGAAACACTCTCTAGAAATGCCAGTTTGTTGCTGCGCCTGAGTAACTGTAAAATTGTTGTATCACCAAAAAATTAAAAGCTAAACAATCTTATGTAGCATACGCGTACACATCTTGTTGGTAGCCAGCTTGATCAAACATATTATTCCAGAACTGCATCAACTGCAGAATCAGGACAGGATGTAATTTTTACACGAAGTACCCAGAGGACTGATTGAAAGGGCAGTTGTCAGATTTGACTGTGCTTTTCAATCCTTTGGTTTTATTCCGGTAGGGGCACACAGCTCTTCATAGCTTGCTATTTATCTCTGTTTCAAACAGGCTTAAGGAATACCCTATTTATTAGTGCATTTATTTAATTTATTGATCCCTTGATATTTTAAAACAATTAGTAGAGTACGTTGAAATCAAATAATCAAAATAAGTTATGTGATTATAATGACAAGAAAGTATGTTTATGTGACAGGTCCCAGCTATCCACAGTATTTACAGTTTTACATACACCGCTAACATATAACATACTAAAAGACATGGAAAACAAAGCAGTTAAGTATTTAATAAGGGAGACAGGTATCTTTAATGGTTCCTAATGTTATGACACTGATGTTAGTATGACTGCAGTGATCAGGGTGTCTTTCCAGAGTTCTGATATCCTGTTTCTCCACCATCAATGTAAATGACGCTCTTCTATACAGTTCCGGGGGGAGGGCGGGCAGGAAGCCCTGCATAAAGCAGTATCAGAATCATGGAATTATTGCAGGTTTTTGCATAAGGTTCCATGAAAACTGCGTTATCCTCCTGTACCATATATTGTAATTTATCTGAGTGGTTCCTAAATTTTTTATAGCTTTGTACTTTTTATGTACAAAAATCTTGGTCTCATTATAATCAAAAGAAATGCTATCTTTTACTCCACTGGGTCCTAGTTTCATCCAGTGTGTTCAAGGCAAATGTTTCAGAGGTGGGTTGTTTTTACTTTGATTAATTTTGAGTAGTATAAACCACTAATATAGGTGTGAGAAGTCAGTTTGCAAAAACTGTTTGGATAGGAAAAAATATAAATGCACTCTTATCAGGGTAATAGCAGGTTAATAAATATTGTCACCCATATATTTCTCAAGAACATCGTGTTCATATTACTCATACCTGAAAACATCTTCCTATGCATAGTGAGGCTTTCTGACACAGCCCAAAGCATTCTCATCTTCTTATAAAACCAGAATATATCAGCCCTTTTTTGGTTCATTTGAAGCTTAAGACAGAAAATGCAACAAGTCCAGGAAGTTTGTTTCATCTACTCTGATAAACAATTTGGGTAACAAAAGCTGCAAGAACCTCTTCTCTGCCAACCTAAATCCTATCTTCTTTCTTTGGAAAAGACCTTTGAAATGTGTTTCCTCTGGCTGTTGTGGTAGGCTATAATTATTTTGCTTTCGTCAGGTGACAATCAAATCAGCTGAGATTCCTTGGTTAGATATTTGTGAATTTAATATCTTTCAAAGTAGGAAAATCCAGATGGAAAATTCTAGATATTCTTTAGTCTTTAGAGACTGATTTTCAAGCAACATATTTTGCCTCCATGCAAGCGAAAGGCTGAGCGCAGTGGCTACAACCAATGAGACCTGACAAAATCTGGGAGTGAGGTTCAGCATCTCTGAATATGTTTCTGCCCTCAATCCACCCGTTTGCTGTGTGCTTTTCATTCTGTATTGGAGGAATATGTATTTGAGTAAATTCCATGTGACAGTGTGGCTGCTGTGGAATTTATTCATTTTTCTTGAGCAGAAGATCAATTAGTAATTACTTAAGGGCAGTCCTTATAGGCCATCTAGGTTGGCCCTTAATTAAGCAACAAGACATGACAGGCAATGTATTTCTGGGCAATTTAGCACATCTCTTAGGGAGTTTTTAAGGCATGAGGCCGAAGGTCAAGTGACTTTAACCACCTGAGAAGTGCAAAAATCCCTCAGAAATGCACTGTCTAGAGTGACTTATTGCTGTTATTAAATGGAATTTGTGAATAAAAATAAGAAAGACTGTCAGCCCCAGGCATGAATAGGGCACTATTAACATGGATATGACATTGTTGACAGCTAATCTAAAGCTCCATTTGTGTCCTGAGCTTTAAAGCTATTTCTTTATACTGTATATTAATACAAGGAAGATACGTTATGTTCTTTGTATACTTTTACCAGAGCTATCGAATAAGAATGAGGGACATCATAGTCTTTTTGAAATTGGCATTGCACACTACCTTTACGGGGCTGAAATACAGCAATTAAATCTTGTATACCTAATGCCTCATTTTTGAATTACAGCATCGAAGTTGCCCAGAAGACTCCCAAAATATCCTTCCTAGGATGTAAAGTCGCTATTCCTTACACACTCTCCCCTGCTGTTCTGAGATCTGCCCTGTCTCCTTCCTGACTCAGCTGCTTCCCCTGTTTCCCACTGCTGGGCTCAATGTGCCTGATTGTCTGTACATCAGTGCATCCAGGTTAAAGAAGCATGCAACAACATTCGCATGTAGAGACGAATAAACAGAGCCAATTCCAGCAACTTTATCTTACCTACATTCTTATTTTTATTCCTTTTTCTTTTTTTTTATTTTATTTTTCCTCCCCCGCAACTTGAATGCCAAATTTTTAAAGCATATACATGCTTTCTAAATACATTGCATTAAACACGTACGGTAACACTGCCAAAGCAGTGCTGAATCCTGAAATCTGGAATTGCAGAAAATGGACAAGAAGCTGGACATCTGTTGTAAATATTATCTTTCTCCAGACTGATTGTGTATAGATGCAGATATTTTTCCTTTGCTTGTTTCTATTGGCTTAATTTGTTCTTGAGTTTCTTGATATGCTTGTTATTATCCTTAAACTAATGTATGTTCTACCCTTTTTCGGTTCTGTTTATTGATCTATGGTAACACCCAATTCCAAGACCAAAGTCTTCTCTTGAGAGAAGAAGTAGCTGGGTCAAATCCTAACCTTACTCGGACCAGCACTGCTCCATCATTGCTATGGGAATTGGCAGAACGCTGAACACATGTGATCTTGAGTTTCCAGGGGGTTTCTAGCTGCCCAGGGGTTTTCCTCTTGTTGCTCTTCAGTTCTGAAATGCAGCACATGGTGGTTTGGAGTAAGCATTTCTTGGGTGTATGGCAGCCTATGTAAGTGTGCTTTATGGGAGCAGAGTGCTGGGAAGAGCAGATTTTCATTTCTGTTTTACAGTGATGCTGTCTTAAGTCTGATGACTGCAGAAAGCACTGGATTGCTCTGCCAAGCAGTTCTGACACTCACACTATATCTGTATTTTCCAGGAGGCATAATGGCTGCTGAGCATGTGGTGTCCAGTTATTTTGCACATTCAGAAGGATGTCTGACATGTTATGAAAGTAATGGATTTACTGGGCATACCTCAAATATTTTAAGGATATGTGAACACTTATTTTCATCTGGGAAATCCTGCACAGAAATATGGTAGTACTGAGGTGGATTCTTTGTTTAGGCTCGCAGGAACTAATGCAGGCAAATCTAGAGCTCTCCAGGCATGCAGATAATTTGAGGGAATTGTTGTAGGCTTACAAGGCAGAAATATTCTGGATGTTCCCTGAGTCAGTTCTAACTACAAGGGAGTTCATCAGTTTGTCTTGGTATTTTTGGTCCAAGGAAAGGTAAAACAGTCACTAGAAATAAGGGGGCTTTAAAGACACGTTTTGAAAATTACCTTTTTCAACAGCAATGATCCATGAAGCTGTATTAAATCAGCTTTTTTAGTGGGCTGAGTTCACTGCTGTTTGCAAAAAGTTCCAAGTACTACAGTTTGAACCAAGTAATCTGAAATTCTAACAGTAGTCTGTACTAGCCTAGTACCACTGTACCGAAAGAAAATTTCTTAAAATTACTAATAGCAAAAAATGCTGATATCATCTAGGCACAAGGCTACCTTATTAAGTCTGAGCTGAAGAACCCTTTTCAGTGCAACTTTGAAATCAAGTTTCCCTGACATTCTGACTGCCTTGAAACTGGTAATTTTCTGTAAAACAGCAAGAGATACTGTGGCATCACAGAACAGATAATTCTGTGTTATAGAAAACTTGAAATAGTGACAAAAATAAGAAATGTACTTAATGTTCCGGTATCAATGAAGAACAAATTTTTTGTGCACCTGGTTAAACAAGTAATGAAAAATTAAAAATAATAAAACTTCCAAGTTTGCTTGGTTCTAATGAAACAAAGAAAAGATAATTAGTCACTCACATTTGAGATTTGGATCATGCTGAATATGATATTGAGCCACAAGGAATGACTAAGGAATTGTGGTCCACAATCCAAGATTTCCTGGAATAAAAAGTAAATCAGTAGTCCTTATGGTAGTGCCTACCTCTCCCCGCTCCAGGACCCCACCTGCAAAGGTCTATATACCTAGAGCAAACCTTATCATCCCACATGTTCTAAGACATGTAAGAACTGCTGCCATTTACCTGGATTCACCATTAACAGGCAGTTCTCAATTATTTTAGAAATTATCAAAAGCATAAGAAAAAAAAAGGGGTGAAGACAAAAACATACACTTCAGAGCTTCTCATATTTTACTGTGCATTGCCCCCCTGCTGTGTGATTTCTGTGTTTTAGTTTCAGTACTGCTGTGGCTGCTACCTAAGTAAAGGTTTACAGTTTTGACTAATCCTGTATCCAAACCTGCTTCTGCCCATATTTGCTCAACCATACCGACTGAAGATATACAAGAGCATTCAGCAGGCATGATGACTGCTTAATCAAGCAGAAGAAAAAAAATATCCAAATGTTTTCTTTTGCATCTAAATATTTTCTTTAGTGGGGCTCACAGGTACTGCTGAGCACTTGCCCTGCTTTCTCAGCTGTTGACTCCTTTCCTTGGCACTGTGTGCATGCAGCACTTCAGGTCTGGCAGCCAAAGGCAGACAATATTGGCAAAGCCAAATTACTTTTGTCTATTTTTCACAACAGAAAGGAATGTCAGCATAATACATCCATTCTTATTAAAGGGCATTACTCAGAGGGGCTTATTTAAAAGAAAAGGTCTTAATGAGTGGTTGAAGGATTTTTAGACCATGGTTGTTTACAGTTAAGGTCAGCCATTGTTTTTAATATGAGATTTAATGTAAATTCCCCTCCTTTACTTGTATGATGCACCATTCTTCTCAACAGAAAATTACAGAATTATGGTGGATAGAACTATTGAATAAAAAAAAAAAAAAAAAGTAAAGAAAAGTAGAGAAATCCATTGCAAAGAGGAAAGATATTATGGTCATAGGTTGAAAGAGAGACATGAAGAAATGCCATGGAAAACAAAATAAGGAAAAAGAAAAGCAGTGAGAGGAAGGGAATTAGCACGATAAAAAAAACACTTTGTAATTATGACAAGTTGGAGAAATGGATATATAATGATTATTTTTATTACCTGATAAAATGAAGCCTTCTTTCAATTATTTGGCCTTGCAATATTAGACTTTATGGCATCAACATAGATGCTTATCATGAATATCTGCTATGTGTTTCAGTATTGACACATCTCCTACATCTAGAAACCTTCAGTTGCAATGCATCTAGACTAGCAGCCAAACAATAACAAAAGCCTTAGCACACTTTATCAATCCTTTTTAATGTTAATATCCTTAGCAAAGGCCTATTCTAATTTGTTTATAAAGAAAACCAGAACTACTTGAAATCTTGGGGGAAGCTCTAGCTAAAACATGAGCTAAATATCAATACCCTATGCCCTAAAGGGCACAAACCCTTTTTTGTTGGCAGCTTAATGCAAAGGCTTAATAAAGCATAAATGCACACACACATTCTATATGTTTCATACGTATTATCCTAGGTATTGTATTGGCATAGCTACTATAGCATAGCAATTATACTGTGAAAGCCTTTCCATCAAAGTAATATTAGGTATGTCAGTGACTATAGAATGTACTTCAGTATTTTCATGCCAGTTCACTGAATACTGGATACACTTGCAGGAAGGTGTCTATATATGACAGAAATATGAGTATGAGCACCGGCATCAAGGTTAGGGAGGAGGTATAATTGAAATTAAAGGCTACTCATTTTGACTGTTTCTTTATTAATTACGTATTTGAATTAATTTTATGGTCATATTGCTAAATTTGTTTCCTTGCCCTGGATTAATGTGTGCAACAAAGACGGTGTTGCCATGATGTTTTGCTAAATGATGTGAGAGACATCACTCTTTGAATTTGTATTTAGCTACAGAAAGTTTACACAGCTTTTAAAGACTTATTCTTTCAAATAAAACAACTCATGCTCCTCCAATTTCAATGCGCACCATTTGTACTACCTCTATTTCTCTGAAACACGAGCCGTGTTCATGAAGGGTTTCCTGTCTCTAAAGAAGGCTTGCTAAAAAACAATAGGAATGCACTGAAATTAATTATTTGACACTTCTTTTCCTAATATCTTCTGAAGAGTAGTAATATCCATATGTGCTCTAACACATTTCTAAAACAATTTTTCACTGACTGAGGTAGTTTTGTATATTAACAGCTATTTATTTTAATGAAGCGATCTTTATCAATAAAGAAAGGGTCTACATTTTCCAGAGAGCATTTGGGCATCTAGACCTTTATTTTACTTAAAATTTCTGAAGACATTCTATTGAGGTAACATTTACTTTTAAGGTGTGTAATTGGGACTCAGCATGCTCCATACAATACTCTTTGATGTTCACCAGTGCTGTTTAAGAAATGAGTTAGAACTGGGAATGTGGTATTTGCTAGGGAAATTCTTAAACCCACAGGACGACTGCCTATTTTCTCCTTTTCATTTTGTGTGGTTTTATGGCTCTTTTCTTTAGGATTCCTGAACTGACATGATGCAAGCAGGGTCTCAATTAGCTGGATAAGCAAGTGAATTTTTTTTTGTGGGATTAAAAGCACATAATAAAGCCAGACAACCAGTTGGTTAAATTCATACTCAGAGGAACTGTGATAGTTCTGTTTTGGTTTTTTTGGCTGTTTCTTTTTTACTTTTTTTGGCTTCCCCTCAGCTCCTTCTTCCATTTCCCCCCCTCCCTTCCACCTACCTGCCCATTGCTTAATTTAAGGGAAAAAAAAAGGTGTCTGATGAGACTTTGGTACCTCAGGGAATACTACCACATTATTTTTTCTGCCTCTGGTGTAATCATTTATCTCTTTAAATTCACATCAGCTGAGGTCACTAAGATCCTCACACCAAAAAGTCTTGTGCCCCTTGCACTGCCTTCAAGGCTTATTTTATACTTCCAAGTCTGCTTATTTTTCATGGGAAGCATGGTATATATTTTAGGGCAATTTCACTTATTATGGCAACATAATCATCTCTGTCCATTCTAATGACCCCCTTTAAAGTGCTAGAAAAAGCCCTTTCTGGACAATAAATTTTCCTCTGAGTAAGACTTTCATTACTGTAGGAGAAGTAAGCGATGCAGTCCAGAAGAAGTAGTTGGCAATGCTTTTCAGTCAGGCTTCTTAGCTGCTCTTTTCATTCTGGGAAAGTTTTCCTAGGTTGTCTTTCTGTACTCCTTTAGCTCACCCCAGGATTGTCTACCATATAGCTTGAATTATTCCTCTAAAAACAGGCTCTGATGAATCATCTGGCTTTATCGCACTTAGCTTCTACTCAAGACTACTGCAAATTGTAAGATGTACCACAAGATCTACATTCTTCCTCTGCAAAACATGTGCTTTTGCTCCTACATCAAAATCAGTCACAGACCTGGGGCCCTGTGAGGTACCTCTTTTCAGAATACTCAGAAAACTGTGGGGAGAGACTGCAGATGAAGATGACCTTATCCATCTGTTTTACATAGATGTACTCACAAGGGATACAATAGAAACACAGTGGTGAACTTGGCAAGAAGTGTCCCTAGGAGATTCTTCATGAAACAACATTTAAAGGTTGGTGTTTCCCAAAAGAAAGTTGCAATCATACATTAAACAGGAGATGGCCATCACTAAGGTGGGGTTGTTGTGCCCTGGCTTGAGCAGAAAAAGAAAAGAAAGCTCATCTAATTTGATTTTTTTTTTTCCTGTGGTAACTCAATTTAATTGTCTTTATCACCGTAAAAATTTATTTCATCTCAAGAAGCAAAAAAAGACCTTATACCCTTATCCCTTGAAAGGATGATATAATTAATGGCACATGCTAGTCTTAACAGATAAGTCTGGCAGTTACTGTGTTGATGAAATAATACAGAAATGTAAAAGAAGTATGTAAGTGGAAGGGAAAAACCAGTACACAAAGTGTATGGGTCAAATTCAATCTCAGACACTGCTCCAGGAGGCTGTATGGTATATGGCATACTATAGTATCCCTGCAGCAAGATTGACATTTCTTGCAGCTGGAGGAGTAGCTAAAGGGGAAGGATGTCTCCCAGGTAATTTCCAAAGCCCACTGATCAGTGATATGCCTGTGCAAAAATTTATGGGATATCTACTTACACAGATGAATAGATTTAAACCAGTGTACTCTGCTTGGCCTCTCCTGCCTATCAACGTTGGATCTCTGACCATGCCTTTTCACCTGTGTTTTTTCCAGGCAGTGAACACACATTTATAGTTTTCAGTAAAGAGGGAACACTTCACTCTTCTCTTGGTCATCACAAGGATTGGGTTCCATGGACAAAATTGTTCAAGAATTTCCCCATCACTTTCAGGAAAATGTTATACAGAAATGGTGCATGACAGGTGGAACTACTCTCCCCAGATATACAACTTATAATTTATTTTGCATTTTGGAAGCATTGCTAAATCAATTTATATAGTAAAGATATAATTTATATAGTAAATATATGCACAATATTCTATATAAGAGTTAATGTTGTATTAGTTCTACTACAGTTACATATATAGTTATAACATTTGTTATAGTATTATGCATTTTATAAGGCTAAACAATCTATTGGAGTCTACTGGCTGCGGTGTGCAGGTACAGCCCCTCGACACATTAAATATTGTAACTGTTACAGACCCTGCAGAAGTTTCCATTTTTAAAAGTGGATTTTTTTTTTTTAAATGCCTGTAACTTCCTAAAATATTTTGTACTTTTAGGTTTTAAGTCTGGCCTATCCACCTGGGGATATTTTTAAAAGTTTGAACAAAACCAGTTTAACTGCTAATAGATGAAATATAAGTAAAAAATATGCTTCCTTTCCTTTAAAAAGTGTAGCTTTTGGTAAAAATAGAAACTCAGCTGACGTGACTCTGGTATGAAAGCTGTGTTTGGAAAGGAAATAGTCTTCACCAAGGGGTGTGAACAGTCTCATTCCAAAGGAAATGGTTTTGATTTGTCTGAGGTTTTCAAGAAATTGCTCTGAACCTGATCTGAAGCCCATTGACGTCAAAGGAAAGATTCACAGTGACTTCAGTGGGCTTGGGATCAAGTGTGAACTGAGCATGGGCAGCTGTTCGAGGCCTTTACATCACCACTATCCATTCAGCATATGATTCTTAAAATGATTTGCATCTCTAAAAGTAACTGCAGGTGTAAATCAGTGATGAATTACCTAGATCAAAAGTTCCATC
Source organism: Pezoporus wallicus (assembly GCF_028554395.1). NCBI lineage: Eukaryota > Metazoa > Chordata > Aves > Psittaciformes > Psittacidae > Pezoporus > Pezoporus wallicus. The sequence goes on along the minus strand of NW_026641037.1, from coordinate 5,133,229 downwards.
TCTAAATGAAGCAAATTCTGTTTTGTAGACAATAGAGAATGGGTCTTAGGGGTTGTTTCAAACTCTTAGTGATGCTCTGGACAACTCCTGATTATTAATTTTCACAGCAATTGCTGGTCTGTCAGCCACATAAGATTTCATTTGGACAAAAGCTTTGATGGGACAAGGTCAGCTGAGCTGGACTTTAAGCTGCTGCATTCTGTAGTTGCAGAGTTCTTTTAGATGAGCTGATAAGAGGACATTCCCACAGGGAATTATGAAGGGTGTTACATTTTAGATGATTATTTATGAATGTGTGAGATGGTAGCTGGGATAAATAGGGATGCTTTCTACTAAGAAAAAATAAGGACAGATAAACAGACATAAACACTTACTTTTACTGCCTATTAATGAATACAACAAATGCTTTGCTGTGAACACTTAATTCCCAGTCTAGAATTGTGTCAGTGTAGATTAATAAAATTACAGATACACTCTGATGGCCAAATGTGAATAGAAAGGACTGCAGAACTATCTGTTTGGCTGTATATTTTAGTAGCTAAATGTTTTTCAGGTGGAGAGTGTAAAAGCCCTGGAATCTCCACCTGGGCTAAAGCTGTGTCTTCAAGGGCAGGAATTTCTGAAGAAAAGGGACCACATTAACTGGATGGAAGTGGACAGACAGACAGGGAAAAGACTGTTGATTGAGATCCAGCATGAATTTTTCCACGTTATAGTGTAGTCTGGGGGCTATAGCCAGCTGTACTAAGTTTGATCAGATAGTTAGCAGCTCTAGTTGCTTTGGGAAACTGAGTGCTGGAGAGAGAATAAGCCAAGAGCAGGAAACTGATTTTCTCCATGACAGAAAAATGTTTCTTGTGTTGAGCATATCTTGTCAGCAAAAGACATAATATAAGAAAGACATACAAAAATCCTCGCTACATCCCATTGTGATTATTACCTTTCTCCCAATTGACTGTCTAAGCTATTTAGATTCCTTTAAAATCTCTGTAGTGCATTGGCACCAACAATGACTACACTTAACCAGCTGCTGGAAAGAATGGGCTAAATGTCTCTTGAATAAAATAAACACTATCCAACTGACCAGGAAGACAAATAGAACATTTTCATTTACTTCCACTCAACCCTTGATGTATTTCAAGAGCAGTTAAAATTCTGAATTAATTAGTGATGATGTTGAAGCATGACATTTATAAAATTAAATAGTGCTGGACACTTGCTCATTCTGAGATCAATAATAATTTCGGTTATTTGGATCTCTAGTACTGAAATACGGGACTGAGGATAAAAGAACCTATATGCTGAGTACTATAGCTATAAGCAATGAAAAGTTACTAATTGTATATTTCTTATATTATTAGACTTACCAATCTCATTGTTCAAATAAATACTTCTTGCAAAGCTTACTTTTTCTTAATCCTGCCTGCTTATTTTGTTTTACTTTATACAAATGTCGAAACTGTACAAAGAACCTGGATTCTGCATTTTTTCCAGTTCAAATATACATAAATTAAATGTTGTTTCCTGTATAGTAACAGTGAACAGCTTCTTATGGAACCAACACCTGTTGGTAAGGAAAGAACCCTCAACAGCTGAATTTAAAAAATAAAGTAAAAAAAATATTTTTTTTTCTATTTCCTTTATCATCATCAACTTTTAACAAGTGACCTGCTTTCTTTTTGGACAAATTTAATGACAATGACTTACCAAAAATTTTTGGCATGAATTTTAAATTTTCCTTTTAGATATTCCTTGGTAACAGTTTCCTCTAAGTGGATGCAGTCTACAGATCTCTGTTGGATTGTGGACTAACAGTGATACTTTTTTCATGTTGCATATGGGGATAGTCTCAAGCACTATGTGTAGTCACATTTTGCTATACAGATATGCAAATTTAGGTCACAAGTTCTACTTGCACTGTATCACATAAAGTACACTTGTTCCATATTCAATAAGCGATTTAAATTGAAAGTTAGTACATTACATTAGTAATATACTACATATGGGATCATTTGTCAATGTTACCATAAAAGACTGATGATTTGATAACTGAAGAGTATTTATTATAGTGGCAATTTATACTGTTATACTATAAATAAAAGTGTCTTGGCATTTCTATAATAAATCCTATTTTCAGTGGTCTATTACTTGGTCATAAAATATCACCCTGGGCTGAATTAGATCTAATGGATGTACAATAACAATAATATATTACCAAAATGTACATTTAATCCAGTGAGTAATATGGCCTTGAAAAACCCTTAAATGTGTATTAATCACAGGCATTATTTACATAGAGATTGGAATAAGTCCTTTAGATACTGTCAGCATGGTCTATGGGTCAGATGCTGATCTTATTTGCACAGGGGTAAATCACATCTAAAATTTCATTGGTGTCAAGAGAGCTACCCCTGAGAAAATAGGATCCCTGATGAAAAATATCAATGAGAACAGAATCAGACACTGGATATAGAGTTATTGAAAATGAGCTATATAGGATGGGCTCAGGTAAGATGTAAGAACCTGTCAAGCATCATGCACACTGTATGACTTTAAAAGACCTGTTGCTGAGTAAATAGAGAAACTATATCTAGGGAATGACACTTAGCAATTTCTGTTTATCCTTGGCTAGGTTGTATCCAGCCTCTGAAAAGTTACCAGCAATGATAAGTGTGTCAGCACCACCTCTCTTTTGGCATGCAGGAATAGGTCAGAAGTGTCAGGACTGCATCTTCCCAGTGACCCCTATGTGTGAACCCAAGCAAAGCGGATGAGGAAATGTGGGAAGAAGATGGGCCCACATTGATGCTGAACAACACCAACATGGGCGGTGCACAGCATGTGTGTTTTACTTGCATACTGTAAGTATGCACTGGAGGCATTGTGCCTCTCTAAGGTACAGTCCCTTCCAGAGTTCCCCACAGAGTAGTATGAATCTACATCACCCTTTAATTAACACTGTGCCTAGGAGGTACAACTGAGCCTTTAGTATAGCCGTGGACCTTACATACACCTTAACTTGCAAATTGCAGATAAAAGGAGTTAATTTAAGAATAAACTGCCTCCTTTTTTTTAAGAAAGACCATGATTTACACATGGAAGAGAAAGTAATTACACTTAACAGATGTCACAGCTCTTAAAGAATATTTGTTAATAATTAATCACTAAGATAGAAAGCAAAAGTAAAAAGAAAATTCAAGTCAGTTCATAGCTGTGGTCAAAACCCCAAACTCTGAAAGGAAATTTTACTCTGTTCTGTTCTACTCTATTCTGTTCTGTTCTAATCTAACCTATTCTCTCCCAGCTTTTACACAACACATATCACTGTAACACTGCAGCATCTTTCCAGCATATTACATTCAACAATGTGATTGCATTCCATCGACAGTTCCATCAACCAAATTCCATGAAGACAATCAGATCGGTGACTGCTCAGCATCTTGCAGGACTGCCAAGCATCTTCCACAGTTCTCTAGCCCTGGGATTTATTTTTTAATGAAGTCTTCATCAGAGTTTATTCTCATCATAGTGCTGAGGGAGTGAATCTTAAGCGAATCTAATCTTAACATGCCTCTACTCCTCCCTCCACCATCATCATGCCAGAGCACTGGGCTTCTGTACTTATAAATGGCATTTACCCTCCTATCAATTTTTCTTAACTACTTATTCTGCAGAGTGCAGAGAAGCAGAAGCAGGGTACTCACAACACCTCTGCTTGAATATCCTGCTCATACTCGTAGACAGACACCCAGGGTGTATGTGACATTTTTATGCTATGTCAGTGTGCATCATGTGTGCTTATGCTCATGATCCAAACAGTTTGGTATGTCTATGAGTGTCTACTTAGTTGTTATTCATTTCGTTTGCCCAGCATTTTTATTCTTCTACATTTTCTTCTTTCATCTAATAGCTATTAGCAAGTTTTGGTTTAAATGGGATTGTGGCCTGAAACACAAAATGTTCCTACCCTGCTACTTGATGTTTTTCATCTTTTAAAACACATATATCCAAAGATGAAAATGTCTTTTTTGGAGTCCACATCAAAAGAATGTTAGAAGTCATCAAAGGAAGTGGAGAGCAGAGCATATGCTGTTCTAAGAATGGCTTCAATCCTCTAAAAATTAGGGGCCAGATTCTGCTGTCACTTATATCAGTGTAAAAATTTCCACAGACTCCAGGAAAAGAAAAAAATTTAAACACTAACAGATACTACTAAGGGAAATGTGCAGAACATTTTTAATAGAGACTAAAATATAAGTGCACAGAACACAAGCCTAAAGGACAGTGTAGGTTTGTTTTTCTTTTTTTTTTTTCTTTTTCTGAGGAGACTAATGAATGAATCAGACTTTGCAAAGATCATACCGTTAGCTCTTTAACCTTTCTGAGCATAGGATGCATTTTGCTTCTTTGTTTTTATCACAAGAAGGTTTCAGCTGTAATGTTATTGCCACAGTTGCTCAAGTTATGTGGCATTTCAAAATTCCATTCATTTATGAAGTTTTACTAAATGCTAGCTGTTTTTTCTGTTGCTTATAGTTTGTTTATTATACACTACAGAAGAGGTGTTTTGCTGAGAAAGAGTGAAGAGGTATGGGGTTGCTAACGCAGAGCTTTCTCTTTCAAATCATGAATCAAATGAGCAGCCCAATTTCTCTCCCCCTCCCTCAGTAAGGCCAGGCAATGAGCCTTGTCCCTCTCTCTGAAGTTAACACAAGTTAACTGTCATTCCTCAATGTGCAAGAAATCAGCTGTAAGCACAACTTGGATGACTAAATATATCCCAAGCTGTGACAGAGGTAGTCGTGATGCAGTCAGGCTGTTGTTTCTCTGTACGGGACACAGTTCTTGATTTTTATTTCACAGCAGCAACAGACAAACCAGTAAGTTCAGAAAATGGTTTCAGTCTACCTCCCACATAATTTACTTCATTGCTTTTCTAATGCAAAAAGTAATCCTGCTTTAAAGAAGTTCCTTGGACCAGATAATGATGGTCATCAAATAGTGAAGTCAGGTTTTCCTTCCTATAAAATCCTAACCATAAGGCCAGTCATGATGCCAGTCTAAACACTCAGCAGCATACAGGAACAACTCCTCCTCTGCTTCTCAGAAGCCATCATCTCTCAAGGATGTGTCAGAATCAGCGATCATGTTCTTCCTGCAAATACGTGTGATCTATGAGCACAGGTTTTCCCACCTTAACCAATGAGAAATTCAAGGTGAACTTGTATCTAATGGGGTTGCAAGTTAATGCATAGCTGCCTTATGGCAGCCCATCAGCTGGAGTTGCATCAGTTATTAATAGCTTAGAAACCACAACCAAGCAAACAAAGACTAAGCAAGCATAAGAACAAAGAACAGAAAAATGAGTTATTGAAAGCAGGAGTTTCTGAAGTTCATGGGCCACTGATTTGACACATTTTCCATCTTGGGACCTGAATAACTGAGTAAATAACTGCGTATGCTCAAAACCATGAGGGTCACATATTCATTCAAAACTGAGTAGTAAAAAATTTAATCAGATTATCTCACTGATACCTCTAACTAGGGAGACTCCACATATTTGTGATGGGAATGATTTAATCTCCCACCCAAAAAAATGATCTCTCATGCCATGCCTGATAATTTAGAGTCTTCTCAGGTTTTTGAATTATGCTACTGTATGTAGCTGAAAATTGTTTGATAAGCATCACTTATGTGGTCTGGCTTTAAACCAAGCCTGTCATCTAGTGGAGTGCAATGCTATTCCAACTTTAATCTAGATAACTGGCACACACAAAATAAGGAAACACAAATGTGACACAGCTGCAGCTAGTCTGGTGGAGTTAAAATGCTTAACAGTGTTTTATGCCTGTAATATAAGACTGCTTACTAATGCGAGAATCCTATATGCAAAAGAGTGGCAATCAGATTGCCTTTGATATAACTGGTTATAAAAATGTTGGAGCTTTAGTATTTATGGTGCCTGCAGGTTACAATAAAATGCTTCTCGTGTTATGACATTAGCAGACATTAAAAATGCTGTGTAACTATGGCCATACTTCATAAGTTATTGCCCAACACGTGTAGCAGGCTAGGTTTGCAGCAGAGAACAGGTTAATGATCAGCAGTTTACAGAAAGGCTTGTGACATAACAGACATTAGTGGTTTGTTGTGCAATCCATGTGCCCTTTCTGAATATTATATCTGAATGTGCCAGGAAAACACAGTATATGTATTAAGTTTACTGAACAAGAGTCAGAGAGTAAATTAAATAAATAGTGTGTGATCCAAGTGCTTTTGTCAATAGTGCATTGATTATAATGCCACATACTGTACTAAAAATCTAATAAATACAAAATATCAGCTGGATAGCTAGAACGTAAGTATGTTAAGTTCTGACACTTGAGGCAAATATAAACAACCTTATTTGTGTTCTAGAAGTAAAGGATTTTCCCCTCAGGAAAAAAACATACACTATCACATATCCTACGTTTCAAAACAGGAAATAGGTGCTCAGAAAAGAAATGGAGAGATCTGCTACTTTAATTATGGACCGACAGACTAATATGGGGAAAAATAAATTCTGGTAGTAGAAGAGACAGATGATCAGAAATATAAACCAGAAATTATTTGTTCAGCCAAGACATATTATATACTTGAACCTGTTACATACTCAGACATATTATACACTTTGTGTCTCAAGAAGTATCTCTGCAAATGTGTGACATGCAGTTGTGATTACAACATTGCATGGGAAGCACTGAAGTAGCTCCCTGACTTAATGTGGCATGTCGCTGGGTTGCTAACAGACTATGGCTCTAGTTCCTTGCTTTGTGCTAAAATTAAGAATATTGTACACAGTTGTGTAAATACCAATGCACAGGCTTGCTTTCCTGGGACAGCAGCACCTTCTTGTCCATGAAATGCTTGCAGAGGTTTTCTGAGACTAATGGTGCAACCTGGAGGCTGATGTAACCTCTACAGCTCGTACCTGACCACAGAAGAACTCAGGCTCGGTAGACCTGGTGACACCAGCAGATAAGGATTTTTCCCTGCCTATGCAAATCAAAACTGCATAATTTTCTCAAAGTACTAATAGCTGGCACAGAGCTGTGAGCTAGCAAAGACAAAACAAGGTAAAAATATTAAGGGTGGCGGCTGGCAAATTTCAGTGCTGTAGGTCAGCTAGCTGACTTACTCTTGAAGAGACTGTAACTTTACACAGAAATTCCCCTAGCTGTTAGGCAGTGCCACCAGGTATATTAGAAGCTGCTGACATGTTTGTTTTTTTATTGGGCCTCCAAAATAACCTTCATAATATATATTTTCAAACTATGTCAGGATTTTAGGGCTCAGTTGATAATCATTTGTGACTAATATGATTTAGGAAAGGATGACATGCAATTAGGCTGATGATCAGCTTGCAGTTTGTGACAGCTAAGTCTCTACAAAGGTTGCATTCTCATTTTCATGACCTAATCACCCCCCAAAAGTCCAAGAAGCTGTGGGCCAAATTACTCACAAGAGCCTGATCCAGAAAAGTAAGCTTTTGAGAAAGTGTGAAATTTGAGTAGGTCTACAAACTTCAACCTACTCCTACGTTATGCTGGATCAGTCTCAGGCTAGAGCGAGATATCTGTGAGAATTTAATTGACAAGTACCCTGCATACACGCCTCCAGCTAGGCTGTGCATTGGTTTCTCTTCACCTGAATGCAATGAGTTGAGCATCTGTTTGGAAACTCGTGTATTAATGTAGAAGACTGGAATTTTCTCTTAATTAGATATATGTTGTAAATGTATGTTGGATGTTTCTAAAGATAAAGCATTATTCATTTACAGTATGTATGTTTACCCAGAAAAGATGCATTCCTGACATCTAGAATGAGAAATATTGCAGAGTTTGATGAATATGTCTCTTTGCACACCCAGACATGAATGTGTTTTATGTTTAAACTAAGTACATGTAAAGCACAGACTAAAAGCTGATTACTTGCAAGGATGGATAACACAGTATGTGGCTAAAGTTTAGGCAAGCACGTAATTTTGTAATGAAATCACTTAAACGCGCTGGGAAATTCATTTTCCTTTCACCCTCAGAAAAACTGATCCACACAGGAAGAAGTGGAATTTTATAGTGAGGTTTTAACTCCTTTTCTCCCAGCCTTCTTGCATACTCTCCTGCCCTTTCTGCTGGATCTACAGCTTTTACATGTCTCTCTGTGACTCTCTTCCTTTTGTCTGCGTCCTCAATGGCTCCAGAGTCCTAAAGAAATGTTCAGCTTTGAAGACTGGCCTAAAAAAATGGTAATTTTCCAGACAAAGGACAGGTGTTGCTTCCAATTTATTCAGTATCTATCCCTATTATCCTGCAGGTCAGCTCCTGCCGAGCACGCTCCATGGGTGTTCTGGCTGTGGAAGGCCTATGAGATTTGCCCCGTGTGACTGAACTGCAGATGGCACTTCCATATCTCTTATTTTAGCAGCAGTCAATTTGCTAAATGTTCTTAATAGCAAGGTAGAAGGTGATTTCTGTGTCACAGCACCACAGCTTTCTCATGCCAACCAGTGAAAGAAATGTAGTGTCCATTGTGAGAAAACAGGGTTGGACATGTAAAGTCCAGATCCATGGACAGGGTGAACATTGGCATAGCTCTCAGCTGCCCAGGAAAAGAGCTGAAGTAGGCTGCGCCACTACAGAGGCATGGATTTTGTTTCATTATGCCTTTCCCTACTCACTTTGGAGAGAAAGAATATCGGTTCCCCTCAGAAGAACTTCAATAGGAGGAGACGTGGGCTAGACTTTGCAGAGTAGACTTCCCCAGGCACTCTACCTGCCTACCAGTGCTGCACAGCTTCTGGATCAGAGCACAGACAAAGAGCTTTGCAAGTGCTCACACAGGTCCTTTGTCACTTGCCAATATTCCTTAACTACTTTTGGAGGCACGATCATCTGTGTGGATACATCTTCCTAGGAAGGTCACCCATTTCAAGCAAACAATGAGTTTGGATCATTGTTCACTCTAAGGTCAGGTTATTTTTTCTCTACCTCCACAACCAGGTTTAGATAAAAAGGAAGAACAACTCACCCTTTACCAATGCACTGTATTCAAACCAAACTAACACATTTGGCTTCTGCAAGAAAACAAAGTCGAGTTTCAGTTTAAAAAATTACCACTTTTGGAGTCATCCAAACTGGAATTCTGCTTCTTTCCTGCATCATAATGGCTCCTCTCGGAGAAAGGAATCATCTCAGATAACTATCTGCTAATCTCCAGTTAAATTCAAGTTTCTTTTACAGAACTGCTGAATGCTGCTGAAATTCCCAGAAGTTAGAAGTTGAGATGCCATTCAAAGCCCTCCTTTTGAATTCTCCTTGCCCCAGATTCAGCCATTCATTTTTATGTGCATGGTGATAACTAGGAATTGATCCCCTTTACGTTTTATTGCTAGAAAACTTTGCATCAGCTTCAGTGATGGCTAGATGAGGCCCAGGATACTTTATGACAATTTCTCAATCAAATTAAATGTTGTCTTACACAGCAGATGAACTTAAACAACTATGTGATTATGTGACCAATAGAATACTTGAATTTGATGGCTTCATACTTCTTACCTGAAATTTCTAGAACAGGGTTAAAATACTGTGCTAGTAATTTCTTAATTTTAATGAGTTGATCTATTACCTCTTTTACATATTTTATATATTTTTTTTATGCACTGTTATGAAATAAACACAGTGAAACATGTATCATACTGTCTAAAAGCTGTGTAAAAGAAGAAGGAAAAAGAGAAAAAAAGACTTTTTTCCCAACAAGATTGGAAATCAGAAATAAATAATGCATTGTTCCAAGGCACACTAAACTGGCTATGTTATGGAAAGGATCAAGGCAATGCAGCAAAGGTGATGAAGTAAAATCAGTGGTAACGAGGACTCCGGTTACACAAACTCAGCAGACAGGGTGACTGTCACATTTGTGAGAGCAACTATGTATTCAGAGATTAAAGGAAGGGTAATGATTATGATTTAGCATAAGCCCCAATAAACCCACGCTCTGAATGTGAGACAGATGATTGCTATGCACTGCTTTGAATGCAGCTACTCACTGGTTTTGCTGAAGAGGGTGAGGATAGATGAGCAGCTGAGCCTAGGATGGCAAACCCACGTTCATCTCAGTTCAATGCAACACTTGGACTTTTGGACCTTTCAGCCTCTGTTCAGATTTCATTGCAGTCAGGGAAGCTAGCAGGTGCCTTTGCATGAAAGTGTTGAGCAGAACAGAAATGGACTTAAACATGGGCTTGGATGCTCTTCTGTGTTTCAAGCTGATAGCTCAAAATGATAGTGCTGAAAATGAAGGTGATGCAAGGCCTGTAGTTACAAGGTTTTGAACATCTAAACACTATTTCACTGTCCAGAGTGAGTTTTTATAGTTCAGCCATAAATCTTGTGGAGCAGGAATTTAACATGTCAGTGTTGACAGACTGTTAACTATAGCAGCAATGATAAAGCTTCTATAATATTAACCTTTCAAAAAATAAAACTGGAACAATGATATTGTTTCCATTAGACCTTTCAGATCACTTACAAATTATCTGGAACTCCTACTGTTTATTTGTTTTTACTTTAGATTGTTGCCCCAAGCACTTAAATAATTGTAATAAAATAATAATAGAATTAAGATTAGATAAATTAAGTGGAAATGAAACTGAATACATTTTCCATGACAGCTGGCAAGTCCCATTCTGTGACTGCTCAGAAACAAAACTGGAATTTTTATGACAGTAGACAATAAGGCGATCGTGTACAGGATGTAACCCAATGCTCAAGAGGAGCAGTGTGGAAGTGACACATCAACAAAAACAAACTTGTTTCATTTATGTGCTGTTAATTACCATAACTTACATAATCATGGACATCTGTTCTCCCTTTCTCATGCATGTACCTATACACAGATGATTACTATCTATTAGTCAGAAGAGCAAACAGCATTTCATAGAGATAGATGGGTTATAGCATATAATTGTATATATGTATATATATACAGATATGCCCAATTCTATCTTATTCATCCCTGTGTCACTCTTCAAGTAATTTTTTGATTTCTTAAGCTTCACATCCAAACCATAAGTAGCGGTCCTTGCATAGGTGGAGGGGCATTATACAGAAGAAAGAGCAAATTTTTTTAACTTATTGAAAATGAAGTCTGACAATATCAATGTAATATATTTTGTCATGATGGTTCTGAAACACTGTTTCTTTCTTTTTTCAGCCAGACTATAAAGGATCATCACCTTTAAAACAGCTGCATTGTTCCAAGAGAAATAGCTATTGTTTTTCTGCATTATTCATTTAGAAGAGAAAAGAAGCTGATGATAGGCAAATTATGACCCTTAGCAAATAGATTTTTATTTCTGTTGAGTCTTGAGTATTTAAGGGTGATATTTGTTCCGAGAAGTATTTTCTGATTGTCCATTCTCAATTACTGTATTCTTGGAACTTTATAAAAGAAGCCAAGAAAGTTAACTGATTTGCTTGAAATTCATGTCATTTTTGTACCTAAGGACTTACAGTCACATATCTTGTAAGTACAAATTAAGGGTTATTCAAGAGCATAGCTCTGTTTGAAGTAACATTTTTATCAGAAAAAAATGGAAATACTCATATACGTAAGGTTAATAACCACCCTTTATATTGACAAATATGTATTACTGTCAGATTGGTAAAAAGCAAAAATTGCCGTTAAAATATATTTTTAAAAGCTTTGAGATCTTTGAAGTCTACTGATATTTCATTTTTTTCACTTACACCTACTGTTATAAACTTTGAAATGAATGTGAAGTTTAAATTTCATCTTACTTAATCAATAGGCCTAACTTTGTTTGCATTTCTGTTAATTACTGTTGGATAACAAATTAAAAAAAAAAATCATCTTTTTATTTCTGTATGTGTCCTGGATAACATGTCCTGGGTTAAATAACCCTAAATTACAGGTACTGAACTACTGCTCCCACTTTTGAGAAGGATAATTCATTAGATCATTCTGCATGTGTCCTTGGTTAGACAAATTCCTGCATGTGACAGAAAACTGGTGTTCCATGTTCAGTCATTTCTGAAAGACTATCAATGATATGTTATTGAGATTTGGATATTTAGTTACTTACTCTATTCTCCCAGTCTCTACTCTTATGGTCAGTGTGCTAGGATTGTCCCACCAGCTGGGAGGAGCTGGGGAGACCAAAATGGTGAGCAAATCTTGCCTTACCAAAAGTAAAAGAAACTGTTTACATGCTGCCAAATGCTTACTGGGGAAAATGAGTATTATTTTCATGCTGTCATTCTTCCTTGTTATCATGATTCTGCTTTTTCCATTCCATGTGTTTGTATTTCTCTTTCATTCACAGGATCTTAACAGAAACATCAGGGGAGAATATGCTGCATTAAATTGCTAGATGAAATAGTGCATAAATGAGCTGTCCCACACAGAAGAAAACAAAAGTTTAACAACCATTCTGTTTGTATAAATAAGTCTGTATTCCGAGGCCTGAGGATTTAGATCATGCCCACTCTCTTTTGTGTTTTCCTTTTTTTATTTCTAATCTGTATCTGGTTTCAATCTCTAGTGGAATAATTCAGTTATATATTCATTAGAATACTGTGAAAATATTTACATACTGTACTTCTGTTGTATTTCTTTAAAGAGAAGAAAACTCAAAGGATCACCACTCAGAAAGTTATCAGTCCGTGATCCCACTGCACCCATGGAATTAAGGGAAAAATTCTCTGCTGTTGTACACTGGTCTGTGAGGAGGCTGATGAAATAAGGGAAGAAAGGAATTATTGGGAAATAATGACATACTATACCAGTTTAAGTTTCCTGAGGAAATGGTCCACTGATTTAAAACCGTAAATTGCTGCTCTGCTTTCACACCTTCACACCAGGAGTTTGATATACACTAGAAACAGATAGAAGACAATATTCAAGGTGATCTTGTGGTCTCTAAAAGCCAAAGGAGATCTAAACACATAGATATCTTAGATATATCTATATTTATGAATGAAATAGATATAGATATGCATGTACATATAAATTTTTTATTTGATGTTTCTGCTGAGTCAAGCAAAGACTGAACTTGATTCATGTCTCACAACTTGGAGGGGAGCAGAAGACTTCTTTGATTTTATTTCTCACTTGTCTTGCTCACTACTGTAAAGGAAAAAGAAAATTGAAGCTAATTTACCTAGCCATGAAGCCTCCCTTTTCCTTCCTCCTTTCTCTAACTAAAAGTGTGCTAAACCAAGGGCTGGTTGAACAAGGAAGAAAGATATGACTGGGTATGACTGGTATCTGTGAACTGGTTAAAATTAATGCTCTGATACATCCTGCATATTGCACACTTTACATCTATTAAAACCCAGATTTACTCCGTGGAAATCAATGTTCCTTTAAGGTGACTGAAGAAGAATTTTTTTTCCTAATAAAACTTGTGCCAAGTGATATTGGTACTAGATACTGTGTAAGCTCATTCCTTTTAAAATATAATGCCTCCTATGAACATTTTCCTGAATATAAATGTTTTATCTTTTCCTTAAAAATTTCTGTATCTGAAAGAATTATTTTTTTCCTAGCACCTGCTTAATCTTTTGTTCCATAGATAATTTCTCATTACCCAGGTGTCCTCTTATGGACCCACAGAAAGATTGGGCCTAGTTTAAGTGTGAAATAATCCTGTTGCTTCTATCTGTAAATGAATGAGCCCAGGATTAGATCAGATAAAACACACTTGAGATAAAGTGCACAAGGTGGATTATATGGGAAAAGAGGATTTAGTGAAGAACATATCCACAACTTTTTGTTAACATAGAGAATGGTAGCTTTTGTAAGCAACATTTATGGAAACTCAACTGGAGGTTTAAAAGCTATGTCTTTTGTTGTACATTTCTCTGCATACATTTGCTTTGTAGTTGGTAGCTTTAACTTTGGAAGCCATGCTGGGCTTTGACTCATGCTCATTTTGCTTAATGAAAAGCTAAGGATGTACTTTTACTCATAGATTCTTGTTTTGTTTTCTTTGAAGTTTATTAAGCTATCCAGTAAGATGGGAGGTTCATTAGGTTGTTATTATCACAGCCACAAATTAAGCATCAGTTCCCTGGGGAGTTATAAGCTTCAAGTGGATGTCAGAGCCATACTTATTACAATATTTACTTAATTACCAAGTTAAAACTTCTTGTCATATAAAATACAAACATGGAGTCTGCTGTCCATGTTAGAGACATACTCTCCACGTGCTGAATGTTTAAGATCCACTCATTCCATTTAAGCATTGTTTAAAATATGCACCAAATTTTTTGCTAAACAATCATTTAGAAAGGTAAACCAAGAGCAATCAAGCACACCAGTGAATTTAAGATATCATCAAGAATATTCAAAAATCATATTCTATCTGACATTTCCATTGATTTTGGTTTCACATCCCGGGACGCTGGTATCTCCCAATACCAACAAATGCATCAAAAAATTAACTAATCATGATTTGCCAAAGCACCTCAAAAGTCATCATGTAAAGGTGTTTTGTCAAGTCGTTGGTTGGAGATCACTGGAGTTGAGAGCTCTTCTCTGTAATAAAATCAGGCTTTTCTAGACTGGAGCACATATCTTTTATAAAAGCTCAGGGAATTTCTCATAAGAGGAAAATACGCCATCCCAAATTCTGAAAGTCACTCTTATCGCCATTTTGCTTTGTCTTTTTTCCTCCTCTTCAGTGCTTCAATTACCTAATGTTGTAAATTACAGAATTACTAGATCTTCCCCTGTCTAGTCTTCTAAAAATGTCAAGCTGTATAAAACTGAAAATGTTATTCGCTCTTCTCAGCCATGACTTGTGTGAACAGATATGGCTGTTGGGAGGATGCCAACACCGCAGAACAATGTTGCTATTTTTTGAAACTCACTGTTCATTTTTACTTCAGGCGTTGCATTTGAACTTTATAGGTTGTTATCTGTCAAACTCACCATTGGCATGTTATCTACTGTGTAACCAATACCTCACTGCAAAACTTTCTACTCTTTTGACCTTATACATATAACTCTCACTCTGCTAGTAATACACTGTTTGACACGGTCCATTTTGGCAGCCTTTTTCCCTGTAAAGAAATCTTACAGCTATTTAATATTTGAGAAACCCTTCCATTGGATATGCTTTGGAGGTGCTTGTGTCTTCCCCAGCTGTAGAAGGAACACAGGCTTCTAAATCCAGGTCCTCCATAATTTATAAAACTTCAAGTTAATAGAAGTATGCTACTTTAAAATACAGGTTTATGAAACCCCCAATTTTCAAAAAGTAATGGCTATATCTGCACCTTGAGCCTTTTCTGCTTCTTCCATCAGAATGAAAGGCCAGCTTAATGAAGTAGTCACCTATCAATGAACTTGCCTGCTGAAATAAAAAAATATTACTGGCTTGTAATGAAATAGTCAACATGAATCATTTTAGCTTAATAGGCCATTTTCTAGCTTGAAATCTTAAAGAAAACTCTCAGTTCTTTTGGGAGCTCTATATAAACCATTTTTATGTAAAATTCTGAGGTTTTGAAATCCAATACAAAAGAAGGGTGTAAAACCTCTAGTGTCTCTCTTTCATAGGAAATATCATAGAAATAAGACTTCCTAGGAAACTATATATACTAAATACAAAATCTAATGCTGAAGTACTTGCTGTGCATTTGATAAGTTTAGATTAATTGGCAAATAAGTTTGATAACTTAAAAAGAGTGAAAAGTAATATAAATGTCTGAAAATATGAAGGTATTAATATTTTGGTGATCACTGAATCCCATCTATTATAGGTCAGTGGAAAATTCTAGCCGTTATTCAAAAAACCCTCAACAACCTAGCCTTTGATTTCTTAGTCTTGCTTGTGTGGGGTTTTTTTCACTTGAGCTTTTTAAAAACATACCCTTTATGAAAAGCACTTTTAGCCTGTTTATTCAGTTCTGCAAAACCAAGATTACAAAAGATTTACAAAATTACCTTATGAAGCATTAAAAATTCGTTAATAATTTCATTCTTTCTGCAAGGGTGAAATATTTAGAAAAGTTTAAATAAACTGATTAGATTTTGTGTTGTCATCTAACAATAATTAAAATGAGAAAAACCGACATCAGTCGTTTTAGCTATGAGGGACTCCACTATAATGTGGCATATGCCCAGGCATCAGTGACATTATTTACATTTATATAAATGACATCAGAATACGACTTTTACTCTGAAGTATCAATGCTTTCTCAAATTCACTCAAATACTGGGAAACAAAACATTTTACATAATCTATTTGTAATTATAGTAAATTATTCTCTAGTGAATTTTATTCTTCTACATTTTCTTAAAAAGAGGTTTGTGATTAAAAATAATACTCTGTAATTATAGCCACAGAGCTATTTAAGGTTTTTTATCACTGCTAATGAAAATATGGTCATGCCTTCTATGAAAAGTATATTTCTCAATATGATGTGCTGTAAACAACATGTCTTTAGGCTATTTTTGACCTTTAACCAATGGGAAAGGTCTGTCTAGTTGATCTTATCTAACTACGCAGCAGGTACAAGGAATTAAACCAATTTAGGTTGAGTCCTGGTACAATATCAAGTATCAGACAATGTTTTCCAGAAGGAAATACTTAACAAATTTGTAATCCACTGTTACATTTATCTAGTGAAAGAGGCTAATATAAAAAAATATAAATTGCAAGCTGTGTTCAACAGAGTGGAATCCCAAGTGAAAATCTATGATATCACATTGTTTGTAAAAATTGGCAAGAAATGTTCTCATGAACAAATGAAAATTAAACAAACTACCCTGGACCTACACTGTGATAGACTGCTTATAAAATCACACAAGAAAAGTAAAACATTAAATTGCTGGCTCCAGCAGGATTAAGATACTTGCCTGACTTTCAAACTGAACTGTGTTTTTCACTGGGAGAGCAGAGAACATAAAAGCTTAAGAATAATGAGTTTTTTTTTGTTAATAAAGTTGTTTTTTTACAGTAGTTAGGTCCTTAACAACACAAGCATAATCTAAGGGGACAACTTTATTTTTTTAATAACAGCACAGGCCCCTAACACAATTTGGGCTCTACCTCCTTGCTGAGATGGAGCCTGATGCCTTTCAGGGTGCTGCATCAAGAGCTGAGCTGCTTCATTGAGGGACTGGGAACATGGAGTACACAGTGCTTCCTTAGCAAGCAGCAAAACCATCAAAATCTACTAGTAATATACTGGCTGATATGGTGCCATTACATGAGGAACTGGTGTTCAGAGATTTTGTGTGATTAAGCTGGTTATTTGCCCTAAATCCCTGCAAAGCCTATCCTGCTAAAAATTGTCAGACGCAAGGGGATAGTTCAGAGGGAATGGGATCAAAAGGGATCATTAACTTTCAGTGACCAAATCTAATCCACATATATTACTACTCATTAAAAAGATACAGGGCCAAATTTTCTAAAACGTGCAATTCAGGATGCAGTTTTGGCCTCCAAGATGGAAGTCTGCGGACACCTTAGATCTTCTGCTTGGTGTGATGTTGGATAACCGCTGACCCCCATACATACCCAGGTCTCGCCAAGCAGAGGCAAGATGATGCTGGTACAACATCTTTGGTGGTTACCTTTGGCTGTACATCTGGAATGGGGTGTGGACTGCAGTAATTCTGCTTTTGTTACAGTGATGTCCAAAGGACTAGAAATGAAATAGATCTTGAACTTTGCATACTTTCGGACAATTTTGCTCATCAAAAACGACTTCTGAAAATTTTCCCTCCTGTCTCTATTTCCTGCTTCTGAGATTTTTCTTGGATTGAAATGGCCTTAGGTGTCCTAAACATTTGTTTAAAACTTTTTTTTTCAAGGAGGCACTTAATAGTGTCATTATTTATTGTTGTACATCTTAAGAGAATATTCAGATGTTTAAAACTGGAAATCGAGCATAATGCAAGCCACTATAGAGCAGATGCTAAGCTTGAAGTACTCTTAGGAATACATATACCACATTTTAATTTCAGCTCCTATTATTATACTAACTAGTCACAAAATGGCTTCGTATTTATGCAATATGTTATCTGTAATGTCACTTAAATTGAATAGACGAGTGCCTTCTAATAATGTATGTTTACTTCATGAACTTGTGGGCAATTACATTGTAATTATGTCTTTTGTAGGTCTTTTTTGCTGACACATAGTGCACCAGTGCATTTTAAGTGTAATTGCAGTTCTCCCTACCATTTAGGAAAGCTGAACATTGTTAAAGGTTTGTAAATTGCCTACACTTAGACCATAGGCAACTAGGCAAATTAAATGGCAGTGTCAGTACTATTACAATGTAAATTGGTGTCAAGCATAATCCAAGGTAGAAGCATTTTTACAGAAGAATAATCTTTACATAGCACCTTAAAAAATGCAACAGAAACACAGATACTCCCAAACTTGCAAAACTGCATATTTTTGATAACTGAAAAAACACATACAACATGTAGTGTATGGAAATATCAACTATTTGATGAAGCAAATATTTATACTTACACACCAGGCTGCACAATCTTCTTATAGAAAAGAAAGGCATGCCCAAATGCCAGTCTATCAGAATGTCATCCTTCCTGTTCCTCAGGAATAGTGCTTCATCAGAGAAGCAAGAAAATATATTCCCAGCAGCCTGTAATGTCTCAGGGGGAGGGAGATATACAGACCAACCTTGCAGCGAAAACTGGGTATTGCTTATTCCATCCTTGCAAGACCTTGTACTCACCATCATGAAGGAAGGAAGCAACTAACTCATTGATGATGCTTGTTCCTCCCTCTTTCCTTAGGATGAAGGTATAGCACTATGGTGACTTGCAGGACTATGGTGCAGGAGGATAACTGTGTGTCATCATCACGATTTTAGCTTCGCAACGTATCCATGGAGTATATCCCCAGGTAAAATCAAGTTTGAGTCTACAGTGATATTTGACCTGATCCATGCAGCAGGATGAACTTTTAAGCCTAGTGAAGAGAAAGAAATTCTTTATCCCTGCCCTTATTCCTGCTGAGCAGTGAGTTAAATCCCCCAGATGATGTGAAAAGCACAGGAAGAATGAAGCCATCTCTTGTCACTAGCACAAGGCCTTATCTTCTACAGCTGGGATGCTGGGACTGTTGGATTAGGGCACAGAATACTAAAATTAGGTTAACATGTTTTCAGCGTGATGGTTTAAACCTATCCTCTGTGGGCTGCATCATTATCCACCTCAACATCTGGATCACAAGATTGCATTTCACTTTCATTTATTATCTACTTTGATGGTAAACCAAAAATTTCAAAGCAGATAATATTTTTATTTGCCCAACATTTGCAATGATTCATGAAGCACAGTCACAAAAATACAACTTTACTACAGACTTGATATATTTGTGCTTTCAAGAACCAAAACTCGGAGAGTTGATTGTGTTTTCACTATAGGAACTTGAACTATCATGTGCATGGACATGTCACTACAGAATTTTTTTAAAGTAGATTTATGTCTCCCTATGGGGCTTAGAGTATAGTGATTATTATACACTGAGAAATGTGCATTTAGCTTACAAAACCAATGTCCCACAGAGGTGACCACTCTAGAAAGACCAGAAACATCACTTAAGTAAATTAATTTTGAAGTACTGTCCCGTCACTTCATGCCTCTAGGCCAATCACTCACTGGTAGAGACATCCTAGTTTTGGATTAAACCAGCTCAACCATGCAAACTGTAGCACTGCATGGGAATGAGCATCTGGGATTGACAGCTCACAGATCTTGGCAATAGAGGCCACAAGCCCAATGACATAATTTTTATTTAAAGCAAAATCCTAATGGCATTTTGGTAGAATTCAATCTTCAGTAAATATTTACCAGAATAACATCCAGGAGGACGGATGCTGATTTCACTTGCCTTCCTTGCAACTTGGAAGTAGCAATGGAATTATACTGGTGCAAATCAGAATTCAATCCTACGGTTAAATGCAAAAATCAGTAAGATAAAATGGAAACAATCACATTTCCAGGCTCAGCAAGCACATGCACAGTAAGTTGTTGCTTGTTTTGTCCATTCTGAGTTGCCAGGGATTTTGAATTCCTCTTTCTATTGGTGTTTCTAACTAAAAGTGAGAAATGCAAAATATACAGGATGAAACCAAACCACTGAGTGACTGGTAGCTGTTTCCCCATGATTAGCTTGGTCAGAAAAAGGCTTGCAGACCAGTGGCACAAAATGGAACACAAAGATTTTAATTGTGCCTGACTTTACAAGGGGCAGCATGGAAAAGACACAACACCCAGTCACCTTTAGCTATTCTTTTTGTTTTCAATCAGCATACAGGACATACTGCTTAAATTAAAAGCTCCTTACTACTGCTACTAGAGCCTTACTTGAAGCTTTTTGTGTAACTTGCTCAGATAGCTCATCCAGCTCCAGCACCATCTCTAGTAACTTCTGTTTGACTGGAATGCACCTATTCGGGCTATAATTTAAAGAAGTCAATTGAAGGTTGAAGTCTGATGATTTTCACAGGCACAACAATAGTCTCATGTTCACAGGCCTCCTCATACCTCTCACTACACCGCTTTGTTTTCACCTTTTTACACTAAACATGAAAAGGTTTTCAGTAAACATCAGTGTTAAGTGCTAGTCCATTTAAAAGGCCATAAATTATTCAACTACTGCAATTATTGCAAAAATGTAACTTTTAATTTGGGGAGAAAAAAACCTTAATTGCTACATTCAGTAACTATTCTTCCATACTCACAATGGACTTAGAAGAGAACAGCAAATAAGTGAGGAATCCCATTGCCAAACACATCCCCTAAATTACCAGTTTTTCTACAGAGCTTTCTACTTTAATGCACTTAAGAGGAATAGCTCATTACTAATGATCTGGAAATACAGATCACATATATCCTCAACTCAAAGTTGAACAGTAACCCAAGTTTTAAAAGCCATGTTGTATCTTCTTCCTCTAATATATATACAGATTCTTTAAAAAATAATATTAATAACACAAAAATACCATGCCAAGCGCAATGGTTTCCCTACAAACTCTATCACCTGTTTATCTCTCACCCTTAGTACTAACACTAAATTGGGCTTCATGAATTATTTATGAGGGACCCTTTAATGGGATCATTTTTCCTAGCTAGCACTGACACTAATGCTAAGAAAAATCTCTTGACATTAATCTTGGGTTGAGGAAAGCTCCAAATACCTAGTTTCCTTCTCAATGTTCCCTTTCTTCCTATTTAACACATTGCAAAAAACAGTCATTCTGCAGCTCTGTTATGCATGAGTGTGGGCATGGGAGGGGAGAAGGGAAGATATGAGGTCAGAGAGGGAATTTGTAGCATCAGGATGTTCACACTGGGAACTCTGAGGTCTGGTCCAGCTCACATTAAATTTAAATGAAAGTTTCCCATTGCCAGTCCTGGATAGCTGAATCAAGTCCCAAGCCCTGCTCTGTTTTTCACATATGTACAATCTCTCTGAAAGAAATGAGGATATCTGTTTGAAAAGACAAGCAAGCTATGAATTTCTAACAACATTATTTTAGTTAAACTGTCTAGAATTGATTAAATCTCCCTTTTTTCCCCATTAATTTGTAGCTATTCTGATGAAGTGGTTCAGGACGTTTTCCAGGGCTGATTAGAAGAGTAATGGGCTCTGGCCTTGTAATTGCAAATATGACCATTGATAGAGCATAAGGAGCCAAAAGTAGGTTTTGGCATAGCCAAACGACAGAGTTGTTTTTAATTTATGCACAAAGATGACTCCTGCAAAATATTATCCAAATTAAAATCCCTTCCCTAAAGAAAAATCTCTTTAAGATGTCCTGCTATAAAAAAGATGGCATCTTAGAGAACAGTAAATTTCAGTCTAAAACGTAGCTTGTTTGCTACTGCTGTGACAGCACCACCCCCCCCCCCCCCCCCAACATACACACTTTTTTGGTCATAGTGATGAAACTACTGACTTTCCCCATTTTTCTAAAATAAAATACCTAAAAAGCAATGCATTTATTTTTTCAGTTGTAGCTTTTTGACATCTATAATGGTTTTGTGTCTAAATCTGACAACATTTGTAAAAAACTGAAGTGACTGTACCATTGGAATGTGTCCTGGAGGCTTTTTCTGTCAGAGGAGATGACAGTAACTTTTCCCATGCAGATTAAGCTGGTGTTTACAGATTTGCCCTGGGTGTGCATTTTTATCCAGCTGTGATCAAGTAACACTGCCTGATGAGTGCCAGACAGATCTCCTGATACGAAGGGCTTACGTGCCCATCACTTCTGCACAGAATATGGTTCCAATCTGGACACCACAGCAAAGATCAGTTAGTATTTTATTTTATTATACTAAGGCAGAGTACTCACATTAGAATACAAAAAACTTAATAATTTAAAAATCTCCTTGCCATTTTACAGAAAATTGAAGCACTGTGGATTTTAAAATATTTTTGTTCAGGCTTTCAGTTCCCTACACTGAGCCCTAAGGATTTTAAAGCAATAAGCAGTAGGATGGATAGTTTCACAATTTAGAATTTAAGATTTCTTTAATTCTTTTTTTCCCCTGCTGAATATCTTTACCTTGCATGCTGTAATAATCTGTGATATGGCAAAACATAGCTTCAGTAACATAAGCATTTCTTCCATCAATGAAAGTGTATAAGGTCAAGAGATTGTTAGCCTTTGTGGGACCTGAAGCTATAGGCATTATAGAGATATTCTAAAAGTAGCAGTGGTTGAATATTGCTTTCCCCGAACTCCTGGCTGTTCAAGCTGGGATGGAAAAAGTCTTGTTTCCTAATATCTGATTTCATGTTTGGAGCCTCTAATTCATGAAATCATACCATCCTTTGAATTTGAACATATATTTCTAAGTACTAGCAATATGAACATTGCCTAAAGTACTAGTGACTTATTTCATATCTGCTGTGTGGCTTGAAGATGTTACTAAAAACACAGAGATGACCCGGGGAATTACAGACCAGTCAGTCTCACCTCTGTGCCTGGCAAAATCTTGGAGCAGATTCTCCTGGAAGGCATGCTAAGGCACATGAAAAACAATAAGGTGCTTGGTGACAGCCAGCATGGCTTCACTTAGGGGAAATCCTGCCTGACCAATTTGGTGGCCTTCTATGATGGGGCTACAGAACTGATGGACAGGGGTAGAGCAGTTGATGTCATCTGCCTGGACCTATGCAAAGCATTTGACACTGTCCCACATGACATCCTTGTCTCTAAATTGGAGAGACATCAATTTGATGGATGGACCACTCGGTGGGTAAAGAACTGGCTGGATGGCCGCACACAAAAAGTTGTGGTCAATGGCTCAGTGTCCAGCTGGAGACCAGTAACGAGTGGTGTCCCTCAGGGATCGGTGTTGGGATCGGTCTTGTTCAACATCTTTGTTGGTGACATGGACAGTGGGATTGAGTGCGCCCTCAGCAAGGTTGCTGATGACACCAAGCTGTGTGGTTCGGTTGATATGCTGGAGGGAAGGAATGCCATCCAGAGGGACCTTGACACGCTTGTGAGGTGGGCTGATGCCAACCTCATGAAGTTTAACCATAACAAGTGCAAGGTCCTACACCTGGGTGGGAGCAATCCTAGGCACAGCTACAGGTTGGGCAAAGAAGAGATTCAGAGCAGCCCTGTGGAGAAGGACTTGGGGGTGTTGGTTGATGAGAAAATGAACATGAGCAGGCAGGGTGTGCTCGCAGCCCAGAAAGCCAACCGTATCCTGGGCTGCATCAAAAGGAGCATGACCAGCAGGTCGAAGGAGGTGATCCTGCCCCTCTACTCCGCTCTCGTGAGACCTCACCTGGAGTATTGTGTGCAGTTCTGGGGTCCTCAACATAAAAAGGACCTGGAACTATTGGAACAAGTCCAGAGGAGGGCCACGAGGATGTTCAGGGGACTGGAGCACCTCCCGTATGAAGACAGGCTGAGAAAGTTGGGGCTGTTCAGCCTGGAGAAGAGAAGGTTGCGTGGAGACCTCATAGCAGCCTTCAAGTATCTGAAGGGGGCCAATAGGGATGCTGGGGAGGGACTCTTCGTTAGGGACTGTAGTGACAGAACAAGGGGTAACAGGTTAAAACTTAAAGAGGGGAAGTTTAGATTGGATATAAGGAGGAAATTCTTTACTGTGAGGGTGGTGAGGCACTGGAATGGGTTGCCCAGGGAGGTTGTGAATGCTCCATCCCTGGCAGTGTTCAAGGCCAGGTTGGACGAAGCCTTGGGTGAGATGGTTTAGTGTGAGGTGTCTCTGCCCATGGCAGGGGGTTTGGAACTCGGTGATCTTAAGGTCCTTTCCAACCCTATTCTATAATTCTATATGATTCTATATGCCAAAGTAATGTCTGTAAAAGGAGTGCTTAAACTAATGGCTTAGATTCTGCTTTTTATCAGCATTTTAATTGGTGTTGGAAACCAATTGATCAATATTTATACCAGTATTGTGAAAACAATACTTACAAACAGTTTCCTGTTTGCTTTAAAATGCCACAATTTGTAGACCTTTCCGTCTCTCATTCCAGTTCCACTATAGGCAAGTATGAAGAAAGTGACCCTCTACCTTTTGCAACAGGCAGCTCTGTGTCACCTAATTATCCTAACAAGCAATAGCACAAGAGGTAATGGCCTCAAGCTGCACCAGGAGAGGTTTAGTTCAGATATCAGGAAAAATTTCTTCACAGAGAAGGTAATCAGGTATTGGAAAAGGCTTCCCAGGGCAGTGGTGGAATCACCATCCCTGGAAGTGTTCAAAAACCATGTAGATGAGGCCCTCAGTGATACGGTTTAGTGGTGGACTTGGCAGTGCTGGGGTAATGGTTAGACTTCATGATCTTACAGGGTTTTTCTAACCTAGGTGATCCTATGATTCCACCCCTACAAATTACAAGGCAGCTTTTTCCAAAAGCTAGCAGTGAGGAAGTACACGTTACAAAATATTAATATTATTAATAACAATCATCATAACAAAATCAATGTTTTCTATCAGTAGCTGGTGTAGTTCATTTCTATTGGCTATACAACTTATATTTGTGCTGACAGCATTTAGTTTGCAGAAAACAGAGTGGAAGAAATTATTGCAGAATCGCGGGCATGTAATCAGCATTGTCTGCAGAGGGTTTTTATTCTTTTCTGACTATATTCATCAAAGTGTGAACTGGTGAGGTACTGTTTTTTACAAAATCCTTGGAAGCATGTTAGCTCAGGGGACCAGTGAATTATAGAAAGCCTTTCACCTCTGTCTCAGTTGTTTAAATCTGGATAGGACTTTGGTGGCTGAAAGTCATAACCATGTGATGGTTGTCTGGTGACTTACTTACACAGAACGCGTTGGTGGGTTTATCCAGATTCAGCTGGCAGATGTCCACATCACAAAAGACACCACTACAATTCACTCTCTTGTTAGAAAAGCCAAGGAATAAATAGGCATGCCTCCCCTTCCCTCCAACCATTACTTTCATTCAACTGGCAGGCTATTAGAGAGGAACCTGCACTTGGAATCTGCAAGAATAGAGAATACAAAACAATTTTAATCACTGCTGAATTCACACATTACAACATATGCAGTAGGCCATTCAAGTTGTAAGTTGCTTTTTGAAAGGTACGGTTTGAAGCCAAACCATCCCAAGGAGTTGAGAAGAAGCTTGTAGCCTCCCAAATGATTTCCCTACCTGTACAGAAGAAAAGTGCTACTAGTAATCCTATATATATAAGCAGTCAGCTCTGAAGGCCACTGTCTAAAAATGAAGTCCATGGCTCTTCTCCCATCACTAACCCACTTCTGGGGTCCCTCCTCTTCTTTGAAAGGTGCAGAACAAACAGAGCACAGGAATGGGAGAGGTTCTCTGTAGTGCATCTGCACCCATTTGGATCCCCATTCATGTTAAAATGTAGATGAATATTTTGGACCCATTTTCTCCACTGATGTAATACACTGAACTCAATTCATGACAGATTTAGGTCTGAAAAATAGTTATGCAGTTATGTGTTACAACCTGATTTACCTCAAAATCCACCAATTAGAGCTAATCAGGCATGTCATTCACCTAAGGATCTGGTCCAGAAGAATTTTATTTTTTTAAAGTGTCAGGAGAAGCACAGAACATATATTTAATACATTTATTTCTTCATCCATGTCAATGAACATTGGATTTTATCCTTTTGTGCACAAAAATAAGTCTCCAAAGAGCTTTTTATAGTACTTACTGATTTAGAAGAATTTTCTGTACTATTTAATTTTTATTTGCTAGGGAAGTGTTTTTTTCAGCAGTCACCTGTCTGTTATTCATTTAGCCAGGGGCTTGTATGAGCTTTACACTTCTTAAAATCCTTTTCACCTGCATACACACTAGTTGGCAGCTCTCTGTTCTTCACTGCACTGACAAATAAACCAGGAACCCCTATACTCATTTCATTATAAACATTTTATAAGCATCCCATAAAGATTACTTCTGAACACAACAGTCAAGGCTACATATGAGCTGCTTTTCCCTGTGATGAAAGGCCAGTGTCTGATCACATGAGCCATCCAGGCCCTAAAATAGCTTAAAAAAATTAGTTTTAATCTCTTTATTGTCTGACTTCACTGCATGGTAGTGCTGCCCTTAAATAAAACTTGCATAAAAATGGTTAGTACAGCTGGTCCAAAAATGTGCTTGAAGTTTAGAATCACATATCATTGTTTATACAGATGATTATTTGGGATAGACTTCAATAGAATCTGACTTTACTAGCAAAGGAGAAGGCTTTGGCAATAGCATAGGGTGATCAGCAAGAGCAACTCATATTTTCCAACTGAGATCAATGTGGACTTTAATCCATTAGTGCAAACCTAAATATCACCAGACAGATATGAATAGATGACAGTGAAAATGTGAGGAAGAAAAGTCTGGAGTAGTCAGATTTAAGAGAATTGTTTCATTTCCCACTCATTTTAGTACTCTACAGGAAAACAACCTGTTTCTAGATTTTCAATTAGCATACCCTAGATATGAACTGAAAACACTTCTGCTAGCACAGATGCTTTTTGTTCACCCATTTTGAGCCTGTGTTCACAGAATTGGAGTTTTACAAAGTCCTTGGAAGCATGTTAGCAATACATCTGTTTGAAATGTCAAGGAATGGGTTTGTTTGGAATAGAAAGTTACCGACAATCACACCAAGTCATTCAGATGCCAATTTAGATATTTAAATGCTATTGCCAGGCTGTGGAAGGGGAGAGGAAAACCCCAAAACAACGAAAACACCACCCAGACTGAAAAAGCTCCCAGGTCTGTGCCTATTAAATTAAACTAAAAATAAAGATGACGGCAGTATCTGCAAGCAATTTGGGTGGTCAAAAAACAATAGTGCCCTCTGGTTTGAAAACAATGTTTAGTGTTTGCACTCTTCTTACTTGTCACAATAAATTTGGACAGAGTTCCTATTTCCTGAATTGACTGAAGCTTTTCATTCTTTAAATTTCTAATGTGTTATGTCACATCTTATTGTATTTCACGGTGTCACATTGCATTATTTTGCATCATTGTCTCAGAAGCTGATGAAACATAACACAACAGCACATGACAAAAAGGAATAAGCTGTTGATTACACAGACTAAATGTTGTAATTCAATATTTGTCAGAGGCAGTAATCATTGCAAATAATCTCAGTCTTTTAATAGTTGTAACTTCTCAATCAGATAGTGAGAAACCTGCCCAATTTACTCATTTACCATAAAGAAAGGACCCTCTCCTGGGAAACACAGGGTTGTCGTTATTTACTCAGTATCAGAGTAGGCTGCCGCTTCTTTTCAACCTCTGCATAGCTAATTTATAATGATTAGAATGAGATTTGAGACATACTACGGTAAAGGATTTCTCAGAATGCAATAATTAGAGTATCCATTTGAGACAGCATTAAAGACATAATATGACTGTTTTGATTTTAGAATACAAATACAGTACATATCCTTGGGACTATTTCCATTCATTATTATTAAGCCATGTCACTCAACAGAGAAAGAACTGAGGACTTCTCTGCTCTCTCCACCCCCAGTTACTCTTGTTGTTAGCAATGCCAGAAAACTGAGGAATTATAACCTAACAATTGTGTCTGGTTAAGAAAAGAGAATGTTTAAATTCTGAGAAATGAACCAACTTACTGTTATAAAATATGAGAGTCTGTAGTCCTCACAAAAAGAAAAACAACCGAACAACAACCCTATCAATATTGCAAATGTAATTCTTGCCTGAAAAGTAACTGCATGAATGTAAGAACTTAATAGCAATGGGTCACCATGAAAATTGCTTGGTCTATGTACTGAGAAAACTTCAAATTTGGAAAGTACTCAAGGAACTTCCAAAAATGTATACCAATATACAAAATGGAAAAAAAAGGGACAAAAAGCAAAGACTTTTTCAATGAAGTTGTTCTTAATTCTGAACGCCTCTTTTTTTTTTTGCATGGATGTGACTCAAATTGTTTATTTTCTGAACTACTTTATTCTGATTTTTTTTTTTCTGCAATACAACAAATTTGTTGTAAAGAAACAGCAGTTTTATTTCTGTTTCATTCAATTGTTCTGGTCATTGCAAGACATGGGCTGTGTTGTTGTTTGCCTCTCAGGAAAGAGAATAGGTAAAGTAAAGATATGTAATATTTGTGTTATATCAAGAAAGTTATATCATAAAATATATACAGCAGTAAAACCAAAAACGTGCCAGAGGGCTATGTAGCTGCCTGAAAAACAGGGCATAGGGCTGACCATGAGTCATCAAGTTTAAGCATGTGCCAGCACATGAATCACATCACGTAAGCCCAGTTAATAAGTCTGTCTGGCTCTGTACTTCCACACTCATGTACTTACGGTTCTGGTGTCTAGAAAACTTTTCTCTTTTTCTTGTCCAAATATATTCATAGCCACTTTATGTGCATTTGTTCTCATGTCAAAATCATCATGTGAATTCAAGAGCTTTTCTTTCTTTCTGGTATTTACCTCATCATATACTCATAGACAGCAATTGCTTCCTCTCTGAACCTCTGTTTTGCTGGGCATAACTTCTTTTCAGACAGGCCATCCTTTCCTCTGATCACCATAGTAGTCACTTTTTGTACCTGTTTGAAAAAACAAAACACATTTGCACCCCAAACACAGGGATTCAGAATTTCAGGTGATGTCTAAAGGCACCTTGGTCAATGGTATGATTACTCTCCTTGCTTCATTAAAAATATTTTCCTCAACATATCTCTAAATTGCATTTTCCTTTTTTGTGGTCTGAGTACACTAGTAATTCATGGTAATTCTGTAATTGATTGTTACAACTAGGTGTTTTTTCTCTCTGTTATTCTCCACTGATGATCCTATAGTTCATAGCAGATATTTTTCATTAGTCCATAAGTGCATGACCTTAAATTCCATTCCATTTCTATTACCCCAGTCTTCAAGGTCATTTAATTTTTCCTGTATAGTATTTCAATCCTCCTCTGTATTCACAACATCTCCCAGTTTTGTATCATCAGTAAATTAATTAGTACACTCCTACTTTTTCTGCCTAGGTCATTAAGGAAGATATTAAATAAAATTAATCCCCAGACCAATCCTAAAGGAACTTCACTAGTAACTTTTCTCCAGGGAGAGAGAGAAATCCTTTTAACATAACTCACTCTTGTCTCCTGTTCAGTCACTTCTTTACTTATAGTCCTGATACTTGTCCTTATCTTTTCCAATTTAACTAAGAATTCCCCATGTAGTAATGTATAAAACTCTTTAGTGAAGAGCAGAAAGGTTGAACCTACTGCATTTGCTTTATCTCAAAAATCAAGTTGTCATTAAAACAAAGGGGGTGAGATAAGTTTATCTGCATGATCTTTTAAAAAAATATATTCATGTTTCACTTAATCCCATTTTTCTTTTTTGATTTTTTTTTTTTTAGTCCCACAGTCTTAATTTAGTTTTTGGGTCACACCTAGATTATCTTTAATTTCTATCCTATCCTCAGTGCACAGTGATTCTCTTGGTTATTTTCCCCTTATACAACTAAGAAAGCTTTTGCCATCTGTTTAATTTGGTTTGCAAGATCTGACTCTGCTCAACTTTTGCTAATTCTGTATATTACTACGCTTATGAAGTGCCAAGAGGTACTTTTGCTAAACTATCTTTCCCCCACCCCAATTCCTTGTCAGGCTTTTATTATTTCTTGTATACTGTCTGATGTTGTAATTAATTTATCTGTTAAGGCATGTTAACCTGCTTTGAGGCACATCACCTTATTGGTCCAGTAATTACCTAGCATCACAGTATCACAGTATCACAGTGTGCTAGAGATTGGAAGGGACCTCAAGAGATCATCTAGTCCAATCTCCCTGCTGGAGCAGGAACACCTAGATAAGGTTACCCAGGAATGTGTCCAGGTGGGTTTTGAATGTCTCCAGGGAAGGAGACTCCACAACCTCCCTGGGCAGCCTGTTCCAGTGTTCTGTCACCCTCACTGAGAAGAAGTTTCTTCTTAAGTTTAAGTGGAACCTCTTGTGTTCCAGTTTGTACCCATTACCCCTTGTCCTATCATTGTTTGCCACTGAGTAGAGCCTGGCTCCATCCTCGTGACACTCCCCCTTTATATATTTATATACACTAATAAGGTCACCCCTCAGTCTCCTCTTCTTCAAACTATAGAGACCCAGCTCCCTCAGTCTTTCCTCATAAGGGAGATGCTCCACTCCCTTGATCATCTTCGTTGCCCTGCGCTGGACTCTCTCCAGCAGCTCCCTGTCCTTCTTAAACTGAGGGGCCCAGAACTGGACACAATATTCCAGATGCATAAAGAAATAACATGAATGAAAAATAACTGGACCTTCACATTAGTGTAATTCATTTGCTTGTCAAGGATGGGCAAAAAAGTCTTTCACAAAAATAAAATAAAACATAGACTTTATCATATATTTAAGGGACTTCCCTGCCTATTTAAGGGCATCCTTGGTGCTCCTTAGTAGTTGTCCCAGTACAGCATCTGTGCTTCTTTATAGTACCAAACTGTTCAGTTTTACCTGTTATAACTAATTCATAGTTCACAGTAACCTTGCTGTATCTTGCTACCACATTGTGCTTTCATTGCTCCTAGGTTTTCACAGATTGAAAACCAGCAACCCAGCAACCCAGCAAACCCGATTGCCAAACATGGCAAAGGCCTTGTCAGCAGGCAATGCTGCTGCATCACTGGCAGCAGTTATGGTGGCAGCTGTCCCAGTGTGAACCCAAAACTCTACGGAGGGAGATCCAGATTCACTGCTGTGGGGATCTAAGCACAATCACTAGATCATTGGTTATGAGTTTGACTCATCTTTCTCTTCCTGAGGAAATTTACTTTATATCCGTATCAATCTATATTAAATGTGTATATATATGCGTGTGTATACATATACACAAATGCACAGTTATTTGCAAATTTAAAGCATGTTAACTGACATTTATTAGTAAAGACATCAACAGGTATTACAGTAAAAATGAATCTTGATTATCCTAGGAAATAGTCATATAAAATATTAGGAGCTTACTTTATTGATTTTGTTGTTTATGATTCAGATTAGGATTTTGGATGTAACATTACCTTGAACAGCAACAAATTCTAAGCTGAACACTGTTCATGTATACTCTGTGGTTAAAGGTTGTCAGTTGTTGTTGCTTGTCCTTGCAATGAGCAACACATTTACCTGAACAGGCAAAAGCTCAGACCAGTCCCAGATGGCAGAAAACACCTAGAAGGCATGTCAGAGAACGATGACTTCTCATAGCTTTCCTAGCAGCATTTGATTTAACATGAACCCTGCAGAACTCACTCAGTGAGCCAGATTGCAGCGATGCTTCTTCCAATGCATTCTGGAATACACCAGAATTGCTTCACGTGAGTATGAAAAGGCTGTGGAATACCTGAAGAGTATCAAGCACAAAACTTCAGAGCAGTGTGGAAGTGTTTTTGCATGAGAGTTTGGGGTAGCCAACCAGAAGTAGAAGTTATGGAAACAACCACTCGTAGGTCTGGTCATTAAAATCCATGAAGATTTTCATCTTTGAAATTGTTTTTCCTGTGTTTCTATTTCACTCCATAGTGGTGTTATCCCTACTCTCTTAATTAACGCCTGCGTGATTGAGCTCAGGATGTGCACCTACCACTCCCCAGAATTTCCCTGACTCAACTGCTGCCCTGAAAGGTTGTGCAAAATTTCTGTAGCTGCTCAAAATCTGTTCTCTTCCAGGAGTGTCTCTATCTCAGTGATGATTTCAGGCTTTTTCTGCAGTGTAAGATGCATTACATATGTTCTGTAATTCAAAGTTAATATAGCCAAATATGAGACAATTTTTTTGGGGGAGCTCCTGAAGGGTTTGTTTATTTATCTCAGCTTATTCTGATTTTTAAAAATTTATTTTTGGCTTTCAATGGAATATATATGGAAGAAGAGACACTGAATATTTACTCCATGTTCTTAAGTTACAGAGAAGCCAGTGGTTAAGGCGAGTGATCTCAATAGTAAAAGTGCAGAATCAGTCATGCTGGCTAGACCAAATTTTCCATAACTATGTTTTTGATGCCAGCATTGGTGAATGGCTACAGAAAAGCAGAGACACACTCATAAAGTGATTTTTTTCTGCAGTTTCTCCTCCTGCACTCTGGATTACTGATTTACATATTTACTAAGGTTGGTGTTGCCTTCAGATCTTCTTATTGAAGAACTACTGAAGAAAAAAAACTACATGACTGGCCTTACTGCTTTTTCAGCCCACCTGTACTTTTTCTGTAAAAGTGAAGTCCAAAACTGACAGCATTTTCTCCATTTAAAACCTAAAAAGCTCATTTGCGGTGGGAGCCTTGCATCTCATATTATGAGAAATAGCTCATGATGATTCTCTGTGCACATTCTGACATAATTAATATTTTTTTCATAGTTTTCTGTCTTGTCCCTCTTCTGACAATGTTTTTGCAAGATGAAGAGTCATAATCTACTCAAGCTCATATGAAAGCAGTTACACTCTTCCCGTCTCCCTTGTAATCCTTTCCCAGTTCTCCTTTACCTTTTTGGAGGTGCGAGGATCAATACTGAAAACAGTATTCAGGATGTGATTTTATAGCAGGTTTATGCAGGAACACACTTTTTTTTTTTGTTTGTTTTGGTTTTGGTTTTGGTTTGGTTTCTGTTTTGTTTTGGTTTCTGTTTTGTTTTGTTTTTTGCTAATAATTCTTAACAATCAATTATCAGTTTTGACCATTACTGATGTTTTCAGAGAATCGTACACATTGACTCCAAGACCTCTTACCTGAATGTTTTGCAAGTCATTTTTGCATAGGCCTGAGGTAATTTTTCTCCATAAGTATTATGATACATTAACAGGCACCAAGGATGGGATACAGTTTCCTGAACATAGGCGTCTAATGTCACAGCCAAGGACAGGCTGTGTGTCTGACTGCTGCTACCATCACATGGATATTTCAAGTATCATCTCAGATGACTCTAGATGTCTACTTTCAAGCAACTGGAACACACGCGGAATGTCTTATACCATTTTGTCCCCACTTAGCTAGGAAATATCATTCCAAACCTTCACAGCTTAAATGATTTTGTATGATTTGTATGATTTGAATACAGAAACAGTGGCACCTTCTGAATCACATACCCCCCTGTTGTAAAAGTTATTTATGAATATACAGACTCCACAAATGTTTTGTGCTTCTTTCCACCATCAACCTCTCTTTGTTGTGAAAATAGTAATTTTATTCCTGCCCATTGTCTCCTATTTTTATCCAGTTATTAAACCAAGCAGTTTTCTCCCATTTCTTAAGAACTTAGTTTCTTACAGATAATTGTGGGCTAGGGGTCCTTTATAAGGCTTTTTGAAAACTCAAATATAGTATCTTGATCACACAATCTCATCTCACATTGTTCATTGCGCTGATATCAAAGTTAACTTCAAGTTAAATTTCAGCAATTTTCCAATTGAATTTAATTTCTATTTTGTTCCAAAATATCTTTTATTGACTTTTCAGTTCAAAATAGCTTCTTATATTCACATCCTGTAAGAGTGAACCTGGAAGAGAAAAGTCTCCTGTGTTTAGTGCTAAATGCTGATCCCAGAGTTTAACTTTTCTTTCCTGCTGTGACCTGATGTTACTTAAATGCTCCATTTATACTTTCAACATTGAGCTCCAGGAACTCCTTTCAGGACTTTCTTCAGACTCTTCTGCACCCCTTTTATTGATTTTGAAGATGAACAGATTATAAACCAGGCTTAATGCACCTGCCCTACAGCATGCTCAGGTCACAACCTCCCAGAGAGATCTTTCTTCTTTACAAACCACTCCCAGCACACACCTATTATTGGTACTAAAGTTAATTCAAGAAAAATGAAATAAACAGATCAGTGGATAAGAAGGGAACTTTTTTTTATTGATAGAGAAGCCTACACAGTCCTATTATAACACAGAAGTAGATACTAATTTTCAGTATGTCACCAACCTTATTGTCTTTGATCTACCCTTCTGCAAAAAATTTTTTTCTTACTCTCATAGCACTATAATTTTTTTATATATTCAGTGCAAGTCATCCAGTGCCTGTATCACAAATTAAAAACACAAGTGTACACATTTCTACTCTTCAGAAGGATGCAAAAATGCTCCTTAATTATATATCAACCACGCGTATGCAACCGTAGTCATAGAGGTAAAAAGGAGTTCATGATAGTCATACCATTTACTGAACTGAATGGATATTTAAATCCCAGTTGTCTGAAGAAGGGGGAATTGAATGTCTAGTGTCGGTCTGTAATATCTCATTGAAATGAACAATACTGTGCACTTACAGAAGGAGAAAGAAAATTGCTTGGACAGGTAATATGAATTCCAGACATGTTAGTGATTGCTCTGCTTTGCCATTTCTGGAGTGCCAAGTTTTCAAATCAGCATTATTCACCTCTAATTAATATCGATACCCTGAACCCAAATTTTTCTGTAATTGCTTTTTCATATGTCTTTTCTATATGTTCTCACCCTAAGACAGTATGTAGGCTTGAGAGGACTAAACCATTTATAGTTCAGCAAAGACCTTAAGCTGTGCTTTTCAATTTTTATTAACAACAACTTCCAGTTCCATACTGAATTTCCTGCTGTGCATACAAAAATGCCAAGAGCATTTTTGGTGGATATTAACAAATGTCAACAGTACAAAACCAATCCTACATTTTGGAGATAATTAGACCATCTGAAATAATTTTAAAAAGGTGGTTTCTTTTGTGATCTGTGAGTAATTCACTTTCATGGATACATATCCCTTCTTAGAACTGGCTAGGGTAATTTACACATTACAAGGCTTCTAGACATAGCTGGCCACTTATCCAGTGCTAATAAATTGAAAATGTGTGTGCATGATTTAACAGAAAAAGGAAGATGTGAATGTAATGCAGGTAATTGCTGAACTACAGTTCTGCTTCTGACGGCTAAAAAAATACATGAATCAAATATCTGCAGAA
Organism: Pezoporus wallicus; assembly: GCF_028554395.1. Taxonomy (NCBI): domain Eukaryota; kingdom Metazoa; phylum Chordata; class Aves; order Psittaciformes; family Psittacidae; genus Pezoporus; species Pezoporus wallicus. The sequence continues at coordinate 5,097,688 of NW_026641037.1, read as the reverse complement.
CAGAAGTTACTTTGCATCAACTTTCAAAATGTTGATTTTTCTTCTAGCTATTTGAAAACAACGATATGACTATTTTTAAGAAAATGCTTTGTGTCAAAATGTCTGATGCCAGACAAAATGATTCTAGATGTTTGTGTGAGTCTGCATGTGGGGAGAGGATACAGTACCACATTTCTTCTCCTTCAGCGTCCATATTGGACTTTAGAGAAAAAACAAGCCTTCCTATAAAAAAACAGAAAGATTTTGTTGCAAAATGTTTCCAACAAAAAAATGGTTTCTTTTTAAAGTCATTTCTGCTATAGCTACAGCAATAGCCTTTAGCCAGGCCTTTCATGTCACCAGCCATTGGCTAAATCGGTGTTTCATTTCCAATCCCCATGTTACAAAATGTGTCTTCCAGATTTCATTCCCAGTTACTGGGAATGAACCTCTGCAGGTTCACAAAGAGCTTCAGTTTTGGAGAGCTCTCTTCTTCAAAGAATAAACCTTTCTTTTCTTTATCAAAGTCTCATTCCTGCTTCTTCCAACAGCAGTTATTTTGCAAGGTTTTTTACAAAGTCTATAGAGAAAACAAGAAACCTGAGAGCTCTTAACAGAGGTGGAATTTTGGGAGAAAAGAAGAAAACATGGTTGAAGATTATAGAAGTGCTGTACCCTGGCACATTGGTGATACAGCAGTTTCCTCTTTTCTTCTATCTGCATTTTTTCCTTGCTCTAACAACCTCTGTTTGTTGTTTGTTTGTTTGTTTTCTTTTACTCTTTGATGTTGGAATTCTCCCATCCCAATCATTTTTTAAACAGACGTGTGAAAAAATAGAAACCTAGAATTAAAAGTCTCAAGCAGTAAAACAGAGAAAGAAATTGAGCCATGAGGGGCAAATGTCACAATTAAAGTAGTAAAATCCTGCACATTCTGTAACACTGAAATCAGCTAGAAACTGTCATAGCTACCAGCACGGAAATTGAGTTGCAATTACTGAAAGACTCAGCAAATACAAGTATTGCAGCTCTTATTAAAACAAGCAATGTTAGCCACAGTAAAGAGAAATAGGGAAAAAAAAAAAAAGCCAAAACGTATAGACATTCTTATCTGTAGTGGTTTAAAATAAGAAATTTCTTTAAGTATGAGCCCAGTATTCATTCAACTGAAATGATGGAATTTAGGAGAAATGTCTATGAGGTTGAGTCCTGTTACAAAGACATGAAACAGATGTGAAGAGTTGGAGACTTAAGTCAGCAGTTTTTATATTCCCATTTAAAGGAAAATACCATAAGAAACACTTTTGTTTGTTTGTTTGTTTGCTGTTTGCTGTCTAAAACCACTCTTGTTAAGAATTGCAGAACTAAAATTTTCAGCTGCTCTTTTCCAAGGCACTAGTAGCTGAAACAATCTACAATCACTTGGTACCTGGCTGACAGATTATTTCACACCCAGCTCAGCCTCTCCTCCCTTCCTTCTTAATTCATACATTCTGGAAATGGTGTCAGTCTTACCACTCCTCCTATTATTTCTGCTGCACATCTCTGGTGGCTTCAGATCTTCCTGTCCCCCATCCAACATGGTTTTTGAATATCCCTCAACAACTCACACCAGCCACTAGCATCAGAATCAGCCCTCAGTAGCCCAGCACTACCTTGGAAAGTGGATGTCATTATTAACATTGATCACCAATGGAGCAGGGGATCTGTGTCAGCTGAAAAGACGCTTAACTCTTCAGTATTGCCTCAGTTCATGGTGGTTCCTTTTCTGTCTCCTGATATTTTATTACAGCAGAATAATTTTAATTGGCACATGCTGGTGGAAACAAAACTGCATCTGTTGAGGGCCAGATTCTAGCACTCCTGCTCAGGTGGCACAAGTCCCTTGTTCTGGAGTGTGTCCTTTGAAATCAAGGGATCTGCCCAATTGTTAGAGGTTCATAGGAACACATTGTTCTGATAGGTATTCACTTTTATTCCATAATATGCTTTAAAAATACACACTGTACAAACCATTAAAAAAACTCCTATTAAAGTAAGTTTGGCCATAATAGAGCAGGGAAGCAGCAGGAAGGGAACAAAGGGCTACCCAGCAGGACACTTATGCTAGCAAACACCAATTCACACCTGTTAACTACTGTGAATAAAATCTTTGGAATCAGTTCCTCAAAAAAGTCAAAGAAAGAAAGAAAAACTGTTCACCATGAAAGAAAATGGGAACCTCAGGTGTGCTGCTGAAAGCTTACAGAGTCAGATCAGCATTTACAATCAGTCACTTCTGAGACTACCTGAAGGAATGGAAGGAGAGGACTTGGCAGGTATACAGAGTATACACAAGCACAGAATAACTGGTCCTCATAATTTTGAAGTGAAACAGGGGATAACCCCACTAGGTCCCAGCAAAGACACAATGTTCTGAACTAAAAGTTCAGCCAGAGCTTTGGTCCTGGGAGATAATTATAAGGCTGCCTGACCTAACTGACCCAACTTAATGAAACGAGTATGGCTGAACTGAGGAAAAAGAAAAATATACACTGAGTATCAAAATGGGGTTCCTGATCTGTCACTGCTATTCAGATTCTTGTGAAAAGAGATGTGTCATTGTCAAAGGCTTTTCCATTAATAGATGTCAGCCTTCTCGGCTATAGACACCCAAGCAGAGCATAGAAACATAAATGGACAAATTCTGATCTCATTTATATGTCCACAAATCTGGTAATAATTGCCTGGAAACTGTCATTAAAGCATGAAGCGATTGTATTCAGGACATGTGCTCAAGAGGAGCGTTTAATCGTTAGTGTTACTTACCAATCTAAAGTCAATTACACATCCTTACCTTTGTGAGAATTGTGTACTTGAGCAGTATTTCATCAACAGGAACAAGCAGTACAAATCTGTCCCCTCATTATTAATAACCATATTTCACTATTTGGAACAGAATGTTTATGCAGAGAGACCTAAGATTATTGAAGAACCTATGGGCTTATATCTTACATATGTTAAATCTGCTTTACATTAGCCCTGGTCCCAAAGTAAATTTAAACTAGAAAAATCCGTCTGGGGGAAGTTTGGCTTGGTGAATTTCCCACTGGTATGGGGCTGCCTTCTCAGTCACTGTTGCAGGAGCGTACCACTGAGAAGGGACGATATGGCTTGCACATCCACAACCCAGAAATTCTTGGCTCTCCAGCAGCCCAAAAGGCCTGTTCACAGATGACACCGTATAAATCCTGAGGCTGTATCCCATTTTCCTTTATTTACACACACATGTAATCTTAAACAAGGGAAGCTTTAGCAGGCAAGAGCAAGACCCAGTACTTAATGTGCAAATTCAGTTCAGTAGAACTCCAACTACAGCACATCAGCCTCAAGGACTTTTCTCTCAAATACTGCTGCTAAGTGTTCCATAGAAGGAAACTTGCTGAACTACATCTTTCTGAACTTAAAAGAAGTAAAGTCCTGATTCTAAACTGAGTGAGGGAGTAAATGAAGGCAAGAAGTGCCCTGATCTATTTCTAGGAGAGCTACAGGGAATCCATAAGACAGAGTCATGACAAGAAAACGCTCTATTTTTTTTTTTTTTTTTTTTTTCAAGAATGTTATCCATCTCAGTAGCTTTATTCTCAGCATCAAATTTTAGGCTGGTCTTTGAGGACTCTTAAATAACCTCTGGTATGGATGTAAAAAGGAAGCAAACCAGAACAATCAAACCTCAGGTTTACTTTCTAACACATTTCTAAGCTATCCTTTTTATTCTCAGACCTCCTCTTCACCCTTTTCCCAAGTCAGTTCCATTCCAATCTTTTTCTCCCTGGATGATTCCCTCACAGCGGGCAGAGAGGCACCACTTCCAGGCAACTCCTGCTGTGCATTAGTTGTTCCCCTGTAGTCTTTTTCTTGAGGCTTCTTTGCATGGCTCAGCCTCCCCAGAACTAAAGAACATTTACTCCTGCCATAGCTACTTTGGCCTCACTTTCTGTGCTTCTGTGTCATTTAGTTGGTTGGCCACAGTGAAAGCTCATTTGGTTGGAAGCTGACCTCCTGTCTATTCTGAATAATTTTAGATTCAGTCCTGGGATCTTGTGTTCTAAGATTCCTTACTTTCTTTCCTTGGGGATTAATGAACCTTTTCAAATTGCCTCATGTGGTGTAACATCATAAGGTGACTTAATTTTCCCGAAACAAACAAAAAAATCCAAAGGAATTTGTGTTTAGCTGTTAAATATCTTCTGTTCTCCTTAATACTTCTTTGGAACTATGAGCATCTGGGAAATTATGCTGTTCCCATTCTGATTTAGCAGACCCTTGATGGACTGACTCATGTAATTTCATAAATTTAGATTCAGATTTACCTTCGAATTAAAAGCTCATATTTTTTTGTAAGTAACTAAACAAACAAAAAGCAGCTTTGGAAAACTCCTGGTCTTTTTTTGGACTTCAATTGTCACTACATACCTCTGCAGATAACTTGGGGAACTGCAGCTGAGGAAAATAATGGAATTCAGTGGATGCTTGTCAGGTACATGGCTGTTGTTGTTTACTAGAAGACTAGTCACGGACTAGTTACAAGCCAGTTCCTTTAAGGCAACATAATTTTTAATCTCTGCCTTATTCTGCTCTGCATCCATCCAGGCTTTACTGACATGCTTTCCTCTTGTGCAACTTTTGCCGAGGAAGAAATAAACTGATTTTTTATGAATTCTTGGAAGAAAATCTGGGACAGTGGTGAGATTGGAGTAGAAATCCCAGTCTGAATGGGGACAAAAGGATTATTAGTCACATATCTGTCACTTGATCATGAAGCAGAGGAGTGTACAGCAGTACTAGAGCTGGAAACTGGAGAGGGCTTTCTCAGGTAGTGCCTAGATTAGGTTCCCTAAGGCATGGGCCATCGACAGCACACTTCCTTGGCAATTCTGCAAGACCAAATTGCATGGTTGTCTTTGACCTTGGTAGAATCAGGATTTCCTCTCTTAGGTGAGATTTATCAACATTGCCTGGCTTCTTTCATTTGGCAGGCCAAAATGCCTCCTAATATCCACAGAGATTTTTTCTTATTTCCCCCAGTCTCTTTACATGACTCTGCTTAGTTATGTCCTTAGTTAACATTTTTCTTGACTGCTTGTAAGGGCAGTATCATAAACTGTTTCCAGGTAGACTGCTCTTTCTTTGGTCTTCACAACACTTCTTTCACGGGTGTTAACATTTTTTTCTCAGGAAATATTAAAAAACAAGGACTGCAAAAAATGAGCTTTAAGATTATTTTCAAAAAAGTTCCTTTCCTGACTAAATGTTTAAGAAAACCACCAATACTTTCTTTCTGTACTGGAAGATTCTAAAGGCAAATATAACCATAGTAAACTTTAATAGTATACACAGTAAAGCTGAATACCCTGCATTGTCACTATATTAATGATATCTTGTGATATTAATTTTAAAAAGTCTAAGAAAATAAACATTATGTATTTATTAGCAGATTACTCAAATGATTTATAATCTCAGAGGTCCCTGTAGTACTGCTGAAAATTTTTCTATTCGTTTCACTGGTCACAACGTCATAAACCAACACAGAGTGCTTCTCTTGTTTACTTACACTTCTTGGGAGGCTGTGTAATCCTTTCATTTTGCCACCAGACAGATCTCCCTTCTTTTTGCCCTTAGGACTCTTCCACACAATTCCTTGAATTGGGTGCAGAAAAGGGGAAAGAGCATTAATATCTTCAGATGAAATTCTGAAAATACCTTACACTTGCAACTCTTCCTTTCAACATCAAAAAGAATTTTTGGGGAATTTTGTTTTGTTTTTTTTTTTGGTTTTGCTTATTTTTAAAGTCTCAAAATTAAGACCTTCCAGGCTGAAAGTCTAAAGACAAGACATTCTCACAGTGCAAAGTTCCTCCTGAAAATTTTTAACAGGACCGGAAGTGGAGTTGGCAAATTGATTTAAATTATTCAGGTCTGGCTATATATTGGGGAGTCTATGCTTGCATATCCTTTTTTGTTTTTTTTTTTACGCCAGTGGTTCTTTTGGATTCTTAGATAAAAGAGTATAAAGTGGGCATTCTCCACTTGATGCAATTTCACTATACAGTGATTCCCATCAATGTATAATTAAAAGTGGATTTCCTTTTCCCTGTTTGGCTGAGGTGGGGGAGGGTCTGCATAAACCTGGTTGATGTGAAGTGAACAAAGAGAACTTTCATGAGTTCTCCTGCAAACAGTCTATCAGTTACAATTCCTAGTGTTCACACTGCTGCACTGTTCAAAAGGAGCTCTAAAAAAAAGTCAAGCAGGGGGTCCAGGAAAAATTCAACCCGCATGCCAACTAAAGGAAAGAAAGAGAAGGCAGGAAAAAAACCCTAGCTTTTGTTGTAAAAAGAACTAATGAAGCTGCTCTTAGAACTGTCCATGGTGACACAACAAGCCTGTGCACCCACACACATTGTGAGAATGCCAGTCACCCACAGTAATGAGAAAAGGAAACACTGTGGGCAAAGGAAATATATGAATACATTGCTTTTATGGTTTAACTGTAGGGAATCGCAACACTGGCCCACAATATCTTGTGCCAACAGCCAAAAGTGGTAAAGTAATACATAAGGTTGTCTACTTATATTTTTCTTACAGACAAGCTGGACTGGTGGGGGGTAAAATCCCATTATCATTATAAATTGCTAATTAAATAATTATCAATTAGATGGGCAGACAGAACTCATTCCAATGAATTCCTTAGAGGGATTTCAGTAAAGAAAAACAGTAATTTTGATTATTTTTTTTTTCCATACTTCCTGCCTAGGGGCTCTAAATAGAGATGATATATGGTGTATCCCATGTCAGACTTTCACACAGTATATCCCATGTTAGAGCTCAGGGACAAACACTGAACTTTGGAGTGTATATAGATCTTTTTTTTTTCAGTTTTTCAAATAAATGGCCTTAATTTCGAGATATTAATTAGAAACCCAGGGTTATTTCCTAAGGAATAAAAAGAATAGTTTCCAGACTTTTATGTGGCTTTGAGAAATCACTTTCTTCCAAGTAACTGATAATATTTTCTAATACATCACTGCATTTTCTTTTCCTTTTTTTTCCTATAATGCATTAAAATATGTAATATAGATAAATATACAGAGCGTTAGGCATGACTGAACACAGAACAAGGAGCACTTTTAATGAACTTTGGTCTATTCATTAACACTAAAATGAAAAATTAAACTCTACGCCTGTAGGTTTTAGCAGTCAAGTTTTAAGATCAGACCTTTGGAAAAATAATGTTGTCACAGTACTGAGCAACAGAAATGATCCTGTCCCTTTCTGTACCCCTTACTCCTGTGACTAATGTTCCCTGATGAAAGGGGTCTCATTGGCTTTAATAAAGCTTACTCAGCTATAACCAGTCATTGCTCACATGTGTACAGAGTGGCTGTACTCACACTTTTCTTGTCCTAAATAAGTTTTCCAAGACATTTAAAAGCTATAACAATGTCAACTGTTCTTTAAGAAAGCCTCTGTCATCTGTGACAAGGAATATTTTCAGGAACAGAAGTTCTGCAAGTTGAACTTCAGACTCACACTAATGTTTGGGACATAGTTTTCACTGCTGGCAAACACCAACAGAAAAGTAAGGAATGGAAATGGTAACATGAAAGATGGACTTTTAATTCCAAAGCCAGGAACATTTAAATATGAATGGGACTTACTGCAGTCCTCTATCTTTTGTCAAGAAATATGAAGCTCTGGAACTCCTTTTGTTGCCCTCTTTGTTAACTGTATGAGGCTGACAGGAGTTAGATGGCTTGTTTCATTTTCAAACCCCATCACAAAGAGGCTCTCAAAAATAAATGCTGATAGATACATGAAAATGCTGAAGGGTTCATAAAGGAGAGAAAACTTTCTTTTTCAAAATCATCTGTCACTGGATGATTTACCAGCCACAATCATCATTAAAAACAAAGAGCAAGTTAGATTTTTAAGGTTTAGAAAGGGGAACGGAGCTGCAGTAAAAAATTAAAATATCATTATGGGAAGTATCTGATAATAAAATCAAGTGATATAAAGTACCTTTAGCAATATGCACATCCTTTCCTTTTGCTATTTTTCGATGTTAGTTTCTGGGAGATCACAGAATCCCAAGGGAAGCTCCTCATGGTGATGTTCTCTAATGTGATTTACTTTGAGGAATACTTAATGGAGAAAGGTGCCTCCTACATTTTGTTATCGAGTTTTTGTTTGTGGTTCAGGATTGATCCACTTGAGTCTTTCAGCAGGGAGTAGTTTTCCAGTGTGGCACAGCATGACTCCAAATCAATAAGGTTAATAGATGTGGTGGCCACACAGTCAGAGGTGATGTGCCTGGCATTTTCCGTGCCAATGAAGAAAATTTCTGATGACGAGATGTCATTTTTGTGCCGGCAGTAATGTCACCCTGATTACCTAGAGCACATACCCAGTTAGCAAGTTAGCAAGACTGTAAATGGCCCATTAATCTGAATTATCTTTAAGGGAACTGTTTCAAAAAATTTTGCTTGCACCCAAATTACTGCCCTCTCTGTGATTCTTGAATGCCAACAGCATACTTGCTATATAAAAATAACATTGCTGTGTAAATTGATTAAATGGGAATGGCTAGCCTGGAACTTCACGGTATGTTTTTAAACTCTCAACAACATCCTATAAAACCTGCAAAATGGCAGTCTTTAAAAAAAAAAAAAAAAGCAAGAAAAGCTGCAAGTAGTTTTAAAAAATAAGTATACGGGCAGAGGGAAAAAATACAATACAAAATACCACTGGAGAAACAGTAATAATGTGGATGTCAAATCTACTGATGTAATGAGAGTGAAATGCGTTGGTCTTCCTGCCGTTCTAATTTTCTCTGACTTTTTAAAATATGCAAACTCTTAACAGTGCCTCCCAGAGCATTAATGGGTAAACATTCCCAGATGGCCTCCATTGTGAACAAAGTGTTGGACTGGACTGGAAAGAGAAATCTGTTTAATATTCCAATATCTAAATGTCAGGAAGGTGTAATTCAGAGGGCCACTGAAAGATGAGCTGAACAGAACATAGTTTATGGTAACTTTAGTTAACAAATGACATTAAGGGAAGGATTTCCATAATTAAACCATTAACTAATATGAAATATTGATTTCCTCTCTGATATTACTGTATTACCACTTGTCAGATTTGCAGATACCCGAAGAGCACTCAGCACTGTCGCTACCAGCAACAACAATAATTTGCATTATGATAACACAGTTGAGCACTATCAAGCATAGAAAACAGAGCAAGGTACTGTGTGTACCAAGCCATGCCTGCCCAAAAAATTTTGCAGATAAAATTTTGCAGAAATATAATAGGATGGCTGCAAGGGAAGTCTGTGCAAACAGACTGCATAAAGTGATGATTTGTATTAGGAGACTCCTTCCACACTGGCTTTCTTCCTCTCTCTCTACTGCTTGGTAACTGATTTGAAGCATTTCCTAGCCATCTTTCCAGTGCTTCTAGATAGCTGCTTATCTGAAGAGCTAAATTCTATAGCAATTTACATCAAGAACTCTCATTTTCTAACAGCAAGAGTTTGGATTTTTTGGGCTGCTCTTTGTATATTAGTGTTGTCCAAGGGAAGTTGAGTATGCACCATGGAAGCAATAAAGAACATTAAATGACAATTTTACTTATATTCCAGTATGCTCATTAAACATGTTAAATAGTGGAATGTATTAAGTTAACTTGAAAATGCAGAAGAACTGGAAGAGGCAAGATTAAAAAAAATTTACACTGAAAAGATCCTCCTTAATTGAGTTGTAATCAGTTAGTATTGATCATTAGTCCTTTCTTTTATCAGCATGATGAAGATAATGATGATAATGATGACGATGATGCAATGTGCAGCATACAGATCATTAAGAAAGGATGACAAATTGTTTAAATATTTGATGATAATTGTTTCTTGAAGGTGATATAGGCTGTACAACATCATATATTATTCTCAAATCCATGGCAGAACTTGAAAATAAGTTGAACAAGCAAAATTTCCTTTTTTTTTTTTTTTATTTTCCAGATCTACTTCTAAAGAATTGGTCCACTCCGTGCTAAAATGGAAAGGGGCTGTATTTTGGAGAAATGCTTTAAAAAAAAATAATGTTATTTTCCACCTCAGTCTTTCAGAAAGCAAGCATTTCTTTTGCCAGTTAAACATTCAAAAATCATGTCTCATTTGAATAAATTAACATATTTTGTGGCAAAAATTAATTCCAAGGAAGGAACAATAAATAGGAAAGCAATTTAAATTGTGTATTTTACAGGGGAGGGGAAAAAAAGGAAGAAAACCCAACATTGTCATGCACATGACAGCTCAGCTAATTTGATGGGCTTTGATGTTAATTTAGGGTTTACTTTAATTTCAAAACATATTTTTTCACTTAATAAGGGAAACAAAAGAAACTTTCAACCAGTTTGTTATCTGGGAATGTTTTGGCTTCTCAAATGTGAGAACATGATTGTTTTTATTTCCAGGAGGAGATAATAACACTGAAGCAATAAAAAAGAGTCAAGGCAGCTTGCACAGCACAGGAAGTTCACAGCCAGAGACTTAATTTCCCACACAATGTACTGTGCAATGGGCCCATTAACATAGATGAATAGGCTCTTTAAAGGTTTTTTTTTTTTTTTTCAGATATGCAGCTGCCGCTGAATGGTGCTATGTTAATAAGGTACTCACATGCCTATTCTTCAGGTACTCTGGCATTCTCTACCTAGGTAATCTCCATATAGGAAAAGCTATTAGGGGTTGTATCTTCTACCACACCTTCAATTATTTTAACACCTGCACTGATAATCCAGGCAAGGTAAACTGGTAGGGGGCCGAAGGTCTAAGTCCATCCTCCTCCCCGCCAAAGTCACATCTCGGGGGGAGGGGCTGACGGAGAGGGGGAAAGAAAAAAAAGTAAAGTCACTTTTATTACACATCAGTGGGAACATTCTGAAAAAGCTTTCATGCCTAGGAAATTGTTATTTCTTCAAACAACTGACAGCCTGCAGAGGAAACTCTAATGGAAATCCAGCTCATGCATTGTTATGCACGGCCCTTATGTAGATACATGGGGGTGGATTAAGTTTGCTTCCAAAGGGTCTATTGTGTGCAGCATTAATTTGCAGTGCTCTCGATATTTGAGTTTGAAGGTTTTACAACCTTTGTGTTTACTTAGATGCACTATACTTAGATGCACTATACCCTACGTTTGTTTATTTCCTTCCACAATCTCTTACTCAGTAAATGTTACATTTATCTTTATTAACTTTCAATATGTTGCTGTAAATCACAGAGAAGGAAATAATTACAACCTCCTTGAGATGTATTAGTTTTAGAGAAGTTTGGTTTGTTGTTTTTTTTTTTTTTTTTCCTTGCTGGTCAGTTCTGACTTACTTACCCATCTGCTAAAACACTGGATATTTTTATAAAGCCAGTGGAGTAAAAGCATTATAACTGTGTAGTTTATTATTATATTATAAACATAACATTAAATTATAAAGAAATATGTTGTATTTCCCTTATCATATATGCACAAACAAATAAACCAATCAATAGCCTTCCAACAGAACCTGACACTGATGCAATTGTCTCTTACTACACAGGAATATAAGAAGAAAAAATGCACATATCACTCTTCATGATAAGCACAATCTTTTCACTGTTTCCTCAGTTTCCATTACAAATTTGTTTGCTATAACATACAGCTCTTCTTCAACCAATATTAAGAATCAAAATATAAATAGGACTTTTCCCATGCTGCCATAATGTGTTTTCTTGTTTTCCTGTAAAGATTCATATACACTGTAGACATGAATTTTTGTAAATTTAAGTTTCCGGTGAGATTTAAATTCAGAAGATCCTAATGGATTTTATTTGAACTTGTCAGGGATGTCTAGAAGTGTCAGTTTTTCAACACTGAACTAAGAACTCAAAGTAACTGGTACATTCAAAGGAAGCTATGATCCTAATCTGAACTAAAGGGCTCAATTGAATAAAAATACCTTATGCTCGAGTAACCCAAGATATTTGTGGCTCCTTCCCCTCCACCTTTATATGGAAGTCAGATGATAGATATTTTTGCATTTCATGTAGAAATAATTAAGTACCTGACTTACAGTAATTAGGGTCTGAGTAGTATCAGGTGCACAGTTTATTCCAAAACCCCAGAACTAAGGGAAGACCTTTTAAAACTACAGAAAGTTTTGAATTCAGGTTTTGATACTACATAACGGATAAGAGAAAAGAAATTACCTTCTTTAAGGCTTACTCATTAGGGGCACAACAGCAGAAACAGCTGCCTCCAAGACCTGTTTGCTTTTTGGGTTGGGGGTGTCTATTTCTATCCTGTCTCAAACTGAGTAAGAAGCGCAAACCAAATGTCAGGAGCCACTGACCTCAGCTGTTGAAGAAGTGAACTTAATCCAACCTTTTGGGTCAGGATCTTCTCTAATGTCCTAGGAAATTATAATAGTGGAATAAAGAAATGCATTTCACAAAACTGTTTGAAGTACTGTGGTACTACTAGCATTGTATAAAACAATAGCACAGCTTTCTCTGGAACATGATAAAAAGTATGTGAAACTGTGGCTGGTTTAGAGAATAGAGATCTAGCACTTCTGTTCTTGTTTTGTAACACAAGGACAAGAAGTGACAGTAAAGAGATGCAAATTCAAAACCAATAAAAGGAAACCCCTTTTTTTGTTATTGTGGATATTTAGGCTCTCAATATGCAATACCACGATATTTCATCAAAGTCAGATTAAATCCCACAGAACAGTTACAGAAATCTAATGTTTGTATAATACAAGGATCTCCAGTATTACAACAGGTAACGAGTTTCTGGAAAACAAGAGGAGACTTGGGTCTGGAACACTGTCGTCCTCATTTGCTATTACAGAATTCTGTGTCTTCAACTGAATAGTCAGACCCTGGCTCCTGCTAGAGATTTGGTGCTGCAATATATAGACCACTTCCCTGATACAATATAACAATTCTCACCTTGCAGTGTTCCTAATAATATCCCTCCCCTAATGATATCCCCCATCTTTAATCATTTTGGGGTTATATTTACAGATTTTTTTTTTTTTTTTTTTTTAAGCTACAAGAACTAGAGAAGAGGAAGTGTGGTGTTTTTTTTTTTTGTTTGTTTTGCTTTAGCTTTTTGTTTTGTTTTTAAACAATAGATAACTCCAAAGATTTACCAAAAAAAGAGCAAAGAACTGAATAAATATCACAAAGACCATTTTGCTCTCATAAAAGATGGTGAAACTCTTCTGGTTACAATGCCCGTGGAAGACTTCCACCCAAGACCTCCCACAAATTATCAAAGACTATATTATCAAGACAAGAAAATACTCCTACCAAACCAGCAACACACTTCTCAATTAAAATACAGAGTGAAGGCCAGGAGTTACTGCTGCAATCAGGCAAAGATTGCAGACTTTTCCTTATGACTTCTGCAACTATGAAAACATTTTTGATCTTTTATCCCATTTCTGGAATGACAGATATTATTCTGCGGGTCTTTTGACAACAAACTCACATGAAACCTCCTATCTGTATATTTTTTGAACATTAACATATATTTGTGTATATGTACTTCTCTAGCACAGCAGCTATTTATTTAATATGAGATATGAACTTACTGTGTGTTAATTCTGTGTTTTTTACAACCTCTCCATATTCCACAAGAGGAATTATATACAAAGAGTACATTATACACCAGAAACTGGGCACCTCTTTTTATCTGTGCCTTCTTTAAGCAATCATTCCAAGAAACATCAGATCTGAAATGTGGGGATGAATGTTCAGCACATTAAAAAAGGAGTCTGACTTGTTTTTGCTTTCAAAGTGTGTGCTGTTTGACTAGAAGGCATCCACCAAGCCCTTGACAAGCAAGGGAAGGATAACCTACTCCAGCGCTCTCAGTAATCTGCACTATGCTATACCCACTGCACTCATAGCATCATGGGGAAATAACAGAACGGACCAGACCAATCCTCTCTCACTACTGAAATCTTCCAAGAAGGTATGGAGGTGTCCATATCTCCACTTTCCCACCTCTCTGGAGCCAATCAGGAATAGGCAAAATTTAATTTACCATTTTGTGCACCCCTTGAAGAAAAATAATCTATCATCTCATATCTCCCCCTGACTCATTGAATATTGAATGAATGCCTGGAGTTAACTGTGGCAGGGAGGAGATGAAACTCAGCAGTCTCCCGTTCAGCAAATGAGCAGATGGCATGAACCTTTAGAGCTGGTTACCTTTCCAGGGTCTCTGAATATGACCAGTTGACCTGTGGAAACCATGAAGAGTGGTTATAAGAATTGTATGTCAGATGATAAAGGTAAGTTAAGGTACTCAATCTGCATAGCTGAGATGGTAAAAGACACTCTTCAAAGATGAGAAGTGGTCAACCAGAGGTTAGTTACTAGTCCAGGAAAAGTACTGGCACTCTCTGGAGAGTAAAATTAAAATAATTGGAAAGCAGGTAGACAAGTGAAAGAAAAAGTTCAATGAGAAGCATTGTAAGGAAAAAAGTATACGTAAAGAGAGGAAAGCACAGAAAATAAGGTCCCAAAGTAGAGGAAACAAGTAGGGAAAATATCTGTGCAAGGTAGAGCACAAATTGTGGGAACAGGGTGACAATAAAGAGAAAATGGTGTGTAGTAAAAGGATACTACTCTGTCAAGAGAAAGGAAAACCTCTTTCCTTTAGACTTATATGAAATACAAAAAAGCAAATAATCCTCTGTCTCCAATCATTGCCTTCTGTGTTCATATGACTATTGCTTAGGGTCATAAGCACCTTGTTAAAGCAGGATACATGGAAGCCTGTCAGGCACTGATCTGTTAAACACAAGCCTCTTTTGGGTGTACTGTGTTGCAGTCACACCATCCTGCATGCTGGGACTATTTCATCAAACAAAAATGTTGGTGAATATGACAGTGAGAAGAGCCAAGCAAGGGCAGAACTAGCAAGGACTCCCTGCTCACCAAGCACATTGAGGTTGTCTCGTGTTTGACTTTGCTTGGAGTCTGGATATTACAACACATACAAATAAAGGAGTGGGCTCTTTGTCAGCTAGTGAAGGTCAGAACTACTTTGCTCTGAAGGTCTGAGCATTGCTGGCATGTACAACTATAGGTTTAACTACAGTCCTGCCTTCTCCAGTCTTCATAACAGCATGATCTGAAGCACATCTTATTAGTCAGATGGTAAGGAGATGGGATCACGATTCCCTAATTATTTCTAATAGCTAAAGAATGAATAGCATATCTGCTGCCTTTCCTGGTGCATCACAGAGCCTAGCTCCCCTCCATAAAGGCTGGGGTGCCATTAGGCTCCTGTTGTATAGCATGGGACTGATAAATCATCCCAATTTTAGATTATTTATTGGTTGTTTAATGGGAAGTTACTTTTACTATGTAATGTTGAATCTAATTACCTATTAAAAAATGTGTTTTCTGGTGTTTTAACAGGCAATCAATGCAGCTTCAGATTTGGAGCACTAGTAGTTTTGGGGATGTATTCTGGTAAGTAAACTCAATAGGTCACTGATTAACTTTTCATCCTGAAAATTTAGTGTCTGTATGCACAAAATGGGCCTATGTTTCTTTCCAAAGTCAGGATTGCTTCCACATGCAGGCCAGTACCTCAAAATAAAGCATGTTTCCCTATCACTGTACTACATATAATGGACTATTGGCTCAAATTAGCCTTGGTTTCTAATTGTACCTTACACAATAAAGGCCCTTGGTGGGAGAAAGTCCCAGTTCCATGCACTTTAGAATGCAGTTTGGGCAAAATTCATAAAAAATCCTTGCATAAGAAGAAAAAGCCTAGACAATTTTCTTCCCTACTGAGGAATATTTCAATAACTTGATTTCTTGGGGACTAATGAAAATTACAGGACCATGGCTGTTTTTTTACATGATTTCCCTGTAATACAGACCGATTCATTAAAAGGAGAAGGAACAGTGATCCCAGCAGTCTGTATCTTTAACACTAGAGTCTGTATCTATCTCTCTGCTGCTCCTGGAGGCAGCTCTTAACTGTAAACTTCAGCTAGATGCTGCTCAGAGAAGCCATCCTCGTTGCTGAGCACACTGATTTTTTTGCAGCAACCAGGCAGCTTGTTTAAACCACCATAGAGCAGGGGCAGAGCCTGCTAGAAGCCGAGGTAATCATTTGTATGTTAAATATCTGGCAAAGATGCGGGCTACGGACAGAGAAAAGCAACATGGAAGGAGGGAGGAGCTGAGAAAAAGGACAGTGTTTTAAAGTAAATCCACTTTCTCTGGAAGGTGTGACATTATAGTAAGACTAGAAACAGAGCTGGGAAGGCAGGAAGACTGTGCATCTGTATTCTACATATTTTGTTCTAATGTGCTCTTTTTCCTTTATCTTTTTTGTTTTTGTTGTTTTTCATACTGGCTGCAAAGTTTTATAAAAGGCTCTCACTGATGAAGCCAACCAAAAAGACAGGGTACTGTGATGGTGCTTCTTATCTATGGACATTTTTTTTCTAGTTTGTTTTTCTGAGATGGGCTGCTAAGGAAATAAAGCCCCATGTAATTTCCAGCAATGACAAGTGAATCAGTTCTCTTGCTTAAAAAAAAAAATACCCCCCCCTCATTTTCATATTTCCATATTTAATTTTTGCACTTGTATGTACATTTCTGTTATCTTCCAGCCACATGTTGCTATTTGTCTCTGTAGTAGAGGATTTTTTCTTTCCTTTTTTTTTTTTGACTGTGGGCTATGTGAAGCCTGACTTGCATGTAAAAGATCCACAGGGAAAAAACCCTCCAGTCCTCACTGAACTAGAGATAACTGGCATGCTGCATACTTTGTGAGAGCACTCCACACTCACCACCATCTTGGGTAGCACATGGAGCGTATGTGCAACACCACACACCTACAGACCAACATCATGTGGACGGTGCAAAGTCCCAGAGAAGATCAACAGGCATGAGCAAGTAGGGGTGATGGGTGGCTGAAAAAAACTATCAGATACTGGCTCTTTCAAAAACCAGCCATATTTGGCCAACTAAGCACTGTTTAACACTCAACCAGTCACTATGCAACTTCCACAGAGTACAACAGCCAAATCTTGGGTAGAAGGAGAGCCCTGATGTTTATGAGACCATTGTAGGCACCCCACTGCATTTAGACTGTTGCTTATGTTAGTCACCCTTCAGCTGTCTGACTTTCAATGATGCTCAGGCTCCTAAGATATATGCGTGCTTTGAAAAGGTTACATATAGTCACAAGCAGCAAGCTAAGACTCTCGTGTTCAGTTAGAATTAGTGAGGCAGCTCATTGTTATGATACATCTTAACTCAGCGTCAGCAGCACTTGTACAGACATAATTTCTGTTGTGCTTGCTGGCAGACAAGATTTCAGACAGACTGGTTATGATTTAGTTTTGGTCTACATGTTCAGGGCTCAGCCAAACTCCATCTACAGCCAACAGAGCCTGCGTTCAACAGGAGAGAGAGTAAATGCATTCAGTTTTCTGTTTGAGTATTTTGGTTGTTGCTCCATCAGTGGTCAACAGACACCCCCAGTCTGCTCCAATCTGCTCCCAGGCTGCAGACAGCTCTGGTTTGTCCACATAGAGTGCATTCAATTAATCTGTCCTGTGAGTTTCTCTTCCACAGATGGGACATACCTCCAGCTCCAGTGTCTCACTGCTGCTTCTAGTGCCATTGTGCGGCTGCCAAACCCACCGGTGTCCTGCTCTCTGACAGACATGCTCTGCCCCTGCAGCAGGAAAGAATGTTTAGGATAACCTTTTTTCCCCCCTGATGACAGAGTAGGAAAGTGGTATTCAAGAAATAGAACAGTGCATGGTGTCTAGTCACCTGGTACCGATCTCCCTCCCATCTCAGTTTTCTGTATCTTCATATTCACGTCTTCACACCCACACGCCAGCCAAGTCACCCAACTGTGGTTCCCAATGTCTGTGAAGTCACTGTTGATAATTTATGAAGACTATTCTATCTTGTATGGGAACTGTCAGGTTTTGAACTTAAATACAAGTAAAACAAGTGTTAAAGTGAGACTCTGGAAAAGTACTTGAAAGTTTGGGAGAAATTAATAGGCTTTCATGTAGTTTCTTCAACCTGTAAATGTGAATCTACCTGCAATTAATACTGAATTCGCTATAAACAGTAACTATGATAAATTCACTAGATGACTAGTTCTATTGTTTTAACAGTTTTTTTTTTTTCCTTTTTTTTTTTCCTTTTTTGGAGGGGGCTGTGTTTGTATAATTTGGGAGTTTAAATGCTGAACTAGCCCATCCCCGTGAAAATCCCCAAATTCAGCCAAAATCATGGTATTACACATTTTTCCACTGCACCTCTATTCATGTCTAATGGCAAATGTAGCATTTTCCTTCTGGAGCAGTTAAGATAAAAGGTCTTGGTTAAGAGAAGCTTTTCTCCTGGAAAAGATAATCTGCCCTCAAAGTTATAAGTTAAACAATTGAGTGGTCTAATTGGTTGAACATTTACAACTTACTTATACTTGAACTTGTGCCAAACTATGTGAAAAAGATTTTTATTCCACTCCCCCAAACTGTTTCTCCCCTTTTTTTTTGATTTTTTTTTTTGGGGGGGTGTGTGTGTATGCATGTATGAGCTGAACCTTTGGGAGCTCCTTTCAGCTGATGCATCACTGAGGTGGTTAAACACATTACATTATGGCAGTCGGTCACATCAGTATTTCACACTGGAATACCGGACTTGACACATCAGTGGAAAAGGAAGTGAAATGATCCACAATCTGAAGTTTCTTGAAACTTGAGATTCTGAAGACAGGATTTTCACCTATGTAACTCAGCCTGCGGGGGGCAGGGGGGATAGTGCCATGAGGGTCCTGCTTGTGAGTGGAAAACAGTCAATACTCTGTAAATACCCCTACTTATTCTGGTGAACCTCTCTAAAGCAGTTACGGAAGGGCAATATGTGACAGAATATGACTCTCCAGCAGACAAAATGCAATGCATTGCCATATTTTTATACAATAATGCCATGAATATAAGGCATCCTAAAGCTTTCACTAGCACATGAACTCTTACCTGAATCCTTGACATTGATGGAAATTTAGCCTATGAACAGTCTTGAGATTTCCTATTTCTTTCAACAGCCATGTGATCTAATACTCAGATGAGGGAAGACCTGCAGTAGTTTTAGGGGTGTATCTTGTATTTTCAAAGGAAGAACTGCAAGTCCATTGAAATACAAAGCTTAACTTCTAGAGTTGTGCAGAATATGAACCTTACCTACCTCTTTTCACCTAGTAACCTGCCACATAAACCAAACAAGTCCACTGAACATACACAACATTAAACATAATCACCTTCAACTCTAACCAGAGTATATCTTTCTGGTGATTTCATCATAAAAAAAAAAAAAAAAAGAAGTCTTGATTATGAATAAACATCTTTCAATATTTTAGTGCAAAAGGGTTAGGAATAGGACCTTAGGACCTGGAAATTCTAGTTTTCTAGCTTTAATCAGCATACAATAATGTGGATGAGTAATTAATATGGAAATAAGAGTAAAGACAGATTGCCACAGTTTGGAGGAAAAAGACTGCCTAGACAATATCTACTGCTTGACTGTATATGTAAGCCTCAGTTATTTGGTGTTTGTCTGTAGCAATGGAGGATATGCAATATATTAAGTCCATCAATAAAAAGACAACATTTGTAACCCTTAATAATATCAGAGAATGCTTGCAAATGTGACACATTAGCTTTTATTATATGCATTACATGTATGCAGGCCAGGTTGTATGGGGCTCTTAGCAACCTGGTCTAGTCAAAAGTGTCGCTGCCCATGGCAGGGGTTGTAGAACCAGATGAACTTTAAGGTCCCTTCCAACCAAAACCATTCTATGATTTTATTATTCTATTTTCATTTACAGCTCTTTTCTTTTTTTTTTTTTTTTTTACTGAACTAATGATTTTTAAGCACTTTGGGGTTAACCGTAGCTTTTGTTGAAATTTCTAGAATTATTTAAATCTTAAATATTCAGTGGATTATAGAGAATATCTGTTTCTTGAATACCCCATGGCATCCTAGATACAAAGCTCATGCAAGTTCATTCTCTCCTTCCTTCCTTCCATCTCAGAATCATCTGCAAATGACTTTCCCTTGCCATTGATAGTTTTATTGTGCAATAGTCCTGCTTCTTACAATGTCCCCCTCAGATCTCCCAAGTTTGTACTTCGCATTCAAGGTCTCACAGGGTTCTCTAAGATTTACACAGCTGTGGCAAACAATTTCAAAATTAGACACCTGACCTTCCCCAAAATGCTCAAAGAGCTCAAATTCCTTATTGCAGACATAAGAATCAAACACAGTTGAAGGCCCTAGGGCCACATTTTTTCTTTTAGCTACCAGGCATAAAACCTCCTCCCTCTACTCTTTCAGAGGACTCCATTTCACCAGTGCCTTTTTATCTGCTCTCTGAATTCTACCCCATCTTCCATCTCCACAAAGAACTTACCTCTACCAGAGGGGCAATAAATGACCACTGAGGAAAGAGTGGCCCCATTTATCCAGCAGCAAAGGAGGTGCTAAATTAAAACCAAGTTCACAGCTGAGAGTTAGTCTCAGACTTCGCTATGGGCAGAATACCAACTACAATCTTTTACAAACTCCCATGAAGTTGCAGATACCTCTTGAATCCTAACTTCAGTCTAATTTCTAAGCCACAATAGGATAAGGCCTGAACTTCTATTAGGCTTTCTGTTTTAATTTATAATTAATTACTACAGTGAATAACTTCATTACAGGACTTGATGATCTTGAGGGTTTTTTTCAATCTAAATGATTCTATGATTATATCCTACCTCATCTCAGGATTCATTCTGCACAAATGAAATTCCTGGGGGAAAAATAATTTTTTCCACAGAAATTTACGTTCAAGATAGATGTTGAGCTGAAGAGCAGAAAGACAAACACTCTTGGAGTGCACCAGGGAGCAGCTCTAGGGGTGTTCTGACTACATACCTCTCCCTAGAAGAGGAGAGACCGGCAGGTGCTTGGTACAAATCCTTGTAGCTTAGACATGTTCCACATAAGCTAAAATACAGAAAATTCATACACTGGGGCTTCATCCCTTAATGGGGATTCAGTCTTTGTCCAACTCTCATTGGCTCAGTAAAATAGCACTGGTTTCTTTGCCAAATTGCCTTATAAGGCCACAGCAGGGTCTGGATTTACCCATTACCACAGGGTTTAATGACCTTAAGCACAACACTGAATTACACCTCCAGTTGCTATTTCCATCTGATTAAGCACTGAAAAATGTAGAAGGCTGGGTACATATATACAACACTGGTGAATGTACTAGCACGTTGAGCCATAGCATGCAGTATTTAATCCTCATTCAATACAACTCATGATTATTTACTAAGGCATTCAGAAAGGGATGTGTTACTACAAAACTACAGAACTAAAAAAGCTGTTCTGCTTAAAAACAGAAAAATTGAAGTACTTAGCAATAAACTTTTAGGAAACCTAGCACTGAAGTACTCTCATGAAGCCACTACTCCTACTAACCATGCCAAAGGCTCACTAGGGTCATGATTGTGCAAATGACTACTCAGGAATGGGAGAAATGGGTTCAAAGCTTCACTCTTTGCCATAACCTAAAGCAAAATATATGCAAACTTCACAGAGTTCAATTTGCAAAATAATTGGCCGTTTTACCATCATGGCATAACTGGCTGCAGTTCATCCAGATGTTCATCAGCTACTCTAGAAGTTAATCTAAACTGGGCATCACAGTCATTAAGAAATTCAGTCAAAGTGAAAGGTAGGTTATGGATCTAGAACAATACTACCATTTTTAAATTACTATAATAGAGCTTTGAGTTGTAATAAGAACCAGAGCTAAAAGCTGAATGCCAGCTTTTCTTTGTTTTGTTTTAAGCTTTCATGTTGACCTCTGCTCTACACAAACTTAAATCTGTTTTACATCAGAAGCTGCAGGGACAGGAGAGTACATGGGAAAAGAACATGTCTGGGAGTTTACAGAGGACCAGCTAAAGTTTTTGAGCTCCAGTGGGATTGGTGACATAACTAAAAAGCAACAAACAGCAGGTGAGAGGAAGGATTTAAATATAAATAAGGACACTTTGAAGGCATAGGTTTTTATTGATCACATTCACATTTATAAATCAAAGTCCTCATTTTTAGAAAAATATGTAACTAAGAAAGAATCCAAAAGCCATAAAATACCAAGCAGCAAAAGAAAAGATATTAGAGAAGAGTTAATGCATGGAATCATGTTGATAAATATTCCCCAGCCTAAAAAAATCAACTAAATACCCTATTTTCTTTAATTAAAAATCACTGAATTATTCAAGGATATCTGACTGAATTAAATATTGAAGACACATCAAGATCTGCCTAGTGGTGTGATTAGGGGTTTATACAGTTATTAAGCTCTGCCCAGTTGAACCTGAATTTAGCCTCCAATTAAAAAAGTTATTAGAAATTCAGTCCCAACAACTCTGCAGATACAAACTCCATGCTTTAAATGGTTAAATATTCTAATTCACACAATTCATCCATTAGCAAAAGACCAAAGCTTATTTTCTTTTTTCAGCTGTCAGTGGATATAAAGAAACTATGAGCATTTAAATGGTACCGTTTAACAGACAGCATCTGCCATCCTACTAAAGGTGCTGTTCATGCTCTATCCACAGGATCAGAGTTCAAATAGCAGCACATTCAATCTGGAAAAAAGTGGTGGTTACAATAGGATAGTAATAACAGTTACAGATAACAGTCTGAAAAGCTGAAACCAGTGAAACATGATGGTTTGCAGTTAGCAAATATTTGTGTGCTTTACCAGAATGTAACCCATTACACTGCCGACTGGGAGAAATAAAAATCCAGTGGGAAGACATGAAATAAGATCAGGGCTCTCTCAAATGAAAAGAAATCCAGTCTTGCTGAACTGAAATGTGATCATTTGGATGACATTTCTATCAGCTCATTTGTTTAAAACTCAATTTAATGCTGTGTTAGAAACTTTACCTTAGCAAATGCTAATGCATAACATGCAACTCGGCTCACAGGAGC
Organism: Pezoporus wallicus; assembly: GCF_028554395.1. Classification (NCBI taxonomy): domain Eukaryota; kingdom Metazoa; phylum Chordata; class Aves; order Psittaciformes; family Psittacidae; genus Pezoporus; species Pezoporus wallicus. Next base: position 5,074,560 of record NW_026641037.1, on the reverse strand, counting down.
AGGCCCATTAGCAGGACTGAACAAACCTTCCTGTATGGACAAACCACAATTAGGCATTGAGAATGGAGGCACAGATTCACTTCATCAGCTTTAGGCAGATAGCTAAGGCTATAAGGGCTGTAAAAAACCCTTTAAAAAAAAAATAACAAAAAAAAAAAACCAAACTTTTTTTTTTTTAAAGAAAAGATTAAAAGAGAAATCTTACGAGTTTGTGCAAGACATGCATTCAAGCCCAGTTGTCCTTGACAGTTACCAAGAGTGGATGCTTAGGAAATAATGCAAGAAAGGAGCAAACATTTAGTGATTTTTACCCAGAAAACCCTGCCAGCCTCCAAAAATTTGCACTTCACAGGCTTCCTATTAGCAGTCCTTGCTGGATTTCTTTTCTGTGGACTTCTCCAGATGCTCACTGAGCCCCCATAAAGGATAAATGCCCACAGCACACAGGCTCATGGCAGGTAATCCTCAGTTACACGCTGTGTGCAGAACCACCATGGTCTCCTCTGAGGCTGTGAATGTTGCCTTCATTTAACGTCCACACTTCTGGTATCTGAAAAAATAGTGGGCACTTCTTTATCTCCATGGCAGTCATGATCTTCTAATCCTTTTTCATATCTTCTCTGCATTACCATTTTGACAGGCTGAAGAATATGGCCTGTGTAGATGTTCCTTCTGTAAAGGGCACCAAGTCAGGACTCCAGATGTCCATGGCTGTTTTTTCACCATGGAGGGTGTTCACATATCTTCACCTGTTTAAGGTGTTTTAAGATCCATCTTGTATGAGCTGAATCATTCTGCAAATATTTCTGTTTTTTTCCTAGAAGAAAGAGAGTCCTGATGACTGTTCTAATCTAAAACCTAATTTGGATTCCAAGCTGGTGTTTTGAAGGAGACAGAGTTAGATCAAATTTTACTAAATTTATCAGGTGCAGATCTGAGTGTTTCTGTTTAGTGAGGAGAAATTCGTGCTATTAATAGTTGCTATTTGACAGTGGGTTTCTTTCCATTACATGCAATGAGAAAACAGAGCCAGTTCATTATGAAGATAGTGAAAGTTATAATAAGGTCAATACAGTCTGAATTGTACAAGTGCATGTGGGGAATATAATGTATGAAAATGCAACATCAAAGAAAGGTGAGCAGGGAATGGAGAGCAGAGAAACATGTAATGAGAAGTCAGACTGAAGTCTAATTGGTTGAGCACTTGGGAAATGCTATCCTACAGCAGAAGTAGAAAACGGATTGAAAGGAATGGGACCCAGTCAATCTGTAACCACATTATAAGGACCAGAATAATTCCCCCCATTTCTCAGGTGAAGAAGCTGAGGCTCTGAACAGAGCTAGCAGTGACTGCCTCACCTGGAACAGCTTGCTGTGATCTGGACCAGACCTGACCAGTTCTTTGCCCAGAAGCCTCTTCTAAATATTTTTCATATTAACTTCGGGGCTAGAGAGAACTTAATAATCTGTCAGTGGGAAATTATTAGCTCTCTTAATGGCAAAGGCATAGAGTGGGGTTTGCGGCCCAGTATAAGTTCTTGCTGGTTTTGCACTGTTAAGGAAATCAGTTAATCAATGGTGCTCTGATGATTTATTAACATCATGCTGCCAATGAGAACTCAGAGAACTCATGCTGAAATTTAAGATGGATCAAACTTAATTTTAAAATACTGAAGTGAATATCACACCTTTCAAGGACTTATAGAACTGATGCATAGCTATCCTATATTAACACAGAAAGGAAATACATCTGAATAGTAAGGAATGTATCTCTTTCACCAGTTCAAAGTTCTGCCAACAGCACTAATAGCAAACTTTGTTTTCTCATGTTTTCTTGCAATTCCACAAAAATGGCTTGATATCCCAATGTCATAAGTAAATCCTATGTTGTGTACTAAGTACATTTGATTTTCAAAAAGAGGAAAAAAACCCTAAATACAATTTCACTTGCATGCGAATACATCTCTTTCACATTTCAATAGAAACAATCCAAATAGCATGAAGTCCTCTTTAAAAAAAATAAGTATTGTTAAAACAGCTGAAACAAAACAATACAAAATTTATTTTTCTTTTCTCATGCCACACTCCCCTAGTTAGTATCATTATTTCTAAAATTTGATTAATGATTTATGCCTAATTTAGGGTGAATATCTATCTAGTACAGTGTTACTTAGCCATTGTCTGCTACACCAAGAGAGGCTGCTGTTCTCCTTTCCCTTTATATATACATATATAAGCAACACTGCAGGGGAAACTGGTCCACAGACAATTACCAGGCACTAAAAACCATATGGGAGACCAAGCAGAGCTTATATTAAGAGGATCTGATTACTTGCACTGCTATCAACCTTAGCACATTTTTACATGCTAGATCTGCACCTCCTCAGGGTCGCTCTCAAACCATTCTCTGCTTAACCTGTAGCTGTGCTTTGGAATTTCCCAAACCAGGTGCAGGTCCTTGCACTTGGCCTTGTTGAGCTTCATGAAGTTTGTAGTGGCCCACCTCTCAAAGTCCCCTCTGGATGGCAGCCCTTCCCTCCAGCATGTTGATAGTCCCACACAGCGGCTGTTGCTGGCAAACTTGCTGAGGGTGCACTCAATCCCACTGTCGCAGACAAAGATGTTAAACAGTGCCAGTCCTAATACTGACTCCTGAGGAGCACCACTCATCACTGATCTCTATTTGGACATCAAGCTGCTGACCACAACAATTTCAGAGTGACCACCCAGCCAATCCCTTATCTGCAGAGTGGCCCATCAATCAAGCCCATGCCCCTCCAGTTTAGACACAAGAATGTTGTGTGGCACAGTGTCAAATGCTTTGCACTAGTCCAGGCAGATGATATCAGTCACTCTTCCCTTTCCCACCAACACTGTAACCTCAGCACAGAAGGCCATCAAATTTGTCAAGCACAATTTACCATTAGTGAGCAACAGCAATCACCCCCTTATTTTCTATGTGCCTTTGCATAATTTTCAAGAGGATCTGCTACATGATCTTGCTGGGCACTAAGGTGAGACTGACAGGTCTATAGTTTCCCAGCTCTTCCATTTTATCCTTTTTAAAAATGGGGTTTATGTTTCCCCTTTTACAGTCATTGGGAACTTCACCATAGAGACATGACTTCTCAAGTATCATGAATAGTGGCTTGGCCACTTCATCTGCCAGTTCCCTCAGACCTGTAGATGTATTTCATCAGGTCCCATGGACTTGTGCACCTTCAGGTTCCTTAGGTGGTTCCTTGGATTTTGAGTTTTTTTCTTTTTGACTTTGGACTCTCTGCTGTTTAACCCCACAGACTGAGTTCTATTTCTAGCTGGAGTGTGTCAGAGGTAGTCTTAGAGCACATGTTCCGTTTCACTTTTATCCAAAATGAATTCCAGTTCATGTACTCAAGGCAGTTCCTCAACATGAACAAAAGCGTAAACAGAGAAGATGGTCACAAGATTTGCTTTAGAAATCCGCTCCTGATCCAAGCTAAAATGCAAAGGCAGACTCAGGGTTCTCAATGTCAGCTGGGCAGTGCCTGATTTAAAGCCCTGTGGAGCCAGCAGTAAAGTGAGGAGATGGGACATTTTCAAAAGCTCCAGCAGAGCCAGGTTTTGCACCACCAGGAGCTATTGTTGGGTTGCCAGGTCTCCTTGGCTGTTTCTGCACAGGTATGCTCTGCAGCTCTTTGGTTTGTATTCTGGCTGAAAAAATACAAAAGTTGTTTCATACCATACATCATATTGTGCACTAAAACTATCCACATGACAGGCAGTCTTCCAGATATAACAATAATTATTGGGTGATGCCAACAATTTGTACTTACTGGGTGTGCGCTGAGCCTAGACACAACACGGTCTGCTAAACAAAAAGAAAAGTCTCCAGCTCTGCTATGCTCCATCAGCTTTCCTAACTGCTTGAAGAACTTAGTTCTGGGTGCTTTGCTAATACCTTTACATGAAAAGACAATGTACTCTTCAGCTCCCTGATGCACATATTAGCTGCTATTCACATATCACACAATGTGAAACTGCATGCACACCTCAGACATCAGGGAGATTTCCTTGTTTTCATGATACAGAATTCTATGAAGGCAGTAACATTCAGACTTCCCAAGTCAGCTTCGACAGATTTTCACGCCTGCATAATGAAAATAAACATTGAGCTACTGTTTGTCATCAGACTTACTCTAAATGTGGTGAAACCAGGATAATTCCTTCACTGTTGCTTTGAACGAATAGACAAGGAGAAAAGAAATTCAAAGATAGAGAAAAAGAGAGGTCAAATCACGCCAAGAAAACTCTAGAAAAATTTCAGGAAGAATCTGGGGTTTATAGAAAGGTTTTGAGGCAGTAGATTACTTTGTTTAGATTGTTTTGGTTTAAGGGATTGTCGATTGTGCTCCTGCTGAGGATTTTGGGCCCAGCTAATTTTTAAGTCTAATGTAGACCACAAGAACTCTGACCCTGAGCACTGCTGAAATATCCCAGAATTCCCAAGGTCTGTAACTTGGTTTTGAGTGAACTGTAGAGGTCTGCATGTAGATTCAAGTCTTTTAATGTGGAGATCCATTCCAAAGCAGGTTAAGGTACCTACTTGCTATGTAGACATAGCTGTTAAGGCTTTTTAGAAAAAAAAATCAAAGAATACAGAGTGTCATTTAAAAGTTGAAGAGGATTTAGTGCCAAATCTCTAGCCCCTTATGCAACCAATTGCTACTTTGTACATCATAAAATATAGCAGACCAGTTCAAGCTGATCTTGCAGGCACTATAACTTGTACTTCAAATCTACCTAAATATAAAAGGTAATAAATTTTGGTGTGTGATCCTAGCTTTTTAACTGGCATTCCAAGTCCACTTGCTTTTCTAATGCATTTTGGAAAAGATAAATCCTCAACACTTAAGCTGTACCTAAGCTTCTTGCTCCTTTATATTATTTCCTATAAATAAAAATATAAATGCTTGTGGTCATGCAATTTGATCTTTGAGTACATGGTACTATAAATCTAGTCATGATCCATTTCCCTTGAAAATAAATATAACCCTTTCTTTTAAGATGCAGGACAAAAAGATTCTTTATTAAGGACATAAATTCCTAATAATCTGAATAGCCACTTAGCACCAAAAGACATGGCTCCTGGGCATAGGTACTCACTAGATATATATTCTCTACGCCAAGCAGAAAGCAAGCTCTTAGAAAGTTAATTTTTCATGGAAACATAGAATTATAGAATGTTTTGGGTTGGAAAGAACCTTTAAATATCACCTAGCTCCAAACCCCCCTGCCATGGGCAGGGACACCTTCCACTATACCAGGTTGCTCAAAGCCCCATCCAACCCGGCCTTAAACACTTCCAGGAATGGGGCATCCACAACTTCTCTGGGCAACCTGTTCCAGTGTCTCACCACCCTCACAATAAAGACCTTCTTCCTAATGTCTAATCTAAATCTGTTTTCTTTCAATGAAAATGATTCCCCCTTGTCCTATCAAACTACATGCCCTTATAAAAAGTCCCTCACCAGCTTCCTTGTAGGCTCTCCTTAGGTCCTGGAAAGCTGCAGTCTCCCCTGAGCTTTCTCCTCTCCAGGCTGAACAAGACCAACTCTCTCAGCGTGTCTTCATAGGAGAAGTGCTCCATCCCCCTAATCGTCTTTGTGGCCCTCCTCTGGACTCGCTCCAACAGGTCCATGTCCTTCTTTTGTTGGGGCCCCCAAAGCTGAATGCAGTAATCCAGGTGGGATCTCATCAGAGTAGAATAGAGGGGGAGAATCCCCTCCCTCGTCTTGCTGAATATACTCATTTTGATACCATCCAGGACAGGGTTGGCTTTCTGGTCTGCAAGAGCACATAGCTGGGTCATGTTAAGCTTCTTGTCAAGCAACACCCCCAAGTCCTCCTCCTCAGGATTGCTCTCAATCCATTCTCTGCTTAACCTGTAGCTGTGCTTGAGATTGCCCTAGCCCAGGTGCAGGTCCTTGCACCTGGCTTTGTTGAACTTCATGAGGTTTTTAGTGGCTCACCTCTCAAGCATGTCAAGGTCCCCTCTGGATGGCATCCCTTCCCTTCAGCGTATCAACCAAGCCACACAGTTTGGTGTTATCTGCAAACTAGCTGAGGGTGCGCTCAATCCCACTGTCCATGCCAACGACAAAGATATTAAACAGTGCCAGTCCTAATACTGACTCCTGAGGGGCACCACTCATCACTGATCTCTATTTGGACATCAAGCTGTTGACCACAACAATTTCAGAGTGACCACCCAGCCAGTTCCTTATCCACTGAGTGGCCCATCGATCCAGTCCGTGCCGTTCCAGCTTAGACACAAGGATGTTGCGTGGGACAGTGTCAAATGTTTTGCACTGGTCCAGGTAGATGACACCAGTTACTTTTCACTTATACACCAATGTCTTGGCCCCTTATTTTAGAAGGACACCAAATTTGTCAGGCACGATTTGCCATTAGTGAAGCCATGATGGCTGTCACCAATCACCCCCTTATTTTCTATGTGCCTTCACATAGCTTTCAAGAGGATCTGCTCCATGATCTTGCTCGGCATCAAGGTGAGAATGACTGCTCTGTAGTTCCCTGGCTCTTCCACTTTTCCCTTTTTAAAAATATTTTCCCTTTTCCAGTCAGCAAGAACTGCACCATATTGCTACTTCTCAAATATGATAGATAATGGCTTGGCCACTACATCTGCCAATTCCCTCATGACCCACAGATGCATCTTGGCAGAACAGACAAGACAGAATTTCTGCGGACAGAACTGTACTATTGTCAGCCAAGAGCACCACAGCAGCATCAGCTTTTGCCTTGTGTTTATTTCAGGCAAATTTGCCTTCTGTACATCTTTCCTCATATTTCATGAAATTTCTCTTCTTCTTCCTGTAGCTCTTCTTGTCCTCTGCATTTTCCTTTTCTATCATGCTGACATCAAATCTCCAGTTATCACCTGCCAATGTCTCTGCTACCTTGTAAATCACTCTCCCTTTAGTTCACTTTCTTACTCTCTTCATAGTGCAGTCTTCTCACTCAGGATGCCCAAGGCTTTATCCAAGGCTGTCTATTTCCAAGGCTGCAGATTTCCTAGATATGCCTCAGGAAAGGTCTCTGGTCCCTTAGCACTTCTTATTTATTTATTTATTTATTTATTTATGTACCATAGAACATGGCTGTGACAATATCAGTATATATACTATAGAGTCACCACATCACAGGAAATTCCTGAAGGTGAACCAGAACCTACATTAAAACGAATAAGCTCTTTGACTTCAGACATTGACACTTGCCTGCCACTGTAGACATGATGTTCAGAGTGTTTAATATGTCAAACATATTGCTGCCTAAGCACTCTTACACAGAGATATTTACTTGCCAAGCACAGAGATGTTTAATGTGAAAGTAAGTAAAAGAAAAATTATGAATGAAAAAGATAAGAATTTTTTTTATGAACAGGATCAAATAGATCCTACATAAAGGAATGTCTGTATTCTGTGTCAATTACTTGCTCTAGTTTGAATTTACACCCTCTGCTTTGCAACTGAAACTATTCTTTCCCTTTAACTGAAGTTGCCAAAATATAGTCTTCATCAACATTGATTCAACACATCACCATCTAAACCAAAGTGATAAAGCTGGTATTTATATCTATCAAGAGACTGATTACAGATGATGGCAATGACCATCTCAAAAGGTATAATTCTCTGTCACAGTGTATATCAGTATTTTTCTTAATTATTTCTGACATTTTATCTATTACTCCAAGGACTTTCTCTGAGGGCGGAAATAAAGGGGAAAAATGGGTTTTGTGCCACAGATGAAGAAATACATCTTCTGTAAGTAATTCCCAGAAGAAATCTTGAAAATCTTATGGGGTCAGGAAAGAGGTAAGAAAGTAACATTTGTCACCCTTGCTGAATTGGTCATCTAAACTTACAGCAGCACTAAAGCCGAGTGACTTATCTGCCGTCCCTTAGGGAGGAAGAAAAGTGAGGATGAAGTACAGGGGTGGAAGGAGCATTGGGAAAGTGTGATCTAGAAAGCTGCCTAAAGATTTTGATCTTCGAGCTACTTATCTCCCATTTCCCCACAGCTGATGTCATAGAATCATAGAATAGTTAGGGTTGGAAAGGACCTTAAGATCATCTAGTTCCACCCCCCCTGCCATGGCCATACACTTCTGTTATTAGAAATCATACATAGCAGAAATGAAGAACCATACAGCTGATGTTATGTCAAGAATAATAGTTCACCAAGTTTAGGACCAGTAAATACCATCTGAGAGTGGCTGGGAGAAAAATTTTCCAACTGAAGAACTATACAGATTTAATAAGAGTGGCCACTGATCAACATCTATGGAGAATACTAAGGCAGAATGAGTGACAGGCAGTCCACAAAACCAAAAGATGCCTTGAAAAAGCACATAAAAAAGCTTGTTACAAGTCACCGCTTTTGACATGAGTTTGATGCAGAGTGGACAACTGGGTAATGAAGAGCAGCTCGTCATATAGCCCTAGAGAAATTTCAAGCACAGTTGGCTGCTCAGCTTAATGACACCATTATTAAAATCAAGATAAGTAAAACAGGCTACAGCAGACATGAGTTTCCTGTTCTTATCTTAAAAACCTGCAAACACTGCAGCTGCCCCAGAGCAATACACAAAGAACTCATCATCTGGTTTCCAGCCTTGGAGCTAGTTTCTGTACAAATAGTCTTCTCTCACCTTCTGAATCCTCCAGCAACCCGTGCAATGACCTACCAGCATGAATATGGTGAGCAAAACGAGTTTCGCATCAATATTAGACCTGTTTGATCTTGCATTACGCAGATACAAATCATGCTAACAGCACTCCATGGAAGCTCATATGTACAGAAATCCATTGGTAGGTATAACAGCATTTATAACATGGGTTACTTAGGACATAGCAAGAGCATGCAAAGTCTGTATTTAACAGAATGAAATGTGCCTTTCAGATATTCACCAGTCAGGTGGTTTGTCCTTAATCTATGCTCAATCAGAAATGAAAATGCCCTTTTTCCTCTGCTTCTGGTGTTGGCTACATGGTGGCCTGCCTTTAAGAAGGCATTTACTGCCTACCTCTGAGAGATAGAAGAGGAAGGGTGAGTGATTTTCATGCTCTGGCACTCATTGTAGGCTGCTTAATTTGTCAGGACTACTAGGCCATGGTTTTGTGCTTTGACAGGTTTTTGTTATTCCTGCTAATCCCATTTCTGTTGTGTAATGTGCGTGGCAGCATCTGGTGACAACAGAATAGAACACCTAATTGTGAATGAATACAGAGCGCCCTGTTCTGCCACATTGCCTGTTGCACTATTTTTGCATTTTTATGGCTGAGGGTGGGCTTCCAGGAGCTGCAAAGCAGACAGCCCATCGTTGTAATCAAATTTGCCATTTGCATGTGTGTGTTCTCAGCAGCCTTCGCATTTCTATGGCCCCCAGGATTCCCCGAGTTTGGCTTTCTGGCTCCTTCTTCTGAGTGGAGATGCTGATCTGTATTTATTAAACAACCTCCCTTTACTTTAGCTATTATGTTACAATGTGAAACTGATGAGTTTAAGTGCATTTGGTGTCATTAAAAGGAGCAGAATATGAAGAGGGCCAACACAGTACCTGCACAACTGTTGCTGCCCTTGCCCATAGCATGGCTTCATTAACTTGCTGGACACAATGACTAGCAGCTGCTTGGAGACCTCCTCTCCTTCTGAGCATCTTTTTTCTGTTGCACTCCATTATGACTCAGACAGTGGGCCACTGACTCCAGATCTTTTTCTACTTTGCCACTTGCCATGTACTAGGCACAGCGAGCAACCCTGTGAGGTGTGTGCTATGCTAAGTATTGCTCATGTAGACAAGCTTAACATCTCACATGAAAATGGGACAATGACCATGAAAGATCCAAACATGCAAGATTAGGATATTTATTTTTAAATAGTGGTCTTGTGGATTTTGAGGGGAAGGTGTTCATTTCATTGTCTTAAAAGTTCCTGAGAATAGATTACTGGTTTAATCAAGATTTATACAAATACTCTCCTGGTAGAATATGGATCAGATGGCTTCATGTGTGAATAACTTAAACTGGTTCCAGCGAATGTCAGTGTTACAATGCCTTCACTTATTATGAGAAGTGTTGGAAAACACTCTTTTGCAAGAATCTTCTTTCATTGCTGACAAGTGGTGTAACAATAGCTACCCAAAACACTGATGCATCAGAGCAGTATTGAATTTGACAAAGGGACCAAGGCTATTTTATCTATAAACTATATTATTTTATAGAATGAAGATATTTTGAATAGACTCATAAGCCTTTCTGACAAGAGGACTTCACATATTTTCAGCTTGGATTCTTGTCTGCCACAAGCACTAGAGCACTGCAAAACAAGACCGACTAAATTCATTGCCCACATCAATCTTGTAGAAACTTTCAAAAGATTAATTAAAACAAAGCTCTAAAGGCCCAGAGATCTGAAGTATATGAATCAACATCAAAACCAAAAACTTTAAGGAGGGTGTCCAGAATTTTCAACTAAAATGTAAGCTTCAGTTTTCTCCTGGTAACACTTGGTGCAATTTTCCTCCCAGCAAACAGCACAACTCTTCTGTATTTACCACAACAATATGCAATCAAAGCACAAAACCTGTTGGATGTAGTAACCAAAAAAAGATCTAAGACTGGTATAAAATTGAACAGATGACTCATACATTTTTCTAACTTCCCTATATTATAGGATCTTGAATACACTAAGTTTAAAAAAGGTGGTCAAATAATACAGTAAATATGAAAGCAGCTTCAGGACTGAAGCATGAAGCAGCATACAATCCACATATGAAACTAAGATCTTATGCTTTCTCTTATCTGCTACAGTTCAATTCTAAACTGAGTTCTAAGGAAAAACAAGATAGTGTGAAAGCAAAAATATTTGTGTACTCTATGCATATAAAATAGACAACCAAGGGAGAAATTTTCCTCCTTATCAAAGACTTGTATTAGATGTATCCCTTTTCTAAGCATCTGTGGACAAGTTCCCCAGAAAAGATGCCTTTCATCAACTATGGGAGCTGTTATTCGTTATCATCATCTGTTTATAATCAATGAGAACAGTTGGATGCTCAGCACTCTTGAAAATTGAACCAATTATTTAGGTCAGTAGTTTTTAACCTTTTTCTATTTGTGGACTCTTAAGCATTTTCCAGTGGATGTGAGGCGCTGTTAGAAATTTTGCTCATGTAGATAGATATCACTTTCTCTGGCACTTACAACAAACTGTCTAGAATTTATCCCTTCCCTTTCATCCCCTTATGAAAATGTCCTCAGACTCCAAGCTGAAACAACTCCAAACCACATTAGTCAAACATATACACTTTTGGCTAAATTAAAAAAAAAGAAGGCTACCCGAATCCAAGTGGTTTTAGGCACCTTGATAAACTATGCAGGTACAAGTTTCTCAATTTGAGTCTAAAAGTCTATGTTATTTTGATTACAATCCAGGAAAGGTGCAGTTCTGCTGACATCACTCTCTGCTGGAACAAGTGGTTGCTGCTCTGCCTTAGCCCAATTGTTTCTTCCTTGTCCCTGTCTGTCTTACACTGGCCTCCTCCATATGTCAGCATAAGTTTCTTTTTTGATAAATGACCTGTGTGCTGTGGGACTGAGAGATCAGGTAAGGACAAGCATCTTTAACTCAAAATTGCTACAAAAAAACACTTGAGTGGCACTGTACTCCAACAGCATTTTTTGTGCTTTCAATCCTCAAGAAAAATTTGAACACAGTTTTGAACAGAGAGGGAGGGAAACGAGCAATGAAAAGCAAGGGATGGGATGAACTTGCTAATCTGGTCATTACAGCACAAATTAAAATGTCTCAATTCCATCAATTCACAAGTGTGCCTTACAACCATCATAGGATGGACTGGGGCTGCCTTGGGAAGGGGGTCTGACTGAGGTCTGACCACAGCTATCTTCTGGAGTCCCACCTGAAGGTGTCATTGGTGATCAGCAGCAGAGGCTGCTCCAGGCACTTGTGCCACTTGTGAAGATTGCTCTGCTCACATACAGCACTGCATCAAAGGACAGCTACTACAGCAAATCCAACAACTTATGATGGTAGGATTTGTTTCTAAGACCTTAAAATATTTCTAATGTCATTTTACTATTTATTATAATTATTATAGTTACTGGGTTATACAGCAATTACATATATTGGATTGTATCTCCATTAGATTACTGTACTGCAGATATATTTTCATAGTCAGTGTGTGAAACACAACGGTTGCATTTAACAGAGCATGCTCATAAATTTCCAAAGCTCAACCTCTGTTCTCAGTTTAGGCAACCAAGCAGACTACCTAGGTCAGCCCTGTGGAGGCTTTGGCAATGCTTAACACAAACTTTCAGGGAAATGCTCTGAACCAACAAACTGATTTCACATGTTGGAAGTCACCAAACAACTGACAAAATACTTAAAGTAACTGCTGAAAAGTTGCCTAAAATAAAAGGAGGGTGAGGAGGAAGAAAAACCCTTCCTGGTTTTAATGCAAGAAACCTTTAGGCCTGACTACTGTATTTAAATTACATCTATTTGCTTTTTACGTAGTTCGAATAGATGCTTTTTAATTATTGCTAATTGTTTAAGATATTGTTGTATGCCCCTGAAGATTTAAACTGAAAAAATTTAATTCCTTTAAAATCTCCTTCAGCTACAGGCAGTACAGTAAGAAGCCCCATAGGTATGGCAGTAAAAATAACCATAAAGGCATAAGCATTTAAATGAGGAGAGCATGGAATACTTCCCACTAGACTGAAAAAAAAAAAAAAAAAAAAAAAAGGAGAGAGAGAGAAAGAAAAGAAAAGAAAGAAAAAAAAGCTATGTGTTTTGGAGACACAAGAACCAAACCATGAAACACACAGTTGAAACATTTAGGATGACTATGAAAAAGGTCTATGTTCACTTGTTAAGGAATGCGCTAAGGCAGACTAAAGCATATGAATGGCCCTTTCACAGGTCACAGATTCTATTCAGTTCTTGGACATTGTTATTATCCGACAGAAATAGATGGGCCTAATTAATATTCTGAACATACCTGAGAAAACATTCTTAAGGAAATCATCCTCTGGTGGTTTAGGTTTGTTGTGTTTTGGGGGGGTTGTTTTTTTTGGGGTTTCTTGGATGCTATGTGCTTTTTGGTTTTGTTTTTAACAAAGAGCAGACACTATAAATAGTGTCTGGTTAATACACTATAAACATAAGTTTGGTGTTAAAAGTTTAATAAAGAGTCTACTTCTGAATATATTTGTTTATGCAAAGACTTGGATTTTTTTTTATTTTTTAATTTTAGTAAACAGTTTTGCCATGTAGATTAAAGCTGAAATGCACAGTCATTTTGCAAGCAATTATATTCTTGGCACTTTTCTGAACATAGTATAACAATTACCACAGCAACTGCATTTTTATCAGAGCAGTCCAAGCATGCAGCAGGTTAATATCAGCGTTCAGCAACTTCAGATAATATTTCTAAGATGCTAATGTTTAGCCAATTTCAAATGAGTAAACAGCTTCTGATATGAACTGAGTTCTGGTCTTTAAAGATAATGTGGTTACATAGACCCCAATCTTATATGTAGTGGGACTATTGCCCCCTTAAAAAGCTTAAAATTGATGGTAGTCTTTGCAAGCAAATCCAAACGCAGGGCCAGCTTCATGGCAAGAAAGATGAACTCTGATTACAAAGTTAACTTTCCAAGGAGCGTAATGCATTGCATAACTGGGTTAGGGTCTCAACTCTGCCACTGCCTGGTACGGTGCGAGCCTTCCCCTTATACAGCTTGTCCATTTACACTGAAACCTTTAGAAAGCCTGAGCTATTCACTGAGTGTCTGCTTGGTATTAACCATCACCCAAAACTGATGCTGTTATTAATCTAATCTACACTGGGTTTTAAAGATATGCGGTTTCATATCAGTTATTTGACTCCCACTGCGCAATCTCAAAAGAAATAACCTCCTTTTTTGAGGCTTGGCTCTCCTCACTGCTGACCCTTGCAGGAGTTTTGCTGTTGACTTCACAGGGAGCAGAAGAAGCAGGCCCAGAAAATGGATAATCTCCCAAAGTCATGTGAGCTGTATCATTGCATTTCGAATTCAGGACACCACTTCAATACAGCGACTTGTTCCCATCTTAAATGTCTGGAAGGCATACAAATATAGATAAAAGTAGATGACTAATTATCACATCTATTCTCAAGGCATGCATGGAGGGAGGCAGTAAAGAGGAGGGGAAGTTTGTGGGTTACTCCCACACATAAATCCTCTAAGTGTCAATGGGTGAATAGACACTACTTTAATCTATTGTGCAAAGCTGCTTTATAACAACAATAAGCTGAAACAGAGAAGAAACTATATTAGAAAGGCAAATATCAAAATATATCACTCCTAAAATGCCTGCAGGTAATCAAGTAATTGAGTCCTGTGGTACACCCAGAAACAGGAGTCAAGTGTTTTTGTACTCAAACCTTAACATGGTGTATGTGGGAAAAAGAAAAAAAAATCCCATTGAAATAAATAGGCCTATTCATTTCAGAGACAGTGAAAAAGAGACGAACTTTCTTTGTCTTGCCACTTTAGAGCCCCTTGATAGCATTTTCTTTTTTTATTGTCTTTTAGATATAGATGCCCCTCTGCTTAAGTATCACCAAAGCTACTAGTAACAAATACCTAAATATATAACAGATGCGTAAGTGCATCTTGGGATAAATACATTATGGACAATTAACTGTCATCATACCCCTCAATTACATTTTCACCCGCTCCTGTAGTGTACACCTGTGGCTTGTTAGTAATGCAATAAGTGTTGTAAAGCAACTCTAAGGTTCAAAGGTAGATCTGCAAAAATCTGTTTTCCTCTTTTCTTAAATGTGCATTACATGAATGTGAAAACCGAGAAACAAACACAAGAAACAAAGAACCATTTCTTTTACTGGCTGACATTGTTGATCAAGTGATTTTTTTTTCTTTTTTGGCCTGATTCTGATTTCACCAAAGTAGAAATTAACCCAGAGAAGCAGAACCAAAACTCACTTTAGCACGATTTGTAACATTATTTTAAATGCCACATTTCTCATCTGTGTGTGGATAATATAATAATCACATCCACTATTTGAGAAAATTGTAATGCACATCATTTTTAGTCAAAAGTAAAAGAACTTGTTAGAAGCACAACTGAAACCAATACATATCTAGGCTACAGTATAATTAAGTCTGCAGCTTTGCAAAATGGATATTTGTATAAGTTAAAGTAGCTATTGGATATCCTTACTATAATCACACTTAAATCCATAATAGTTCCTGGAAGGATTATTTGTTATTAAATATGTGAGTGGCATAATTCAATATGTGAGTGGCATAATTCAGTAAGCTCTGTATATGACATTGATGGAGTGCCTGTGAAGAAAAATATTAAACAAAAATATACTGTACAAATGGTCTTATAATTGTAGCTAGAGGCAAATCCAGCACAGAAATACCCCTCTTAGTTAATATCCCAGTGGCACTAACACATTTGTGTTACTGCTATGTTTGTTTATGTATTAGTCTTATACTGTCAACATTAAGGTTTTTTTATTCCTATCATGCATTTTTACAACGTGAGTTACTACCTCCCCCTGCTAATACCTCTGGACTACTGCACTACTTGTTCAGGGAGGGAATCATGGACAGTCAGAGACATCATGAGCTTCAGGATGAACAATGGGGTGATCTTTGTAAAGGTGACTTTGACTGCTGTACTCACTTCCAGGCATACAAGAAATCCTCCCAGAATCTCAGATGCTGGAGTCCAGATAACTCACTCCACCATGAGACTGGCTGAAGCACACAGGCTGTGACAGGCTGTGATACCCATCCCTGCCGGCTCCCCATGCTGCAGACTCCACCTTACACCCACTGCTGCCATCCCTCTGTATAGGGCATCCAGCAAGTCCTGTACCCAGCCATGGTCCACTGAGCAAAACTACTCTTACAGAATTACCCCATTGACCAGGAGAAGGAAATACCATAATTCTTTCTGGTTCAAAACTTTCTGCATAGACAGGACATAGCTGGTTATATACTTGTCCTGGGTTCAGCAGTAGCAGTCATTTTTCTCCTTCTTGGTAGCTGGTGCAGTGCAGTGTTTTGACTTTCGGCTCGGGAACAGAGCTGATAACAAGGATGTTTTGGTTTGGCCAAGGACTTTGTGAGCCTCATGCTCTGCTAGGGAGGAGGGAAAATCAGGAGGAAGCAGAGACAGGACACCTGACCCAAACTGACCAAAGAGGTATTCCATACCACAGCACGTCATGCCCAGGATGTAACTGGGAGTGAGCCGGAAGGGCTGGGAGACTGAGGGGTTGGAGGAGGTATTGGTCAGTGCTTGGTCGGGCTGGGGGGGTGAGTTATCGGTTGGCTGGTGGTGAGGTGATGTATTCTCTTCCCTTGTTATTTCCTTTATCATTATTATCACTGGTGGTAGCAGTAGTGATCTGTGTTATACCTTAGTTACTAAACTGTTCTTATCTCAACCCAGGGGAGTTGCATTCTTTTTGATTCTCCTCTCCATCCCTCCAGGAGTAGGGGGAGGGAAAGAAGTGGGGGGGGGGGAGTGACTGAACAAGTTACCTGACTGGGTTTAAACCACGACAATACTGATCCTAGACAAACCAGGCTATTAGGACTTGATAGCTATGTTGTCACTGCTTTCTGTCTGGCCTTGTTACTGATGGGTTCAATTAGACAAATTAAGCTAATCTCACTCCTAGAGTGGGATTTCTTGTTGGCCTAGGCACAGTGAGATATTTACCTATTCACCAATAAATTTTAGAAGAAGCTCTGAGTACTTTTTTTTTTCCCTTTTCCCTTTTGCCAAAAGAGAGTCTTCAATACTTCACACAGCTTTTCTCAGATCACTTACATATGTGAAAGTCAACAACTTAATCTGCATAATGAGTAGTGGTGCCAGCAGACACTTCCACAGGTTAGGGCAGCTTGGTTTAATTGTGGTTGTTCTTTGCTTGTCTTTTAAAAGCTCTGTGAAGCAAAGTTGAAGGACAAGACATAGAGATATTCACAGTTAACATTCAAGAGTGCCATTTTGTTCTATGACCCAAGTGACTTACCTGAGAGACACTGAGAGGCTGGAAGTTGGCCTGCACAATTAATGAAAAATATTACAGGTAAGAATCAAATATGCATAATTTGACTAACAGTAGCTCAGGGATTGCCAAATGGCAATATTTCAATGTGTTCAAACAGTCTGCTGAAGAACTGGGTTAGCTGACCAAATGATAACAGCAACTGGCCAGTCAGCATAAACTGTGATGAGTTGTATCATTTTATTTTGCTAAATCCATGGTCTCCAAAGAGTTTAATCACAGTTGGATGACACAAAACCAAATACAAATTGCTTTGCTCAGAAATAACTCTCAGCTAACTTGCCTTTTTATCATCCAAGTATCACAAAGAAGAACCTTAGTGGGTGGAAGAAAGAGCAAGAGAAGAAACCTAAACACAAATATTTGAAAACTGTTTAGCACTAAGTATGGGGAAAGTACTTAGCAGAAATAAGAAGTGAAATAATTGTTAAATTCATGAAAACCTTTCTGTTTCATGAATAGATTCATGAAAACCTTTATGTTTACAACATATGTGCTGTATGCAAATCCTCTGATATTTGTTGTTGCATGTCTAAAAAAATAGAGAGGACCAAAGAGCGGAAAAATGCATTACAAGAAATAGTACTACAGGATCCAGAAGCTGGACTGGATAATCTAATAGGATGCTCTCATTTCTAGGAATTTTTCCTTGAAAGTGTTACCACTTTTGCTAAAAAGCTGGCTCCATTAAAAAGAAAAAAAAAAAAAAAGGTATCTTTCCTGCCTCATCTATTTTAAAAATTATTATTAGAAAAATTATCAAAAAGCTTCTAAAAGAAAAAAAAAATTATCTCTGCCTTCAGACATTGAACTGCAGTATGTGAATTGCAGTTCTCTAGGATTCTAACTTCTTTAATGAAGAAAGAAACACCCTAATGTCTATTGTCTAAGCACTTGTATAGACTAGCTAGGGCAAAATTAGTATGAGTAGCATTTACATTGTTCTATAAATGGCCTGAGCAAAATCTCATAACAAATTTGCAGTGTAGTTGGAACTCATCTGTTGTTTGCATTTCCTACTTTGCAGATGAGACAGTCTCAGAAGACAAGGTAGACTGAAGACTGGTTGGACAACTCTATAAGTGAAGTCTCAAGACTCTTGTCATTCTAGCTGTCTAAATTACTTAAACGGGACTCAGAGGGATTTAAAGGGGAGAAACGACATGACAAACAATTATATTCTAACACACTATTTATAACAATGCCCTTTCAGATTATTGTTCCACTCAGACTGACACATTACTGTAATCCCAGGGATGAATCTAGGGATTTAGAGTTAGATCGTGCACAGCTTGTAGGCATAAAAAAAATACGAATAAAGAACTGACATTCAGGAAATATAGAGCGACTCAAGGATAAATTCTGCTGGGATGAGCTTAATTTATCAATGTCAATAACAACGGTGAACACATCGCAAGAATACATGCATATTAATTGAAAATAACTCAGATTAAATCACTGCAGTTTGACATTTTGAGATAGGCACTTTATCTTTTCAAGAAAGAGAGCACTATAAAATCTTTAATCTGAAAACACATCTTAATTGCATGTTATCACCTCCTAATTGCTTCTATATTATATTAAACATTTTGCTAATTACTAGCCTGATCATGGTGTAAATAGCTTGAGGCTAGAGCTCATAACCAGCTGAAGACAACTGGGCACAATGAGGGCCACAAAGAAGTTTATCACTTCGGTGTATTATCGCGGACTTCCATCATTATCAGTGTCTATCACTCTTTATCTCTGCTTCCCTTGTGAGATAAAGAAGAGAGGCAATAATGTAGATCAGAGGTTGGGTTGCATTTCAGTTAATCCATCTATTTCTAGCTCTAGATTTCTAATATTCCCTGGGGACAAAAGTTGTCTGCCTACTGCTGTCACTAATCTACTGCTTGAAGACTGAGGCCAGAATGCTATTTGCTCTACCACAAGGCTGGGTAATGGAGGTGCTCCTGGACAGCTGGAAGTGAATGCTGCCTCTGAAACCAAAGGATGTGGATGAAATGCGTTGCTGTGAGCAATCTACCCACTTACCTTCAGACCCTGAGTTATACACAGATGATACATAGGGAGAGTCTGAGGCAGCAGCTTATGAATTCATCAGGAAAGAAAATTATTTACGTATAGGCAAATATATATGCTTGTAAAAAACTGTCAGATGACCAAGCAATGCAGGCAGTCATTCGGGTAGCAACTAATAATATAGGTACAGTAATCATTTAGACAATTACAGTTACCAGAAATGAGCAAACCAAACCAGCATTTTTAGGGTTTGTTTTTTCTTTTTTTTAAAAGAAAAACAATTTTATGCAACATCACATCCAGGAATTAATTGTGGGTTCTAAACTGCAATGTAAAACACAGCTTTATAAAACATGACTTGCATTTCCTGAAGAAAGGAAATAAAGGAATAAATCACAACACAGGTAAACCAGCTTTTCTCACTGTCCCATTGGCAGAACGTAAGTTTAGCCAGGGCAAAGAGGAGGTGGCAATATCTTGTTTATGATATTTGCTTTCTGTGTTTAATATTAGACTTTGACTACAGCTGCTTTGTCAGGGCTTGCTGTAAGATGCCAGAGGCCCAAGATTGTCTCTGTTAATAAAAGCTTACTTTTTCATCTGTCTTTGCACTGTGGCAGCAGCAAAGGGCCTATGCCTGGAGATTCATTTGCTATATGGAAAAACCTCACAACTTTTACTGAGTAGAAAGTTTACAAGTCAGGCAGAAAGAAAGCAGACTGAAAGTGAGGAAATATGAATGTGGATGAGTTCAAGTTCGAGTCATGAGATGCAAAAGCAAAGCATTCTCAGCTTCAAGCTGTTTTTGTATTGGAAGACAATGTTTAATTAAATTATACAAAATTAATGCTCAAATCTGAAGAAATTTTTTACCCTCCTCACCGACTCACTCCTCTGTGATGGGATAAGTGACATTTTCCCCAGTGAGACTAGACGTATCATCCCTGCTTTGACCTTCCCCTTCCAGATTTCCCTTCTCAGACCTCTCAGACTTAGTTGGGGTTTGTTTCTTTTTTTGTTTAGCACTCCAAGGGCTATATCACTCTCCCTTTACCTAAATTTCTGTTTTTCAGGAGCATCATAAAATAAGTTAGAGAAGTACAGTAAAATAAGAAGTGCTAACATTGGCCTTTGCCCTATATATGTCCCAATTTTGCTTGCTGCCACACATACTGCCCACCTCTCAGGATCCATCTCTTCCTCCCCTGTGGCCGCTGTGACTCTTTTGGCCATCCTGTTTCTGTGGCAGCATGATAGATGGCTTCATGACATGAGCTTCAGCATGACATTGACAGGAATCTGGGTCTGTCTGAAGTCTTTCTGAAGAAAGACTTTGTATCAAAGCTTCTGCAACTGGGCTCATTGTCAAAATTTCTCTGCTGCGAGCATGCAGAGAAATAAAACACAGCACAGCTAACCCGAAGGAAGCAATGATGCACAGCTGTTTTATTGCCTGGTACAGGTAAGACATTTTTAGGGAATATATTCTGCCTTTTAATGAGCCCACAGCAGAAGGTCCTGGATTTATCTCAGCTGCCAGGATCCTCTCCCTCTCACTTATTCTCTTTCTCCATTTCCTTCTCTCTTTGTTTCTAGGCTGTGTCTGTTTAAAGTGTTTCAGCCCCTTTCTTCAGTTCCTAAGCAGTCTTTAGAGATGCCTGTGTTCTCCCCAAGAATTCCTTAATTTGCCATCTCTGCTTCCTCTTATGGCTATGGGAAAGTTGTGCTGTATTCTCATCTTCTTTTGTACCTAAGGTGAGGAGAGGGAGGCATTTCCCAGTGGAATAAATATTGCCATGATAGGTTGGCGCAAGGATTGGCTTCCTATGGGGTGGTAAGTGATTTCAAGAATACCTTGTATTTAAGCACAGGAGTGCACAGAGCTGAAAGGAAAGCCAAAGCCTGTACCACAAAACACACAGCTCTTCCAAGGACTCATTTCTGTGGTTGTATTTTAAGCCCGTGCTACAGATTAGTTTTATGATATTTGCTTGTTTGTGTTTTCTCCTCTGTGTTCACATCTATTATCTCCACAGCCACTAATTCTTGATATAAATGATGCTAAGCAGTAAAGTATGGTCCATTAACTTGATTTTAAAAAGTATCTAAAATTTACGCAGTGATTTAAATAATAATATAAATTATAGTAAGTATGTGCAGCAGCAGAGGGTATGGACTCCTAAACAGAATGAATTTCTCCTTGGAGAGCACTGATTAGTTCATTTTTCCTAATGAATCTTTCGTTGTAGTCAGAAGTTTCTTTTTTTCCCCCTCACTGTCTCACTTATGAAGCATGCATGTATATATGTATGTTCCATTTATGTATTTGTTAGCTAGATTAAGTAATTTCCTACTTCATGTCCAGAAAGGGCACAACACTTCTCAAGGAGGCAGCTGCATTTCTTAGGAGAGGAAACTGAGGCCAAAACAGCCCATTCATGGGTCCTCCACCTATTCAGTCTATGGGCCAGACACCTCCAAGTGTAATCCATTGGAAAAATATAGTCTGCAGAAAAATGGATGAATACTACTGCTTCTCTCAGTGAAAATTATTGTTGTGGCCAATTAGAAAGTCTTACCTGTTAAGAATGATGTAGCTATTATTGCTTCCACTCTGTCAAAAATTGCAGCAGATGGTTTTGCAGCGCCTTCTCCAGGGTCTAGCGGTGCCCCTCTGCTTCAGCTTTCCCCTCAGCCCATGTATTCACACTGTACTTCCCCAGGGCAGAGTGAAGGAGAGAGACGTCCCCCCCATTCCCTCGCATGTGCTTTATGTGCTCCTAGAAGACAGGCTGCCATCTGGCCTAATGAGCTTCGAAACAAACTGCCTTTAAGACAACTTTCCTTTACCTGCAGTGATGCTTCTTTGGTGGTTGTTTACCAGCACCCTGGTCATTTAAGCTGTAGTTTAAGATGCATCACGGTTGTTGTTTTTTTCCCCTAGAAATATCAATGTAGGTAGCGCTTTCCAATAAGTGGACATTAATTCATGCTAAATTACAGTGGGATTCCCAAGAAATTACATATTACATCCACATGAATACTGAAAGAAATCATTATGATTAATGGTATAATTTATATGTGCATGTTGATGAAAGAATCATAATCTACAGTAAATTAGTAGAGATTTATGTACTAATAATTTTGTTGTGCTCTAAGGTCCACACAAAAACCAACTAAGTGATGTTGTATTGACAGCCAGTTCATATTAGCATATCTTAAAGGGATAGTATAACAGTATCAAATAAACAACTTCTAATGCATATTAACTTCATTTCACCTTTTTTTCCTCCAGAATCCATATCTATGCCATTGCTAGGAACAAGGCTTCATCCCTTTAATCTTCACATATGCGCCAAAGAGTAAACGTGGATGAGAGAAATGAAAATATTTAAACATAAAATAACTGACTTCTAAGAGAGGAAAATAAATGAACTGACCTGCTCCATCGATGTGCTTCTGAGTGCATGAAGGCCATGTGATTGCAGCCAGGGCAGAGGAATTTCATGCCTTTCAAGACAGCTGGTGCAGCTCTCCCTGAAGCCCAGGGTGCCCCAGGTCACTGCTTGGGATAGCCGTGACAGCACCCAACGCACACCCTGGCCACCCACAGTGCACTGCACTGCTGCTCTGCACCCAAGTAGCTATCATAAATGCACAATGCGTTATTATCTTAAAAGCAGACATTATTGCTTACTGCAGATAATGAAACTGTGGTGCTTGGGGAACACAGAATTCATGTACTGAATTCATGTTTTATTTTCCATATAGGAAAGCACAAGCAGAAGCACCTTTCCTACTGGCAATGTTTTTGAAGTGCTTATGGCTGAGTGTATTTGGGCCTTTTCAAAACAGTTTGTGTTTCAGAGACCATGTACCAGTATCACACAGTCACCTTGTGGGGTTTGAAATGCCAGCTGATGGTAAACATGTGAAGTGCATTACTTAATATTCTAAAGAGATGGTTGTGACCTGTTTTATATTAATCACTGAAGCAAATGTTTATAAAATGCATCTCTGTATAATCACTAACTGATCTTACCTCTGAAATTCTTATGGGAAATAGTGGAAGGTAGTTTAAATTATCTATTAAAATTTATTTTTAACAACAAGGATGCATCGCTGACCTAGCAAAATTTGCAGTATGTTTTCCTATGTTCTTAGTACATCACCCTTTCCAAACATTTTTTAAAGAAATAGCACAATCTAATCAAAATAGTCTTATTTTTTTGTAATAAGCTGCTTTATCAACCTATAGCAACTCAGATAGGACTCTTCCCCAAGGAGTTTAGAGCCTAAAATGTTCGCAATTTCTAAGAAAACATCCCCTGAGCTATGTGTGCGAGACTATAATGATGTGAGCCAACAGCAGCACTGCTACTGTACATTAGTAAAGATCCAGAATGCTTTCACCTTTTAAGTTAGATATTTTCACTTTTTGCTGCTGGGGACACACTTTTTTTGTAGCACAAAACTGAATATTAGAGGCAGTGTTAAAAATTTTATACAAACTTGGATGTATTTGTTTGTAACAAAGCCTGTTGGAGGACTAACTCTTTTCTACAGGGAACCCAATGTCAACTTTTGCCAAGGAGAAATCAGTAATAAAAACATATCTAATGACAACTCAGCCTGTCTCTATGCATTTTACCTAGCTACTACTTAAGGAACCTGTAGCCTGCACTGTATGTTATGCAGAATACCTAATTTTCAAAATCCTCACTTAAAACTTAATTCAAGGGAAAGACCTCTTGATCTTACAAAAGGTATTATTGCTGGAGACTAAACTGCTTGATGTTACGTATTGTTCTAGCTGTAGTCAAGAGGGAATATTAATTGAGATGTTCCATTGATTACAGTGTGTATTCCACAGTGGTTCACATGTTTCCTGGTGGTCTTTCCAACAGGAATAGCACAAATGAGGGGAATAAGATGGATCATTTTGAACCTTAGTTGTTAAGCCATTGTTCTATTGTGCACAAAAGGTAATGCTTGGTTGATTTGCTTTATTTCTGAGCTGTTCTGATTTTTTCCCTGTGCACCTAATCTCTGGCACTTCCTCTGTGAGTCATCAGCAGCTGGACCCAGTGAAACCACAGGAACTAGCTCCTGGTAAAGAGCTCTAATGGTGCTATTACTCAAGTTCAATTCTCTTTAAGCCTAGTAAAGAAGCATCATGAGTCATATGGTACAGACAAGAGTTCTTTTGCATTTGCTTCTTTAGGAAAATCAAAACCCATGCTTCGCTTTCTCAGAGTGATTACAATGGGTGTCTCCTATACCTATCTCAGTCTGCCTTTCCTTTGCAGCAAGGCTGAAATGTCATTTTCCTTTCAATTCATCATTATTTTTCTTACCTTTCCCAGTTGTACTGCCTATAATTTAAAGCAAGTTCTTACAAATAAAACAAAACAAAATTTCACAACTATTTAGCTCTCTTCTTTCTGCTCGTTTTCATTGCACAGAAGTGCAATGTGATTCACACCTCCGATTCAGCTGATTTGATTAGTTGTTGCTGCCATACACCTGCTGCTGTCACGGCAGTAGTCTGTATTTGTGGCACATTCCTGCTGTCTGACAGAACAGGTGGATATTGTATAGTAGATTGAAAAGAATGGTTTGAATGGTAATTGTTCTGCATCCCTGCTTACACAAACCCAGCAAAAGTTGCGTCTGTAAAATGAGTCTTATGATTTGCCTTCAGTAAATAGGATGGTCAGGTGTCTTATTTTAAACTAAAGCCAAATTTTTAACTGCAGAAGAGAATAACCTCATCAGATGAACTTTACAGTAAGATGGTTGGAAATTTTTCATAACCTTTGCTCATTTCTGATTCTCAGGCATTTCTGTACAAGACAATTTGAAGACTTTGGAGAGTTCTGGGGGATATCTTTAACTCCTGGTAGGAGTTCCTTTCCTCTCCTTCAATTAAAACGAGTCATTCTTAACATTTAAAAATGGTCCTTATTAAAAGAACGTCTCATAGTTATTATCCTCTCAGACTAGCATTTTGCCTTCTGATGAAGTCTTGCATGCTGGTTGTAGGAGCTTTATTAAATTGTAATGCAGTGCTGCTCAGGGACTGATAGTTTCTGACAGTCTGTAACACTGGGCAGCAGAAAAAGAAACAGTTTATTGTTCAGCTCATTGAACGGAAAGAACTACATGGCAGTTGACAAAGATCCTCTTGCAAAGTGGAGGGGTACATCTGACCATAGAGGTCTTTGAATTATCTTTAAAACATGAAATGGGGGGACCCTGAAATCCCACATGCTTCCTGAGTCAGAAGTATTTCAGCAAAAACCTGAGGAATAGTACAAGTAGCATTTAATTGTTAGAAAGAACTGGAGAAACTAAATACAGAAAATGTGAAACCTCCTAAAAAGAGGTAAAGTGAAACTAGTCTCTAAATCAGACCCTTTATTTATTTGCACAGTTGTATTTAAATGGATTAAGAGCTCCAATACAGTCATTCCCAAATTGCAATCCACATACCACAAGTTGTACGCAAATGTCTGTGCTGTGACATGTGAGCCTGTGCAGGCTGAAGCTGCTGTCACCACTGCTGCGGATGGCAATACTTGGCAAGACAAAGACTGAAAATCATAGTCCTAAGAGACAGATGAACAGTTTTCCCTTTCATACAAGATATTAATTTTTAGGGAAGTAGTGTGTCTCATCTAAAGTTCATACATTATTCCTCCAGTTTGAGCAAAACTAAGTGTTTTGATGTTCTCATACAATAAATGCAATCTAAATACCTATTTACCAGTAGTGCCAAGATTTAAATTGACTACTTCTGCCTAAACAAAGATAGCACTATTTCTCTTCATGTATTTCTTCAGCTATCTATTAAGTTTGTGGCAGATTGCAAATCATGGTTCTGTAGAAGACAAATACAACAAATATTTGAAGCCAATACTGCACACATTTTTAATGTACACTTTTTCAAATATACATATATGTATCTGGAAGAACATTTTTTTTAAAGCAGGGAAAAAGCATAAGGAGGTGAAATTTTTGGCAGACTGTAATTCTACATTTGGAATATAGAACCTTCCTATAAAAGGTTTTATGACATATATTTCAAATTAGTATTTCATTCAAATTAATATTTCATGTGCAGTGTTTAGAATTATTATTTTGATATTTTTGTTCAAGTTTTGCCTTTTATCTATACAGCACACGTTAGTGTTTTAAAATTGTGCTACTGATAATTTTTCAATTTTCAGGTACATAAGGGGATAGGATAGGTAACCAAAGAGTTTCAATTTTCATCCAGTTCTGACAGAGGTATTTGATGTACAGTAGAAGTTGGTTTCATATTCTTAAAAGTGTTGTAAACAATTTGCAGCTGCTTGATTTTTGATGCCATCATAAATATTCATGTTAATTTTCCAAGATCTACAAATATAAGGTGACCTTAGACAAAAAATCAGGCTTTGGGTAGTACAGAGTGTTAAGCCATTGCTTTTCCACCTTTCTAAGAATACGGAGACAGCTGAAAAGTCTGTGCTCAACATCACATGCAGGGCTTCTGGCAAATGTTTTCCCATGTATTTTAAACAGAACCGATGAAAAGCCATTGCATTAAAGCTGTGCTAGCAGAGAGTCTGATAACACAGTTTGGCATAGATATAGCAGCCCTGTAAGAAGTCACTGGGTTTGTAATCAGTAGCTCTGAACATGACTTTTAATCATGCAGTACACATTTGCCACTGTGTAGTAGCACAGTTTTTTCTGGACATAGGAAAGAGAATGTCAGCTTGAAAACTGATGGAAGAATAATAGAAAAAAAAAAAAAGAAAAGCAAAACTAGCAATGCTAATTATTCTGTTTCCATACCTGCTAATTGTTCTAAAGCATACCACCAATGACACTAAAGCATACCAAAGATATATTATGTTGTGTGATATTTTATTACTTGATAGGATACTGCATTATTATAACCACATGAAACAAACAGATACATTTTGCTGACCTTTAAGTAAAGTTCTCTCTTTTTGTTTTTCCCCCTGAGATTTTCTCCTTTCCACACACTATCTATAACAGGTATGTTTGTGTTTCAGGTGAAATTTTTATGGTTTCAGGACTAATAACATAGCATATATGGAGACAGCAATTGCATCAGCGCCACAAGCCAGTCAGATAAGCCAAGAATGGGAAGGTAAGGGGTCCTGACTAATATAAGAAGATGTGAGAAAAGGTCTGAGAAGGTGAAGTAATTCTGCTCAGGAAGATGTAGGACTTTTATGGGGTTGAACTTCAGTGGCATGAATTGCTTAAAGTGATGCTGAATTATACCTGCTTGCCTTAAACATTTGGGTCATCTCATATGTAATTTAAGCATGGCCTGTGTTGACCCAAATTTCTAATGGTACAGCTCAGCAAGTAATGACTAAAATGACACATTAGTGATAAAACCAGGATTTATCCAAAAATTCATAGAATGCATTTTCTGCTATAGCACTACATCCACAACACACCATTTTCCTGTGGTATTCACAAGGTTTAAATAAATTACAGGTAATATTTTCATAACTACACATAGGATTTAGAAATCCATGCCCCATTTTTTAAATTGAAGGAAAATGTTTAAAGCAGTTTCAAAGGGATTGAGGTGATGAAACACTATAAAAAAATCCTCCTAGGTTCCTCTTACATTCAGTATCTGACCATAGATGCTTAGATGTCCCTTTGAAGGTCAGTATCCACAGTTCTGAAGAGCATCCAAGCTGTTTTCAGAACTGTGAATTAGACCCCTAAATAACATAAGTGCTTTTGAAAATGAGATCTAGCGAAATCCTGTACACATGTTGGTTTTAGTAAGGGTATCTGAAAGACTTACCTGTAAGTTTTAACAGCTTTAGGAGCCCTTGACAAACCATCATATTCTTCATGTATCAACATCAGAATATAAACTGAGTCCTATAAACAGAAAGAACAATATAAGCTTGTATTTTAATATTTATTCCCAAATTAGTATGCAGCCTGAAAGAAAAGGCAAGAGAAATTCACATAACTTCAAACTAAATTCCACATACTCAGCAACGTCACTGTGGTCTGGCTGGCTTGAAACTGAGCAGCCTAGTGAAAATTGCACCACCACCCAACCCCACAGACCTCATCACTACCTCTTCTTTGAGGTTTTAGAAAACATTCATTGACACTAATGCCAAGTACTGCCAAAACCTTCACTCCAAGTAAGCAGATGAAGAATAATCTACTAAGAAGAACTGAAGAAAGGTTAAATTTTGGTGTATTTCTATATTTTCTTCTGATGTGAAGTCTTAAGACAGTGATATATGCATTATACACCTGATTATTAATCTTTATAGGATACAATACTCCAGTATAAAAAGTCTAAATTTCATTTTTCTCCCTGTAGCTTTAATACAATTTTTCTTATGCCTATAAAGCCTAGAGAATGACTGCAGTAAATTAAGAAAACAAATTTGACAACTAGGTAAGCATTTTGCAGGTCAGTTTTTGAACTGTGGATATGGGAATTCTTCATGACAGTGAACGGTATCTAGACGACAGAAAGATCTCAAGAAAGTATTTGTTGTTGGTATGCAAGTAAGGGAGCACCTATGCCTGACTATCTGTGACTATCTGTGACTATCTTATGTAGTGCTGAGGATGCTCTAGATAGATGTACGTATTATTTGTAAATGCTTTCTTTACCTTAGGTAGGCAATATGAAATGCTTGGGTAGATACGCAGTTAATATGAAACCATGTCTGTGTACGTTATGATTCTTTCCAGTTAAAATACCTAACCCAGACTTTTGTGAAAACTACTTTTGCAGATGGAAAAAATGCACAGAGAATGATTTTATTTTAAAATTAAAAAAAAACAAACAACAAACAACAGCCCCACAACATTTCCAGGTCTGACTCTCAGCAAGTCCCATCCTTTTTACATTTCACAGACATGACATGTCATTAGAAAATGGTGCTACTCTTGGTTACACTGGCATGTCATATTACAGTACATTAGAAAATATGATGTGCTGACATAACCATGCATGACCATTTTCCAAATGACACGTTAAATCCTTGTAGTTCATTCAGAAAGAGGCACATTTGGTTCTCAATACACATATTCTGCATATATTGTAATCTACACATGTGAAATGTAAAAGATTGGAAAAAGCACAAAGGAAATAGTGCAATCATGAAGTTAAATCACCCTTTATTCAGTGTTCATCCAAAGTCACATCTCAGACTCCCCTTACATTGCACATGCAGAGTGTTCAGCACAATTCCCGATCATTTATGCAAAACAAACCTCAAACAAATACAAATAATTATCTTTGAATACTAGAAGAAAACAGGATCACTTTTTATTACCTCCATAGCTGTTACAGTTGATCTTTATATTTTATTCTTTTTTAGCTTTCGGTGAGTAACATCTGGGACTCATCACGCTGTCCGGCATTTCAACAAAGATGATGTCACTGGTGCCAAATACTCTGACAAACATGTCTACTGCATAAATCTAAAGAACTGCAACACCAGACAAATTATGTTTACGATTAGAGACAAAATGAATCATTTGTACTGTGAGTTTAAGTACGCTAAACACAGACTTTCTTTCCAGAGGGAAGACATTGACTGGAAACTGTAAAAGCAAGCAGTTTTTATTTTTTATTTTTTTTTTTCTCTGAGAGTTTGGAGGAGCTTTTGATCTTCCAGTGTCCATTACAACCTTGGGGAAGGTTAAGTTAACCCTTTGAAAAACATTCCTAGCAGCCTCCAACTCACTTGAACAAAGTAACTTAATTACCAGCTAAATTGAATTCGAACTGCTCTAGAGAACATGAACTGACATAACTTAGCTCTGATGACAAGGAAATGAAAAAGAGTGAATTTGTTTCTGACATGCGCTGAGGGGCCCAAACTCCCAATTTCAATTTTGGAGGCACCAGGCAGTGTGATTTTGTTGCACAGAAGTGTTGGTGCGCAGTTGGCCAAGATGCAAGTTGTGTGCCAGTGGTGCAGAGACCCACGACACTGACTCCTCTTGCCATGCTGCTCAGAGGGCAGCATGGGGCAAGACAGCAAGAGGACAACTCTGTGCAAGTCTGAATTTTCCCACTTGACTAAGGGAGCCGAGCCTGCAACTGCGGAAAGCACTTCAGGTACCATCTCTTCTCCAGCCATGCACTGGAGGAGGAATTTCTTTCTTACCCTTTTCTTCCTGTGCACCCATCCATAACCTAGAAGACCTTTTCAAGGATTGCTTTGTTAAAGATACAATTCAAAAGGGAATTATGCAATTCAGTATTGACCACTCCCACCAAGAATTCGTAAAAGCAGCATGACTTTTCCAGTCTGACAGGCAGGACACTTCAAGGACACAGGTTTATCAAGCAGAATAGCACTACAAGCTCTGCATTTCTCTGCTGCTAGTGTGTACCTACTATTACAGGAATTGTGATCAGTGGTTTCTCCAATAAGAGTATAAGCGAAAAAGGCCTAAGCCTGGAACTGCAGCAATTTCAAGGGGCAATAATTGCACAGGGAATTTCTGTGACATAGACACTAATTCACGTTACAGTCAGCTTAATAATGTAACCAACAAACAATTGTAAGCAATATAGGATGTACTCACCAAGATATGCCTGCTGCTTAAAAAGATAATGATCTTAGCTAAGACTCTTCAATTTCTACTTAG
Organism: Pezoporus wallicus; assembly: GCF_028554395.1. NCBI lineage: Eukaryota > Metazoa > Chordata > Aves > Psittaciformes > Psittacidae > Pezoporus > Pezoporus wallicus. The sequence goes on along the minus strand of NW_026641037.1, from coordinate 5,043,659 downwards.
AAAGTAAAATATTCAAGAGAAAGATGTATTTCAACTAGCACACAAAAGTGAAATTCTAGATTACATTAAAATGGCAAATAAGCAAATAAATCACAACACTGCCAAGGTGTCAGATAAAGATCTGAGTCCTTTAATCACACTGCTAATAAAGTTTGAATAAAATTAAGTCACCCATCATTTATAATACCAGAGTACAAGTTCAAATATTAAGTTAAAATATGATTAACTCAGCTTTCAGCTGGCTCCAGAAGTGTTCATCTGCACTTGATATTGTGAATACTTTCACACCAGCAACTATTACTTACAGCCCTCGGGTATAACATCTTGCACCCAGAAGTAGCAGGAACACATTGGTATTTTTTCCCACATACATGAATATTAGCCTTGATACAACTACAATATCTCTTTATGCTCAGCTGTGCCAATATTTCCCTTTTGCTTTCTACCACATGCCCTATTGTAAAATCTCTCTGGTAAAACTAAAAGGACAGGGAGTTTTATAAAACAGGATAATCCTACTGAACATGCAATCAATTAACTGAAACAGGGAGATGGATATTTTCTGAAACTCCTTACAGGCTCTAGACAAACACAGTGAGATAACAATGGCAAATTGTTTGGCTTACTAATTGTAACCAAATGTATGCCATTCTATCAAAACATTCTCAGGAGGATGTCAAAGACTCTTTTTTAAGTAAACATCTTGTGTCATCCTTTGACTGAAGTGGAATGAGGGTCTCCAATAAAAATAGTACGTATCAAGGACCCTTAAAGAGGTTTTTATATATATATATCTTATATATATTTATATATATAACTGATCTTTGAAAATGCAGCTTGAGAGGTACATTAATAATTTCACCCAGCTGGGCAATAAACAGTCCTGCCAAAAGAATTATGTAAAATTACATAAATCCTTTTAAAGGGAATATGCTTTAAGGAGACAAAGTATAGACTGAGCTACTTCACCTTTTTTTTTTTCTTTTTCTTTTCACAGCTGTGTTCTACGGAAAGCATTTTAGTGTGTAAAATCTCTCTCCTTGTAAAGTACTCCAAAGAGAAGCCAAAATTCAAACCTGACTGTAATGCATAATACTAAAGTGGCATATGGTGCAAACTACAGAAAAGTTGAGCACTGAGAAATAAACAAACCTCAACCAAATAAAAAAAGCTTTTCATGTTTGAAGCAATTGATAAAATAACAATGAATGGCTAAAGGCAAATATTTTTTTCATCAAGGCATAACTTAACCTTTAAATACAATACATATCCAAGGGGAACTACCAAATACTTAAAGCATTTGATCATACTTAACATGTGGATTGCTAAAAAAGGAAAAAGAGTTAAAACTTCACATTTTTAAAAAGAACCCATACATTATAGCAGTGGATCCAATCTTGTAATTTACACTAGCAAAGTGCTTAAGCATGTTGCTATCCAAACTTCACAGGAAAGCACAGTGCTTAAACAAGACAGCTAAAATTAAAAAAATAAATAATTAAGGATAAATCCAAGTATTTTGGTGTCCTCAAGATAAGAAGGATATAGAGTTGTTGGAGCAAGTCTAGAGGAGGGCCACAAGGATGATAAGGGGGCTGGAGCACATCCTTTATGAAGACAGGCTGAGAAAGTTGGGGCTGTTCAGCCTGGAGAAGAAAAGGCTGCGTGGAGACCTCATAGCAGCCTTCCAGTATCTGAAGGGGGCCTACAAGGATGCTGGAAAGGGACTCTTCATCAAGGACTGTAACAACAGGACAAGGGGTAATGAGTTTAAACTTCAATAAGGAAAGTTCAGGTTGGATATAAGGAAGAAGTTCTTTACTGTAAAGGTGGTGAGGCACTTGAACAGGTTGCCCAAAGAAGTGGTAACTGCTCCATTCCTGGCAGTGTTCAAGGCCGGGTTACACAGAGCCTTGGGCAACATGGTCTAGCTGGCATTCCTGCCCATGGCACTGGGGTTGGAACTAGGTGATCTTAAGGTCCTTTCCAACCCTAACCATTCTATGGGCCTATTATTTTGCCCGATATGTCCTCAATAATAAATATATAAGTCCTTTAAGTTTGCCTACGATGCTCAAAGATGTTAATTTCATTCAAACAAATAGTAAACTTTGCATTAATTTCAGTCACACAGAAGAAATATGTGAATTGAAAAGCATATGCTGCCATAGGGATTGCTAGTTACCAACTCACTTCCCATAGTTCTCTATCAGCTCTGATATCTGAGAGCCAAGGCTGCAGAAAATGCTTCTAAAACTAATGCGAAAACTGAGCTATGAGAGGCTGAGACTGTGACTGGCTGGATTAGCAGCCTCAGGATGTCAGGGATACCATATTTGCTCTCTACTTCATTTTCTGTCTTCATTATAGGCAGTGAAGAGACTGTAAACCGAGAAGTACAGAAGCATGAAAAGAAATAGAAAACTTTTTTCTAGTCCTTTTATCCTTTAGAAATCTAACTATCTGCAGAAAACAGAAGAAAAATCAAAGCACAGCATAAAAGTTTTAGCATAAGAACAACCAGACTGGAGGAGACCAAAGGCCTCAAGCAGAGTTCTGCCTCCAGCAGTGGCCAGTGGCAGAAGCATGGGGATGAGGAGACCAACCAGGTTTGGACATCCCTCTGCTTGGCTGTACCTCTCCACCTGGTTGGCAGCATGCTTGGGACTTCCTGCAGTGGAAGCTTGCTGTAAACCAGAATATGTGGTAGCTTTCTCATGGACCTCTCTTTACAGTCACTAGCCTGTTACTGTTGTCAAAGGATAGCATGGGACAAACCAGAGATAATTATCAATGAATAAAGCATAGGAGACAACTCTCTACAAGAGCAGTCATTGTACTGTGCTGGTTCAAGGACCAAACCAGGGGAGGCAGATTCTTAATCCGCATAAGGAATTGCAAAGCCCTGTGCAATTGTTTGGTCATTGAAGGCTGACCTATAGGCTACGTTAAATTTAGTTAAGGGATACCAAAGCATAACTAGTTGTAATGCAGTTCAAATCATAACAATTTTAGTTGTGATTTTTTTTACTTTTTTTTTTTTTGTATTCAGAAGGCTAGTCAGTTGTTGATCTTGTGGAAGCATAGACAGATGCAATGGCTATAGCAAACTGAGTGGTATGTACAATGGGTAGTTCAAAACATGGCACTAAAACATACTGTTGAGGAATTAAACCACAGTTAAGGGCACAGCATTCTTAGATGAAAGATAACAAACAGCATTCTTTAATAATTTAAAATGTCATTAAAGAAAATCAACAGCAAATGCAAGTCAGCCCTAGAGTTGCTTTAGACTCAGTGGAGCTGTGGTATTAGTGTTTTGACCAAAACAATGGAATAATATGAAAAGGGTAGCTCAAATATCAGAGGGAAGAGAAAAAATTTTTTAAAACTTCTGCTAGCAGTATCCAGCAATAAGTGTAATAACTGACTGACTGAAATAGCCTTTTGTTTCCTCACAGATATTTTTTTCAAGCTCTGCTGTTTACTATTACTTCTTACAGGCTTGGTGTTTCCTTTCAGACTTTCCATCTAGATCAGAACTATAAAAGACTCATAGGTTCAGAGAGACTATACAAACACTGATTTAAGTTCCACTCTAAGTGATTTTACAACCTGAGACTTCACTATGCATTTCAGCTTTGTAACCAACAGCAAATGTCTAAGCAAAACTTTATCAGAAAACATAAAATTACTTAAGTTTCTGAAACAAAACAAAACATCCACCCAATCTTGTGAAATAACAGATTACTTCTGCTGTATTTAAAGAGTGAAGCAGAAGCATTTTTTTCCCACTATTTTTAGTGAATTTTTCTTGTCGACATGGCAAACCTGTTTATAAACATAAAATCAATGTACAGTTTTGTAGAAAATCAACCCCCTCTACTATGATATACAGCACTAGAGAGGTAAACCAGAATTGTCTACAGAAAACAAGTATTTCAGAGCACACAGATGCATATACAGACATACACTCACACATTTCTATTCCCTAATGCCTTCAAACTTTATTATGTTGCAGTGGAATTACTGCAACAATTCTGCTATCAGACAGGACTTGATTACCAAGGAAGAGCAGAATTTATAGCCTCCTGATTTTATATTCCTACAATCTGAGCACATATGTCAACTTTAGCTTAAGAAAAGAATTACTGGTTATCATTACATTATTGTTTCTGTTAGCTAATCTTAGCAGGACATAAGGGAGAAAGCATAGTAGAAAAAAACTCCACATGTATTTCAGCTAAAGCGGGTATCATAATAATAAAATCCATGTAGTTTTGTATAACAGTTTATTTATTCTATTATTTTAAAGGAATCCAGAACATGTAAATGCACAAAAACATGCATGTATATACCCACATTATCAGTAAAACACAGGCATATTACAATTAGGACTTGCAGCTATTGAGAACCAATACCAAAAAATACAAACTTTCAAAAGAGAATTAAGATTAGTTTGCACAGAAGCTGAAGTAAATACTTCATGCAAAGTTGTTCTGGGCTGCTCCATGACCAAGAGCATTCATGGACTTTGTCTCATACTCTATGGGAGCCGTATCAACTTTCCAACATTTCACAGGCTTCCACCAAGGCTTTGTGTTTCCCAGCTTTTCATAGCTGAAGTAAGGCATGATACAATGCAACAGCAAAAATATTACAGAAGCAGGTAACAATATTATCTAACCTGATATGGGAAGATGCTTCAGTGTAATCTTTCACCACAACATTTTACATAAAACTATTCAAAACATTGTTTGGAAATTCGAGCATTTGGTGCCAGATTCAAGCTGCTCTTCGGACAATCAAAACCTTGGGAACTACCATGTGATAAAATGAAAATTTTTGTAAGGGGAGCTGGTTAGTTAAGAAGAAATGTATTTGCATTATATACGATAGAAATCTAACTGCCAATAAGAAAATCTACCTTTTCTAAGGTGGGAGTCTTCCCTGCCTCCACATTGCCATAATGACTGTATTAGAATTGTTCAGGTAGATAACAAACAATTAGAAATTATTCATTAAGACAACTGACTTATAGTTAGTTCTTCTGTCTAAAATTAATTCAATGAATCCTTACTACATATATTATTCCACTGCTTTCACTGCAATTAATCAGAGTCAGTTATTGGCCAGTGTGACTGAAAATGGCACTATCAAGCCCAATGCAGCATACAGGAGATAGATAATTTTAACAGCTGCCCCTAGCATACTCTTGTCCTCTTCGGCAAAGTTTAGCAGCAATCTTTCAGTGTATTCTTTGAGATATTTTATATGAATGAGGTATAGAATTTTCTGGCTCACAGTCTGGAATCTCCTCCACTGTATCTTGGAAGGAATTAACACAATGATCAATGAATGCTTTCCAGTTTATGTTGCTGAAACAGCCTGGTAAAATGAACCAGTCTGTAGGTTAATTTTTTGTTTTATCTGCATGACAAAGTACATTCTGACTTCAGCGTTTCAGACTATGCTTGCAAAGTATAAAGCTCAAGATATAGACATTATTTTCTGCCTTTTCTGTCCTCCCCTCCTCTGCCTCCTCTGCTATATTTTGTTGTTCTTCTCAAAAGATATTTTCTCCTTCAATTTGTTATTTTCTCTTGATGTGCAGTCTATTATTCAGCCTGAAGTTCAGAATATAGTCCTCTCTTCATACCGAAATTAAAACGCAATTGAATAAATTAAGCAAGAATGGAAATGCCTTAACAATGTCTTCAGATGTTTCTTTATTAAGTATAAAAAATATTAGTAAGAATTCTAGCCAGAAACTTTACACTCCTGTCACTGTGAACAACTTCATCCTCTTTCTCTGATTTGCTAGTATGTGTGTGAGTGACTGCTCCCTATTGTATTTTGGAACAGGTGAAACATTTCAGTTACACTGTATGGTCGGATTGGAGTCACCTGCCAAGACACGAAGGAGTCCTTCAAACCTGTCCCCAGGGGAAAACTTGGGGGCAGATTTCCCAAGGAATGTAATGGGGTACCCAATGCAGTTCTAAGTAGCCACTCTCTCTTAATAAACCAGTTGCATATTACATATAGGATTCTGGATCTATTTTGCAGAGACTTCAGAAATGGCAAAAAGAAATGGTTTCAGCAGGAGATAATAGGCTTTATGACTTTTCCCAAATTATTCCCCATTTTAGTAGCCATCATCTTGTCGGTGACATCTGGAATGATTAGAGGATGATATTTTAGACTGACAACTGGGCTGTCATTCACACTGTCAGTCAGCAAACATCCAGGTTGCCCAGGGTTACAAAGCTAGTTTATGCCTTTATCCTGTAGTATACAGCATTGCTGATTCTTTACCTGGATTTCAGATGAAGCAGTTCTGACAGCTAGCACCAGAGGCAGGCAGAGAGCTCATGTTGATGGTGGGAGTCCTGTGGTGCTTTTGTGTGTGACAGTTTTAGTGCTTCTGTGGCAACCCATCGGGCAGGACGTAACCCTGGAGTATTAGGTGGGTCTAGAAAGTTCATCTGCTTTCAAAAAACAGAAGGCAAATGTTTACCTAGAGCTTTAGGAACACATCTAATTATTTTAGGCTTATGTACCTGAATGGGAGCCTTCTTACACAACCCAGGTGTCTGCAGAATTATTATCCCAAATACCCTCATCATTATCCTAGACCAGAAAAAAACCCACCCAAAGCAGCCTTGAGCTCCAAGGATGAGCAGTCCCTGTGTTTTTCCTCAGTATGCAAGAGCACCCTCACAAAACCATCAGCAAGAATAAATGTGCTTCACAGCAACAACTTCACATGGTTCAACCATTCTTTGATATGCAGTCTAAATTCCTTCTCACTCACTCACTCCTCACTCACTGTCTATGTGCACCCAAAGAACTCTGCTTTTAAATGTTTCAGTTTTGGAACCCAGATTTGGGCACCAAAAGTCTGATTTTCCAAAGGGAAAAATTAACCTGCAGTTCTCAGAAAACAAAAAGCAATGCTGTGAGTATGTACCAGCTGTGACACTTAAGACCTAGAACACAGTAATGAAGAAATGAAGAACCAAAGCACCAAAGACAATTTTGCTGCAGCTTCCCTTCATTTCTCTTTGCCTCAATGTATTCTTCTAACACAAAAATAACATTTCTTACAGCTATACTGAGCGAATGGGATACTCACAAAGCCTAATAATTTTTAAGTAATAAATAGCTCATAAATTAAGGTTAGAAATCACTATACAGTTTGTTATCAGTGAGCAGCTAAGTAACTTGTTATTGCTTTGGTTCCAGAGAGGTAACAGTACAAGCCATCCTAATGCACTGTGTTTCACAGACCAGTTTAAAACTCACACCATGTGTCTGTGCTTCTGCAAACAGCCTTGCAGCCTTGTCCTCAGAAAATGTAAAATGAAACAGCTCAAAGCAAATTTGCTTAAAAATCCAATAAAAATGCCTTAAAACACCAACAGAAGTTGCATAGCCTGAAGGCAAGGAACTCCTTCAGTAATGTTTCTAGCTAATGTTTCTGAAGCATGAGAAAAAGTAATAAAATTTCATAAACAAGTTGTATAAAAAGGACAACTATTTTTTGCCTGTTGTATGAATCTGAGACCGTAATGCCTCTATGCAGGGCTGTATTCTGCCTCCTGTGTACCTTGATCCTAGTACCAGAAGATGCTTACCAATTACAGCAGCAGAGAAGCTGAAACTGGAATGAAAGGGGCATGTAGATACATGCAGGCATGGTATTAAAACAAAAGGAGGAAAAAAGCATGTTTGAAGCATACTTGGGTAGCATTGTTCTGGAGCTCAAACCAACACCCTTCTAAAGGGCAAATAAATCACTATAATTTATTTATAATAACTTTCTAAATATCTTGCTCTAATTCTTTTCAAGTAGCATCTCACAAACCTGGTTGTTAAGTATAAATTAAAACTATTCAAGAGGTAATATTTATAAAGCACTTTTGCATCCACAGATGAATGCTGCTGTATATTATGAACATTGACATATTTGACAAGGCAACAGAGTTAAATGTGATACAGAGTCAGACTAAAGATTTTTTTCTTGTCTGAAAAGCCCTTGTTTTGTTACTAATATTAGAGCTACAGCAACCTATTTGACAAAAAGCACCTCCTAATTTGAGAGCTGTAGCTCTTAAGCTCCATAGTAGCAGCTATTTACCTGGTTGGTTCACTCTTCACAAAATGTGCCCATTAAGCTCAGGGTATAAAGCCAAAAAAAAAAAAAGCCAACAGCCACTCTACTGATCATGACTGAACAAGTGACTGTGCTGGTATGTGCTGGATAAGAGACAGTAGAGGAAAAGGAGATAAACCTTGGGGTGTAAGACAGTAGTTTACATATTGCATTTAGAACAATAGGCAAAGCTATTATTGACTTCATCGGGAATAATTCATAGTAGCACAAATTCTCTGCTTGCAGGTGTTTGGAGGATTTTCCCTGAGGGAAGCTTTATGATATATATACATACATACATACACACACACCACCAGTTTATGTCAAGGGAATTTATGCATGCATTCTCAACTGAGAGTAAATTTTAGCCCTTTTCTTGTTCACTAACATTATACAAACATTTTCCCAGCTTGGCAGGGCTAAATTAAATTGGGCAACGTTCTGTGTGTGTTTGATGTCTGCTAAATGAAGTGAGCTTCCAATTCGTCATATTTACTCAAGCTCACTCAACTCTAGTAAAAATTAAAATGTTCCAGTTAATTTAACAAGATAATTTAGCGCTCTCAAATCTTTCTTGCTCAACATTTGTTGCTGTTTAGAAGTCGGGGCTATGTGCTGCCATGTAATTCTTTGGACAGCTCTGAGGACTTAATAGTGAGCAATAGACATTTTAGACACTGGACTGACATTGTGTTTAATCTCAAGCAAGTCCCTGAGCTGCCACTGGAGAGAGGAAATCTAGGATCAGGCCCTTTGGATTCATTATTTAAAGAAAAGAGATCACACAAAAAGCCACAGAATATTTAGGAAAGAATCAGGGTGACTAAGGTAGTAGTTGGAAGATGAGAAGTAAAACATTGCCACATTGAGTAACTTGGTTACAAATAGAAAGTAGGCAAAGGCACGAAGATCCAAAATAATAAAAGTATCCACACATGAAGCTCTTTCATGTTTGGTACTTGGAAATAACAAATCTATTTTATGGCAATACAGACAAGGAAACCAAAGCATCATGCAATTTTAGTGGTGCATATGTGATAAAGGCCACTAAAATGAACACTTAATGAAATGAACTAAGATTGAGAATTTAAGATTGGCCATACCTGTAACACTGAGATTTACTCATAGGAATATGTTATATTGTTTCTCTGTAAACTGCTTATTAAATGTTATTTGTAGGCTTAAGCACTAAAAGACAAAAAAGCAAAGTAGCCTCCACATCCAGAAATCCTCTCATTACCAAAGGACAAGTCACTGTCTGAGGGATGGCAGCACTGAAACATCTGCTATATAATAGGTCGCCAAAGATCTAGTGTATCACATTGAAGACAATAGTGAAAATTCTCTTCTCCCATTTATTTGGTGCTACTCTAAGAATCGGGGTAGAACGAAGATTACTGGCTGGTTGTATTGAATCAGAGTCAGATGCTGGTGATCCCGTTCTACAAATCACATGAAACTCTACTAAGATCTCAAAGGCCTTTGGAAGGATTTGTAGGGACTGAACGGATAGAGCAGTGGATTGTGCATAGCCTTTCTTCTCCCCAGAGGAGATAGGCTTTTTATAACCTGGATCACATCTCCCTTTGCAGAAGCTGGAAGACCAAAGATGCCACAGACACAAGAGTTTGGTGCATTTGCTACTGCTTACTGCTTTGGTGCACTTGGAATACTAGTCCTTCACAGAAGATATAGGAAACTAGAAAAGATCAGCCTCCTAACAGAGTTGGAGGTATTAAGCTAAGCAAAACTATTCTAAGTCTCACACACAGGTGCCTTCAAACACTCTTGTTTTCAGTCTTTCTGCAATTTCCTATGAGACTGTGGAAGACAGTCACATTTTAATAAGAATTCATTAAGCATCTTAGCAGCTTGGCAATATTCAGTATACCCTGAAGAACACGCAGACACGTGAACTGCAAAAAGCTAGCATACAAATGCAGAGCAATTTAAGCAAAATGGTGCTGGGGACTTGAGTAAAATAATAGCTATGTGCTACTTGCAGAATCAAAAGCAATGCAGATGCACCTGGTTTCATTACACAAACCTTGCATAGGTTTGTCAAAAGGTTTGCAGACCTGTCAAAAAAACTGAGAAGAGTTTAGGAGCTTAGGATTTTAAAATGAAACCATGAGCCGCTAAATACCTTCAAAAGCCAAGGATGGCTATGGTTCACCCTAGGAGAGATGTAAGCTAGAGGAGTGAAGAGGTACCATGCTAATAAATGTATTTTACTGTGCAAATATATTTTCCAGCGTTTTGTGTTGTTTTTTTTTGTTGTTTTTTTTAATTTTTATTTTCCAGTGAACTTTAAAATATTTTCACTTAAACATCCATTCAGAAAGACAGATGACATAAACATCAAGAATGGTAGTATTGAATTCCAGTGAAAAAACAGCAAATGTGATGCAAGAATATGATAGCAGAAATAAAAATATCATTAAATGACTTTATCAGTGATAAAGCCATTTAAAATAATCCAGCATTATTTCTGATCGCTTCTGAGAAAACGGGATAATGCAGAGATAAATGGGGAGCTGATAAAAAAAAAAAAGATAATTAAGGAAAGAATTGCCAAGAACCTAAAAAAACCCAACCCCAAACACCCCAAACCAAACCCCCTCACCTGAAGAGAAGTTGAAAGCAAAAGGTTATTTACATTAGAAAGGAGACACATAAGAAGGCCATGATCCATGTATGAAAACTGAATAGCTGGAAAAGATTTCCAAACTGAAGAGCTGGAAAAGTTTCACCCAAGGAAAAGGGATTTACTGAAATGAAAAGCTGGCAAACACAACAGTGATAAAAAGAAACTTATTTTTGTTTCATAATTAAACTATAATAGACAGCTGAATACATTTTTTTTTTCAGTTTTCCATTGTAAAGTGTAATGTAGTGCTTCTGAAAATGGAAGCATCATAAAGTATCTTTAACATATATATATACCTATAAATATAAATCTAACAAACATTTTTTAGAGAAATATTTCATTTCATCTTTAATGTGTTGATTCAACTTCTTTTATTGTATCACATATTAGATAAAATAATAAACACTCAAATGCTTTCAAAGTATTTCAGTGATCAGGAATTAACATTTTCCACCAAGAAATAGCAACTGGGAATTCTTGAAAATTTATTTTAATTTTTGTATTTCATTTCTTGCAGTTAGAAATTCTCATTTCCTGCAGCTCTGGAGCTCACCAACACTGATTTTTTGAGAGCAAGAATTTACCACAACTTCCTACGAAGTAAAGAATATGCATAGTGACTAGAAAGAATGGGAATTAATATTTTGTAAGGAATGTTGATTCACCGGGATATTCCTTAGTTTCAGACATTCTGAATTGGTTCCTTGGGCAGTGCATTGTGTTTAGCTATTAAAAGTTTTTCATACTCTGTTCTATAGCACCTGTAGGAGGAAGGATATGAGGCTGAAAGGACCTCCAGGTGGTGGGGCTTCTACAACAAGAGTGCAATGGCATCAAGGCTCACTCCCTGCACTGCTGATGGGAGTTCATGAGGTCAGGATTTCAACCTGTCCTTTCAATCAAGAACAGCGAAACAGCTTCCTAGAATGCTGCTAGAGCCTTGCAGCTCTCTTGTGAATGGAGGAGAGAACTGATAAAGGAATTTGGCAAACTGCTATCCTTTTGTACCTGAGAATTCAAATCTGGTGACAAAAATGAGAGCATGAAAATGGAGCCAGAAGTGGAGATATCAGAATAAAATACATTTTTCAGTCCCTTTCAGTTTGAAAAATCCTATTGTTCGGCCCCTGTACTGAAGATGGAAAAAGCACACACGTGCACCGAGTTCATAGACTGAGCATTACTTGCAGCTCTTTCAGATGATGAAAAATGCAGATGAGGTTGATAAGGAGACTCAGGGGTTTCTACTGGGTGCTGCAGCATGAAGAGGTTGCCTTTCATACAGGACAGAAAGTCAAATTAGGTCCATGTAACTGTTCAAAATTCATTAGAATGACCTTAGTTAAGCTTTCCTTCCATGCACACTATGGTATATGATAATATAGCCTGGAGCAACAGCAGTAGTGGTGGTAGCACTTTCTGAAATATTTCCACTACTTGAAAGCCATTGGATTTGTTAAAATTTCTAAAAGGATTATAGCAGGATGACTGGGTTTTTTGCTTTTACTTTCTCCAAGCCAGTATAATAATATTACATAGGGCTTTTCATCTTCAAATATCTTTACAAATCTTAGCAATTCATAGTAACTGAACACTTATAAAAATATAATAAAACTCATTTTTGCTGTCTTGCTAATTTTTTCTCTTATTTTTAAGAATTAACTTTAAATAGCAGTAACTTCTTTAAGTGGGCTGGTTCTGTAAATGTAACATTAAACTTAGTAATAAGGAAGTTTGAACAGCCACATCCCCTATACAATCATTAGTCATAATAATAATGAAAATAAAATATTTTATGACTCCTGCTATTTCAATAGAAGATGGCAGCACTTTTCTCCTTCCAGTTTAGACAGTTAATTCATTGCTCTTTTATTATTTAAACCACAAGCAAGAATAACACTGAAACAAGTATTACCAAAGAAATCATCTTGCCATATATAACCACATCTAATATCTGTGGCAGATAAGAATAGGAAGAAGTAATTTTATTATTCCCCTTTTAATTTCTGAGCAGTTGCTCTAAAAACACATAAAATGTTCCCACAACTTTCAAGTCTCTGGTGCACAACCAGGTAATTTCTCTACTTAACACTAAGTTTGCCAATTGGGGGCAAAGGCCCTTTGCTCTTGCTCACTTCAGCGGATGCTGAAGGCACTCACCAACCAGCAAGGCTGACTTCTGGGCTTTACTTCACACCATTAAAAATACACTGCACAAGGGGAGGTGCTTCTCAGTGCAAGGCAGGGTGTCTGCATCCAGGCCCTGATGAAGCAGTTCTATGCACATGAAAATTCACCCTGCATCTTTGCCCACTTATTCCCAACAGCACACAGGAAGCTCAAAGGCTGCTAGCTTGCTCCTGGAGACCTTACCAATACAAAACACCTATTGAAGATGGAGCACTTTCTGCTCCCAGCACTATTACGAGTGTCCCAGTTTGAACAGTCTAATAATACTTAGCAATAACTTCTGTGAAGTCAAGAGAAGGGGTCAGGCTTTTCATGGCCCTAAAACATTTCCTAACTGAGGCCTAATTCTGCAGCCCTTCTCTCACACTGAGTAGCACTTAGCTGTCCCATAGACACCAAGGTGACAGCTTGCACAGAATTGTCATTGCAGAGGCAGAGAGAAAAAATGTAAAAATTAAATTCACGCATAAAAATAAACAGGCAGGGATCAAATACCTGAGTCTTAAAAATCACTCACTCATTCTTCTGTCTTAGCTTGCTCCACAGTCAGAAGACATTTCACGTCATTGAACTGTTTTTTTGCACAAGAGTCCAACAAAGTCCCATGAACTTTTCATAAATGCTAGAATTGCTGCTCTAGGGAGAAGAAAACTGAGGCAACTCTCCTCCAAAGCAAATGGAGTTAGAGCAAGGAGGAGGGAGGCATATCACCTGGTTTTTGGACCAAGACTGGCCTCATAGTGCAGTGGGGAATAGCTGAATGATAGCAGACTACATGCCTAAAATAATAGAAAACAGGAGAGTGGCAGTTTATAAAGAATCTTGCAAAGAAAAAAAACGCTATTTTTTTTTCTTACAACGTCCTTGCAGTATAGGTTTTTTCCTCCCAAAAGATTCCAATACTGAACACTAAAGCCTGGGTTCTGGCCTCTTGGTAATAAGTAATTTGCAAGAGACTGGTCACAGAAAGGTCAGAAAACCATGTAAATTGCTTGGATGGGAAAGCTTCTTTCACAGGAGGAAGCTGTAGGTGGTAGAGAGGCTCCCTGCCACAATTTTGCATTCCCCGGACATAGTGATATAGAGAGACAAGAGAGCAGTGCTGATCTCCCATCGGGCACCCTTCAGCTGCCCTCTGTGGAAGGGAAGGATGCCAGGCCTTCAGTAAATACTGAGGGTGGTTTCCATCCTTTATAGCAACAATCTCAACACCACCTTTTAGCTATTAGGCAAGCAATTTTTATTTTATTTTTTTTTAAACAGGGTCCACAGGCTGAAAATGTTCTAGTGGGTTTTACTATACACCCAGTTGCACGTTTGATTTTTACTGTGACACACCCAGAGAGGGGATGAGAAGATATACCTCCCAATACCTGACAAGGTTTCCTTCTGGGGGATTTTACCATGGTGTTTGCATTTAATTTCATCATAAATGCAGCCTTGTGATATAGGGAATACAGAAGCTAACAGAACATGCTTTGGGAGCTCTTACTTCTTCAGTCGGAGTTACTCTCATCCACATGCAGAACCAAGCTGATGGATTGATCTGGGGTAGCTCATTACAGAGGTCTAATTCACTGAGAAGCAGCATTCTTTCATGTTTTTCACTTCTAGTCATCCAGGAGGACAAAGACTCGCTTCCCATGGGTCACCTCTCCTGTGCTGTACTGTATGCCTCCACCATTCACTCTGCAGACCCTTGGGGAAAATGGCTGGGTCAAAATAATGGGAAATACTTCACTAAGGAGCTGATATTGCCATGATTCCTGCAACCGACCACCAAGTAAGTTATGCAGCTTCCTTCCACATGTCAAACAAATATTTCACATTGAGTATATTGCAAAATGAGCACTCAGCTTTGCCAATTCCATTGTTCAGCTGCATCTCAAATCCTGCTTGTTTGGTGTTGGACCTACATCAATCTTATCGAATGAGATTAAAATATTTTTACCAGTTAAGATACACATTCTGAATATACTACTGTAGATCTCAGTAAATCCACAAGCCACAAAAGATTTCACTCAGCATTATGCATTGTGTTACTATCCAAACATAAATGTTAGAATTAAATGTAGCTGTAGTGCAATAAACACCATCACATCTCCCTTCTAGGAATATTTTTCAACAAACCTTTGTGCTAAAATGAACATGGTTGTTTTGTCTTATTTAATTAATATCTAGGCTCAAAGATCACCCTTTGCTTTTCTTTACTTTGAAAAAAAAAACCCTTTTTTTCTGGATTAACACAAATATTAAACGGAAAGACTGTGGAACATAAAGGGCATGGGTTGCATTTTGCACAGGATAGGTTCTGGTTGAATGAGATCTGGGATGTGTGCCAAATTAATAGAAAAAATCCTGTTCTTCCTCTCCAATAGCCACAATGCTCATTATTAAGAAAAGCATATGAACCACAGGATTTGATTTTAATAACACCAATGTCTTCATTAATCTGTACTTTCCATTTAGCCTCATTATTGAGTAAATGCTGAGTTAATGCAGCACCTATTGTTGTTGGATTTTTCATGAAAAACCTTCTTTCCCTCTCCTTTTTTTATTCATTCAAGGACTATCAGGTGTGTGTGTCATGTTTTTAAACAGGCTGTCCGTTGTCAATGGCTGTTTTCTTACCTCAGGTCTATGCAGCTACTCCAGTAACGCAGTCTACAATGCAGATAGTAACAAAAAAAAACCCCACAACTCCCCAAGAGAACAAAACCCCAATAAAAACACTCCCAACTCAAAACCATATTTGTTTTGGTGTTGTTTTAAATGCTGTCATGTCAAGGAGCCTCTTACTATCACCTGCAACTGAGCTGATCTTTCCTGGATGCTCCATGCGGCCTCCTTCTAAATCAAGATTGCTGATGGCCAACATCGCTTTGTATCACAGAACAAATAGTGGCCTTTTGTCCAGCACAAGTTCCTAAACAAACTTAATCTCTCTAACACTGTGACAGATGACATTTAGATGTCCTTGTTACCCTTAAAATGAGTTTTATTGACAATCGGAGAACAAAAAGAAGGCCCAGATAAAGCCCAATGTTTTATAGGCCTGCTAACAACATCTTAGTTCTTAGTGCAGAGGGTGTAGAGAAAGCCCAGAGTTGCCCCCGTTTTCCCCTGCTTTGCTATATCACCATGACAACAGATATAGAAATCACTTAGTGACTCCTAGAAAGAAAACACAGTGACACAGTACCCCTTGTATGGCGAATCAAACTAAAGCCTTCATTCAAATGGCTATTCAGCTTGGGCATTCATGTAGAGGATGGGGTGGATTTTACACAGGTAACAACAACAGAAAGGCCAGCAAGCACTCCAGCCACAGCATATGGTAAAGTCTCTGTTTAATTAATGCATCCTCAATAGAATTTATCCATTTAAAATTTGTTTTCTTTTACTTGAAACATCATTAATGTAAAGGGCAACATTAATCAACATCTTGCAAGTTAAAAGGGCATTAAAAAGTGATCTTTCCCCCCCACGCAACAGAATCTTTTCAAGTACTTTCACTTGCTGCGACTGATTCCAGGCAGGCAGAGTCCTTAATCATAAGGCAAATCTAGAGAGGCCTCTACTGGCCAGCATCTCCATCTACAATTTTTCCGTTTTTAAGTGACTTGGGAAAGCAAGCAGTGGAATAACTACAAGCTTTTATCTTAAAGTTGCACACAGAACGGATTACTGATAAATATATGGCAAAAAAACATAGGATAATTGTGCTTTTTTGAAGCGATCATGTACAGTATAACTTTGCTTCTTTAAAAAAGTAAGAAGACTAGAAAGATTTATCCTGGCTGTGATGTATTTGCCTCTATGACATTTTGAGACATTTTAAGATTATAGGTCTAAAAATTAACGGGCAATCACTTTTCTTTGTGCACAGGGCTCCCCTTAAAGTTGGGGCTTAAATCCATTTAAATTTGAAACTCTTGTGTGGATGTGGCATTTTATATATGCATTTCTCACGACTACAGTAAAACACATCAAAGCTCAGAGAAATTAAATCACACGCACAAGAAAAGGAAGTTATTGAATGATAGAGGAACCCTGCTTCTCTGGGCTTTCCACAGTAACAACATAAAGACAAAGAACTTTAAAATCCCCCATTTAGGTAAAATTTAATGTATTGGGTTATGGCCAGTATGCTTTGTGTTAGTATCAGCAGTTCTAGCTGGGAAAAAACGATTTTCTGATGTATCCTTTAAACAAGAATATAAAGGGTGAGTTTGAAGATACTTAAAACTAAATTGACTGACTTTATTTAATTCTTGTTATTCTAGTTATCAACCGCAAGCCAGGGGAATAAGAAATATCTACTAGGCAGAAAATGAGACTTGCTAGATTTTAACTTAATGCTGAGTAGATAGGAAACTTCTTAACAACAAAACTCATGGAAAATGGGAAAAATAACAGATCCGGTGAAAGTTGGAGGCTGAAAGAAGACATTAATACTAAAGCGCAAAATATTAATGGTGAATATAATTCACCAGGGAAGCAACTTACCTTGAGAGTAGTAGGCTGCTTCAAAACCTTAGACTAATTTATTAAGATTTTTTTTTTTCTGTGTAGAATACACATCATGGTAACTCCTAATCTTAATACTTTTTTTCTTTAAAGTCCGCAGTCTCTAATAAGTCCATAGGAATGCACACATTATTTGCATTATACTTACAGTTAGAATACTTTCAACCCTTGGATGACCTAAAAGTATTCTTTTTTTTTTTTTTTTTACTAGAACAGGATTTAGTATATATCAAATAGCTTAAGAGACTACTATTTAGTGAAACCTTAACATTTATACAAGAAACTTTGCATCACAAATCCATCTGTCCTTCACCAGTATTCACGACAAGTTATTCCTGACTCAGTATAATATACAAGCACTGCAAGAATAGGAAAACCCCCATTTTAACAAGCCTGGATTAGCTTTTATTTCTTAAGGTACCCAGCTTTCACTGTCTTTTTGTAAAATTTTTATTTGCCTACATCTCCATATAAGCCACCAGCTAATTTTACCTCTGATTATCTTTCTCCAGAAGGGCGGGGGGCAGGGAAGGAGATGTAATACAGGTCAATTCCTACCTCATGGTCAATGTAGCCTTTAAAAAATAAACAGCAGAGCTGAGCTCACCCTTCAAGTCCCAACAGTGACACCTCCTGGGACAAGCGGGCTCCAGACAGCTGAAGATTTTCTCTGCTTTGAAGTACAGTGAGAGCTTCACTCTGCAAAGCTGCACCAGTTCCAGTTTGAGAGCTTCTTTGAAGAAACTTTTCAGGACTGATGCACTGCAGGGAGGAAAATGAACAATCCTGTTTAATTACATCAGTTTAGTGAGGAAAGCACAGGAGCTACTGCATATGGGGATGGACAATATGACGCACTAATACTGTCCTTTACTATTTCATTAAAAAAAGGGGATTCAGTTTTGGAAGTGGTGCTCCAGCAATGGTTTAGGGGTACGTCCAACAACTGTGCCCACGGAGCATGGCTAACACTAGACACTATGCCTTTCTTGCTTTTAGTAGGGTTTGGTTTGGTTTTGCTTTGGTGGGATTTTTCTGTTTGGGGGTTTTGTGTGTACTACAAGCTCACCTATGCAGAAAAGCTGGAAACACTTAAAATTACAATTTCCACCGGACTCACACCATTTCATACTAGATTTTTAAATCCATGGGCCAAAAAGCTCATGATCTACAGGTCCAGTCCTGGAAACACTAGTTAATGAACACAGATTTTCAAACAGCAGAAACCCAGTAAGGATAGGTCATCTGAATTAGATTTTATAACAAGCCACGGTGTTCTGAAAGTAAATTAATAAAAATGGATTAGAGGAAAAACATATCTTAAATATGCCTTGATTTAGAATAGCTTTTACTGGTCATTCATACTGTGTTTGGCTTAAAACATTAAAAAAAAAAAATAGTTGCAAATTAAAAACAAGACCACCTCTTTGCAAGAGGAAAATTTCTTCCTTTAGATTCTTTCAGATCTAATAGTAAATAAAAATATTGCCAATTAGTTCACAACAGCCAAGAAATCCAAAGTGGTCTTTGATATCAGCCTAATAAAAATAAATTTAAAGAATCGTACTTTTTTAGGAATATGGACTCTAAGCATTTCATAGAGGAATCTCTGGTATGTGGTTATTTCCTGATGGAGATAGAATTACACAGATTTGGTGACATCAAAGTGTAAAAGAGCTCACACAAATTGGTTGAGTGTTTTTGTTTTATTCTTTCTAGTGAGTTCATTATTTCTATGTAAAAATCCAAACAAATAGCGTATGAACAGTCAATTAATAAATATTTTTAGTATAAGAATTTCCAGGAAATGATTCCATGGAAAAAATAATTTTAAAATGATACACAGTGTGCAAATCTAACAAGTGATCTCACAGCTTTCTGTAACTAGCACACTAGAAAGTGCATAGAGCACTCAGAGGGAGCAGGGGGAGAACCTCCTACAGATCTGGTTTTGCAGGTGAAGCTAGAATAGAATTTCTGAATTTTTATCGTAATCATTTGACAAATATGCAATTCAATGATTATAATGAGAAATCCAGAATTAATAAACTTGAAGTTAGAAAGCCACAAAGGAGAAGTTAATAACTACTCAAGAAATGTATTTTTTTCAATTCAGCTGCAGATGAAGTAGAACATTATGGGCAAAAAGGGAAACAGTACAAACTCATGTATAATATTATTCCCTGATTTATTAAAAAGCCCAAGAGTCTTACTTATAGATCTCTTTTATAAATGTAATTCTTCCAATTTGGTTCAAGAAAATAATACATATGTAAAAGAAATATTGTATATTGGCTGCATAGCAACATACGTATCTAACAGAAGGAATAATGTTTAAAAACATTTTAAGATAGTTGTATCAACATGTTCCAGAGAGAATATACAGAATGACTTAGAAATAACTTATTTTATATACTTTTAAAAATTTTTAAAGCATGATTGAGTTACAGGTAATCTGAGGGAAAATATCTGCCATTTCTGCCTGAAGTAAAGCACTCGTCTTTTTTTCTCTTATGGTCATATTTGAGATACCGCATTTATTTTCTGATGTGGTGCTGTTAGTATAACATAAATAGGGTACAATTAAAAAAAAAAAAGAATTTGTAAAAAAACACAGATGCAGTAGGAAAGATAAAACACACGCTAAATAAAGAGGGGAAGCTAGGACTAACACTTGGGCTTGTACCTAGCTGTGCGTTTTTGACTGATACTACAGCTTAGGGAAACTAAAAATTGCAAAAGGGACAAAGCTTCTCTGAGTACCTGAAGTAGTAATTCACCTAATGTCTACAACAGCCAGGAAACAGATTCCCTTTCTGCCTCAGAAGAGCCCATTTATCCATTTCACATGGGATTTGTGCAGTATAAAGCTCCAGAAAGCCCATGGGCTGACAGAGGGAAATGGCATCCAGCAGCCCAGGGCAGCCCAGGCAGCCCATCAAGAGCAAAGCCACAAAACAGAGCCAGAGGCAGCTCCAAGGCTGCCAGCACAACTGCCTACAAAAGCTGCCAACGAGCCAGAAACTGCTTGTGGGAAAATATCACTTACCCTTAGCATCTGGGTCCCGTGATTACTGTCCAAAGAAACACAGACTGGTAAGATAACAGAGGATAAATGACACTTCATTTCTCTGATTTCTTCCCCTTTACTCCCACAGATTTTTTTTTATACCCCCCACTTGTGAATGATTTAAAAAAAAAATAAATTTGTTTTAATCTTTGTGTTATTCACTAAATAAAACAAGTCTTCCTGCTTCATCTCTAAAAATAGCATTCACGCACTTCCCCTGGCTCTCTATGTATGAGACATAGCAGGGCTATTTGTTACTGTTATTGACATGTTTGTGGTGAACTGCAAGCGTGTTTACAGTAGAAATGAAGTCCTTGCTCTCTTGGAGGTAATCCTGGGGTGTCTAAAAGACTCATGGGAGTCCTTGACATGGATTCTCTAAAATGAATTTCTGTTCCCATATAAATAAATTATCTCAGGGCCAAATATTTATATTTTCCTTCTATTTCAGGAAGGGAGCACATGCAAAAACTCCTAATGGTTCTAGCAATAATGCCCTGTGCAAGCTCTCTGCTACTGGGGATAAAGAAGAACAGGAGGGAAAAATGGAAGAGAAGGGCTTTGCCTTTGCCACTTGCAGTGTAATAGAATGAGAAATGTTTTTTTTTGCGACAAGTAAATAGGGCAAAGTGAGAATTGGCTTCCTGAGGTGATGGGTGTCGAAAATGCTAGGAAACCTAAAGGCCAGAGATGCCTTATAGCCAGTGAATTGGTCCTAACTTCCCCAAATTATGCCAAAGCTTGCCCAGAAAATTTTACAGTCATTACCTTTTGGTTGGATATGATAGTTTTACATTTTCGTGCAGGATGTATTCACTGAGGGAGGAATATGGTTTCTATTAAAAATACAGTATTATCATCTACCAGCACTTGCTTTTCTGGCAGAAATTCACTAAAAGAAGTAAACTTTAACCAGAATTGCAGTTTGTACATTTGCACCACAGTGAAAGAGACCCAGACAGTTGCTTGTTAAAACTATCCAGTTATGTGTAACATATATGGGATTTTGCAACATGCCAGGTGTTAAACAAAACATGACGTGACATCATTCCGTGGGCTGTGTTATAGAAAACACAAACTCCTGGGAGTTTACAGGAAAAAAAAAACCCACTGCTTTTTGGTGAACTGCATCCAAGATAACGGAAGTGTAAAAGTTGTTATTCTCTATATATCTGTGTATTTTGAAATTAAGCAAATCTCTGTCTCTGCACACACAAATTCAGGTTTATAAGCAGAAGACCTAGAGTACATCTTTCATTAAAAATATTTGTAGTAAGGAAGAAGGAGCTTTGAGTAAAATAAATGAAATTTATAGGAATATCTGAGCTGCAGATATATTTAAGTGTACAAAGAGCAAAAGAAAATATCCAAGGGAGACCAACAAAATAAGAGGAAACTGTAACCTGGAGTTCCTGTACAATAAACAGAGCAATATGGATTCAGTGCCACAATCTGTTTTGGTTTTTGTTTTTTGTTTTCTGTTCTTTAATATATTCTCAGACAGAAAGGTGTTTGGTTCTAGCAACTGACTCTTTTGATTGATGGATTATTTGATTGAATGTTGCAGAGAGATCGTTATTTCTATTCCTTTGTAAACTAATGAATTCCAAACCCCGTTCAAATTCATACCATTATTTACACCTTCATTAAACAAATGGCAAACATTATTGCTGAACAGTTCCGGCTCCTCCTTATTCATTGGGTGAGTTCTATATTCAAAACCAAATGTATCTCCAGTGTGAGGCTCAGCTTTTAGAGGAAGGTAGTGTGCACATAATTAGTATTAGGCAGCCTTGTACTTGGAAACAAGAGAAAAAGTAGATGTGGAAATGCAGTGCTTTCAGTGATGAAAAGTACAGAAAACTAACCAAGGTACCCATGCTCTGCTTTTAATACTGTGGGAAGATGAAGACAGAAAACTGCATTTGGTAGCTTTGAGTATGGTCAAAAGGAAACTTACCTTGGGCAACAACAAATGTACACCACGGCATGCTAGGCTGTTTTACATTAAGCAGAAAAGGAAGTTAATAGTTGAATAAAGACATATTACAATGTTCTAGCTGAAGCTGGACCTTATATGCAGACTTTCTACGCGTTATCTTGCAATATCACGGTGCTGCTTTTAAAATAATTCAAAAAAGCAGAGGAGGCTATTTGTTCCTTTTAATATGAAGTTGGTATGCATAACATTTTGCTTGCTTTCTCTGTTCATATCCAGTTTTTGGTTTGTTTTTTTTTTGTTATTTTAGTGTCTTGAATATTTAGTGGCATACAGATCTTGCTTACATTCAACATTTTCGTATTTCATTGCAATTTAATTACTACAAAACCTTATGCACAAGCTGCATCATAATATTATTTGCTTCCACTCCACTGAAAATTATGTACATTTTCATGAACATGGGAATATTTTTAATTTTTAATATGGAATTGTTTGAGAAGGCACACAGTTTGAGCAGTAAGGCCCAATGTTCCAAATAAAACACGTCACCTTAATTTCAGAACAAAAAGAGTCACTGTAGCTTACTTATTTTGAAAGAATGCCAGTGCTACTTCATTCTTCACAATCTTATAGTTCCTACATGGTCAACACAAAAATGTTGAAACTGTCATTATGTTTTCCAAAATACATGTGTTTGGTTTTTTGGTGTGTTTTTTTTTTTTTCTTTTTCCTATGGAAGTATGTTTTTATACAGGTTTCTCCTAAGACAGCAACTGAAACTACAGAGAACTAGTTAGCTGCACATACACACACTCCATGTTCATCCTGTCCAAATTTTATTAGGATTTTCTTATAATGATGTTATATGATGTCCTTTTTGTCCTACTTGCATATGTAGAGATCTTAATATTGATTTACTGTGCATTTTGCCCATCCTTGAGCAGTGTAGAAAGCAATTACAGCTGTTGGTAGTATCTATTTTGTCTTTTCATAATTGTCATTTCTAGTTCTACTCAAGATTAAAATAAGAAAATTGCATCACGTGCACATGAACAGAGCATCAGCTAAGTTATCAGCAATATCATGGCAGTGTCATAATTTTAACCACCATCCTCTCCAACTTGTTTATGAGAACTGCATGCCGCAACATAAACTTTTAGAAGGAAGGTATCACCCCATGAGCTGCCCTGACAAGAAGACCTCACTGAGATCATTAATATCTCCCTCCCCAGCTCCAAATCATCAGGGACAGGGAAACACCTGTACCACTGCACCAGATGTTTCTGAATAGTTTTGCTTGGGCTGCTGTCTGAGATTGATCAGTTCAACACTGATTCCTTAGCTAGGTCTAAAATAACTTACAAGCTCCTTATTGTCAGGTTTTTGCTCAGCTGAAGTTGCAAAGAGGCAGTGGCACATGCACTATCTTAATTGCACAACGGCTTTTTACAAAGCATTAAAAGTAAATATGAGGATGAATAGTAAACAACTGTTCATGCTCTGCAGTAATCAAAATAAAACACATTGCAACCATACACTCAGAAGAGAGATAGGTAATTTATGCAAAGAAACATCAGAAAATATTATTAACTGTCCAAGTTCCTGGTTTTAAAGCAGGGATTTTTTTAGCACTAGAAAAATAAATCCTTGTGCAGGGTTGATCTGGTGTTGGTTTCTTTACAATCTGTTCATGTACAACACACAGCTGAGATAACGGAGAGCAAACATTACATGCAACATTCTCGTGACCAACAACACTATCTACCAGTCCTTCCAAACAGGGCAGTCTATCACTTGTCAATGGACTGAATCATCTATTAAAAATGAAATTGAACAAAGGTAAACAGTAAGAGAAGGTATTAGGGTTTGTGGCTTTTTTTTTTTAACACACTCTGGCTGGTATTTTAACAGATCTTTTGCACACATTTGGATACAGATGAGAACAATTAAATACCCTCTAATAATTAATGTATATGCAATCTATAGCATGCATTCTCTTCTTATTAGAGGCTGTGGGTTTTTTTGTTGCAATCTAGCTAATAAAGGCTTTCTTTTCCACAAGAGAATTTTGACAGGGTTGACTCCAGACGGCTTTCCAGCTGAGGTCTGGGGCCTTGCTGAACCTTCAAAATTTTCCCATTTGAGCTGCATCAAAGTGAAGGAAATTCAAGGATCACTAACGTCTCAGATGGTAGCACTTGCCCTAACAACCAAGGTTCAGGAATTCTTTGGAGCAGGCTGAGGTCATTTTTCTCCCCTTTTCTCCTAATGCTTTTCTCTATTAATCAGAGCTCACAGCTCAGATTGGTCTTCAACTTCCTCCCAATCCTTGCTAAGCCTGTCATTTCTAGCTATTATTTACTTTAATGGACTTTGGCTGATCCCTTATGAAGCTTTGGATCTGAGAATAATAAGGCTGGAGAGTAACGGGCACAGACATGGGTGTGGGTTTGCCTGCAGATTAACCGTGGCAGATGGGCTTTATTGCGGTTTCCTGTGTGCCGAGTGTTGATTGAGAGGGTATAATGAGAGAGGTGGTGTCTGCACAATGGCTGCAGCCACTTCATTGCACCTCGCGTCTAAACAACCCCATTTTTCTAAATCTTTGGGTTGTGAAATTTTAGGAAGTCAGAGCACAAGAACAAGTACAAAAACAACTGTAAATAACCATGAATGTTAATCCAACCCTAATTGGTCCCTTCTTTCATTATGGGTACATTTTACTGAGCTCCCCCCCCCCTCCCTTTTCTTTTAACAAATGAATGATATGGACAGCTATGCATACATTTGACTTTTGTAACAGTTTAACACAAATATTACTTCATATAAACTTATCTGATTATTAATTTTAAAGTCCCATTAGTTTTTGCATTAACATCAGCAGCAGAAGTTTACCTCGCAATCATCCTGTTACGCTTTAGGTTTTTGTCATCTCAGGAAAATTTGTTTGAATTAAGTTATCTATTGTCTAGAGAATATCAAAAATAACAGCAGGAAAATTGCTTAGTATCTGGCGAAATGTGTCAAAAATATGCTTTGCTAAGTCCAAATGCCATTAACTTTAACAGTGATCAGATGATAAATTATTTTCAGCTCTAGGTACTATCAAAAGATCTTTTACAAATTCCCCATTTTAAGGATTTTACTTAATTCCTCCCTTTCACTGATGGATTAAATCACAACTATTGATTCTTTTCTTCCTTTGGGGCTTTACCCATCTGTCCTAATGCTTTCATCCCAGCACCCCTTGTGCTGAGAGAAGTGTTCTACAAATGAACCAGTGAAAACCTGGAGAAGATTCCAGGTCAAGTTTGTGTACAAGAGTTTAAATTTTTAGTGACAGTCTTCTCTTACTGCAGACGAAAGTTTCCACACAGAGCCGCACAAGCTAGCCCCACCAATTATCCTCCTCCTTTGAAAACCATTATCAAGTTTTTCAAAACTTCTTTCATTTCACTGTTGTCACTCGATGAAAAGGAAACTAACCACCATGTCAAGACAACTCGGCTGCCTGGCAACCAAGGGCCACATTTTAATTCTGACTTGCTTCTGGTCTTGACTAATGGAAAGTGACTATGTTAAGCCAGTCAGAAGAGTTGTTTGTCACTTCTGAAATGCAAACAAAACTATATTGTTTCAAAAGTCCTGGGCATGATTGATGTAAAGATTTACAGTAACATCATTCATTTGCCCTTGTGTTTTAGTGGGATTGATGTCATATCTTTTCATGCTTTATTAAATGCTTTCGGAGAACTCAAATACATGATGCTTTTTGTCCTAAAGAATCTAAAGAGATTTTTCTTACTGAAGTGAACTGTACTCCAACTTGTGAGATTTAATGATTCAAATGACTGAATTCAACACGTGTCTGTAATTTAATAAGAAACATCAGCTGAGAAATGTGAATATATGAAACTGAACAGAAAAAAAAAAAAAAAAAAAGCCAAGATAGAAAGAAACCTCAAACCCAGAAATCAACCGTTTGGGGGAGGGGAAAGAAAGATACACTGCTAGCTTGACAGCAATAGAGCTTGCTTGGACAAACTTTCCTATAACTGAGTTGATTTTTTTTTTACTTGTATTACCAAGAAAAGAATTTCAAATTCTGCTCCTGACCTCTTTAACTGTAAATCTATGAGGTCACAAATATAAAACATATGTCCATTTCTCTAAACTGTAGCTGAAAACATTGTAAGTAATATCAACATCAATTATCCTAACTGTGACAGATTCAAATAGGTTTAAACAGTCTGTTTCCAAAATCATCTAAGAAATCCCTTCTTAAAACAATCATATTGAAAATTATTTTTGTAAAGGCTGACTTTTATATTAAATTAACAAACAGGACAGGATGAATGAACCTACAGCAGTTTCCTCCTCTGGAACAGGGAGACAGATTCACATACTCTCCATGTATAGATATAATTTTTGTCATTACACATGTAAAAAATCTGTAGGTGTATATATATAAAATGAGAAGGATAACATAGGTGTTGCAGTAATTTCTATTCTATTTCAATAATATAAATCACTCTTCCCATATCTAGTATTCAAGGCAATAATTTAATGAATATTCAGGTTAGTGGGCTTAGGTTTTTGCATGTATATTTATGTCAGCATTAATGGTAACCTGGAACTCTTTTCCAAAATCAATGCATCTCCGTTTTGCTGTCCAGGAAATACCTGCTAATAAGCAGACCCTTAACTTTATTTTTTTATTTTATTTTTTTTAAACAGATACTAAAATCTAAGCACAGTAATAATGGTGTAATTGCAGTTGCCATCTGGGATTCTTAAGGATGGTTCATGAGACACCCACATTAGTTCTCTGGATAGAAATTTAGAAGTTCTGATGGATGGAAGGTGTATGTGAAGAAAAGAGAAGCAATTCAGTCTGCTTTGAGTGCTGGTCCTTCTTGGTCCATGGTGGATGATGATCCTATTCCAAGCCTTCCTACAGATCAAGCTGTCCAGTACTGAGCTCATGTAATATAAAACCCCTGCCTACTATCCTGAGCTAATGAGAACGTGGGACATTAACCCCCCAAGTTATCTAACCTTACCAACCAAATGGTCCCAAATATGAGTGGTCAGCTCAGCACCAGCACTGTACCCTATAAGGTAAGAGGATAATGGATATTGATTGCAGGTGGCTGCAAGGAGTTATCACGTGGATCCAGTCCCCAGAGTATGACAGTATTGATATCAGTAGTGTAAGCAGCTGTCAGAGCCATATAAGCAGGCTTTCAGCTGAGGGCCATGCTGCAAGAGGTCAGAGTACCCAACGGAGGACAAGCAGAGGTAGCCCAGTGTCAATAATGCTGTTGCTCCTCCCATATAGGCAAGCTTAGCAGGAGAGGGTGCAGTGAGGCTTTGGTGCTTTGCTAACTGTGGGAATTTCACTTTGTGCTGATAGTATGGAAAAAGGTTTAGATGTATAGCTTTGTTACATACATACATCTGCCAGACAGATGAAGCAGAGAAATAAGGATGTGTGTCTGTCCACCTTCCAGAAAATAATTAAGATTTCTGCCAAGGCCTGCTACTTCAGGATCTTTCAATGCATGATTAAGTTGAAGCACTAGTGACCTCAAGGAAGGAGAAGGAGGAGGAGAAGGAAGGGACGCAGCTGCCCCATCTGTCCACTGAGTGGAAGTCAGGACTGGCTCAAACACAATAACTCCATAGACTCAGGAAAATAAATATGCATTCATTCAGGAGATTATCTGATCAGTCTAGGTCTAGATATTAGGTCAGTGGATTACCTCAGCCTACCACCAGTCTCAGCAAGTCCTGCATCTTCAAGAAGAAATGATTTAAGAATAGGCACATTCCAGGATCACAGAATTTTTACAGTCCTCATCATAGCCAAAAAGCAAAAGCTGGGTGTAAAACTGTCTCTTTATAGCCAAATTACACACAAAGCGTATCGTAAATCAGCTTCACCGCAGGGAAGGCAAGCTATAAACTACCTATCGTTTTACACAGCTACATATAAACCATCATGGCGGAGGAAGCCTGAAAAGGTCAAGAGATTTTTCTAAACTACCTACATCTCCGGAGCAGCTCAAGAAGCCACAGAATCTCAAGTCCTCAGATTGTATCACTGCCTGCTGTTTATTTCCTTATGGAAATGAATGTGTAGCTTTCTAACTGCCTTCAGCTTCTGCTGAATTAAACACATTCCAGCGTCTCTAGAGCAGCACTTAGGCAGTTGCACTCCCCCTTGCACTCTCCTGGGTAATCCTTCTGGGGAAAAGAATACATAACGAAGCCTTCAGCTGACAATCTGGGAGGCCTGCCACTGGTTATTGCCATCAGTTATTTTTCAACTGATTCAAAGATAACACAGGGCTGAAAGCTTGTAGCTACTTCTTTTGAGAAAATGGAGTCCAAGCAGCTCCTCTTAATCCTGAGGATTACCCAAGAGTTTCCAGTAACCTACCTTAGACCAGTTCAAACTTAAAAAGAAAAAAAATAAGAAAAAAATGTTCCTTTTTGCAGTATTTGAAGGCCTGTGTTCCTTCCCCAAAATAAATATGTAAATGAAATTGCAGTGCAACTGACTGAAACTTTATACAATTGTTCCAGGTTCATAAACATTTCATGAACTCAGATTAAATTTCAATTACAATACAAGTACTTCCAGAAGCGGCAGAATGAAAGATGCCTGTTCTCCCCTGGCTTTGTGCCCATAGTTAGATTCCCTGGCACCTCAGGAGGTGCAAAGCTCCAATGGAACGTGCTGCCCCAGGTGGGACATTCTCTGTCCTGCAAGGACTGCCGGTATTGAAGAAGCCTTTGCTGCAGTGGGAATGATAGCACATCTTCCCTTTCTAGCAATTTCCACAAAGCTTATAGTAAGTGGCCACCAGATTCACTACCTATAGTGAATCTGACACACATAAAATATATGCAGAGATGTATGATCATATAAAACATATTTACAAATAGGATAAAAACTACATTCTCCTGATTCTAGACAGAACTGACAAAAAGGAAAGGCTAAGGCTACATGAGCAAGAATTAACATAAGAGCCCTGAACCATTACTGTCCCTCTTTGTTGCAGAAAAGAATTTTTGCTCCAGCTCCTGGATAAACTGCTCTCTATAACACTTGCCTGCCTTTCCATTTGGTTTAGCCAAAACTCTTTCATCTTTTACCTTGTATACTGCTGCTTTCTCTCTTTCAGCCCTGCCTTTCAGCTGCTACTGAGTTCACCTTCTCCCTGCACTGTGGGCACATTGCCTGTTCTGATGCCCTTGCTAATTCTCATCCATGACCAGATTCAAAGCCCATGCCACCACTCCCAGCAGGAGGGTAGGCAGATACTCCCCAGCCTCTGGTTTCAATTCCCTGGGCTGCTGGCAAACCCGTCACCTCACTTGTGGCAAAGAAGAGTTGTTTGGCTGTGCTCGCACTGCCCCCTGTCCCAGGACATCTCTCTTGCCCTTTGAATCTTTTAAAATCCTCATCTGGAAGAAGTGGATCACGACTTGTTACTCCAGATGAGACACCAGTGCCTCACATTGTGCTTTTTTGTCATCTTTTCACTGTATGTTGCTTTCAGCAGTGAATACAGCTTATCTGTGTTGCACACAGTGCCATGCAAATTTAGGGCACTATTTTAATGCATGATAAATAATTACTATAATTAACAGAAAAACAAAATGCCTTCTGGCAATTTGTCAGGACTAGACACCTCTTTCCCTGCCATATATTTTCATATGTATGACATGTACATATAAGATCCCTCTTGCCTCTGTGTAGGGACACGCATTTCCCATTAGCAGTAATGGGAATTATGTGTGTTCACTGAGGGGAAACTGTAGTCTGCCCTGGCTGGTGTGCTGTGTTAGTTGTGCTTTATTGGATCATATGAGGCATGCCAAATAAAAAAAAAACAAAAAAAAAAAAAAAAAAAAAAAAAAAAAAAAAAAAAAAAAAAAAAAGAAAGAGCAATAACAAAAATAATCTGCAAAATAAAGTGATTAGGGATAAAAATTAGCTAGAGTTACTAGACTGATAAGAAATTTAAAAAAATGAGCAATTTTAATAAACCACATTTTGAAACTATAAACATCCTTGTATTGGTAGATGCTGCACTGCAAAATACTAAACTTCATTTCACTATCAATTTTCTGATTCATCTGAAGAAGTTCATTATCTGTTAAATTGAAGGCAAGCCTCCCACAGAGGAGTGCTATCTAAAGATGGATGTGTTTGTGTGTGAAAGGATAGCCTTTCTTAGCTGTTTATCAAAAAAGACATTCATGGACTAGTTACTATACTTCACTACTTTGTAAATATAAAGTACAATACATACATATAATCATATTACAGTGGTTCATTTTTGTCATCTGGTTGTGGCACATTAATACAAATTTAGTCCAAATATCCAAAGTTATGCTGCTAGGAATGTTGCCATCTGTTTTTAATGAATATCTGGGGTCCATTTTTCAGTTAAGCTTTTCTTATTGTATTTGTGTGTTGCTTTTTCCAAGCTATCTGCATAATTGCTTAAAGATTTTACTGCAAAATTAATATCCTCTCTGTGAATGAGGGAGAAGGGCAAAAACCAGGATGACAAAGGCTGAAATGAGGTGAAAGGCAAATTCAATTTTTCCTTGCACCATAGAAACCTCGTCAGGACTAGCTTTATCTGGTAATCCACATTTAAACTTTAACCTGTAGGGGGGCTCTTTGTGTTAGTTAATGTAAGCATAAAAAGAGTCTGAACCACTAATCAGATTAATCATATTTTGTGAGACTCAAAAGCTTCATTAAAAGGACCTCGTTTCTAAGCTACACATTTCAGAAAGGGAAAAAAAGTTGACTATGAAAAGGAAAGACTAACACCGAAATTCAAAAAGACACAGACTGTGTGTCTCCTGGAATTAAACCAGAGTTAAGAACTGGAACAATATCCACCTTCATAAAATACACCTTGACGATGCCAAAACAATTAGGACGTTTTACTATTGAAATTATGCATTCCCTACATTTACAAAGCTTTATCTTATGCATGAGGGAGAACTATTTATTAGACAAACACAATAAATGTCTTCTCTTTCCTCACATTTATGGAAGTCCCCTTTCCACTGAAGCAATCATATTTCCTAAGTACTTCAGGTGACCCCTCAGAGACAAGAAAAAGTGAACTTCAGAATAATAAGAACTGGAATCTTATAATCTGTAGTCAGGTTATTTAAATTCATACAAGAAACACCCTAGTTCCCTAAAGAGCATGAAAGTGAAAGAGCAAGCTACTCTTCCAAGTTGGTGCAGCATTGTGCTCTCTTTCAGAAACAACAGAATAACTCTATTTTCAACAAACAAATAGCTTTCCACAAATGAAGCTTCAGTGAGCTTTAGTTCATGCCTATGGAACAAAACATGGTTTATGATCAGAATCCCAACCTCAAGGTTTTCAACACTAAGTTCAACAGAAATCATCTACACTTAGGATGGTGGGAAAGGCATTCAGATCCCAGTTTACCCTGTTTGGTTCTGGAATTAGTGGGCCACTGAAATCGGGAGGTGCTTTGAGAAAACAATAAAATGCTAGTGGATAACAAAGCTGAAAGTCTTATATTCAGAAGATTATTTAATACTGATCAAATTAAACATTTCAAAGCAATTATACAGAAATCAAGACATGACATCACTGGGATGATCACTTGAAATACAGACATACCATTTTGCAACCATGGGACTGCAGAAGACTTAACCTCACCTTTGTTTTCCAAGTAAAAAGAACCATCCTCATGCTGCATCACAACCAAAGTTTTTGCTCATATTTCATCATTATGTTTCCATTTTTCTTTCCCCATAACTTGCCAAGATCTTTTGTTCCCACAAGCTGCATGAGCCTCTGTGTGACCTGTATTCAACAGGTAAGTTTACTCCTGTACCATTCAGGTAACCTAAAATACATTTTTATACACACATTGAATTCTCCACTCTATGTGAGGTTATACACAAATGAATAACTTTCTAAATGTCGGTTCACAAGTTTTCTCCATAATTGCACTGAGGTTGTGCTGCTTGGCAAAGTCAGTTATACCTAAAGGCACTGCTTGTACCCTGGGTAAGGTGACAGCAGGTGAGGATATTCTGCAGTAAACGACTGCTCACCAAGGAGTTGTCACAATTCAAAGCTCATAAGGGAAGGACAGGTCTTGGGGGGGCTAATTCCGTTTCCCACCCTCACTCTTTCTTAGAGCCAGTGTCTAGTTGCTGCATGTGCTTAACCAAGGCTTCAAAGAAAACACAACAGCCAAGTTTTCTACATTTCATAGACCTTACACTTCACAGAAAGTTTTACCACAAGCTGTCATTGTAGGGCTGCATTTCTGAGTATGTGCCACTGTGTGCCATCCTGTGCCCTGAGGTCTTCACTGTTTCTTCATCAAACCAAGCAGCTGTCAAAATGTGCCTCAGCTCCATCCAGCACACATTCCCCAGCTTTCCCTTCCAAGGAAAAGGAGGGAAGAAAGGCCAGTGAATGCCAAGGTCTTGCTCCAGTGAAGAGCTGGGATGTAGCCAAGAACAGGCTTCCAGGTTCCTAGTGTAGATGTAGACTATGATACCATTGAATTCTTCAGAAAGTAACACACAAATCTAAGTTATTTATGAGCTGACT
This sequence comes from Pezoporus wallicus, assembly GCF_028554395.1. Taxonomy (NCBI): domain Eukaryota; kingdom Metazoa; phylum Chordata; class Aves; order Psittaciformes; family Psittacidae; genus Pezoporus; species Pezoporus wallicus. The sequence goes on along the minus strand of NW_026641037.1, from coordinate 5,010,473 downwards.
TCAGTACATGCTTGCATCAGTATAAATCTGGAGCAACTGCACTGGGTTCGGCAGAATCCTTAGAAGTCTAAACCAATGCAATTGAAAGCAGAATCTAGCCCTTTAGTTCAGATAATAAAAAATGCTGCCCTAAAAATACAGACACAAAGAATTACGCCTGAACACAGAGAATGATTCACAGGTTTGACCCAAAGCTATGAATTTAGATGATCCAAATCTAACCCCCAAAAATCAGATCTTTGAATTAGGAAAACTAAAACAAGTGCTAAAATGGGATTAGCACTATTTACCACCATTTTGTATTAGGTCAGATTTTTTCACCCTTCCTCATACTGTCTCACCTTGTTTTATCACAAGTTCAGGTGGCATCCATATAAACACTTCCAGAGTGTATTTCTGTGCAGCACAGACAGCTACAATCAGAATTATTCCCTATCAGCTTGTCATCAAACTGTGTTACTTCCCAGCCTGTAGCAGGGCAGAGTCAAAGGGATTAGCTTTCAGCACTGCTGTCAGCCTGCTGAAATTGCTGGAGGTGGTTGCCTTCACTCTAGCTGGCCTGCTTGCCTTCACTCTAGCTGAATTGAGGCGGCTCTCTTGTCAGATGCAAGTTTTAGCTGAGGTTAATGAATAGTTGACAGAAAGAGAACTACTGAACCTGTTCTAAATACACACTGGGCATGTTTCTCATTTTATAGATTGGAAAACTGAGTCTCAGAGACACCTGTCCCCACAGAAGTTTAAGGTGGTGACCCTTACAGAACAAGAATCTTTGACCTCCATGTTTACAGTCCTTCCTCTTACCTGTACATTGTGTGCACTCTGGCCATGGTGGCATAGAACAGGAAGTGCCAGTTACCCCTACGAGCAGCGCTGCTGGGGTGGCAGCATGTTAGTCTTGCTTGCTCCTTGCCCAGCATGCAGACAACTCAAGAGGGTACATTCAATTCCCAGGAGATGGAACTACAGTGGCACAGCAGCAAATGAGTTCATCAATGGAGTTCAAAGGCTGGGAGGATTCAAATTATACTCACCAGCTCACAAAAAACATATTCAATAATTTTCCCTCATTTTAACTGTAAGCTCAGGTAATGGTATCTCTATTGAAACCATGTAAAAAAAACAGCTGACTCCATGAAAAGGCAAAACATCAGCATTTGTTCAGCCAGAATGAGGATGAGTATCTAGTGAATGCACATTTCATGGTAAGCCTTTCACAAAGATACTGAAAATTTCTGTGAAAATATGATAATCATTTATGAATGGCTGACCTTGCCTTGCTTTTGTGGATCTGTCAAAACGCAAGCAACTGTTGAAATGGTTGCCTAAGTTGGACGAGGCCCGCATTCCCTGAGCCACATAATGTCATGTGTTCCTGCTCATTCCAGACTAGATTTTATCTTTTCCTTTTTAAAAAGACACCAAAACCCACACCAACCTCCACCCAAACACCACCCCCCCCCATGTTTTAGTTCCGTAACTGATAAATTATTTTAAAAAGTAGTACAAACATTATAAGTTCCAAAGACAAGCTATACTGGAATGCCCACCAGTGATGCCCATAGGAAAATAGCAGATCCAGAACTTTTAACCACATCAAATAAAAGTTTCTGTTCTGAAATGAGAAAATTCTCTCTCTTTTGTAATTCTAGATTCTGCAGGTAATTAGGTAGGTAAAGCAAACTTCTGATCTTTTAATCATTCAGAACTCTTTACAAAGAGGTTTCCCACAAGGCCCATGATGTTCTAAGTCACTTTTGTTTCTGTTCTGCAGCCTCCCTCTCTCCAAGTTAAAACTCATGCAGAAAAAAGCAGCATTGCCAAGCTCAGCAGCATTGCAAAGGAGGAATCTGTGGCACCCTAAGGCCTGATTATATAAAAATGTGTAATGTTACCAAGAGGATGGAGTGGAAAAACATTTCCATGACTGCTTGGTAGGGCTTCACGCCTATGAGGCATGTGTGAAGATAGCTTCACACCTATGAATATCGTGCAGAGTCTGACCCTCATCTCTTCTCTGAGGTCTTAAATAATGTTCCAGCTGGGGACCTAACTATAAACATTTTTGCACTTAGCAATACAAAGAGAACACATGTGATAGGAAACACTTGGTTAAATTTGCAGCTTTCTCTGTGTTATAAATAACAAGGATGCATTTTGCCCTTCCTCCTCCCTGTCAGCCACCTTCTGTTCCCTTGTCCCTGCTGCAGTATCATCTAAACACTCCTGGGCTTTTAAGTACCTGGATTAAGTTATAGCATCTAGGGACATGAAATCTCATATGGTAAACTCCTAAGGAGAAGAGTAAAATTATCTCCCTTTTATCTCTGGGCCTCCCCAAACACAGAGAGTATCTTTTAAAATTCCTGACAATGTGTGACTCTGCAAAGGTCTGGACAGGGAACTGCAAATTATTCTGTAGCACTCAGTGAGGTCTTACAGAGAAAGTTTGAACCTACATAGTTGCCTAGATTGGGTTTGAGTGCATGTAATGGACAAAATACAGAAAGTGATTGTTCCTTAAGCATCATAAAAGATTTAGAAGGAAAGAGTGAGTACAAAAGATTGGGACAGGTCCCTAAATTGTCTGGATGTAATATGAGCCAACCTCCAGTTATTTACATTTCTGTTTACCTTTGCAAATCAGAGAGGTATTTCACAAGAGAATCTGTTGGTTTGCTATATTTCAGAATGTTATTTCAGCTGAACAAACTATGAGCAGTTTTCCAGCTGCAAATATGTATAGTGTCTTAAGTTTTCAGGGACAAAGTGTCATGGTATACTTAAGACATTATGTTGCTATGGTATAATGTTTTATTCAGATGATCAGAATAAGAATAGTTTTCTATTGCCTGTATTACTATTGAACAAAACAGCTCATTTTTCTACCTCTAAATGAAGAGAAATTTAGAGAAAAACAAAGAGAAATTTTTCCAATGTTTGGCATCAAAAGAATATTTTTAGAATGTTTCCAATTATGGACCCATCTGCATCCTGCTCCATTGGTACTGCACAAAAGCAAGAGAAGCAGAACTGCACAGTAACAGAGGAGAGACAAAGAAATTACTCATATTTCCCCCCCTCTTTTAACATGAATACAGATTTCTAAATATTATCACCGACCATCTCACTTGAGAGGCTGCACTTCACCAGTGATGAGAGAATTTGCTCTATTGAAATCATAACATGGGCACATTGCTAACTCTTGTTTGTGAGCTAGCATCACCTAAATTACAGTTTTATGACACAGTATCAGAAAAAGGTTATGTCGAGTGAAACCTGATTTTAACTGGGAATGTAGTAGTCAATTTAGTAGGAGAAATTTAGTCACCGAGTAAAACATGCTTTTAAAGGCCATACTGTCTTAGAGGAACAGATACAGTGCTATCTTTCAGGCTATCTTCTCATGTACCTTAATAATAGTCTTTTACAAACAACTGTTTGTAATGCAATAAGCATTAATCTGTGCGTATAGACTGCACGCAGGCCTCAGTCGCTATAGCACAATCCCACTATGCTTCTCAACCATAGTGTTGCAACTCACCTGCCTTCAAATGGTTAAACTGCCCCATAACAGACTTGCTTGTAAGTATATTAAACCATGCTTCACCTACAGGTTGTATCTTCAACCCACTGTACCCATGCAGAACCGAGACCTCAAAAGGCTGAGTTGCTGAAGTTCATACAGGAAGTTAGTGTGAGAAGTGGAAAATGAGTTTTATTCCTTTCAGTTCTACATTCAGGCCACAGTTTCTACAATAACATAAACAGAAACTACATACAGCTTAGACAAACAGTCTGCTGTGTTTGCCTGGCAATTGCTTTTTAAACGGACAGCAACTATTTGCATCTCCCTTCCTAAGGATACAGTTTCAGATCACCTTCAGAAGGCTCAAACTAGGTGCTTAAGATCCATTTTGAAAACTTTCCCTAAAAGAGTCCTCATTTTCAGTTTGAAAGTAAATACTGGCTTCTCTGTGTACCTGATGAGGTCAACGTGCTGTGATACCTGGTGTTAGTGGGTGAGGTCCCTCTCCTCCCTGCACCACCAGTGCATTTCTCCGCCCTTCAGAGAGAACCGGTGAAAGCTGTTCTCTGTCATTCACATGCCAGAAGAGGAACAATTTTTCTTCTAGGAAAACGTGCATGTCTAAACTTCACAGGGCCCATGTAGAGTAATCCAAAGACATTAGTATTGATACTGATGGTTATGTGACCTGGGTGATAACATGCTTAGAACTAAAGCTATGAAGTGCTGCCTGAATACTGAGTGTTACTTTAGTACAAGACAGAAATATAGCGCAGGATGTAACAGACCCTTCTCTTACCCTTCCACCAGTAACTCCCTCAGCTTTCCATACAGATGGATCTTCTGTCTTCTTGAAACAATAATCACGTGGGTGAATTTTTCAGTAGCTTTTCAGATGATTGCAAAACTATTTTTCAAAGTAATCCTGGGGAAAATGTATAAATGGTCTTCCACATAACATAGCCTTTAACACCTAGCAGAAAAACAAAAACATTCTAGTGAAAACCAGCAATTTTACAGTCAGACATGAACATTGATTTTCTCAGCTGGTTGGTGGTAGATCACCCACAAAAGAGTTTGGAGGGTCTCTATATATAAAGAACTGGGAAGTTAGGATTAGGAATGTGTCTGATTTAAGAGGGAGTTTTAAGCAATTAACTCTGCAAGCACACAAAAGTGAAGCACAAAGAAACACTAATGGGAAGAGATCATTAATGCAATCCATCCACATTCTCCATCTATACGCTCATTACCTGCTGACAACACCAATAGGATTTGCCTATATGAGGAAATAGACCAAAATAGCTGTTGCAGAATAAGCCATTATTCAATAGCTTTCTGTTTGTCCCTGTGTGGACACTGTAGGAATAATTAGTGCGCTTATTCTGTTCTAGAATAATCAGTGCACTAATTATTCCAGACTAAAGTATCTTTTATTCCAAATCACTTTGTCCACAAGGGGAGCTATTGTGAAGTAGTTTGTGCTCCTCTGCTCAATTTCCATGTGTAAAAAGGACGTAATCCGTGCTGTTGGAATAGCTGTACCCCCAGACTCCAGGAACAAATCAAATTACAGACAAGTTCCGATTCTCCCATCATTCAGGCTGGTTTGTTAAAGTAAGTGAATACACAGAGTTGTGAAAACAGGATTCAGCTGTAGGGCAATGAATAAGCTCTTCCATCAGAAGCTTTTTCTTTACAAAATTTAGTCACATTTGCATCCAAGCTTATTACTGGATTTAATTATTGTAGCGTATAGAGGCTGATATGGTAGATGAGACCTTGCCCACTCTTCTGTAAAGTGTGTAATGCAGAAATTGGATGAGCATATAGTGTAACTAGCCAATTTGATGGGGTAGCTTTAGCCAGTCTGTGTTTAAAAACAACACTATCTAGGAGGTTTTTGTGATGCAATGCAATCAAACTGAAGACCAATATGCCAAGACAGTGACCCTACAACACTGTTAAAAAACTTTTAAGATGAAGGATGGAAATGGTAATGTCAGATTTTATTAACCTGGGAGGAGAGTCCCAATACTCTAGCCTGGTTTACCCACTACTCTCCCTTCAGTGGCTCAGCATATCAATTTTGCAGAGTAAATTGGAGAGGCAGAATCAAATCACTATTTCTTTGTGGGGGTTTTTTTGTTTGTTTTTGTTTTTTTTTAAAATCTATTTTATGAAGGAAGGTGTGATCATATCTGAAGAAACAGTTCCCTCTTTTCTACTCAGATAGTGGCAGAATAACACACCGGAGCAAGTGGATAAAACCCTTTTTTTCTCACACCACACATGATCTGGCCCAATATTTGAGAGCTATAATGCTCAGATAGCAAGGCTGTGTAATATCCTACTCTGTGAAATTGGATGCAAGATACTTATACGCAATAAATAATACTCTTTTACACTTCTATGTTTCATACAATTTACATCATCTCATCATCCATTCTCTGCCTTTGTCTCACTAGAGGGAAATCAAATGCAGTTTGGGATATATTTCAAAATAAGTGGCATCATTGTTTACCATGTATTTTCAACAACATTTGCAATGGTCACATCATATGATTTTCTAAGGTTTTACCAATCTCTTCTGTCTAGGAAGTCATCTAGTATTTCTCAAAAGATGTTCATCATGTTGAATCATTCAGCCCCTTCTCACTATTATTTTGCTATCAATTCCTCAGCCTTTCATCTTCAAATTTTTTAACCCAAGATTTACTGTTAATTAATAACTGCTCTAAATATACTAATAAAATTTTCTGTAATTTGTTGAATATGGCCTAAATTACATTAATTTTATTATAGCATAACCCAAAATTCTGTATAGAAAAAATGTTATTAAATATCTCCTTATCAGAAGAAAACACTGACTTATACAAAACATCTGTAGCTCCAAGAAGCTCAACTGATGGATTTAGTTTCACTTTAACAAACTAATAGAAAAAATTTGATTTATGACAAATAATATTTGTCTATTTAAGGCTCATAAGACAGCTCTTTGTTGCTAGTGATTCCCACAATAAGTTTTTTCTCAGTTAAAGTTTCTGTTCATTGACAAGATGGATGCAATTAGAAATACAAGGTGTTCAGTATTCTCATCTCAGACTCTGTTCAATTATCTTGTGTTTCTCATGTGCAACTGTAGTTGTTCTACCCTGAATTGAACTAGATTGTGATTACTAGTTAAGAACTGAAAACACTGCCACTTTTACTTCTTTCTGTGAGTTACTTTATAAATAAATACTTTCAATTACAAAATTGTTCCCAAAGAAATAGGAATTATGTTGAAAGTACCTCACTGCTGCTGTAACAGTTTCAGATTTATTGAATCCTTCTCACTGTATTACAATAGCTCCTGCTGTTTTACCTGGACTGCAGCAATGCCAGACTCCAGCTTTGTATTTTGTAATGTTTCAATCCATATGGGACAACACTCTCCTTCCCTCCCTCCCCTCTCCATTCTTTTATCTTCAAGCTTTTGGTTGGAACCAGAATAGAAATACTAAGAAGAAATTATAAAATGACCCTTTCTCATTTCCAATAGGTTGGGTAAGAGCCACGCAGTTACATCCCAGTTTTACAGTTATCTCAGATTTTACAAGCAAGGGTCTAATTTTATTTTATTTGTATTTATTAAGGCCAACTCTTAACACAGTGGCACAGATGATACAGCTGAGTGAGGCAGATGAGAGAAGAAACATGTTTAGCATTAAAACAATGCTGAACTTGGAAAGACATACTTCCCCATCTGCAGCTATCCTACAGCTAGTGCTGTGCTCTTAAAGTCATTCTTATGAGGAAGTTTCATATCAAATTTCTTGATCTTGTCATAATCATTAAAGTGAGAATACAGGCTCCAGATATGGGCTTTACCACTGTATGAAGGCGTGCTGAAAATTCAAATGTTTAGATAATTTCACCATCCTGTTGCTTTAGTATCGGATCATTCTCATTTCTTTTCCTTCAAAACAATAATTTAAAAGTGAAAGCTATGTGATGATACTCTTCCTTCCCTGTATCTATACGGACCTTTGTACCAAAACTTTACCTCAGTATTTTAAATTGCTGCTTCCTTCTTTTCTGTATACACTTATGTACATTTACTCATTTTATGTGTATAACAGAACATTTAGGTCATAGAAATTACAAGATATAGCCGGTTTACTGACCATTGCATCACAAACAGCAAAGACAAAAATATCAAGTAGTAAAAGGTTCCAGGGTTCCAGAGTGAAGAAAAGCATTGACTTTGGTTTTAGACTATAAATAACTCCAATGGACACTTCTGGGGCACCAAGAGTAAGCCATGGCATTTTTTATTTTTAATTTTTAATTTTTTTTTTCTGTGTTAAGCACTCCATGTTTGTATGAATGCAAAAGACGGAAAACCTACTACTGCTTAGTTCTTAGCCATTCCAGCACCTAGTAATCTAAAGCGAAGTACTACCCACCCACTTTAGTTGTCTAACTGAGGTCAAAGTGATTATTTACTTGCGTAAGCTGGTCATAAATAATAAATAAGAGAACTAAATGATACTTAGAGATTGTTCCAAAACTGCATAAACAAAACCAGATCAGCTATCTCGCCAGCTGCTTACATGGAGATTCCTGAAAAGCTACCCATAACACATCAAATTCTTTATTTTCATTCTTGATAAACTATTCTTTCATGAACACAAGGGCAGAACTGCCAGATGGTGAGGTAGGGTACCAGCTATTGGATCAAACAGTACACCTAAAGCAGTCAGCATTTTCAAGGAAATGCATTTAATGGCATCTGAAAGAAACAAAATAGAATCAGTGAAATTGACGACTGCAAATTGTATCCACAAAGAGGATCACTGTGTAAGCTGAGATCAGAAGAAAGTGAAATAGATCCAGAAGGGCCATTTAGATAGTGACTTTTGTTATAAATTGCATATACAGAGCAAGTCCTTCAAATAACTATCTTTGCATGCCAGGAGAACAGTCTGTATATAAGTTTATGTGGAATTTGTTAGAGGTAGATGACATCTTTGGCTTTTCTGACATTCTTGTTCCCATTCTTCACTGGCATTCCCTTCCCAAAGTATTACAGAGTGCTTTCGCTGTTCCGTCCCTTGCCATCTTTGCAGATGCATTTGGAGTGTTACACATTACTGAAATTAGCCCTCCAAGAGATACTGGCAGTTTAGAACAGCCTCAAGCAGAGAAAGAGATAAACACACATTTGTATAACTATGAAATGCCTCAGTTGAAGGTAAGCAAAGAAATTAGACTTGAAGAGTTCATAAGGGGAATGCAGATCATAAAATCAACAGACTCCCTGAGATAAAAATAATGACCAAGCACTTCAAGCCTGAAACACACTGAAGATCATTTAAAATGAACTTGGCAAAGCAGAATACACAGAACAGTCATTTGCAAACACCATACCACGCTCAGATCACAGAACCATTCCATATAACCTCACTGATTTCAGGATTTGTTTTATGGTAGGATATGTAACGAATTTCCAACTGCACGCTCAAATCAGACCCTAATACAATCTCTGTTTACAAGCTGGAATCCTTTATTTTTTTTTGAGTTTCTTACCAAAACCTAGCTCCCTGCTTAAGACATTATTGCAATTAGGGTCTTTTTAATTCTTTCTTTTCCCACCACTCAAGAGTAAGCAGTGCCTTTGGACACTAGTTTTCCTCCATAATATCACTTTCAAAAAAGAGCAACTCAAGTCACTGCAGTAGCATGACTGCAGACGGCACTAGTTTAATGAAAACAAACATCTGACCTTTAGAAAATCAGGTGGTCCAGGTCATCCTCTCCCAAACTATTTTGAAATGTTTGTTGAACATGCTAGATGCAACATGCAGATACTGCTGGACTATGACAATAATAACTTTGAGAGATATAAACTTCATACATGAATTTCAGTTTTGTCTCTTGAATGTTAGAGAAAAACATTCTGAGGACACATTATCCTGTAACTATTGATGGTAGAGATATTTTACTTCCTTCAGAAGCAAGTGCTTCTCGTTCCTCCCAATCTTTGGACTAAATGGACCACATGTGAAAAGGAAATAAAATGGACGTTTGTATGCACCACCATTTTCATTTATGAATCTAACAAGAAAATGACCCTGTAAAATTACATTCTTCCAATTGACATCTAATACTTTTCACTATTCTTTGCACAGTCCAAACTGAAGACCAGCTGATGTCCAGATGTCCCACAGATTTATTACCACCAGACAAGAGAAGGAACAAGGTCCATTTTTATGCCTTCTACTTCTGCACACAAATGTGGGACAGAAGCAGCAAGAAAAAAGCAGGACCATGACAAAAATTTGCCCATGCTTTGGCTACCAAAACTGGCTGATTATATTAGCAGGAAGATTTTTCTTCCCCTGAAGTGGAGCAGCAAAGCAACACCTTCTTCAGTCTGCCAGGACACCTAGTAGGGTTTCTGTGTTTTGAGACATGATTCCTTGAGGCAATATGACTGAAGGGATGCAGCTCCCTCCAGTGCAGGATTCTGCTTAAATGCAACACTGAGCCCTGGAAAAAGATATTAACTCATTCCTCATTTGAGCTGCCAAACGTACCAGGAATACCTGGCAGCAGCTCCCTGCCATGCTGCCAGCCATTCTAGGTACACAGCTGGCTATTTCAGTGATTTTAGAAGAACTCGGAGGATTTGCAGCACAGCAGCAACAGCAGCAGAGGAATGAAAGCAACATTTGATTTCTTTTCACAAATGTCTATCCCAGAGTGGAGTTAAACCCATTCAGGCACAAACCTCTAGAATTAACTAATGTCCTGCATGGCCCAAATCCAGGCTCAACTTCCTCTCTATAAATCAGACAATTCAACAGCCGATTCCAAGCAATTTTCTCTCCTATTCTCAGAATGTTTTATGTTCATGTCACAAGCAATCCTGCAAAACCTTGATAGGTATATTCATTATTTATGATGTGCCATAATTATTTTGTGTACTTATAGACTAGCCTGCAGGAGGCAGTGTCATGTGTGGAAAGCAGAACTTATCAATGCTAATGATTTTTTGCAGAGGATTTTGAAAAACTATGATTTTCTCAAAAGAAATGCAAAATGGCAAGAAGTCTAGTAAAAACACCTGGTCTAGGATAAAACTGGGAAAGGGTGCCATTAGTTTTGAAACATGAGCTTTTACCCTCAAATTTTTTCCCTTCAAATAAGATCTGCAGTCCTTCTTTTAGCTTATATGTATATGGTGTTCAAGCTCTCAGTTTTTTGCACAAACTTGCACAGACTGCACTGGCATTTCTTAATAGCAAGATATTTAAGTAGAAGCAAGTGCCCACCTTCAGGCTGGAGCTAGCTGCCACCCACTGGTAGCATATAAACAGCCTGCTTTTTAACGTTAAAAAAAAAAGTGATAAATCCGGATGGAGACATCCCTTTGAATTTTTATTACTGCAATTTAGGTGAGTGAAAAATCAGGAAAGTGGCTGGTATTTATACAAACAGCATCATTCTTACTGGTGTATATAAGCCCAGTGATCCAGTAACAAATATTATGATTCATCAGTGTAAAGAAGGAAGAGGGCTTCAGACAACATTGCACCCTACGGTTACAAGTAGAAATGGTGCACATCAGGAAACTGGTAATACCAGTAAGGTTATAAATATAAACACTCAGCTCTGAACTGACTTTGTGAAGAGAGAGATGATAAAACAGATATTCAGCAAAGGCTCTTCACAGAATGCCAAAGTTTCATTTGACTTTTTTTTTTAAGTCTGTTAATTTCTGTTTATCAGCACAATGAAAGGTTGGGCATGGGAGGATACTCACAACTTAAAAGCTAAAACTGGACTGTCGGCATTTCATTCTCTTTTTATTAACCATTAGCAAGTATTCTGCACAGACACAGCCCATGAAAGTAATAATAGAAAGAAATTAATCAGAATACTGTATTTCAATCATGGGATTTTCTTGACATTTTATACCAAAGGAATGCGCTCAAGCAGTTTGTAACTGACAGCAATGCCATGAAATTGCACTACAGCCTTGATAATTATCCTCTTCATTATTTTTATAATATATAAAGAGATAAAGTACTACATTCTCCTCTCATTTTATAATAGTATGCAGGATAATGGAAGCAGCTGAAGGAGGATGTTTGTCTTACAATGCTACAGTTTAAATCTAGTGACAAGGAAAGAAGTATCACATTAATGATGCAGAGAGAAGAGCACTACAAGCATCCATCCTTTATATAATTATTCTACGCAAACTGTAAACATATGGGATAAATAATATACCCCAAACTTTTTCACTTCCTCTCTTTCCTTAATATTCAAGAAATGTCAACGACAACTCATCAGAAGGAAAAAATAATTTAATCTCATTTACATTAATTTCCTTCTTCATAAAATACTAGTGTCATCAAAGCTTATAAAAAGATTTATGATACAGAAAGAATTGGTCATTTCTTTTATACAACAGTATGAAGCACTTCTGTGTTACATAAGCCCAGAAAATTAATAGAAGTGAAGAGTCCTTTTGGCACCAGATGGAGACACCAAAGAAGTAAAGGTCCTACCAAATGTTAAGGATAACTTTTACTAGGAAGAGTAGCAGTAAAGCAGTACAATTCCATAATTTTAGATTTAGGCAAACTATTTTAGACAATATTCAGAAAATTTAGGTAGGGAAGACACAGTTACATGACAAACCTGTACAAGAAGATAAGAAGTTACTGTTTCCCTGTCTACCACAGCGTCTGCTCAATGTGGTATATGAACAACAGAAGTCAGCTCCAGATGGCTACAAAAGAAGTCAATCTGTTACCTTAGTAAAGCAAACTGTGAAATCAGGATAACTTCAGGAACCGCACCTTTGCGGGTAGTTTCAGCAGAACCTGCCAAATTAAGACTGTAGAGATATGAAGCACTTAAAGCATCTGTGGAGAACCATAACCTCCTGTCTCTGAGCATGAAGTCAGGAAATTCTCTTGGTGCAACCCCTACGAAAAGCAAAATTTATTTAGTCTAGGCAACATCAGCTCCTCAGTTTGAATTATTTTATTGTAATAACACGATGATACATGCTTCCTTCTGTAGATTGCCTGGCTCCAGCAGAGGAGCTGGATTTTTAATTTGGCAACATACCTGTAGAATGTCTTTCTTTAGTCATTATAAGTAACACCCAAAAAAGGAAGATGGCTTGTGCATAAACTGAAAATCCATGAGTAACTTTATAATTTATTTTTATATCACAAGAGGAATGTGAGAGCATGATATCACAAGTCTTAATAGAAGTGTTGCAGCAACAAATTGCAGACTTGGATCACAATTTGCCACAGTGTAATGACATTAACTTCAGGGTGTCTTATTGAGGCTGATTTTTTTTTTATTTGCCTCATGACATGCATGTACGTGGGTACTCCATGCCACTTATATCAGTCAGTTTCCCAGAAGTTTTGCCGTACTTAAGCTTTACTTAATGGATCTTTTAAAACTTTGCGGGATAAAACAATAAACCCAGCCATAAATATCTGGCTGTTTGCCCAGGTATTGTATGAATGATAAAACATACCTTTCTGCATTTGAAAGCTGTGTATTCCTTTAAATATACCTGACAGCTCAAAGTGTTTCAGCAACACATATAATTTTGCAATGATTTTTTGCTAAATCTACAGCTTCAGTCATTCACTCACCAGTTCCTGTGTCACACAGCCAAGCTGACTCTGTAGTTTCCTAGAAACATGGACTTTTTGAGACAATGCCTGCTCTGCATTGCTTGCCTCTAGAGCACAGGAATACAAAACATGGGGTAGGCAGGATAGCTCTGCAAAACGTACCATGCATCTCAACCTGTGCATCCGCAGCACTGCCAGTGCATTCTCTGCATATATCCCCCACACACAACAGATCTGATGCTTCCTTATTTTAAAAGATTCACTGTGTATGTGATGTAGGGCCAATCCACATGTGCTGTGACTACAGAATTGTCAGATCTCTTGTGCACACAGGGATCAGCTCCATGTTAACAGCATGTTTCTGAGACACAATGAACTTTGCAGTCTTTGCCAGTGACACTCAAAGACAGACTTAAACATATCTAAAGTCAACCTTACCACTAGGGGAAAATACTTCTCTGTTCTAAAACACACTATGGTTATTTAAGAATGTTCAATTCAATCACATATGTACCCCAGGCAGTTATTTTCATTGTTTCTCAATTAATCAGAGCAGACTATATTTTAGGGCATGCAAAGAATAAGGCAGTACTAGCTTTTCATCCTAAAAGCCAAAAGGCCTGCATTAACCTATGTGCAAAGACAGAAGACTTAACAAAATGGGGGGGGGGGGGGGGGGGGGAATGGGTAGGGAGAGAATCTGTCAGATCTTTGAAGTAATCCAAGGTCAAAAGTTTCCTCTTAAGAATATATGAGCAATGTGAACTTACCCTACCCAGGAAGCCACCTTACAAGGTAAACACTTTCAGAAGACAAGTCCTTGGAACTCTTCATAGTGTCAAAGGTTGAAATGAGCAAAGTGGCAGCTGGTTTGAGGCGTCTCTCCTTTGAAATGTCCAAACTTCCTTAATTTTCAAAGATATTTTGCAGATAATGCCAACAAAAGCCCTTGGTATATACAAAAAGAGCCTGCATCCTTGGAATAGATAAGGGGATTCAAGTCAAGCCTCTAGGAAAAGAAAAAACAACACAAACCACCACCTCTCCCCTTCTCCCCCTTCCCCCCCCAAAAAGTCAGATACTTGCAAAAAATTAATGTAACTTGAGTATCCAAAAATGTGAGCTATTAAAACTGCCCATTATACTCAAAATTGTCTATTAGAACAGAATCAGAGAAGATTAAGATTTAAGACCTTTCTGCCCATCAGGTGTTCATTATTTGCCTCAGCTGAATTGCCAGAGCAGCTTCCATGAACTTGCTAGTGCTATGCCTGCTCACATCACTCCCCAAGCGGTTTTTGCTGATGCTGCGTTTTCACTGAAGCTGACAGTGGGTGCTCACACAAATCTTTTTATCAATTTAGGAAAAGAGTTAATGATGGTTACCTGAAAGTATCCAAGACATCCTCCTGTTAAAAACTGCAGAATTTTGTTGCCTTTATGCATACACTTTAGAAAATTCAGATTTGTGAGAACAGTATAACACCATTCCAAACAGTTGTCATGTAAATATGCATAAATTGTTTTAATTTGCTCCAAAGTTATTATTTTCCCTTTTTTATCACTAATCCAATGGGATATTAAGCAATGAAAAGTTTAAGTACACTGATAGGACCTTTAAATTAGGCCTAGTCACATTGATAATACAGCTTCACACTGACTTAAATACCTAAAATAGTACCTACAATTAGAAAAGAAACAAAGAGGGGAAGTTTCTAAAAATGAGAGCTTCAAGGGACATAAAGAAACAGCAGACAGACTATCAGATTTCTTCATAGAGAGGCACTGCTGCAACAGCGTTGTTTCTTCAAAGAGGTAGCCCCTCAACAACATAAAAATATACAGTTTTTCAAAAACAGTGAAATATTTTCTAATATGAACATCCTAAAAAGAGGAAATCAATAAATGGCATGAAAAACTTCAAAGACAGGCCTCCTGTCAATGACAGAGGTTCTTCAGCAATGTAAAGTCTTTGAAGAAGGACTCCCAGTGCTGGGAAACCTTTGAAGTGACAGAAAGCAGACATTTATAATTACAGAAAGGTGTGGTGTCCAGCAGAGATAGTAAAAAGATATAACTGGGGTATGTGTGGGGGAGGTTGAGCGGTGACTTGGGCCCTGAGCGACCCTGTTCTCTTGAAGCCTAAGAGCCTGCAAGGTCAACTCTATATCCATATGAAAGAGACAATTTGTGAAATGGAGATGTGGGTAGAGCTTAGAAACCAAATTACTGCAGCTTTCACACTTCTAGCATATGTTTATTAAACAAGGCATCATCTCTCTCTTTCCTCACTACCCGAGATTCCAGCACACACATAATCACACAGCCCGTTTTCTCTTTGCAGCCTATAATTCCCCTGAGGGGATAGTTAGGCTTGTTATGTCCATTGGCTTCGAAGCTGGCTTGTACTATGAAGTACAGTAGTCCAGCTTTACAGATATTAATCTGTGTTTTTCATTCCTTCCTGAAATTCTTTCTTCCTTCTTCTCCCCTAGCCAGCTCCCTGGCTATTTTTTGGAAAGTGATACAGAAAGTCAGAGAAGTGAAAAATTATATTCTGGAAGAAAACTCAACTGTCTGGATGCTGGAGTTCTTTGACTTCTTGGCTACTTGAAAGGAAAAATGTGAAAGTTTAATTTACAGAAATAGATTTTTGGTTTCCTCTCAGACTACAAGGTAAGTCTCTGATGTGTTTTTGGAGCAAACAGGATCTGCCCATGCTCTGAGCAGTCTGAAAGCAGAAGTCATTTTAGCATGGTATTCAGCTCACACTTTGCCTCGCTAGTTAGGCAGAGTTAACAGCCCATGCTTGTCCCTGCCTTTCATATCTCTACAGTTCCGGGTTGTCCTAAAGCACAAGTCTCTTGCTTCTCCCCCAAAGATCCACCAGTTACATCCAGAATATTAATTTTTAACTTCTATCCTGTGACAGAAATAGAACGTTTACAGGAAAACATCAGCATCTGATACCAGCCAAGATTTTCTGGGAAGCTGAAATGAAAGACAAGCAAGCAAATCAGCAGATGCTGCTCACCTCACCACTCACTTGGTCTTTCTTGTATGGATGGGCCAGGATCTGGAAGGAGGACTGCTCACAGTGGGCTGAAATGGGTCCTCCAGTCAAGAGGGTCTGTATTCTGCTTTGGTGTGAGAAGGACACTAGAGCATCATGTTTCTCAATGGCCTATAGCTCCACCTGTGAGCCTCAGATCTATACACGTCGTAGGCAGGAAGAAAATGAACTGTCAAAAAGCAAAAACCAGCTCTTTATCCCTTGTGTTTCTCTGCAGGCTTGCATAGCTAAATACTTCCAAGCGAAAGTTGGCAGAAGATGGCATCCTTTTAACAGTGAAATGAACGCATGAATGATAATGCTTGGTAAATTTTACATGGGATGTGGCGTCCACAGATCTTAAATCCAGACCCTAACCCAGGTTATGAAAAAAAAAAGAGGTCCTGGACAGAAATTCAGGCTGTCTCTGTAGACAACTTAGCAGAAACATAACAACATTTACTACTGCAGGAAATTCAGAGTAGACAGCATTGAGGCTATTTTTGCCTTTAGATAACCTTCAGTCCTAGGTTAAGGTCAGAACTAGAGAAAATAATACTAAAGTCCAATGCAGTCTTCAGAGAATTGCTGAAGCTTATTTTGTTGAACTCTTCTTTTGCTGGCCAGACAGCAACCATGTAATTAGGATAACTATGCAATAGTGTTTTTAAAGGAGTGCTACAGAGAAAAACTCAAACTACAGTACATATAAAATCACTGTATTTGTTTTCCCATGCATTAACAATTTAGTTTTTCTTCTGTTCAAGAGGCTGGCCTGAAGGCAGTAAGGGAAAGAAAATCACAAAGATTACTACCTTTTTATAACTATCTTTCTAAAAGTTATGGCACTGGCTACATGAGGTGTGTAGTAAAAAGGAAAAAAAAAATAATCCTAAATACTAATGGAGAGACCGTATGGAAACTCAAAAGCAATTAACATGCAGACGAAATTTTTAAGAGTAGTGATGAAATTAAGTATTGTTACTAGAAGATGTTTACTACTTAAAATATCTTTCAGGTCTTTCAAAATATTGCTTGAAGGATTTGGCATGACAAAGAAAGCAGATGTTGGATAACACATAACACATCAAGAAAACAATAATATATTCTGAGCTTGAGTCCTGCTGGTGATACAGGACAAAAATATGCCTGGGCAATCTGAGAAAGCTTTTAAATAAAACAAAGCCAAAACAAATTTAGAAGTTATTTTTGAAGTACCTACACATCATGTAAATTTGTGCTACAAAAAGTTAGGTGACAGGATGAACTCAGCAAAAACTGACATTACCTTATATACAACAGATAGTGGAAATTTTTTTTCTGATGTGTAGTATTTGCTAGCTGCATGATATGCACTGATGGGATTCAGAACATCTCTATGGTACACGGTGCTGTCTATACCATAGCTGTTTAACACCAATGCTTTCTTAAAATAAGCACCCTAAATCCACAACTGGACACCATTACGAAAAGGAGGGTGCAGATATAAATACCTTTCCAAATTTCCAACCAAACTGAGAAGCAAGGATACTTTCTTCATGGCTGCTGCATGATAAATCTTTTCAATGCTTAGCAATATCATGTTCATTGTGTTCTGGCAGGTGGTATGATACGTAGAGATCTGCACACATTAAGACTCCCACCTTTTCTCTTATTCATCCATGTTACTAGAATCCCTTAGGAGTCACATACCAGTTTTTCCTTACTCTCACATCCTGGATTATAGGCTATTTCTGTAGCCAGTTAAGCACAGCTCAGACTACTAAAAGCAGGGGCTGTACCCCTGGGTAGAATGAGGACGTGTTCTCTGCTGATGATTTGATTTGCAGCAGCAGTACACCTTGGACAACAGCACAAGATCAGAGGTTACTGTACCACCACCCCCATTTGGGTAATGCCTCACTTATACAAATGAGACCAGAGGAAAACAAAATTTTGTTTAGTGCACTAATTATATTACAGGGACATCCTCATGACTTAGCAAAAAATGGGTCTAAGTGACCCATCATCCAAGGAGGAACCAGTAGTGAGGCTTAAAAATGTGGTCCAAAACACCCTGAACTTACTAAAGTATTTCTGGCAATTGGAAAGTTTTCAGGACTCAATCTGGGGCAGACAACTGTTATCACTTGACTGACAGGTAACAGAATCTTGAACATCAGGCTCAGTTGGCCAATAGGATGTGCTACATTAGTCATGCATTTAGGAGAAAAAAAGGTCACATCTGGCCATAGTCTAAGGATCAGCAGAAACAGTAGTACAGAATGACCCAAACTTATATGCCTTGCTGATATTCCAGGTTTTTACTGTGTATGATAATAAGTTCAGTGAGTTTGCCAAGATGTCATCTCTGGCATATTCCTTTTTGCTGTTCTTTCTTAATATTTTGCCTGAGAACACAAGAATCAGATTTATGAAAAATGTATGCTGTTGTCAAGTACATACAAGTAATTTCTGTGAAGTGTTAACTAAGAAGGACTTATCTGCCAAAATTTAAGTATATGTTTGTTTATAAGCACTTTTTATTTTCATTCTTTTGTGGGAATCATCAAAACATGATAATGAATTGTTTAAAATTTAAACTTCAAATATAATAAACTAATCTGATATAGGAATAATGCTGAGAACTCAGTAATTTTTCTTACACCCATTGAATTTCAGGCACATCTCAAGTTTCCAAATGCCTTTCAGATTCAGGAGATGTCTCACAAAAAAGAAACCCTGAACAAACAACACAAAATAATAGACTTTTAATTTTTTTTTTTAGCTGTCAATCAAAATACATTGCTTACTTCATTAAGGAGCCTATTCCAAGCATTCAGGAGCTACACATAATGAAAACTTGATATGCTGTATTAGCAGCTGACAGTATAAATGTACAAAACCCAGACATTATGAAACTTCTCCAAAATACTCAAATATTGTATTCAGTTCTATTGAGTAGTCTATGTACAGTTTCCATAATACATTATTTTTTTCCAATATAGACAAAAAAGAAGGGCATGGATCAGACCTATAGTACTCTTTATGCAGCAAGCTGCAAACAAGAGAGAATCTCTTGCTCTGATGAGTTCAATATATTACAGCCTTATCCTACAAATGGTGATGCACGTGTGAAATCCAAAGTCAGTAATTGTGAAACTAATTTTGTCAATATCAGTAGGATTAAATCTACTTTTGAGTATTGACCTGATAGAGGAAATATAACAGAAAGGAGAGGATAAAAGTCACCACTAAACAGAAAACATTGATCAGTTTAGCTTCATCTTTCTTAGGACTGTTTCTGGCTACAGTTTGTGGGTCCTTTGTGAAAGAAGACTGAGTGCTTGAAATGAAAAGCAGTGGACGAGAGTAAGGCTTCAAAGATCACAGCATTAAGATTTCTAGGGCTTTCCAGACACCAAGTATGAAATGGATATTCAGCTACTTAGCACTGAAAAGCAGCAAAGTAAAAGCCTCTCACTTGAACAAGAAACTCTGGGCAAGGAGCAAAACAACTTGGCTAGTGGTTGGGATATGGACTAAATTAGGCTTTAGAGAAAGTACATTTGAGGCTTGCCTCTAGCATGTTGATTTTTGCAGGTTATTTAGGACTCAGTTCCACTCCCTACAAATCACTCTGTCTCCAACACATGGAGATAGTGAATATGATATCCGACACGCAAATACCACAACTTCCTGGAATAGCCTCTTGAGGCCAGCAGAAAATAATAAGGCTCCTTAAATGGCCCTAGACTGCTATATGGAGGCAACTGAATGATCCTGCACCTCATGGTACGTAGGGCCTCAGCGTGAAGTGCAATCCAGAAAACCCCTCCCAGTCTCTGAAAGCCCTGATGTGTTTTATCTGCAAGTTTCCCAGACACACCTTAAAACAATCCTGGGCAGGTCAGTGCTTTGATTTAGGATCAATAGAGGCTCACTATCATTCCTTAAGACAGATCAGTAGCCACTGTTTTATGCAGAGGCTGGAGGTAAGTAACTTTTCCTTCTGAAGTAAAATGATGCCCAGTGAAATACCCTAGCCACCAGAATTGTTTAGAATTAAGCGCCATCCACCCACAAATGTCAAAGTCCTCTTATGTGCTTTTATGGAAAGTACTGGTGCCTCGGACATCAGTCTCTGGTGATGCTCAACCTCCAGGTCACTTAAACTGTGCTGCTCCCTGAGCAACTAGTCCACTCATTAGCCAGACTTGCTCCACCCTGGCTCCAGGGTCACCTTTCCCTCCAAAACTAGAGTGCAGCCACCACATGGCAAAAGCTTGAATCCCTCTTCACACATGAGTTGGATCACAGACTGGGTGTGCACTTACGTCCAGCAGTTCAGATAACTTCTGATGGTCATACTGTGTCTCAGTGATGTCAATGACTGCCCTTCCTCAGGCATGTTGGGATGGGTACAGACCCTAACAATTAGGAGGTTTTAGCTACTGTGATGAGAAGGGCTGTCTGTAACTCAAGGCAAAATGAATTCAATTCCCACAGCTGCTAAATAACAAAGAATTCAGAGATACCACTCCTTCACTTTGAAGGATAGCAGGATACAGAACAGGAAGGGGAAAAGGTGAGCCTCATCCTAAAGGAAGCATAGCTATTTAGAATCTCCCCTCTGTTATTTTTTTCTGAAGAGAAACTACATGGTCCAAAAAGCCACAGGGAAAAAGGAAAGCAACAAGGGAGCAGAAGATTGTTTTTACTTCAGTATGCTCTAGATTCCTTGCAAATACCAGATACGTTATGTTGCAGGAAAACTGAGCATCTAGCTGGAGCCCTCCTGCAGAAATCAAGACCTGAAGTGAGTAGGTCTTTGACCTTACCTTATTGTGAAGGGTATTTTTCTTCACTCTTTTGCAAACTCTGTAATCTCAATTTCAGCGGCAGTATCAGCCTAAATTCAAAGCACAAAATTCAGATATCTCCGAGCTGTTTGCTTTCTTTTGTATTTTTCTATCAATATTATAATATGCTGTGTACAGAGAGTAAATTTCAGAGGGTTTGGAATTAATCTGTTCAAATTGTTATTGTTTGGAGAGCATGCATTTTTCTAAGAATCACCTACCTCTTGTATCCATAAACTATGCACAGTATGGTGTGTTGGATAACATCAAAGGAAGCAGAACATTCTCAGTAATATATTGTATTCTGTAAATCAGCCTGAAAGGTATTTTTCAGCTCATTTTGACTTTTATTCTTTCTTTTCCCTGCTGCTTGATGTAAAACTGACAAAGTAAAGCTGACAATAAGCTGCAGAGAGATGCAAGCTTCCTAGTACAGAAGAGTAAACATTTCTCTTAACAGATGGAGTCATTTTCACTTTCATTACCATTAACAAACTTCAAAACTCTATGACAGTAGAGGGGCCAACAAGCTAGCATTGTACTCCTGGATGATGCTTTACAGCTATATTTTTACAGATACTTGTATATTATCTCTTGAAGATCACATGAATTAAGACAGTATCAGCTGCACAGATAGGGCATTCTTGAGGCCTGCAGTCCAAGACTTTGAGCAATGAAGGACAAGCAGGATCCATTCTTTGTCCCAGTCTTCATGAGTCTTCCCCATATAAACCATCCCTGCCTTTTTCACAGCACAGTCAAAGAGAAAGCTGTAATTCTCAGCCCATAATCTACTGCTAGTAATGCGTATGTTATTGAAAGCAGCATCACAGAGTGATGAAATAATTCTTTCAATTTGAAAAATTAATGTAATTTTTTTTTTTTGGCTGTCCAGTCTTTTTCTGTCTTTAATATGCTTTTTTTTTTCCTCTCCTGTATAAAGACATCTAGCATTTAGAGAATCTAGTATTACAAAAACTATTTTTGAGAAGAATACACATTATGAACCGCAAGGTCTTTAAATGCCAAATGCATTTCCAGCCTCACTGAAACTGGCCCAAATTTAGATATAAAAGCTCCTTGTACATTTTTTCCCTTTACATTTTCTCTCTATTATTTTATACAGTCAGGTAGCTGGTGGTAGATTGTAAACATGGGTAAAGCCTGCAGAGATCCTTTTATAGAGTTGAAAAAGCCATTTAAGATTTAAGCCCCTATATTATTAATTTACTTCAGCATTTGTGAGCTGCAAAACTGTATCTATAGCATTTTGTTTTCATGTTTAACTTGTAGATCCTACTTATCATAAAAAGATTTTTCTTTCTTTCCACAATAACTTTTTGCTCCACATATTTTAGCTACAGACTAATTTGTAAGAAGATTTTGTTTGCCTGAAATAGGCAGCTATTTAATTTTCCTTTTGTTTTTTCAATGTATCAGCAGAATCCGTTAGATGCTGCAAATGAGTCAGGAATAATACCCAGAGAAAATTAGAGAAATAAAGAGTAAATAACTCAGTGTTAAAAGAATTAATATAATGGGATCACTCAGAAACTATCAGGATCATTAATGAAATTAAAGTATAACCCATACTAATTTAAAAATTCAGTTAAAGGCTACATTTAAAATTACTAAATGTCAGGGGAAAACATTTAAATTATGAAAATTATTATAAAGCTCTGACTGGAACGTACCCATTTACACAAGCCTAAAGTCACCCATTGAGTTTATATGCATTGATACACTGTGTTATTGAGCAGAAAATTATTAATGGAAATGGCTTAGTTCCATTTACTTTAAAATATAGTTACAATACAAATAAAGATATAGATACGCTTTTACTGCATTTCTCGTATAGCTCCATCTGAACTTTATGATAATTACTTTTAAATTAGTTTGATTTTTAAAAATATATATACACTTGTACTTAATTGGTAGATTTACTGATAACATGTCAGGTGGTGAGGGGGAGAAAGCAGCATATCATGGACAAGGTTGAATTGCTGCTGGGTTCTTTGAGTGCTTGTCCACTGTGCATCATGCACTTACATCCACACCCCACCCCTCCCATGATATAAACACCTACAAAGCATGTGCAAACACAACTATCTCTGATTCACTGACCAAGTTTCTTGTGCAAATCCAGCAAAATTTTCAAACATAATGTTTACAACTAACAAAGATTTTGTGACCATACTCTAAAAGGAGGTTGGCAAATAGTTAAACTCTGAGAAGGGGGCCTGGAAAATCTGCCACCAGTGAGAGACTAAAGCAGCTGAAGATATGATTAATATATGTCAGGATCACAAGGTGGCATCTCAAAACCATGGATGTCTTGACTGATCTTCAGTGGTGACAGGATTTTACCCACAGTTTATGGGAGTTCAGGAAGAAAAGTGTGTAGGCAGAAGTAGCACTGGTTATTTGATATGAGTCATTGAATAGTCCAACCTACAGAATCTTTCTTTATCTAGTAACTGAAGGATTTCCTAGCCACTTGAAGTCTATTGATCAAGTTTGGGTGTTTTCACTAAGCTCACACAGTTCAGTCGAAACCAGTGTATCTAGTGGAGAAAGTAGGCCATGTTCTAGGACATGGTTATGCAGAAACTAAGCAAATTTTTTCAATAATTTCTTTGAGAGTCCAATTCTGACAATTAATTCATATTGTAGGAAGTTACTGTGCTTCACTGACACTAAATCCTGGAAATGCTACTGGTAGATCCACTTTCTTCCCCACTGGCCCCATGTATTCCCTATCTATGTTTTTATTATTGCCCCATGTATTTCCTATTTGATCCTATTTGTCCTGAGCACAAGGGCAAGTGTGGGAGAACTGAAGTTGGCAGAAAAGGAGCTGAAAAGACAATATTCTTCAGTTTTTTTTATAAAATCAGCCCAATGAGGGCAGTAGCTTAACTAACCCCTTTGTGTACTGTACACCAATAACAAACAGTAATTGCTGTCAATGACAACCTTCTGGCCATCTCCAGAGTCCTACAGCAATTGCTAAGATACCAAAAACCAGTTGATAAAATCAGAAAATATGTTAAATTTGAAGTAGCTTGTTGACCTTAATGGAGTTATTCCAAAGTTAGAAAAGCAAAACTACAGCTAGAATCCAGATATACACAAAAGATGACTCTAAATAGTATCTTTTAGATGTCTGCATAGACTCTCTAAAGCCTTTTCAAGTATAATCAACCACAGCACTATTAAAACATACAATCAGAATGGTCGTGGTGTCTCAAAATAGATTTTGTCCAGTTTGAGAAAAGAAACATTTTGGGAGTGAAACAAGAGTTAAGAGGGGCTTTGTTTGGGGGAGGGGGGGGAAGGTTTGTTTTTTCAGGTGACCTCATAATTTATTTCCAAATCTGGAACAGTCTGTTCTTTTATTTAAAAACAAACTGGAAGAAATTGTGGCTTTAAAACCAAAAACAAATCTGCAAAAAGACTTTGTTGAGTGTATTTCTCCTTCGTTCTCTTTGAGATGATCAAACTGTAGGTTTTCATTTCAAGTATTTATTGGTTCTCTTACAGCTACTATATTCAATTATACTTAATGTATTTTAAAGCTACATAAAAACTGCGGAACAGAGGAAAGAAAGAAACAGAAAGTACATTACCCCATTACAGGTCTTCCTGTCAAAAAATGGTTGTTGTCAAGGGAAGTCTAAAACTTAGATACTTTGATGGCAATTTAAAGAAAATAAAAGTAGTTATTGACACAAGCACACACAGAAACATATGAGAGAAATAATTTACATAAATACATAATCATATATATGTATGAGATGAATCAATAATTTCCCCTAGTAATTTAGTGATATCAATTACTGAGTTATTTTGACTGCATGTTAGTGAGGATGTGGCCTACCCCAGTTCCTTTAGAGTTTTACATATGCAACTTCCATTAGAAGCAGTGGAAGTAAAAATGGAGAGTGAAGTGAAAAGCAACAACATATTTTCTCTGCAATATGCAAACTTTGCCAGAAAAAAAAACCCCAGCATAACACCTTGCTTGAAGCTGTTTTTTCTAGATGCAAAACATCAAATACAACCCCAGGACTGTTAGGCAAATCACATCACCACCAGTACCTGACGCTACCAGAGAGCAAGCAGAGCAGGAATCGAACTGCAAGTGGTTTCTTTGTTCACAGATCCAAGCTCTTCCTTGGCAGTGCTCAGCTTACATCATTATTGCTTCCTCACTCTCTGCTCTGTCCCAGAGCAACATTAGCAGTGCTTCTGTAGGTAACACTTCGGTTTTTCATCCTGATCACTCACTGCACATGGCCCAGCTATTCACAAGCATTTTCCTGTCAAAGGACTCAGCAAAACCTTTCCATACATACAATTAAGATTCTCTCTGAGTGGCCACAAGGGTCATGTTTTGAACTGTCAGCTCCCAAATAATACTTTTTTTTTTTTCTAAATATGAATTTTACTTTATCTTCTATTCACTTTTCACTATCAGGTAGTCATCTGAGGGTGTTCGCTTTGAAATCTCTGCCCTAACAATGATACATGAGAAGACTATAACCCCTGGCAGGTGTTTTTAGTAACAGACTGAAAGCAGATCTTAGAACAGAAAAATATGTAAAGGGACAAAGTTTATGAAACCTAATAACAAAACAGATAATGCATTTTAAAATATTTTATGTCATATGGGCCTCAGAATTGAGCCAACACTTTCAAAAGCTCCAGGTTAATTTTTAAAATATTATTGGAAGAATATATGATTTTGACCTCATTAACCAAAAAAGTATGAAGCAGTGGCAGCACTGCACTGAACTGCTCCTTTAGCTGAGATGCAGGAACTGATACTGAACTTGTCCTCAACTTCTTCTGAGCTCTCTGGTTACTTCACTAACTCCTATGTGAGTTTACTGGTGGACAAAAGGAGGGGATCATGTGGCTTTGTGTTGGACCTCACATAATACTTTGACTTCACAAAGGTCAAGGCAGCAAAAACTCCAGAAGAGTTGACCTATAAGTAGTTTACAAACATAAATACCTGATAGGAAGCTGTATAATTTCAGAATGGGATAAAATAAATCAGAACAATGATACTAAATGAGGAGAAACAAAATTCAGTCAAAAAAGCACATGTAAACAAGTGTGGGTTTACTTCAAACCAAAACTAAATGAACCAGCAGACAAGTCATCTGAAGCAAAAACAGCCATTCGGGCACTTTCATACACAAAAAGTAAACACGCAAAGCATAAAATGGCAGCTGCAAAAACTACTAAAATGTGGGCTCCTTCATGAAAATGAATCTACCATAACACAGATATATAACACAAAGGAGCAATTTGTGCATTTGCAATAGAGCAACACAGACAAGAAATCTCTTTGCTGCTTTAGCAGCAACAAAATAATCAATTACAATAATCCTGTTTACCAATGTTAATGCATGCACAGTATACCAAATATTGCTCTGTCTCATTATAAAACTATTTTATTTTCTTCCTTGTCTGCATCTTATCCAGCCCAGACTTTCTTCCCTGCCCCAGCCCACAACTACTGCTGCTTTACTACCAGCAAGACTCCAGCACATCCTGATCCCAGGATTTTACTATGGAAATCTTTCATTCCTGTATGTCTGGCCATTTCTTGTCTCTTCGAGCTCATCTTTATCATAGTCCCACTGTGACAGTCCCCTATCTACAGGAAATCCTATTTCTACAACCACACCAACTTGTTAGTGATTACTGACCTGAACCCACGCTAGATTTGCCATTTGTGAAGTTTCCCCTCAATGTTTCTGCTCTGTCAGCAGCCATTTCCTCCACTGATTTCACCATTGATTTGGCTTCTGAATCACTGCCCTCATGCAAGGAACTCCTTGACAGCTTACAAAAAATCTTTTTTCCACACAACCATAACTTGCGGACTCTCCTACTGCCTCATTCCTCTAGGGAATCTGACTTTCCCTAATTGCCCTCTCACAGAAAAATAAGCACACTTCAGACTGCTGTAACATTACCATCCAAGGGAAATAGTCAAGTGCCTACTGTCTGAATGGTTTAAAACCAGACAGTACAAAGCATCACACAATACACACGGAGAAAACCCAATATTGACAAGGGACTGAACCTGGCAACCTAAAAGGTGTTGTCTGCCTCCATTTTCTCATATCCTGCCCTAAGGTAGAAATAATTGGCACTTGTAGGTGAACCTTTGTTCCAATGTAAATAATGGCTCTGGAATATAGCATGTGACTTTACTTCCTTACCTTAGGTATTCATTTACAAGTGTCAGTTCAACTGTCTTCAGTGGTTTTATTGGTCATTCCTTTAGCACCTGGGAAGGATCTACTTTTGTTTCCTGCTCCATGTACTGGAGTGATTCAACAGAGGTAATGGGAGCAAAACTACAGCTCTGAAGCCACCATTAAGAATCTGGTCTCTTCAAACTACATGCTGAATGCCACAGTGTTGGTCACCTCTTAAATTCTGTTCTGCCTTCTTTGAAAAATGTGCATGAATTGGCATGCTTCCACGAGCGAAGACAGGAGAGCACTGCTGGGGAAGGCATGGGGAACATTCACATTTGTGTGCCACATGGGAACGCAGATGTCTAGGGAAGCAGAGAGGAAGAGAATGACTGGAGAAGTCAGAATCAGTAACCAAATGGTACATCTTTCCCCATGGAGAAGGAGCGCAGGAGGAATGCCTCCAGGGTCTCTTGGGTCCACAATCTCTGTGACCAGAAGGGTGCTTTTTTCACACATGTAAGCCATGAGGTTTTAGCCAAAGTACTCACCCTGTGACCAGAAATGGGTTAGACTTGAACCTTAATACCTACAATAAGTTCTCACAATCTTCATTTTATTGTATTAAACCCCAATATTTACACTAATAAATATCTGACTCCCTTTCCAGGCCCCTCTGTTCATTTGCGCACCAGAGTGTGTTTTTAACCTCAGGTAAGTTGAAGAGTTTCAGCTGCTGAAAAACATAAACAAACCAAAAAGCCAGTGAACATGCCAAGAGGAGAGCAGGGCTAATATCCTGTAGCCTTTATACATCTTCTGAGGCTCTGTGTCAGTTTTAAGGCCCCTTGTTTTACTGCACACTGTTGGCAAAGTTGGAGCAGGAGTCTTGTAATGTCAGCTGACAGGACCCGCACACAGTCACCAAAGCCCCAGGAAGAAAAGAATTAACAGCCTTCAAAAGTGGAAAAGTTTTAAAAAGAGATATTTAAAAGGTTTGATTTGCAGCCAAGTGTTAAATAGTAAATACAAGTTTTAAGTGTCTTAACGATTGAGATGAAGTATCATAATTCAGCAGCATGGAATGGGACCTCTTACTGGGAGAAGCTAAAGAAGAAAAATGAACCAGTACAAAAGGAACCCCCTCTAGGGAAGATCTCACACATTTGGGCCTGGAGTCTAGTTAGAGTAGGCCAAAACCTGATACTTTTATCTCCAACCTCTGACCCTGACATCTGGAAACTTAGTTTGAGTCAAACAGAAGGAAGTTTTCTTTTCTATTTCAA
Organism: Pezoporus wallicus; assembly: GCF_028554395.1. Taxonomy (NCBI): domain Eukaryota; kingdom Metazoa; phylum Chordata; class Aves; order Psittaciformes; family Psittacidae; genus Pezoporus; species Pezoporus wallicus. The sequence continues at coordinate 4,981,882 of NW_026641037.1, read as the reverse complement.
ATGCTTTATAGAAGAAAAACTTTGAGTATCTACAGTCAAGTCTGTTAGTACAAACTACTTCTATTTGTGCACTTGTAGTGAACTCTAAAATATGGAACATTTGTGCAGGAAATGCATGCGTCAGAACTTTTGGGAAAAGAGAGTAACTTGGTGAGACTGGCACATTGTTCGATGCTTGTATGGGATCCAGATAACAGCCCAGATAAACATCTCCAAGGGGGTGCTGAAGAGTATAAAAGGTCCAGTTCCTTTGATGTTCTTAGATGTTCTCATTTAATAGCTATCAGCCCTGGTGCCAGAAATAACAACATGTTTAAACATTCTGTATCAAAACACAAATTAAATTCATTTAGCGTAACCTGTGTTTCCAAAGTTAATTTTCATCTTTAGCTGGAACACTAAGTGTGATGTAACTCATGTTCTCCTGCCAGTTATTTTCATTATTATGTTTATTACTCATTTAAGAGACACTTTTTTTTTTTTTTGAACAGAGGGATTAATGAATTTAGACTGCACATTATAACATCAAAAGCTTTGGTTTCAAATAAGCCCATCTGAGCTACAGGAGATTTTCTATCCTTATATGAAGCTAAACAGCAACTTCAAAAAACATATCTGTTATAGCATTATTTTCTACTTGACTGAAGTTATGGGTTTTGTGCCAACTTGTTATATTTGCATATAATAAATGACTACTTATTTTTATTGTCCAAGCAACTCCTTTAACCTGCAATCTGTTTAGAAGTCAGATGCTTTCTACAGATACCAGCTCTCTCCTCAGGAGGATTTCTGACCATGTGAAAGAACAAAACTAATAATAAAGGGGCCTCTTTTTCAGGATTCAAACGACTGAGGTCAGTTCATCAGTAGGGGGGAAGACACATGCAAGCATTTGAACATCATGTTGTTCATGCTATTATTAAAATATTATAGCAAACAATAAGAATAAAATAGGACATGAAGAGTCCAATACATAACATTTAGCAAAAAAAAAAATTTCTAATCTGATACGGTTCTCTTGATCACTAAGTCTTCCATTTACAAGTAAAATATTTTTTTTCACACGCTCTTGATTGATGGCAAACATGCAAATTCTCATGGGCGATGCATACAGAGGTCTCAGAAATCAGCCTGACTTTATAACTGAAGGCAGAAATCTGAAGAATTTTCTGTTTAGTAGAGCTCTTTAGGATATATGAAGTCCTTCATTGGCTATTTTACTGGAAATATTAGAATATTACTTAGCATGCTGGCCAAAATACTGACTCATTCCAGGCAAGCTATTTTACTGGTTATTTTCAGTGAGTCTAGACAGCTTTATAGCACTGCTTCTAAAAGAGGGTAATGTCCAAGTTAGACGAAAATGCCTGTGCATTTCCCCATGCAGACAGAACACCTCTCATGACTGTGGAAGATACAGGCCTCAGCTAAGGAAATTATTTCAAAAGCCTCACCTTTAATTTTCCTGAGAATTTTATTCATTTGAAGCAATTCAGTCAGTAGGAAGCATCTATACACATCTGCAGTCATAGCTGAAGTACCATCTCTGGAACTGTTAAAAAAATCACTCATATAGCTTGAAGTTGCTCAGGATAAACACTATGAAAAACCACTTTTTTTTTTAGAAAAGATCATAAAATTCCTCTTTGGAAGCAGGTACCTGCTTACTCATAGTACCTAGGCCCAGTACCAATCTTTACAGTTATTTCTTTTTAAATTTTACGTTGGCATACTCCAAGCACACAGTGCAGGTAGCCTTTTGGTCAGTGATCCATCTCTCAATTCGGTTACATGAGCAGTGTAAACAACCCAGCTGGAGAAGTATTGACCTATTTTATTTTACATATAAGTAGGGGGGAGGAGGGGAAAGTTGACATAGAAACTAAGGCAACCAAGGAAGAAAACACAAAGAATTTGACTAATCTGTATTTCAGTATGCAGAAAAACTATGTAAAATTATATAGATGGGAGAGATCTAATTATCTCTTTTCTTCACAGCTCCAAAACCAAATAAATAGCAGGAGTGCCAAGCCAGATGGGTTTTTACATTTCCTAAATATTCTTCTGTCTTAACTCTACAGTACAGCAAGGGGTACTTTCTCCTTTGAAGCCCAGACCTAGCATTAACATTTACAGGAGTTCACACATCAAAAGAAAAACCTACTTTAAGCAATTTATAAATCTGAATATTTTTTCTCTGACCAGTGCAACTGCAGGATTACGGATAGGAAAGTGCCAAAATTTATCACATTATTTCTGCTGCTGAATACCTGGATTGGAGGAAAATGAGGGGATAGCGAGCCAGGATAGAAAACTTTTAAACAGTTTCTATTCTTTTTGGTATGTTTTCCATTGCATTTTGGGAACAAAAACCATACTGGTTTATATTTATAACTCTTTCTAGAAGTGTTTCCCTTCCTGACAAGACCTCTTCATCGTTTTTTTGTCCACTTAAGGAATGTGTACATGGCACAAGCTCAAGATGTTTAAACCCTCTGTACATAATGCCATGAAGGAAACTCCCATTTTTTTCAGTGCCTTCTGACCCTACACATTAATGTAGAATGTTCCCATCATTATTTTGTGATTAAACCCCCTTGATCTTTCACACATGCAATAAAGATTCCTTGGTCATGCATTACCATTAGAGAGAGCTGTTTAAAGGAGACCCTTATTCAGTTCCATTCTATTCCTTTACAGTTTGATTTCTTGGAAAAATAATTCCACTTCCTTTTCCTTGCTTCTCTCTTTGACTACTTTTAACAGATTTTTCACACACATATTTTCTTTTATCTGATGTGTAAATTTAAATTCAGCAAAAAAAGTAAATTTAAACTGTTCCTTTAGAGAAGTGAAGTGGTTTTGTGACCATTTAATGACTTTCACTGTAAAGTCGGCATAAATTTGCTTTTGGCTGTAAGGCCCAAAATCCCTGCTGAGAATCTCTTGGATTCCAGCCTTGGATTTAGTGGAGGGTCAGTGAACCAGAAATGTTTCCAAAAAAACATATTCTGGGCTCCACAAATACATGCTTTTCAATGATACCAAGTTTCTTTGGCAAATGCACTGTTCTTGCTATTCAAGGCAAATCTTGCAAATCTGACACCATGATTATATGGAGCTGTCAGCTTATACTGCAAAGGATCTTGGTCATCTTTTCTGTCTGTAGACTACACATCTCAATGAGCTACCACAAGCTGGTATTAGCTCTTCATGTATTTGCAGCATTAAACCCCACAATTCCTCACTCCATTTCTCATTCTATTGTTAGTACCTCTAGAGGGCTTTATTTCAGGAGTTGTGAAGTAAATTAACCCCAGCAAACCACTGGGATTGCTGTGGCTGGATTGATCTTGTCCCTTATTTACATCTGTCTTGGGTACTTCTGTCTTCTGCTGCATCTATGATGTGGAGCCTAAATTAGGCCACTGACTCAGGCAAGAGATCTTTCCTGTAACACAGCTTATCTGTTACCACCTGTTTTTAGAGAAAGAATACCTAATTCATGGTCATTTGAACAGACTGGCATTGGAGATGTTTTCTAAACCTGTTTCTGGTCATGAAATATTATTCTTCCACCAAGAAGAAAACTAAGGCTTTCCAAGTAAACTTCCTCCAAAGTACAGCAAATCAGGTACTTCCTTGAAATATGGCTGATGTTCATGTGAGATTTGCTGCTCTCTTAAGAAATACTGGTAAAGTATTATTCAGGCTGTCAGAGAGCAAGAGCAGTGAGATATACAGGGATACATTTGCATAACAAAATTACTATGCAAAAATATAGATTTCTTTGTCAAAACTTTGCAAAGCCAAGATAAGAAGTTAGTGTATACAAGGCAATCAATAAAAGAAAATTACAAAAGTAATAGTTGGCATATTAGTTGCTCTTTGGGTGCTAGTGATAAGATCCTATGAAATAAAAAAGAATTTTAGATGTAAGCTAAAACATTTATTACAGGTGCTTAATCATGAAATCCGCTTAATCGGGACATTTCCCAGGGAACCAAATTAAGCCTAATGATACTTAATGGCAAGGACTGCTGCTTAATTGGGGTGGTAATTCCAGTTAATTGGGATTCCTGCAGGTGAGTAAATGGTACTCAGATAGAGATACTGTATCTGGCCTTCATATGTTCTGATATTGGTGGTGCTTTGTCTTCCCTAAAACAGCCCCTCCTACTACCAGATCAGCAAAGCAAAATTACTTCTGTGCTCCCATTTTGGCCCTTTCAAACATTATTTAAAGTTTCAATCACTCTCTTTGGGCTGGCAGTACCAGATGACTTCTTTGAAGTCTAGTGAATCTGGATTTATTTGCATTTCAGCCGGATTTTAGAAAGATCACACTCAACCTCTTGCCTCACCGAGGAAAATCTTTTTAATAAGGCTTTGGACTTCATGGAGATGACACAACGGTGTTTGAAAATTGCTGGTAGCAGTTTCAACTGCAAAACAGCCATGTCCTAATTAGAATGGTTTCTGCGCTGGCTTTTGAGAACAAATATTTTACTACTGAAAAAAACTTACTATAAGCCCTTTTTTCAATGTGAGGAAAGGGAACGGCCTATACTCTCATGGCACACTTACTATTGCTCAAGGATTTATTTCAGTCCATCACTCAGGCACAGACTAAAATACTTGGATATTTTTAACAATTATTAAATATGCTTAAATATAATTCAGGCTTTTACATAGCACCAGAGACCCTCAAAATGAAAATTGCTAATGGCAGTCAGTTTATTAGAAAGATATGTTTTCATCATTGCTTCTAGAGGTCCTTGCTGTTCTCAGGAGGATGTGGTATGCTGCCCCATCTCTTGCTGCGTTGGAAGACAGGCAAGTTGCCAGTTCTGGGAGAGAGAGCTGTAGCTTCAGTGCCTGCAGCTACCTGGGAGAGCCACTAGTCTCTGCAGGTTTCTAAAAGCACAGCAGAGTGGCTTGACATGGGAGCTACTGCCTCTCACAAATCGAAGATATGCTCCTCAACTGCTGGTATGTTTTGGGAATTTGGGTGAGAGAGGGAATCTTGGTTGCTGCAGCCCCTGCAAAAATTAGGCTGGCACTGAACCCTTATTCCTCACTGTGCAGGCTCAGATGGCTGCTCACCTATGCAGCCCAGGGCTGCTGGCTGGAAAGAGAAGATTCCACCACTCATCTGGCAAAGGCTGAGGCTACTGGACAACAGCATTCCCAGGTGAGTTCAGATCTAGCTCAAGCCAGAAGACCCCCGGACAACAGACCTTACCTTCCACAGTGGCACATCCAGCCTGAGCTTTAGGGACTACTGCAACCCAGGCAGTTTTGACATGCAAGAATACAAGCTATTACCATGAGCTAGGACCCCCACAGCCCACATTTCTCACCAAAATCAGAATAGTACCTCTGCCAGAAGCAGTTGCTCCTGACTCCTGGCCCCCCACCAAGATCAAAACCATACCTGAATTTTCTACCTCCCACTTCAAGCAGCAGTTCATCATCTCAAAACATTTCACAACAGAAATGTTCTAAACAAAAAAGAAAACATTCTGAAAATACTTGGTGGGGGGAACTGATTTTTTCTATAGCATGGTGTACACCTGGTGCTAAGTAGTGTATTCCACTGTTCCAGCAGGTGAATGCCAGCGTTAGCTCTAGTTTGTACAGGCAGAGACTAGCACCTCTGCACACACTTCTCTAAGCTTGGGTCAGCATACCCTTTTAGTCCCAAAGCAGCATTTGACCTGTGATTTTGATTCAGCTTTACAGTGGAGAGCTCCAGAGTGAGAAATCAGACCCAGAGCACGAAATATTACCCAATAAAAGCACCAAAGTCAGATTTTAGGCATGCTGGGTTTTATGTTCTCAGGCATTTATAAGATGCAGATACATTTGAAGTTTCAACAATCAGCACTTTCAAAAGGAAAATTGGAACAATAACTTCAGAATTAAACCAGTTTGATCTTTGTTGTGGAGCTGTTTAAGGTAAGTGCCATAGTTAAAATGCTACAAAAATCTCAGGTGAAATATTACATAAGATTTTACTTCAATTTTTCTCACTCACACCACACTGATTTTACTACAGATAAACTGAAATAGCTAGCAATTAAATGACTGGGTCCAAAATTATCAAGAATGTCTGTCAATCTACTGTTAATAAGATTTTCTTTAGTAAAGTACATGAAATGGGTACTGTAATAATCTTATTTTTAACTTATAACTATGATGTGTATTGCACCAGATGAATAACAGTGTAGCTACAAAATAGTGACTGCATTTATTCAGAGAAACCTAAGCAAAAACTATTTTTTCAAGCTGATCTTATGCTTGAAGTTACAAATTCTTCACAAAGCTTAGCATAAAATATTCACAGAACTAGAAGAATATCAGTATTACTAAATTATTCACCATCAAATGCTAAAATGAGGTAGCAGGTTTTTCTCTTCTTCAGAGCACTGACTTACAGAAATTCATTCACTGTGTAAAGCAAAGATCCATCTTTATACATGGGAATACCTTTGATGCACCATTTGACCAACAATATTGCCCCATCTTTCCTCTGTACTGGTGGAAATCAGAAGTTTGCAGCGAAGTATGTCCTTGGAGGAAGAATAGCTGCAGTAGCAAAAACATCATTAAACAACTGAAACAGTGAAAACAACTATTTTTCCATTTGAAATTCCAGTTCAAAATTTCTAACTGCTTTCTACTGGCTCATGTATGCTGCCAGTTCCAAAACAAAGAAAGGTGATCAGAATTACTTATCCTCAAGAAATGCTACTCTCGCAATAAGAACTCGTACAGACCACCAGAACCCACCAGGAATTAGCTGAGGGATTTTAATGGACTCTACAGCAATTTTCACTGTATAAGGGAAAGAAATTGAATGAGTTTAAATAAGCAAAATGTAAATTAATAATCATCATCATGAAAAAAGTTGAAATGTCAGAAAAAAATTTTGGTGAGTGAAGATTAATGAAGGACACCAAAAGAAAAAGGAGAAAAAAAAAGTAAACAATGATTAGAAAAGTCAAGATTGTTAGTGTTTGAAATTAGTTATTGCAATGAAATACGAGGGCTCAAAAATGATTGAGTCAGCAGGTGATCAAATACATAAATGAATATTAAAATAATGAAGGACAATAAGTCAAGGTGAACTAACTGAAAATCAAGCCAGAATGAGTTTAAAGAATTAGTAATGAACAAGAAGGGACAGCTCCTCAGCAGGTATAAAACCACCAGAGCTATGCTGATTTAGACCAGCTAAAGCAGCACCTACCTGGAGTCAGTAAACAGAAAAAAAAAGCCATAACGACCTTTCACTCCTGGGTCCTGACTGGAAGAAAGAAAAATCACTGGTCACCAGGCTGAATTTCCGCCAATAGTATGTCAGGCTAAAATTTTTCAGATAAATAATTTATTCATCCAGAAATGCAGTCAGAGGTCTGATGAACTATCTGCAAACTTGGACCTCTTCACCAGGCAGCGCTGAAAGAAAATGAAAAAATTAAATTCTGAACACACAATTCTGAATCACTTTGTTTCAATGATTTTGAAAGCATTGTTAGAGTTTTTCACACAAAGTATTTTAAACTGACAAAAATTAATAACCAAAAAGATGTTAGAAAACCATTTCAGGTTCGAAAAATGTTTCACTTGACCTAAAATAATTTGGGGTGGTTCATTTTGTTCAGAAAATTGAAAATCCATTCTTTTCACAGCTCTGTAGCTCAGATCATTTATGGAGACTTTGATATACACTCTAATCTCAGAAGCATCTAAAATACAATCAAAAACTATTTATTTCCAGTGTGTACAAATGATTACCCTTTAAACAATGTGGTATTCATAAGCAGAAAATGCTACTCCAAATTCAACCGAGATCAAAAAGATCTGTATTTATGTTTAGGAATGTAAGTTCTTAAAAGAAAAAAAGATTCTGTGACATGAACCATGAATAAATTTGAGATACCTCTCCATATTTAGATGGAGATACTTAATGATGTAGGCAAAATAACTCTTTAAGTATATTTTGCAAAATATAAAGGAAAAAAAATGACACAATATTTGTTATATTAGTTATAAATGGCCCCTTTTTGAACATATGACACCATAGCATATAATAGTTCAGTTAAGGAGAAGCTTCTTTATTTGGTAACACTAGCAGATTAGCACTCAATTTCATTTAAAAGCTTGATACAGGAAAGTAAGGGAATTAAAGCTGGGCATGACTGTCCATATATGCTTTTCTAAAGACTGACCAGCCTCTCCAAAACATTGGAATAAGGGAATTAACTGGCAAGCATACAGGGCAAGCATAAGATCCTAAGCTGTTGTTCCCTTAAAGTCCCAAGCATAAAGATGAGCAAAAGACAAATCTCACCACAGAAACAACCTTTAGACAATACAGAAATGGTGTGAGAAATAAAATGTGGGTGCTAGCTAACCTGGGAGGAAGAGGGTTAGTACCTGAAGGACCTCCATGCTTGGCAGAGAATGTAAGACGAGTGTATTTTTTGTGTTACACACAGACATGAAAAACCACATCATTTCTTTCCCTTCCCAAGCTTCCTGGTATATACCATGAGCAGCATTGTAGAAACGAAGTGTAGATCCATATGAAACCTGGTATGACTCAATAGAGAATTTGCCTCCAGTCCCTGAGAGCAAGAATTGAGCCCTCTCTTGCTCACTAAGTTCTGATACATTCATACTTAATTTTGGCATCTCCTCAGTAAATGTGCCACGTTATTTTAACATATATTGCAGTATCTACAGATCAAACTTTGCCTTGACTGTCACAGCCCAAACGAAAAAGCATCCCAACAGAGAAGCTAAAGAGGGGGATCAGTAAACCTAGACTCTCTTCTCACCAGTTACTTTACTATGTGTTCCTGTACTTGCAACACTGATATACCATGGTTTGTTTTACAAAAGAAAATTCATAAAATGCTTATAAGGAATTCTGGGTTTCTCAGAGGGAAACTGTTACCAACATTCAATATTATTAGAAATAGCATGTGGAATAAGCTAAAGCAATCTGTCTCAATTTAAGTCAATATAAATATTTTTGTATCATCTCCCCAGCATAATCTTCCTGCTAACTGCTGGTAAATAGCTGCCTTCTAAGACTGGATTAAAAAATTGTTTGCACAATCAAAACTGCATCATGTGCATTTAAGCAAGAGTAGAGCCAGACGCTAACTCTAATTCCACCCTCCCCTGCCTTACCCAGTGAAGTCCACAGTAATGTACATTTTCAATTACTCTACATTCAAAATTCAACAATTCAACAAACTGTCATATTAGCAACAATTGTGGCTTGTTGGCAAAACCTAACACTATTATTACACAGAGACTGTCAGCACAAAAACAGTGTCATTTCTCATTGAAAGAAATGTTCTTGTAGAGCTTCATCCAGCAGCAGTGGATGGCACAATTCAGGCTATATGGTTTCTAAGCAGAGTAGGGTCATTTAAATATCATTTTCAAGCAATCACTAGCTCTGCCTCTGAAAATATAGTAGCATCCAATATCTAATTATTATCCTGAAACATTTTACATACTATACCTCAGAACAACATGAAAATGGACTTCTATTTGTCTCATCTAACATTGAATAGTTTAACGTTATGATAAAACAGACTGAAGTAGAATTAATAACTATCAGGTGCAGAATATTACTACACTAATTCATAAAGCACAGTTCACGTTTTCTAGTATGATGAATTATCTTGCTAATGAGGGCTGAAATATAATAGAGCAGTTAATAGACTCTTTTAACTCATGTAATATAAGTTACTTCATACTCAGTTACTTAGTTTAATCAGGTAAAGTATTATTGTATTACATTTTCAAGTGCCTTGGGGAGATAGTGTCTCTTTTGATGGAGAGCAAGATTACTTGGGAATAACAGGTCATCTTCATCAACTGAGGATGTCACCTAAATTATCTTATGATTTCTACAGTTTTGGGAACATATTAAGCAATTACTAACAGCCAGCTGATGGATGGTAGCTTGCAGCAGATAATTTATTTCCTAAGAAATAGTAAGTTGTCTCAGATATGCTCTATGTATGTGGGCAACAACCACAGAAGGGCTGATCCCTCATTTCTAGTTTACTATGGCCATACTGTGGGTTCCCCCATTGTTTTCAAAGCAGAAACAAACAATACAGCAAAAAGATTGGCCATAATCTCTCACAAAGCTGCATTCTTGGAAAGGCAAAACCACCATCCTAGGAATAGGAAAAAATACTGTATGATTTAGTATAGTATCACATACGGTGATGGAACACCTTATCCTTGGTGCCATCTGTCGTGGTTTAAACCCAGTCAGGTAACTTGTTCACTCACTCCCAGTGAGTGGTGCCCAGCTGACAACAATCAAGGTCCGTGTCCGTCTCCCCCCCCCCCTGCACCGGGGCTCTCCCCTTCCCCGCTCCTGGAGGAACGGGGAGGAGGATCGAGAGAGTGCAACTCCTACGGGTTGAGACAAGAACAGTCCAGCAACAAATCACCACCGCTACTATCAGCTAAAACAATGATAAGGGAAAATAACAAGGGAAGAGAATACGATACCACCGGCCAAGAAAACGAGTTCCACCCGGAAGCTCCTGTCCTTCCGGGTAACTCCCAGTTACCCCCCACCCCGGGCATGACGTGCTGTGGTATGGAATACCTCCCCGGCTAGCCCGGGTCAGGCGCCCCGTCTCTGCTTCCTCACAGCTTCCCCTCCTCCCTGGCAGAGCATGAGCCTCACAGAGTCCTTGGTCAGGGTAAACATCACTTAGCAACAACCGACAACATCGGCTTCACCAACACTGTTCTCAAACTAGAAGTCAAAACACAGCACTGCACCAGTTAACACAAAGGAAAAAACATGACTGCTACTGCTGAACCCAGGACACCATCTTAAGGCATATCAAGGATAAGAGGGTTATGAGGGGCAGTCAACATGGCTTCACCAAGGGGAAATCATGTTTGACCAATCTCTTAGCCTTTTATAAGGAAATAACACAGTGGATGGATGATGGCAGAGCGGTGGATGTGGTCTACCTTGACTTCAGCAAAGCATTTGACACAGTCTCCCACAGCATCCTCACAGCTAAATTGAGGAAGTGTGGTCTGGATGATCAGGTAGTGAGGTGGACTGTGAACTGGCTGAAGGAGAGAAGCCAGAGAGTTGTAGTCTATGGGGCGGAGTCTAGTTGGAGGCCTGTAACTAGTGGAGTGCCTCAAGGGTCAGTACTGGGACCAGTATTATTCAATATATTCATCAACGATTTAGATGAGGGAATTGAGTGTACTATCAGCAAGTTTGCTGATGACACTAAGCTGGGAGGAGTGGCTGACACGCCAGAAGGCTGTGCTGCCATCCAGCGAGACCTGGACAGGCTGGAGAGTTGGGCAGGGAATAACTTGATGAAGTATAACAAGGGAAAGTGTAGAGTCCTGCATCTGGGCAGGAACAACCCCAGGTTCCAGTATAGGTTGGGGAACGACCTGTTAGAGAGCAGTGTAGGGGAGAGGGACCTGGGGGTCCTAGTGGACGACAGGACGACCATGAGCCAACACTGTGCCCTTGTGGCCAAGAAGGCCAATGGCATCCTGGGGTGTATTTGAAGGGGGGTGGCTAGTAGGTCGAGAGAGGTCCTCCTTCCCCTCTACTCTGCCCTGGTGAGACCGCATCTGGAATATTGTGTCCAGTTCTGGGCCCCTCAGTTCAAGAAGAACAGGGACCTGCTGGAGAGAGTCCAGCGCAGGGCAACGAAGATGATTAAGGGAGTGGAGCATCTCCCTTATGAGGAAAGACTGAGGGAGCTGGGTCTCTCTAGTTTAGAGAAGAGGAGACTGAGGGGTGACCTTATTAGTGTATATAAATATATAAAGGGGGAGTGTCACGAGGATGGAGCCAGGCTCTACTCAGTGGCAAACAATGATAGGACAAGGGGTAATGGGTACAAACTGGAACACAAGAGGTTCCGCTTAAACTTAGAAGAAACTTCTTCTCAGTGAGGGTGACGGAACACTGGAACAGGCTGCCCAGGGAGGTTGTGGAGTCTCCTTCCCTGGAGACATTCAAAACCCGCCTGGACACATTCCTGTGTAACATTATCTAGGTGTTCCTGCTCCGGCAGGGGGATTGGACTAGATGATCTTTCGAGGTCCCTTCCAATCTCTAGCATACTGTGATACTGTGATATGATCAGTTTGAGAAGTTTTTCTTCAGAGCTGTGCGAAATGTTTGCAACAGAACATGATGAAACTATTCAACATATGATTGACTTCATGTGATGTTATAAATTTGCATACAGGACTACCAGAATTAATGAAACTCAACTGAATAGCCAGGGTGCAATTCTGTACATGTCACAGCACAGCTCGGTTCCTAAATCTGAGTATGTTTTTCAATTTTCTTGAACCCCAAGCTCAAAACTTGGGGCTCACTGAAAGACACTAAGGGAAATGCTTGCAATAACCCTAACAAATGAAAACAGTGCTCTGCACAGCTCTCCTCCACTAATGCAGTCTTGGTCACATCTGGTGTTCCTTTTATCCTAAAACAAAGATAAATTCATATGCGAGAACAAAGAGATTTTCATGTCATTTGGTGTTATTTTACAAAAGAGAATGCCCCCCCCCCCCCCCCAACTTTCTGGTTTTCCCATGTCAGCAATCAGAGCTTTAAATCCATGAAAGGAGATTTGCATTCATTATTTAACCACAAGGCAAGACAACATTTTTAGAAAGCATCCAAGATTGACTAAACTTCCCCTTGGGTCTCTTTTCAGACATATCTTCTGCAACCCCTCACACTACAAACATTCCACTAGAAAAATGTATCTGCCAGGTTTTAAGATCTGTGTAATGCACCTTATTAGCATATTATTTTCCTAGCCCACCCCCAATCAATAATACTTACCTTTCTCTTACAGCATTTGATAGTTCTTAATCCATCCTACAGTACCTCACTCAGCCTGCAGCTCTGGATGTGTCCTGATTTTAGAGCTTGTCATCCCTGAACATACCTCAGATAATTGTTTGATTCTCCTCCTAAATCCACCAGCAATTTTTGAAACTTGCATTACAAATAAAATTACTAATTTCTTTAGCTTCAAAACTGCTGTTGTTAATTATTACCATGGAAAATGTCATTTAGTGACTTAGAGCCTGATCCTGTTCTCACCGAACTCAATTGCTGGACTCCCATTGCCTTCAGAGGAAGTAGGAGCAGGTTTTAACTTCCAAAGGCTTAAAGACATTATTAGTAGAGTTTGAATGGACTTTACAACATGACTTTGCTTAAGTCAGACTTCCTGCAAGAGATCAGCACATTCAAATGCTGAACTCTGACTCTGAGAAATGGAACATGCTGTGAAAGCTGGAGATTATTTTACTTCTGCATTCCATGGTGCATGTCACTGATTGCAACTGCTGCAGCAAGTCCTAGAAATAAAACTGTTGCAGGTAACTCCTGGTGCATGATCTGATGCTGGGCAGAATTTCTCATACACACAGCAGGACAACCTGAGTAATCTAAGACTGCAGAAGGAAACGGGGTGGCGGAGTAGATACGTTTGGCGTTATACGGGTCAGGAGCAAGACTCTAAATCCCTTCTTAAACTTGTGCTAGTTCTGCAGAAACCACCATAAGCAAGCCACTAAAATAAAATAAAACCAAATAAAAAGCGAAAAACCTCATATACAGACATTCAAGGAATATTATAATTAACCTTTGGAGCATGAAGATTTAAGTCCTGTTCTGGGAAATCACTACTCACATGCTTGATCAACTGTGCGCACCTTTGTGCCCCACTGACTTCAATTGGACAGGCTTCACATGTGAAGTTAGGTATATATATAATTATGTTTAGGATTATCACTTCAACTGCAAGCTCCCTGGGCCAGGCTATGTCTACATCATTATCCATTACTAAGCAGAGCCTGTAGCAGCAAGCAATGCTGTGATAATTGTGTGCCGAATTATACAGCTCACAATAAGCAAAATAGCACACTTGGATTCTGTTCACATATTATTGTTGTGATTATTTTAAAGCTATAAGCACTTCCCACACCAAGTGATGCAACTGCTTAAATTCATCTCTGGATGAAACGTGTGACTCTATTTATTTTACAGATCTATTTAATATGGTTTGAATTACATCTGGTGGCTGCACATTTAGACTCCAATTTGGCAATCAGAGCCACATGTGTTGACATGTAAATTTACACAGACTTAAGCCTGACTCTGCTTTTTTGACAAAATCTAACATCTGATCCCCTTTCTCAGAAACATCAATACAAGTAAAACCCTGTTGACTTCAGTGGCAACTGCCTAAATGTTATACCACTTAGAGCTACTACCAGCATTACAGAATGTCAGAGGGTATGTCTACATCAGCATCTTATTTCAAATCCGGAACTCATTTTGCTTCCTCGTCATCCCCATTCACTACATTTTGCCTCACATTGCAGGGCCTTCCCAGGTTCCACAAACTAGACTACAACTAGATGCACTGGGAATACACCTACTGTACATCAGCTCCTACTGGGCATTCAGTCCACAAGACCAGAAAAGAGCTAGTTGAAGCAAAATACACAGCATTCATGCGATGAATGTTGGGTCCTCAGCTTGAAAAGTACCACTGTAGAGATCATATTCTACTTTTAGAGCTCATCAGAACACTCAGGCACTCATACTTGGTTGCCTATTGCATTCACTCTATTTATATTCCTTTGTACCAGGACTTTTGTGAAAGTACCAATGCTTCCTCTGAGGACTGATCAGAGGGTCCTCTTCTATGCAAGGACAAGCCTAAACATTCAGTTACATACGTATTATTTCTTTTATACTTTAATTTCAAACTCTGCTGCAAAGATAAATGCTGATGGAAAAGTTCATGACTGCTATGTTAGTTTCTGCTAAACTGAAGGTAGTTTCACCCTAAACTTACCTGCTGGGTTTTGTTACTAAATGTTCAGGACCAACTGTTAGTACAAGTACCGTTACAGCCTTTCCACTAGCACTGTAAATATTTGGTTGATGATTTCCCTTAAATCAGCATTTCTTATACTAGGATATACTATGAGGAAAGCAATGATATCAGAACATCCTTTTCACTCACTACTCTCAATCTCTATGGCAATTTGCAAACTACAATTTGTCCTTTACAGTTTCACCGATCTAAGATGAAGATCTTAAAATCTCCCAAGAGACCTTTAATTAATGACTGACATGAATACACAAACACTCTCACTCAGACTGACACTGGAAGTTAACAAATGTATCTGCAGTCCCTCAGGATTTATTGACAGTCTTTTCTTAAACTACAGCTTGCAGAGATGTTGCTCTAAACATCTTGGTTCAAAAGGGGCCAGAATGCTGCTGCCTTCTTCAAATGTTGATATAACTTCATGTACACTTTTAGAGTGCTATTCACAGGATCAGAATGCCTTTGCTCTTTCTAATACTACTTCCTCCTTCCCACAGTTCAGCAAGACTTTTGCTAACAAAAATATAATCTGTTAATAAGAGATCGCTAATCCTCCTATCTCTGCAGAAGCTCACATCAATAAGCAGGGTAATGAATATTTTAATAGGTTACTGGAAGTTAGCTGTAGTGGGTGTTGGAACATGCTACTTTACATGAATCCCACTAATACGCACAATGGGAGCATCACTGGAAACAACAACCTTTTCTCTCTGGTAGGCATATCACAGAACCACTCTGTGGACAGAAAGGGACCAAGCCACATGATAGTCATGTCACTACTGTGACAATTCAGCAGACATAAAATATGAGAGTGGCTATATAAAGCAACAGCAAAATCTCACAGAAGAAATCTTTATCAGCTATGCAGCAGGAACTGGAGAAGCAATGAGGTGTTCAGTAAAGTAACATTCACTAAAGCAGTGAGGTATCTGCCACGAAATATAAACAAAATACTGTTACAATAAGATATCAAGTAAGCTGAGCAGGTGAGGTAAAGAAAGGCTGCAAGATACTGAATACCTCAGATGCATCCTGTGTCTCCCATTCAGTGGGATGTGTAACATAGTTCTTTTCCACAAACGTCAGAGGTACTGCATAGGCCTGGGCTTGTTCAGCTCAGCAGTGCAAAAGAAATTTCAGAGAAAAGAACATTTAATTTCACAGAAACTGTGTGTTGGGAGAAGATTATTTGCAAGTTTGCCTGAAACCTGAGAAAGAGTGTGGGTGTTCTTTTAAAACAAAAAAGTGAAAAACCTGTAATTGCTTCATAGCAGTTAGTGTAAGCAACAATACTGAACAAATTGCAGTGATTACAAAATCCTCTATAAATATGGGTGGCGCTATTCTTGACAACAATTAGTGTACAGCATCTTCTCAATAGTATCATGATTAATATTTATTCTGATGTTGTTTTTGTTCTGCGAGATGGGAGGGAACAAAAGGGAAGGGAGATAGCATTCTAAGAGAGCCCAGTATGCTCAAGAAGCAGAACCAAAGGCACAAAAAAATCTGCTTTACTTTCCTGCTTACTGTCATCCTTCCCCTCAAAAAGGCAATGCAAATGGTGCTTTACTGGTTTTAAAAGTAAAGCCAGAAATTACGTGGAGTTGGGACTGCTGAATTATTCATGAGTTCTGATTGAATGGGATCATTATGTCTGGCCTTACAAGCTAATAAATACTGTCTAATGCCTGGGTACTGTTTTGATCTAATAGTGTCAGATAAAAAAAAAGGAAAAAAATAAGACATTTTTTGCAAGCTAGAGCCTAAATTAGGGAGGAGCTCCCTGATGAGTTCATTGCAAGAAAAAGCATGGGTTTTTTTTTTCCCTTCCAGTGACTCAAAGGTTCAGTTTGCAGTTCTGTCTCATTTGCTGCAGAGGCATTTCAACTTGGCCATGAGGTTAAGATGTTGCTCAGTGGTATCTGTACAATGACTTATCATTTGTTATTCCTTTCCTGTTTTCAATAGTCTTATCCTTCCCCCTCCCCCTCCTGCTTTCTAATTTCTTTCACCTCGCAACAGAAAATACCCCAAACCCAAGTACTTTCAGATGAAGACAGAGCACAGGAAGTGATTATACTATCTAATCATCTGCCTGCCAGCAGTCAAATAATCTTAAATTGCATTGTTCTGTGATTTATTTCAGGATGGATTGTGGAGAGTCAATACTCACTTGATTTAATATTACTATAAACTAAACATGTTGTATGTAGCCTGAATTAAGGTTCTGTTCTGAGGGCTACTGAGGAAGGAAGGGAATTAGAGGTGCAATGCCAAACAGTGTTTATTGATAACACTTGAAGCAACAACAACAAAAAATGGTTCAAACCCATGTAAATTAAATTAAAGCCAAGATATTTCATTGGAGAGTTTTCATATGCTTTCTTGAGGATTACTTTTAGAATAGGACTTGTTTCAATAAGAGGAAATAATTAGGATATTATTACAAGTTTAAAACCCCCTCATAATTAGATAGGGATTAGTAACTTCGTTTTCATATGATTAACACAATAAAACCCATTTTTCCCCAAAGTAATCGGAGGCCTATTAAGCAACATGAGATCATATATCAAGGGGCCTTTTAGTAGTTCAGCAGTTTGTAAAATTTCCACAGACTGAAAGCCTTCCACAAAACAGCTGGCTTCATTCTATCAAGGAAATACACAGTTTTGGGTGAATTTAATTCAAGGTCTAGCACAGTCCTTGAAATCATACCATTTAATTAAGGATTTTTTTAACACAAGTAAGAAGTGTGTGAACAGCTAGGGTAAAAGTGTGAACAGTTTCTCAAATAGTGTATCAGTAATGGAGCTCTGCTCTTCTCAGTTAAACATGGGAGCACCCACCTGGTACCTCTGGATTTTAAGGTGTAAGTATCATCTCCTAATAATTTGCACACTTCAAGCTTACAAGTGCCTAGTTTTATGGTATTTTCTTAATAAACTCACGTTAAATACTTAGCTCCATTATAATAAGCAGGCTAAATATGAAGCGAATTATTGATACATTTGCTCTTTGTACACACAGCTCATACACAGTAACTAATAAAGAACAGATGCAACATAAATTTAGTTTCATGAGGTTATGCTGTGGAATAATTCTCTAAACATTACCTTTTTAGTCTCCTTTTTTAGTGCTTTTAACTGCAGTGAAAATACAAAATTGCTCCTTTTGTTGTTATTAAGTAGGGACATGATCGCTCATCCTAGCTTTTCTGCATTTTCTGCATATGATGCTAGTCATTGCAGCCAATGAGACCTCCAGACAGTAGCCATTATCTGTCACACTCCTGGACCAAAATAACAAATAATATGCCTGGAGGTGCTGTGTTTTGTGACTGCTAGTTTCCCCGCATGGCATATGCCTAGATAGACTCAGATGAGAGGTGATTGCACAAAACTGTGATTGTGAGATGACTTAGCAGAACCCGTGATGATGTCCTAATGGCCTCCTGCAGAGGGGAACAGGGGTAATTGTTTGTCAGGGGAAGAAACACATCTGTAAGGAGGCATCCTCTGCAAACCAAGCAGCCATGTGGAAAAAAGAAAGGGAGAATCATGGTGCAGCAAGGCTGCATTTGAGCCTAATAAAATGAAGAACAAAAAGAGGTGAAAAATGAAACAAGGTATAAAATGACCATGTTAAAAAGCCTGTTACTGGATTGAAAAGAAAACATGTTGTCTTCAGGTAGTACCGTACTTTTAAAATGATTAGGTAAAATTCTGGGATTCCCAGCAAGGAAATCTACAGCAACAAACCCAGGAAATCTAAATGCATTCTCCCTCAGCAAAAATGGGCACAGAGCAACCAATTTTCCTGCATATTCTCACTTGTAACAAGGTGGCTGGATAGTCACCAATCTCTTGGTGCAAAATTTTCTCTTTCCAACTTTTTAATCTTCCATTTAAAATATTTACTTTCCATGTAATCACTGCATAGAAAACTGACTTAGTCCCAACATCCTTTCCAGAGCAAAGCTTATTGGAATTGAGAAACCATCAATGTCAAGCCAGGCAATTAGGGCATCCATCACATCAGTGGGAACTTGCCTTTAATGTCAACTGGGGCAGAAACAGGCCCTTAGAGTATATTAAGGACTTCTTTCAGCATCTTCTATTTGATCAGAAATAAACTGCAGCAAACAAGCTAATTAATTGCATACAGAATGAATTCCCCAATCTTTTCAGCCTACATCTTAATTATTTATTTTCTAACTACAGAACAAACATACTAATCTCAACAGAAGTAATATTTACTACAAATATATCAACTGATTATAGCTTCACTGGCCTACAGGCTATAGGAAAGAGCCAAAATTCTTAAATTTTCATAAAATCATCTGTTCTCCTTATTCCATTTACTGTACCTTACCAATGGGCACCTGGGCATTATAATGTTTTGCTGGTGGGTTTTTTTGGTGGTTTTTGGTTTTTTTTTTAGTTTTTGGGGCTTTTGTTCTCTTTGTCTTGTTTCGGTTTTTTTGTTGTTGGGTTGGTTTTTTTTCTAATGATGCATACTAAAATCTCTGTAAAATAAGCAGAACATTAAAAAATACCTTCTAATCAGATCTACCTGCAATCAAAAAAGCATCTATCACAAGTAATTAAATGAAATTTACTAACAGAATTGGACAAATAATAGCTCTTTTTGTTTTTCTGGGTTACTTGGGCCAAATAGAGCCATAAGAATATTTCAAGAAAAAAAAAATTACAGAAATCAAAACAGCAATTACTCTGCACCAATCTGGACTGAATTGCTTCATTTCATTTTCAAATAAACTATTTTAAAACCTTTTTCCACAAATGGAAGTTGATTTTAAACAGGAAATGAGTCTCTGAAAAGTTAGTTTCATTAAAAAATATTAAAATGAAACATTTTGACAGATTCTAAAAAAAATCAATACACTCATTTTTCTTTTTTCGTGCCAAAATCATCCACTCCAATTAATCTAAATATTCAAATGCTCCTAATCTCTTAAAAAAATGCTACTTTGAGGGATCTTATTTCCCTAGAACAAATGTTATTTCGTCCTATTCACAAACATTTGGCATAAAGTTTTAAGTTTTAGAATCTCTCTTCAAAAATACACCAAAGATATGCTAAAAGTAAAGTAAGAACTCTAGACATTCACAAGGCATGCTGTTCTGCAAATGAATTGGGGTTTGAGCTCTATGCTATGCAATAAATTCAACACCGTGGGTAGTTTCATGGCACATGGGCTTATATTTTTCTACAGGAAAATAACAGGCAACATGGGAGCATGTCGTGGTTTAAACCCAGTCAGGCAACTCGTTCACTCACTTCCCCCCCTTTCTTGCCCTCCCCCTGCTCCCGGAGGGACGGAGAGGAGAATCAAAAAGAATGCAACTCCCACAGGTTGAGATAAGAACAGTTTAGTAACTAAGGTATAACACAGATCACTACTGCTACCACCAATGATAATAATGATAAAGGAAATAACAAGGGAAGAGAATACAACACCTCAGCACCCGCTGACCGATAACTCGCCCCCCAAGCCCGACCAAGCTCCGACCGATACCTCCTCCAACCCTGCCGTCTCCCAGCCCTTCCGGCTAACTCCCAGTTACATCCTGGGCATGACGTGCTGTGGTATGGAATACCTCTTTGGTCAGTTTGGGTCAGGTGTCCTGTCTCTGCTTCCTCCTGGCTTCCCCTCCTCCCTGGCAGAGCATGAGGCTCACAAAGTCCTTGGCCAAACCAAAACATCGCTATCAGCTCTGCTCCCAGGCCGAAAGTCAAAACACTGCACTGCACCAGCTACCAAGGAGGAGAAACATGACTGCTACTGCTGAACCCAGGACAGAGCATCAGTTAAGCAACCAGTGACAGTACTGACCTGTTTGACCATCAGCTGAAATCAGCTTGATAGCCTTGTGAAGGGCCTTCTACTCACACTGGATATTCCTTCTTGAAGGGGAAAAAAGGATGCCTGTTGTTTTAGTAACTACAACTATTCAAGAGCCTTGTGAGAAAAAAATGCACAGGTCATTAACATGGTGGCAACATAATGGGTAATCACAAATTTTTCTCAAATCTGTCTGAATGGGAAACTGGGCTTTCAACTAAACCAAATGGCCTTGGGTTAAGTATTTATTTACCAGGAAAAAAACAGAAATTGAACACCCCCCCCCCCCCCAAAAAAAAACCTAGAATATCTTTTTTCTTAAAAAATTGAGGGTTTATTCCCTCCCTTTGATATTCACAAAGGTGAGTTTTCCATAGGCAAAATTGTCATGGGCAACAAAGGAAGTACATACTGCTGAAGTAAAAGGGTTTGTTTTCTCAGTGACCTGCCCACATTTCTCACTACCCAATTAGGACTCCTCAGGTGTAACTTCAGTCTCAAAGCAGACCATTCAGCAGCAGTACCATAACTGAGAATAAAGACGGGTTGCCTAAACAAACAGAACCCAAATCTGACAAATAACTTCCTAAAAAACTTCGTACAATTTTTTATATTTATGATGTATTCAGATTTTAAACAGTTGGACAAGATGATTATTGTAGGTCCCTCTCAACTGAAATACTCTATTCTAAACAACATATTGAGATAGCAGAAATCTTTTCTATTATTTTGTGTGCACAGTTAAAGCTTACATTTTTTATGAGATTGGAAAATGATATGAAAACTTTTAAAAAATACTAAAGTGACAGAAAAGATAAAAATCACCATTTCTCTGCTAAAATTTTTACCACAGATCTTATGAATATGATTTAAAACCATTTTATTACACTACTTAAAGGTTTTTATGTTTTTTTAATCATTAAAACTAGTTCTGAGTGAGTTCCCTTCTGTTGTAACACTGAAGAGAATTTGCATCTAATTGCCAGGATACCAGCATGTGCTTTAAAACTGAAGAACATTTAAATATTTTAAATGGTGTTTTTATCCTATTCGGTTTGAAAATGATGAAGGTCAACCAAAAAAGTAAAGTGGCAGTAAAGCAGTGTTTTAGTAGTGGTTCTCAGGCAGCATACATTGTCTTTCACCATACTAAAGACACAGAAATACTCCTAAAGCTACCCTCATTCTGGCGGCAAAACAGAGTATGCATGTGTGTCTTCACACTGGTTTTTGGTGAGCTGTTCTACTTAGAAAACATGAAAAACAATTCTTCTAATCTCCTCCACCTTCTTCCTAACAGCTTTTTCAACATTAAACACTTTCTACTAACTCAGTGAAATTTGGATGGAATAAAATAAAATATGCCACAGACTAATAATATGGAAAGATTTCTTCTACCCCATTATGTCTATTGCACCACAATGATCTGTTAAAAAATCCTTCTACATGAAGGAGGCTAGTGAAATAGAAAGAAGCAAAATCTGGCCTGCAAAATCTGTGAGATTTTTTGTGAAAGACAGAAAAAAAGCCTTCTTTCAGTATCAGATAGTGTAAAGCCTCAGTAACATGTGGCTTTTAAAATCTTGAAATCATGTAGAATTGTTGCATGTAGACTCGAATTAGACAGACAATGTACAGTAGAAACAAAGTTGGAAAGATTTCTAATATGACAATATAATTTGATTGTGCAATGATATTAAGGGCATACAAAGAACATTTAATCTAGAATTAAGTGAATGAATCTTAAAAGAGTCAGGAAACTTTCTGAAAGGGACAGAAAGTCTCAATGTCTTTGTAACTGAACTGTAAATATTTTATGTTTAATAGAGAAAGGAAAAGCCTATTGAAAATAATGAATGAAACTGCTAGATAATTAAATACTGTGGATTCTTATGGATGATAAAACTAGGCTGAGTGGATGTCATGATCTCCTTTCTGTATAAAGTAGTAGAAGCAGTAAGATGTAATTAGTCCTGGAACACAAAATGGTAAAACTGGCTTACAGTACCTCAAAAAGAATGAGATATCATAAAATGTGACACGAAAGAAAAAGACATAAAATGTAGTGGAGATATGAGCCAGTTTACATGATCATTCATGAAGAAACCTTAACCAACAGAGAACTAGGAAAACTTTTCATAGGAATTCGGGCAGTAGGAAATTAAGTTCTCTTCTTATGACAAGATAAAGCAGGATTTCACCGTTACCTTAAAATTGAGTTCTTGAATTTAGGAAATGAAAGGAAGAATAATTTGAGAAAGAAATGCTGGCCCATAAAATGCTTAAATGAAGTCTAATTTCTCTCCTACATGCTTTACTTCAGTATGAAAATACTGAGTAATAAGCATGTGATCAGTCATTTGCTGAATTCTGTTCAAATTGGTTGCTTGCCTGAACCGAGCAGCGGATGTGGGCAACTCAAACTCAAGTATGGAGTTTCTCATTTTCTTTCCTTAATTTCCAACATCACACCTTGTTCAGTTTACACCCCTGGCATTCTACTAACTCATTCTTCTTCAGAACAAAAATAGCATAAACAGCCTAAATTCCACTTTATACAGGAATGACAACAGAAAGTATTCAGTTTAGCAGACACTCCAAATTAAATATTTCCTCTCCTACTAGCCATTATCTCTCTGCTCCTGCTGTATTTTTCTGTCTTGTTGTATAGTTCTCTGGTAGAATCTTCTTGTCTTGCTAGGAAAATATGAAATGAAATTAACATACTGTTAATAACTACAGTATATCACAGCTCATAGCAACATTAGGCAGCTCTAGAGATGTCTCCATTACTTTTCCATACTAGGGATAGAATAAGAGGAAATGGCCTCAAATTGTGCCATGGGAGGTTCAGATTGGAGATTAGGAAAAATTTCTTCACCAAAAAGAATGTTTTTCAAGCATTGGAACAGGCTGCCCGAGGAAGTGGCTGAGTCACCATCCCTGGAGGCGTTTAAAAGACAAGTAGATGTGGCACTTAGGGACACGGTTTAGTGGTGGACTTGGTAATGTTAGGTTAATAGTTGAAATCGATGATGTTAAGGGGTCTTTTCCAACCCAAGTGACTTTTCATAGAATCAATACACTGTGTTGTATGCTATTTTACACACATAGGTATACCGTTGTAATGTGTTGCACTAACCTGTGCACATATATATGCATACACCTTTCATAAGCTTTCCTAATTTAGCATTGATCTCGAACAGAATTTTTGCAGTAATGTATGTTATATGTAGCTGCTATATTTAAACTTTGCATTATCATCTTAAAGTGAATGTTAATCAGTAAACATGCATGCACTTAAGATTGATCATAACGTGATATTCAAGGTGGTGTCTGCTCCTGAGTATAACTGCATTGCAATGCTGCCCCATCAAAATAAGTTATAAAATATAATTTTTTTTCCCCTGTCCTAACAGCTAATTTTTGTGGAAACCTACAGCATGTATATCAGTATCTGATTACTCTCACTCTTCTATGCTAATGCTTGCCTATAAAAGTCTCAACTAGAGTTATAGTTTTTCACTTTGAACACACACCAAGTGGTCAAGAGCCTGAGAAAATCAAGAACTGAAGGGATGGGGAACACAGGTGGCTCTCAAACAAGATGCAGCAAGAGCACCCTGTGGGGATCCACCACTGTGGAGAATTGGCGAGGGCTGGCCATGCTGACTGTTGACTTTAGGGACCCTTCAAGCTCACTCCTTTAACAAATCTCTGAGTCCAGCATAACTCCTCAAGAGAGCATGTGATACAACTGTAGTCCAGGAATCATATTTAGACTATCCAAGAGGCAGATGTTGGCCATGTGCTGTTTGTCTGAGCCAATGGATAAGTCATAACTATGTAGAATGGTATTTTATATTGAGAAAACTTTGTGACATCCAAACCACTCACCTGAAAATCCTTATTTTGACCAAGGTACGACAGGAATTTGAGGTTTCCAGGCAAGCATCCTGAAGTGCATGTCTCGCAATGTACAGTATCACCCTTCATCTGAGGAAGCACCAACAAAACTGGTATGGTCTTGAAAAAAGTCTTTCCATAAATCAGATTTTTTCTGGAAAATCAGATTTTTTCTGGAAAATCAAATTAAGCATTTTCCAGTTCTTTCCACTGTGACCTAGTCTTACTTTCTCTCTGGCAGATATCCCTGAGAAATGGCATACAAAACAGGAAAATGTTGATTTGCCATGTTCTACCTCAGACTGATTTAGCATAACACTGCAGTATTTTTCTGTGTCTTTTATATCCCCAATCACTTGATTACGCAGTTGCATCATTGCTGAACCCTGGCCCATAAAAAAACAAGGGAACACAATGATAGTCAGCCAAAACAACACAAACAGCTGCTTGTCTAGACGTATTAGTAGTGTCCTGAAATACTGGCAGCCTGGTGACATAATCTAAAAAATTTGCACCACTATTCTTGAAATGTTTTATTGTGATTATGTAAATCTAGTAATTTATTTTCAATGGAAAACATTAAAATGCAGACCAAAAAAAAAAAAAAATACATGAATCATTCCCCCCTCGGTTCCTAACTAACAGTATGATTCAAAGAGATGTATCTGCAAGCTTTTTTCTCTAATGAAAGACTCCTAAGAATAGCATATTCTGTAACATGAAGGCACAAAGTAGTAAGTGTTACAATATAATTATTTTTTTTCTGTTATCCATGCCTACTTTGCTGTGGCAATTATTTGTTATAAGCTATTAAATTGTTTGCAAAGCCTATTTGATGTTTCAACTCTGATTTAACTACTAGAAGAGTGTCCCTTTGCAGTAAAGAAGTTTAACTTTCTTTCAAATTCACAGTTGAATTTATAATTTCTTTTTTGTTGTTTTTTTTTTTTAATCTACTCCTAATTATGAATTGATGGTTTTGTTCAATTAAACCTGAACATAAACTCCACAAAATATATTACAGATTGCCACCAATGACACAAGGTATCAACAGTCTCCACAAAATCACTCTGTACTCAAAGTTCCTGGTTCCCCAGATGCTGAGGAAGAATAACAAAATTTTAAAAAGGAAAGCAGATAATGGACTCTGACTTACCCTAGCCATAACAGATGTTGACATTTGCGGTCAAAACAAGGAAGAAATTCTTGAGTCACGGGCCAGAACTTAGAGTGCTTCACTTTCCCTCCCCTTGTTTATGTGATTTTTCAAAGTTACATCAGGTTGTCAGAGATCCAACTTGCAATTTTTCCTGACTTCAACTTGATTACACCTTTGAAAAACTCGGCATCTTTGAAAATAGGGCACCTTTAGGACTGAGCACTACATGACATGCCTCCAAGTTTCAAAAGCATTTAATGGCTAGAGATATTCTGACTTTCTTGGCTGCTTAGAAGGGTCTTAGAGGTAGAAAAGATGAATAAGGAGATCAGAATTTGACCCCCTGTTTTTGTCACTTTAATATTTGGCATTTCTGTGGCCTAAAAAGACTAGGGAAATCATTTAAGAACTAATGAAGAGCTATTTACCTCCTAAATCTTCTTCCCTTGAGTAATGAAATAATTACCCTCCCATAATCATGGAAATATTCAACTTGAATCTTAAATTGAGCTGTTGTGAAAAGTGGTAGTGATGTTACATAGGTGATCACCATGGTAACATTTGGAAAGTGCACTGTCGTCAAGCCAAGAATATAGTTCTGCTTTTCCCCTAAGAACAGTATAAGAGACTGGGACTGAACTCTTCCAAGATCCCATAATGATAAGTGAAAGCGAACATTTATCTGTCTTACCCACTGCGACAAAGGCTTTTTTTTTTTTTAAATAGAAGGCAAAAACCTCTCAAAAAAGACCCCACAACCCAACAACCAGCTCACTGTCCATAATCTAAATTACTTTGTAATATATTACTCTTAGTATGTTTGTTAAGTCTCTGCACATTAACTCAAGGCAGATCACAAAGGAGCAAGGTGGTAAGATTACAAGGAGAAAACAAAAGATTTTATTTGCATAACTCAGACAATTAGACATGCTGCAAACTATTAGGACAGTTACTTGCCTTTTAAATTGTGGCTCTTTTACAAATGACCCCTCTCCTTCTGCTTGATTCTTTGATTTCTTACACAATGTGATTTTCTAAACTGGCAACTGTCACTGCATCTGAAGCCTGCTCATTTCAAGCTACCCAGTCCAAGTGCCAAGAGCATAGATCTTGTTTACTGTTCAAGGGACACAGCTCAAGGGATGATCACTACTAAGAACATTGTTTTCATCAGCAGTCTAAGAGATACAATGAAAGACCATTCTTTGATTATTCATGCTTTTACAGAAACAGTCTGAGATTAAAACCTCTCAGATTATGTAAAACATACAGGACAGCACAGAAGAGATGAGCAATTTTTGCTACATTTTTGCAGAAACCAGAGGATTAACTAACATTCAATGTAAGTAAGTGAAGGGAGGCTCTGTATCAAAGCCAAAGGAGCTAAACGTCTCCCAGCTCAAAGATGCCATGATTTTCACTTTGACAGTTGCTTTTCTGCCTAAATGCCATGTAGAATGAAAACACAACCATTCAGAAGGGAGATTAAGTATCTGCGATACTAATTTTATGTTAATTAGGATAGAGAAACTGAACTCTCGATGCTAGAGCACACATTGCAGTGGAGACAGTAGACAAGGTGCCCAAACTGCATCAGCAGTTTATAGCTGAGATAGGAAAAAAATACTCTTTCTTTAAAATGTACAGTTCATGAAAAATCCAGATCATAACAGATTTTCAGAAAGAATGCATGCTTATTATGCTTATAGCAAATTACAGGAAGTGGAGTATTACATACTCCTGTAAAGGACATTCTACTGAAGAATATACCTGAGGAACATTCACATTCATTCTTCAGGCAGTATAAGGAAAGCTTCCTGCCAGGATACTGCAACAAAATAGCAAGCAGCAGGTGGGGTAAGAATAGTAATAAAGGCAACATATCCAGGCTCTGAAAATATTCTCACATTTGCCTTGAACTAACAAGTGATCTGTGAAGTGCATAGTGGATTTCTAAAGACTTAACCTTCATCTAGTAGTCAGTGAATTGAACTATTATCTAATAATGATGGGATTCATCTCTCCTAACTTCAGTTAGACACCTGATGCAAACTGATTGTAGCCAGTGACAAATGATGAGTAGATACATAAATGGTAATACACCCTATCTCAGCATCCAGGGGGCAGTTCTCCCATCCTACTACTTTTCTACCACACACAGTAGAGTTTTATCCCCTAAAATTAAAAATGCATCTGCTAAACTCTGAATTACTTTAACAGTTATTACTGCACATGAACTCCAGCCTTAACCAAATAAAGGACTATCCATACTTGCTCACTAACAATAGCAAGCCTGGAATGGGACTGATACAATGCCACCGTTTGGCCTGAAGAGCCCTTCAGGTTATAGTGACAAACTGAACCACTTCAAAAGGCAGCCAAAATTCTGCCCCAGTGAAATGGAAGCAGAGGCCACAAAAGATTCTTCTGTCTGCTTAGCACAGGAGAAGATGCAGATACTGCAAAAGGAACGAGAGCTCAAGCTCATTTTGATGTATGCAAAGAGGTGCTGAGGCTGAAACAGCATGTGGTATCAAGGAAAAAAAAAACCCAACCAAAAAAAACACCTAAAAACCACCCTACTTTAGCCAAGTACAGATAAGGATAACTCACAGACTTCTAGACTGCTCCAAAGGCACAGATCAGTGTGAAGTGTTAGACTTTGAGCAGCACTTTTTTCTTCTGTGGACAGCAGGGGCATCTGACTAATACAAGATCACCTACAGTTCACTCTTGGAGACTTCAGAAGCTGTAAGAGGCCTCTTTAATCCTGGAGAGCCTGGGAAAACCATATTAACAGATGACACACTTAGTCATAGTAGACTATGGTCGTGTGAAAGAAATGGCAGATTTCTTCCTTAGAAGTTCTGAATCAAATGTCCTTTCACTGACTCCACTATCCAAGCCATTTTAAATGTGCTTGTCAGTCTGTGGTCAGCCATCCTTCCCAGAAGTCTTCCCTTTTTCTTAAATACAGTACTTCAGTTCACAGCCCTATTTGTCTCCTTGCCTTGAGTGGGATTGAACCATTTAGCCTCCCATGACACCTTCCAGAGCTGCTCTCTGGAACAGTCCCGGCTCTGGACAGGAGACCACAGAGGGCTCAGCACTACAAATGGTTTTACCCCCTCAGAGCCTGCCAGTGAATCTGTGGAGACAAGAAACAGCTTTTTAAAGAAGTTTCATCTCTTTGCCAAAGAATACACAATTTAGGAAAAAGGGTCCAAAGCACAGAAGAGTGTTATCTAAATATTTCATTACCTCAGCGCAACCACTCTATTCCAAATGAAGAAGGATCCAGCTCATTCCTGCCTCTCCTGGAAGACACAGCTGTCTTGCTTATAATGCTTTCCCCTCCCTGCCTGCGTCTCCTTGTTCAACCTGCTGACAAAGCCTTAGTCTCTTTTAAGTAAAGTTCAGGACTGAGGAAAAACAAGCTTAGTCCAGATAAAGATTATTTTTTAGGTCAGGTGGGTATAAGCCTCAGGTATTCACTAATATCTTCCCCATTGTGTAGTCCAGAAGCATTAGTATTATCTAGGATGGATTCCTATCTGTTTTTGTCCTCGGCCCCTTTGTTTCTTTCAGAATCGCTTTGACTAACTCTGTGCTGGCTAATAGATAATTAAGGTGTTTCTAGTTATCAAAAGTTCAGCTCATGGCTCTTTTAGACTCCTTAAAGCCACATTAGAGTATAAGGTATATTTAGTGAATAATTAAAACCTGAATGCTTTTCAGGCTACAGTTCTCACATAAGGAGACAAATGTCATATAACCATTATTCAAAAGTACACCATACTGGAGAAAAGGCTTCTGCCTTCATTCTTGAGCAGTAAACTCATTTATTTTCTGTTTGCTCGTCTTGGCCACTGGATTGCATAAGAAAGAATTAAACCTTCTGTACTGACTATTCTGATAGCAAATTGCAAGAGCCTTAGAGAGCTAAAAGGAAAACTGAGAGTTCTAGGTGGTCACTGTGGGTGGTGGTAAGACTACACAGTGCCTGGCCCTACGCTATGCTCTCCCAGAGTAGAAAGGTATGGCCTACAGATCATACACATAGCTAAATTATTCAGATGTTATACTTGGGAATATATGTACAGCAGGAGTAGGATCCCTGTATCTGGAGAGTAAGGAAAGACAGTTGTTTATTCATCACCACAGTGCACTAGAAAATACTTCCATAGTTCATGCTTTCATGAAGTAGTACTTGGAGTAAGAGTGCAACAGGAAAAATAAGGGAGCTACTAGCAGCTTCCTTGTGCTTAGATTTGCATTGCTCAGATTAGAATTTGTCACTCACTTTACACTCACATAGGAGATAAAGTAGAATAAAAAAGAAAATAAAAGAGCTGGAAAATATACATAATGTCATCTAAGTTGTAGCCTCCCAAGGGAATAATCTTCCTTAAAGCACCCGTTTTAGATACTTGTTTGCTCCTAAAGACCTTTAACACTGGTATTCCATAGCCTCCTGATGGCTCATTTCAG
The DNA here is from genome assembly GCF_028554395.1 of Pezoporus wallicus. Taxonomy (NCBI): domain Eukaryota; kingdom Metazoa; phylum Chordata; class Aves; order Psittaciformes; family Psittacidae; genus Pezoporus; species Pezoporus wallicus. The sequence goes on along the minus strand of NW_026641037.1, from coordinate 4,951,485 downwards.
TGATTTTCACACTACCACATCAACATCCCTCTTTATTAGAAAGTTTTTAAATATCTCACCTGCATCATGTTTAAGCCGGCTCTGCCTATTCTTCACAGCTGCAGAGAACAAATATATTTTCTTTTTATAGCAGCTATTTCTTTATGTGCTGCCTATTATTAGATGCTTACACACACACAAACATGCTTCAGTATCATTTTATTTAGGCTCAATTACCCCTCCTCCAACCATTTCTTGCAGGTCACAACCTCCACAGATTCTCACTGCTCTCCTCTGGACTACCTCTGTTTGACTTGTAATTTATTTGAAGTAGAGTGTCCACAACTGGAAACAATAGTCCTGGTGCTCAATATAGTATTAGGCCTCATGTTTATATCCTAGTGCATCATCCGATTTTTTTTTTTAAGAGCTCACCAGGTTTTATTTGCTTCTGACCTGTGGTCTACCATGCCCACCACATAATTTCTGACAAAACTTATTTTGCCGGTGCTGTCCATGTAGGTTATGTATATTCGTAAACTCTGCCTCACTCCTCACTGGGAAGTCCTCATAGTTTGGTGGCAGCTGCAAATTTAGTAAGCTACTCTAGCCCATCATTTTAGTGATTAATGAAAGCAAAAATAATATCAGAACAGAAACCTTTGGATGTTCACCCACCATGTATTTTGGTAGTGAACCGTTAACTGCTTGCTCTGTATATGCCTGTGTATTTTAGTGTCTTTTCAGCAATTGGAATAAAGCTGGGTGACCTATGAATTCCTCACTTTTCCCACCCTCTCTATATATTCACTACATTTGCATTTTCTATCATCTAGGTAACTTTTCTGTCCTTCAGGAGTTCCTACAGGTAACTCCTAGAGGCTCTGGGAGTTCACTGATCAGCCCATTAAGTACCAAGGACGAAGCTCACCTGCTCAGCTAGCATGAAAATATCTACATTTTATACATACTATGTAACCTGTTTCTTCCTTACACTTTCCTGTTGGTGCTGATATTAGGTCACCTTATTGTAGCTGACCTTTATATTGAAATCTGACACAAAAGGCATGACACTTGAGCCCCTTCACTATCACCCTCAAATAGCCTTCCCCCTCTCTTGAATAGCTTCTCTGATTTATATGCTTGCAGTTGACTTCAGCCAGCTGACCTAGTTTCCACTTCGTGCAATCTTCCTTCTTATGTTTGAAGTATGTGAAAAGCTCTTGATTTAGCCAACTCAGGCTTTTACTGTATTTCCTATCTTTCCTCCTCAATGGGATAATTTGCACTCTGCCCTTAGCAGAGTTTCCTTCAGGAGCTACCAGATCACTTTTTACCTTCTTACTTAGACCTGCCTCCTAACAACCCTATTTCTACTGTTCATACAGCAGACATATTTAGACTAATATTATTCCCAATAAGGGCATTAAAGATGACAAAAATCAGGTGTATGATACTATTATTTTTTATTTCAGACACTTACTGAACTGTTGGATAAACAAATTTTTCACTTTACCCAGGAAACGCTGAATTCATCTACACTCTTCCACGCCTTCTAAAAAGCAGATTTACTTCCAACAATTTTTAAACTGACTTATGAAATTCATGACCAGTGAAGGATTCAAATAGTCACTAGTCATGACCTCCACTTAAAATAAGATGCAGATACTTACAGGTGAAAGCTGTGCATATTTTTCTTGAGATGTTAGTCTAATGATTCCATCCTCACTTTCGTTGGGTATCCATGCCTCCAACTCATTCACTCTTTTTCCTTGAAACCATTCTAGTCAATATGGTAAGCTTTGGTAATATGCTGTTCTCAAGATTTCTAAGAGCCTGTCGTATCTTTTGGCATTGCTACACAAATAACAGCACAAAGAGCAAGAAATGTGATGTACTACAAAACCAGAGCAAAAGTCAATCTCCTAAATCTGCATCCATTGAGTTCTGGGTTTTGGGAGGTTGTTATTGCTTTTGACACTTCTATTCAACTGCTTTTGATGGAGTTACCAAGGTTTAGATTCCCTTCACTTTGAAGTGATCCCAAGCTCTTAACTTGAAATAAATGCAATTTCTTTTAAGACCAGACATGAAAGTGTGAGAATTTTCAGTGCATAATGCAATCTAAGAAAAAAACCCAAGCCCAAACTCTCCAATAATAGTGATTTTAAGAGCAAGAGGGACCAAGGTTTGATCCTTATACTCTATAAAGATTGTAGTGAAGGAATAGAGAGAGAATTAAACCACCTCAACTTTTCAAAACAATTCTAAGTAATTGAAGAGCATCTATGCCATTGACTTATGCTCTTGTTATTTAGCCACCTCTGAAAATCCCTGCTTGCTATCACGAAATCATTACTGATCCCTGTTTAACTTAAATAAAAAGATAGCTTGCCTGGAATTAGGCTGCTGTTTACAAAGCCACAACTATAAAGAAAATCATTAATTTACGATGTTTAGCAAGCTACATCCTGGACCAAACAAGATAAATCATTCGCACAAAATTATACTGAAATCCAGTCAACATATCTTTAGTAAATATTCTTTGAAGTACTGCAAATCAGAAAGTTGGCAATTTTAAGGTTTTTTTCTCACTTCAAACCCTTAAGAGAACAATACCAGTATATACCAAGTTTTCCTAAAATACCATTTTCAAAGAGTTCACAGGCTAAAAATAATTTGGAACACCTTGATCACAAATGATTGTTGAAAATAAGCTTTATGCTAACAAAAATATTCAGTACTTCAACTATTCAGGGTTCAAGACCTGAAATGACTTCACCCAACTGGCATTCAAACATTAAGGCAGAGCTAGAAAAAAGAAAAAGCTACAGGTATGAATGCAGTTACTTCAAACTAGGGATTGAAAAATATGGATTATCTTCATAAAACAAGCCTGGTCCATAATTTTCAGATGACCTAATAACAACAAAAATGTCCATATTTCTTGAAACTGTAATTATAAAAAAACTTATTCTTTTAATTGTCTGTAATCATATATATGTCTTCAACCCTGTCTTGGGATGCAGTTAATATTCTCACCATTGGAATGCTGTGCCATTCTGCAAACAGAAGGTTGCACATAAGTGAATTTGTCACAAATTTTACATTCTGTCCTGAAAGAGCAGCAGCACATAACTGTACCTACTCTGACAATACCCAAGATTTAACTGAGACTCAAAGTAACAGCTTATGTACCATTCTCATTCTTTTGAAGAAAGAAGGGGGAGAGAAAATCTGATTTCAACAACGTCACCTGGTGAGCAGAGGGAATGGCAGCAGCTTTAGTTTTACTTGGTCTTATTTCATCCCCACAGAGAAAAACAGAAACCAAACTCATATAAATTCTTATAATTTGACTTAAAATTCAAAAAGGGCAGGAAAAAAAGAAAAAAGCAACCCACAAAAGAGGGTGCTCATTACCTCCATTGCTAAGGGATACACATGAAGGTGCATAATACATTGCACACTGTATAGTTAAACACACTACACAGTGATGTGCAAAGCAGTGGTGTCAAAATTTTAGCAGTGATGTGTCTAATAAAACTTATCTGATGAAAATTTGCTTCATGTTCAAGCTGTAAACTATTAAAGGTGATAAATGACCAGACACCACATATAATGCAGCTTTTCCATACTATAATCTAAAATTCTGTTCTTTGCTAAGAGCATAATGTGACTTTTCCTACATTTCCTGCTGCTATCAGGACAAAAAGCCTTATAGTTGCTCTCTGCTAACTTCTGCAGCTTCTTCTGGCCACCACTGATCCAGGAGCTCAGCAACAACAGCATGGGAAATGGCACTAAGGGTGGGAGTTATAACAGCAATGGTGCCACGTTTTCACATTGTAAATCTGGTAGTCCATCCTACGGATGTTGAATTAGCCCAGACAACTACTCCATCATAAATACGCTTTTCTGTGTTACTGGCAAATAACTAGTATATAGCTATGCACTGCACAGCAAAGAGAGGAGGAAGAGGGCTTCAGATATGGATGTGCTCCACACGGAAACCAGTGGCTGTTTCAATGACCACGGAACCCAGATCAGGCCCTTCTAGGCCTGTTTCCACACTATGTGCAGCACTAGGATAAACTGTTCTAGCTCAGAGTTTTACAGCCTGGGCTGACAACAGAAACTTTTTGGAAGGCTGTCTAGAGACTAGAGAAAGCCTTTACTTATTTATACAATTCATCACCTTAATGCAGGGTTTTTCTGATTAATTTTATTGATATAAAGAACTTGTATTATTCCCTCATAAAAGCTAATAAAGAGCAGCACATGGCACTTGAATTCACTACACTGTCAATATCACAAAATGTTAATTGAAACAGCAGCAACCCACTAACTTACAGGAATGACTGGCAGACACACTGGACTTAATAAAGTTGGTAAACTAATGTGCCCAGGAATGAACAGTACAGTAATAAAGAACAAGACCTGAAGCAGAGTAGTCCAAACTGCAGTGGGAGAGTTTGTATTTTTCTTCTTCCTTGTGCAGAAGGTAGTTGGTAATGGGATGCTTGCTTATTGTATGTACATTACACTGCACACTGATGGTTCAGCTGTACAGGCCAGAAGAGGCAAAAGCTTTTCCCATTTACTCTAGAAAAAACATCCACAGATACATTACCTGTTATGTCCTTCTGTCCCTTAAGGCCTTAAAATGCTGATGTTTATTTAGATTCATGAGACCACCCCTTCATCAGCAAATGCTGATTTAACTTGTTCTAAAAGCTAAATTTTGAGAACTTTGTCTAGAAGAACTTTGTCTTGTCCTTTCCTCAGGGAACAATCTCCTTGATGTTAACAGGAGAAAATAATAAAGCAACTACTTTTTGGTGTGAATAAAATCCAGCCCTTGATTATTAGTGGTAATTCTTCATGCTATATCACTTTGATATGGTTTAACTATTTATTTTGCAGGAGTAAGGCATCACCATTCCCATCCAGATATAATTGAATCTTTACTGCAAAGAGGAAAGGCATTGTGAGCTTGTATACAAATTCTGAGAAAAAAAAAAATCCACAAAACTATATATCAGAGTTTTAAGAGATAATTACATGAATTTGATTTTATAAAAATATTCTAAATGAAAAAAAAGCACAAGAAAGCATCAGGAGTGTTTCCTTTTATACCCCAATTCTAAGAAAATAACAATCAGAGATAAAATTCTTGTCTACAAAGCAGTTTTATGAAGAAAGGATTTTAAAGATTTTTTTTAGAGTTTGAATATCATCCTTATTAATGCCATAACCTGTCTGTAAGCAGAAAAATCCTTCTTGAGTTTACTTGTTAGTTGAAATCCTCATGCACAGATGACTCATATAGAACTAGATAAAGATGAGAGATTCTTTAAAGAAGCAATTCTTTTCAGAATTTGCCAGGTACTGTTTCTGGTCTTCATTTTTCGATTTATGATAATAAACTTTGATTGACTGCTTGACTGACAAATGCCCTGGGAAATGACCTACTTGATATTCTCAATCTTTTCTTCCTGAAGTCCCCAGAAAATGAAGTGTTGCCTTTTGTTGTTCTTTTACCAAGACTTACAACTCTGTATCTCTATATGAAATGAATGGCTCCAGATCTAAAGATAAGCAAGACCACATGACCACAGAGTGAGCCAATTGTATGCAGATCTAGGATCCAACATTGTAAGGTTAATGCCTCCTTGTTGAAAGCATATAATCATTTCGAAGTAACTTCTTTGTTTTGTTTTGTGGTTTTGTTGTGTGTGTGTGTTGGTTTGTTTTTTTTAAAGAATGACAAAAAAACCCAGAGCCTAATTTCATGTGCCTGGGAGTAGCTATCTAAGCTTCAGGCAATACAAACGCTGCTATTACTGGGGAGTAAAAGCTCTGCATAATTAACAAACATCATCAGCCTTACAGTTCCTGTAGAACGTAGTAAGTTCCTTGCCTGAAGGCTGCTCTCAGCCTAGTAAGTCTGTTTACCCTGTCCAAGATTAGATTAGTTTAATTATTATGAAAAAGACTGCTAAGATCTTACAGCCTAATTATGCAAATGTTTCTAAATGTTCACAAAAGTAATTTATTTATTTGGAGATAAATGAATCTGTTTTGTCATAAACCAGATTGCAGTCCTGGCAATGTACAAGCAGGGTTATGTGCCCTTAGGCATATCTTTCACCACAAATATCAGTGGGACCCCTGGATTACAACACTTATAAATACATAAATGTTTTTTAGCAGGTTTTTATTGTTTTTGTAAATTATAGCAATCCCAGAAAGAACTATCACAGGTTTAATACTCACCAACCTTGTTATGAAAACAGGGTTTCTCAGCAGAAACATTTAAAAGATTCTAACAGCTAAAACATTCCTGGTAGACCTATTAAGGTGCACCTGTTTTATTATGCTTTGGAACCAATATCTTCAAAAGAGTTTTCCCCTCCTAGTACAGACTCTTGCTGCTAAAATAACCTGCATCAGTAAAGTATTATTATCCTAAATAAGGTGGTAGCATTCTTCTCAAGGCATATAGTACTAACCTTAACTGGAAGCAACCCTTTTTATGTTAGGAATTCTGTAGATTTTCCTCATAAACCTCACTGCAGTTTAGAGATTTAATTCTTCATCTATTTGTAATTACAGGACAACACATGAAATAGGTGCAGAAACACTTTCCTATACTTAGCCACTGCTCTAGTTTAATTTCTATTATCATAGAGATAACACCTAGGCAGCACACTGCTGCCTTCTGTGAACTCATGCACGTTCCAGGCAGAGTATTTAGATTTTGGACTGGTAGACACTTAAAATATGATCTTGATCACAAAGAAAGCTGAAAAGCTTAACATGTTGCACAGCTGTGTAAAATTAAGTGGTACATAAACCTAAAAGAAGAATGGCCTTTAAAGAGTTCAAATCTTTTCTTAGTGAGACAGCTCATCTGTGGGTAGGAGTAAGGGCAAAGAATACAGCCCTGATGCTCACAGGCATCAACTCCAGGGGAAAACAAACTGCAGACACCTTTAAAACAATAAATGCGAAAAGTTTAGCTGAATGTTAGTAGCAGAGCAGATGAAACACAATTCCCATCTCTGTTAAACTGGGACATTTTGAGCCAAGTTCATTTAAACTGCAATGTCAATTTGATGCTGTAATGCCTTCTCCCACCAAAGTGTATTTTCTACTTGAGACAATAGCATGACATTTTACTGGAAACATATTGCATTAAAATCAATGCAGAGTGACTTGTTTTGTTTATAAATTAACCATTCCTTAAATAAGCAGGGCAATAGCTCTATATGAGAATTATACCCACAGTTCTCCTGTGTATTAAATGGAGGATGTGAGGAATGATTTTAGCTGGCTGCTATGACATCACCATTATCACGGATATTCAAGACATTAGAAGGTGCTTGCTGTCAGTTAAATGATCACATCTCAAGTGCACCTGCTTTATAATTATTCATTTGGAGCAGGATCATTAACATATTCCTTAAGTCATTTACAGGCAATTTGATTCTACAGTAATGATTTTTTCCCTCTTTGTAACAAATTAATGAGATATATATAAATATGAGAGCACAAATGAAATTCACACAATTCATATCGTAATTAGTGTATACTGAAGGTCTGAAGGTTGCTAACTTGCATTTTTCCTGTGCTAGGAAGCTATTCTGCAAGTACTTAACAGTTTCAGCACTATATAGGATTCTTCCAGAAGAGAAGATAACCTGTCAATATACCTTCAGTGGTAACAAGATTAGTAGTCACGTTAGGCATTGGCACTTTGGAAGTGGTATTTGGCATCCAGGCTCAAGAGTTGAAATTATGAAAGCTAGAAATTTATTTAGTTATTTACTTAGTAATTTCTTTAGCTGTTTAGACAACTTTGGGAATCATATGGCTAATTGATAAGTGTGTGTAAATACAGAGGACCATGTCCACACACCTGCAATACATCTTCAATACTAGCAACTCATTTTAGGATTTTCTACAGGTTACATGCTGCCAGAATTTCCCTAAAACTGTAAACCCTCTGTTATTAGCACAAGATAGTGCTGATCTCATCTTGGCTTACATACAAAGCTTTTTATAGAGGACATTACTGCTGGGGTGAAGGATGGTGTAAGACTGTCAGAACACTGCAGTGCAGATTAATTTTGGCCCAAAGAAATCTCTCTCCTGTAACACCTGAGATTCAATAATTGCCTACTCTAGACAACACCTTTTCTTCACTCACAAGATGCGCAGTGGCCTGCAAAAATGCACAGCAGCATTTGCACAGATCATTCCTATATACAGTTTCCCCTTAGCAGGTCATTAGCCAGTATCACCTGATTTCTGCAGAGAGAGAGAGTGAGAAACAAAGGAATTAAATCAATTGTTTTACTTTACTGTAAAACAATTCCCTCAATCATATGCAAAAGAGAGGCAGCATGGCTCAGTGAACTATTGGGTTGAAATCTATGTACTGAGCAGGTCTACCCTGTCTCTAGCAGCCCTGTTTGTCACATTGACAATGTGACAATGAGCAGAAAACCTGCAGACACAGGAGAAGAGAAACAGTGGGATGGAAGCATTTCTTCTTCCACCCCACCCCCCTGAAAATGTTTGGAAAACACCTGCCATTTGGGAATTTCTTCTCTTACACAGCTGCTCTTTAGGGGTGACTTGGGAGCATCTGGAGAGATGAAGGCAGTCACGGGCGGGGAGGGAAATGCTTCCAGCTTCCCTTCAGTCTGACAGCAGAGGATCCTGCAGGTGCTAGAAAAGCCCTGCATGTGTCCACCGCAGTGATAACACCTCTGCCACGGCTAGCAATTTCTCTTGGACAAGTCCGGAAGAGGAACTAGAAGTGACCTGGGAAAGAGCATGTGAACATAGGGAGGCTCTGAGGTAGCCCTTTGTAACTCAAAGCATGAAACCAAGGCATTCTGTATGATACATACGCTCCTGTATGATTAACAGATGTAGAAAGACCCCTAGATTTGTCTGCAATTATTTTTGTGCTAGGCTTCTCTTTGGAAATCTTGGCTTTAAAAAGACAGTGGGATTTTTCCATTCGCTTCTCCCACAGTCAGGATATCAGACAGTGATGGTGAACCAATTGCATGTGAGAAGCTTAGTAATGTGATGCAAACATCCCTGATCTTTTATGATCTGTTTCCCTGATTATTCTGGGTAAATTACATCACCTTTTCTGGAATAAGAGCATTTTAAAAATAATAATTTGTTCTATGGTTATCAAATTCTCTAGTTACAATGCACGAATTTGACAGGTGCATAAAAATTAAACTGACTTATTTACTAATGTCATTGGTAGGGGAAGACACCACCATTATTATAAATGTTACAGAAAGCAGAAGAATACTAATTACCAAATGACACACCAGTCATAAAATCAAAGCACAGAAACACTGGGGTAGAAGCAAATAGAAGCTGAATCCTCAGTATTTTTTCAGGATATAAAATACTCATACTTATATAATCTTACAATATAACAGTACCCACTGTGCAGGATATGTATCATTCCCAAATATACATTAGAAATAGAGATTCAAAAAGACTGCTTAGACCTTTTAATATTATACTCTCTCGGTGTAATTTACTGTTTTAATATAGAACTGAAATGATACAGAAAACAAAACATTGGATTATAATTTATTTTGCATTACTGAAAGGCACCCTCCAACAGTGCATTCTGCATTATTGAAAACTAAGCATTTGCCCTCCCTGTTCTCCTGGTACAGCTCATGTCAACATTACTGGACCAGATGGCTCCATACTGCAGCACTTTCTCAGGATCTGATGTTTACAGTGTGGTATTGGCAAGGCCTTGGGGTTTTACCTCTCCCAAAATGAAGTTCCCAGCTCCCATATCAGCACACAGATTGCACATCCCTGCATACCAGCACGGTTAGCTATTCCCTGACAAGCAAGCTAAGATGGGCATCTCAGAGGATTTATCCTGTGCTGCACCATGACAACATCCCAGCATTTAAAGCAATTCGCAAATGAAAGAATGCATTTGCTATTCCTTCACCCAGTGACAGAAAAATTCAGTCTCATGGTAGAAAGGCAAAGAACAGATCCATACACATATTCTCCTACCTCAGTACAACCTCTTCCTCCAGTGCTCCAGACAACTTGACCTACCTGTCCAGCTTGGGATAAACAGCAAGACTTCAGCCTGCAATTTCCTGGTGCCCTGATTCTTCCCAGGGTCCATGCTGCACTTTCTCGTTATATACCTCTCTGCCTCATTTATCTAAAACCCCTTCTCTGTCCTCGGGACATAAAAATAGCAATACTCCCTGGCCATCAATTGAGCCCTGGAAAAAGTAAACCGACCTACTCTGGGCTGTTACTGTGACAATTCAAAGCTGTGCATTCGAAGTTATCTTACCTGCGCCAGCACTTTCCTTTTCCCTCTTCTAACCATTTTAAAGACTTCTTTGACATAAAGCTGCATTCACTCAGGCAGCAATGCACAAGCTTGAAGAAACCCACAATACATATCAGAATAATGCAGAGAGCTCATCATGACTCATTCTTACTTTCTCTGTATTCACTGAAAGCAGTTTTGCACTTGTGAACTGCATGATGAAACTGAACAGTACCCGAGTGCCTTCTCTGGCTGACAAAACTTACCACTGCCAGTTTGTTGGACTCTCATTGAGAGCAGAGCAGTATCTATCCAGTACATTTCCCCAGGTCCACCCAGCACCACTCCCACATTCTCAGCCTCCAGGCAGTGGGCACCCTGTGAGTGCTCCTTTCAGCCTCCCTGGGACCCCCTTCACTGGCTCACAACAGCATCATGGACTTTTAAGGTGGCAAAAGGGAGTGAGATGGACCCTATTTGCTCTGAATCACTTTATCATTGGTATGTGCAAGTGAGGAAGACTCCTCTTCCTCTTATCTTTGCTATAGCTCTGCTTGGATTACATAATAGTGTGTCAACTGAAAATATATGCCACAGTAGAACAGTTATCTTTAAGACATTAACATTTACCAGCGAGCAGTTCAGGTACCTTGACATCTGACAAAAACTAAGGAAATATTATGGCATCTGTATGTTGCACAGGCAAATAAGCAAACTTAAATGTTACATCGTTTTTCATCTCTGACTATTCAAGTAAAAAAACAAAGCAAAAGCAAGTTATGCAGTACTTCACACTTAGAATAATTTCATCTTACTGAGGCTTTCTGTATCACTCATCACTGAGGTATCCAGAAACAACATGTTTTGCTTATGAGAACAACAGCCTGTAAATTTCTGAACCTGAAATATTCATGAGAAATAGGTAATGACATTTACAGCTTCACACACACACACAATTTGGGTTTCTAATGAAAGATCAGAACAAGCTGGAGTGCAAGATAGCATTATCCTTTGTTTTTGACAATTTTAAAAGAGTCATTCTTCATGAGAAAACAGCGAGTAGAGGTGGGGTATTGCCAGTTATAGCAGTCATCACCTGAGAGGTGATCTGTGGCTACATGACAAGGGGTCCTTTAGCATTGCTGAGCAACTGTTACAAAGCAGTAGCCCATCAAGTGGAAGGGAATGCTGTTTCCTAGAATGGTGTTACTGATGGAGCAGGTCGGCTCAGGGCTGACTCATCAGTTATTTTATATTGGTAAATACTTAACCCTCCTTTCCATTTGATGTGCTTGGGTTATTTCAGTTTGCCTTTCCTAAGAAAAGAAAATGTGTCATTTGATAGAGAAAGTTTCTTTCAACTAAGTGGATAATCTGTATTCTGAGATAGAAAGGAATAGTCTGCCAATGTTATGGCTGATTTAATTTTTAAATCAACATTATCACATTGTTACAGATTTTCCAGCTCTATGCAATAATTATTCAGTTGATTATTTCAGATCCCACACTTCACAAACTTCTAACACTTATGAGCATTTCATGCAATTCAGTTTAGCTTCCCAAACCTCAAATGTGGTACATTGTAAATGCCTTCCTCATAAAATGAACTTTGAATTGAGTACTGCAAATACTAAAATACAACAAACAGACTGCTGATGGGGAAACCCAAAACACATCAACCCACCAAGCACTATGCTGATTTCTGCATCAAAATTAAAGGTATGCTGTAATTTTGGATGGAAAAAAAAAAAAAAAATCTCTAAATGTGTATTTATTATTGATCTATCAAAAGATCATGTTAGACTGAATTTAAACTTCATCTTTCCCTGTATCATAGTTCCTGAATGCTTTGCAAAATAAGGCAGAAAATACTCCTGACATCTTTAAAACAGCTAAATCAAGGCTATTTACCATTAGCAACAAAATTAAGCATGTTGAAAGGGATTGACATCTTTGATTAACAGGAATTTCAATACCCTCAGACCACCTGTTGACTAAAACATTTAAGGTAGTAGACAGATACTTGTGCGGTCACATAAAAGCTTAGATAACTGACCAGAACATGCAACAGGCCAACATGTCATTTGGCCAACAAGCCTGTCCCCTCTGCTTTCACATGGCATTTCAATGATCTGGTACCACTCTTGTTTGCCTCATGCAGGGGTTGAAAAATATAGCTCTGCCCCTTAACACAGGAGAGGAACGTAGAACCATTTCAACGTTCCCTTTTTCCAGAGCTCAGGCCTTCCTAGACCCACATCATCTGCTTTTACCAGAAAGATACCCTCTGCTCTTTTTCTTTTTTTCTGAAGCAGGAACTCCTCCCTGCTATACAGAAGATCTTGCACTCTGTTTTCACATGGTTTGCAGCTTCATTAGAAGCATTTTGCACATCTTACGCTGGAACCTGTAGATGAGAACAGCTTTTTAATGTTTGCTGTAGTCTGGGAGAATTGTGCTATTATTCAACTGAAAGCAGTAATGATGAAGGGAAAAATATTATTTTCAACTCTACTTCCACTGCACATTTCCAAGATGAGGCAGTGAAGCTTCATTTACAGTCTGTTACAAAGCAAATCAAGACATATATTTAATATCTAAATTGTGCACAGCAGCAATATGGAAAGAAGAAAAGAAACTGCTGATTATGAAGCTCAAGATGGGGTGAAAGAACATGCTGTTCACACGTATCAAGTGCCAGCAGCCACATGTTGGAGCAGTATCATTCGCTGCTCATTTAACGCGCCTTTGTGCAAAAACTGACACATCTGTATAAATATTATAGAACACTCGTAATTGAGGTCTCTCATCGCAAAATAAAGTCTGCAGAATTAAGAGCTGCTGAAGTGCCTGGGATCTAAAACTGGAAGATATTAAAGCTATCTTCCACAAGATGGCTCTCTCTCTCTCTCTGTTCGTATTACTGACTCAAATCCATGTAGAGAGAACATAAATAATATTCAGAACAAAAACGCAGTTAGAGTTTGGAGGAGTAAGAGTGCCTCCACATGGGGACAGAGATATTTCACTGAATCAGGGCAGCCTGTGTGACAGTGGAGAACTACACACCGTTCATTTCCTACAGACTGTTAAAGGGCCAGAGGGCTTCACAGGGTGTTTTGAAATTACGTCATTTGAAAGACATGTGCTTGCTCTACTTGCACTCCAAGCTGGGGGAGTTCCAATGCAGTTTCATTTCACCAGCCACATATCTAAGGAGTAGCACCTAAACTAATAAATCCTTTCTTACAGGGCTAACAGAAATGCTCAGTTTATGGACTCGATTTCAACAGATAGCTCCGGGCCTGCTAGAAGCATGCACAGTGAAGCAGCTCTGCAGATGTAAATTCATACTGGCACTGCAAAATTCAGAAAAAAAAATGAAGTAAAAACATTACCAACAACATATTTTTTCTTAGACATAACTTGAATTCCTCTCTTCTGTGACAGCTATGGAAAAAAAAAAAGTATTTGTGACATCTGAAAGAATGTGATTTTGAGTAGCTTTAAAACCTACTGGACACACAGATCCCTTTTACCCATATTTATCCTGGACCATTATGTATCTTTACCTCATTTTCAATGAAATGCGCTTTACTGTACATTGTACTGTTTAACGTGCTTACTGGAGCCTTGGGGATCAGATCTGTGCTTCTGTTACAGGTTTATTTATGAAATGTTCATTTACATCTACAGAAATGCTAATATCTTGCCTTATTCCACCAATAGCTTTACATTAACTGATCATCTGTCTATATAGATATTTGTCATCATAAAATATGCATTCCTCCGACATCCAGTATTTGAAGTGGTTCATCTTTAATCAGTTCCATTAGGTGGATTCAGGACAGCTGCTAGCAAATAACTGCCCTACTAAGCAAAAGAGAAACAAACATCAAAATGGAAGAGTGGGAACATTTTTCACACTGTGGCTCCCTTCATCTCCAAATGCTGGAGAGGGATAGGATGCAGGGGAAAACTCCTTAGCCCCAGCCTCTATTTCCTGCAGAAAGTGGGGACGGGCTGTGAAGTAAATCTCCAGTTGTGTGGGACCCCTGTCACAGTCTGGCACAGTCTGGTGCCATACAGCAGGTAACGTGTGAGTTTCCTTAAGTATACTATGGGAAAAAGCTGGGATACCCTCTTTCCACCTGGCTTATCTCGGGCATCTTACAGCTTCAAGCTACCTCACTTTTACCACTGCAGAAGACTATATCACTGGTAGCTGTAGTTCGGCAGATGGGACACTGAGATTACAGTATAACTTACTCTCATGTGCCCACGCTTATTGCTCCTGGAGTAACAGCATTCTCGGTTGGCCCACTTTGAAAGATTATACAGGCAGTGTGGTAGGCAGGGATCTCCCTTCTTCTCACATCATTGTTACATAGCATCCTGCAGAGCTGAAAGAGGGTACCAGAGATGTAGACCCACATTTGCTTGATAATAGCCAGCAGAGAGTTCTCCTACTGCACAGGGACTCCTCAGTGCCCATTTGCAGCGAGATTACATCTCTTTCTCATAGTCTGAGCACAGGAAACTGCTTACAGGGTCTCCCAAGAATATTACTTATTAAATTAGCAAAACCAGGATTAGGTCTAATGTCTAAATAGAATGAGTAAATGGTGTTTCCTACATGTTAAAAATTAATGTTATTTTCATGTAGCTAGACCTACCCATTGATCAACTGTTCCTTGAAAAGCACACTGCACCACACCTCAACAGCCAGCATCTTTGCATGCACACAATGCCTTTCTCCAGCACTGTAGTTGCCTTTGCATAATTCTCTTAGCAAGGAAAAGGAGCTCTGCTCACTCTGTTTTATCTCACACACACCAGGTGGAGAAACCCGAGTTCTAAAAGCAGTTGCCATGCTGTCCTAGTTGCTACCAGTCACTAGTAGGAAATGCAGCTGAGAGATACCAAGGAAAAGGAAAGAGAAATGCCTAAAATTCTGTCTTTGCTTATGATGCCACTTAAACGAGCTTTCTGATTAAGCAGCTCTGTTGTCTTCTGCATGGTTACAATACTATATGCCAGCAAAACCCAATCACATTCATGTGTGCACAACAACATGCAGCACATTCCTGGATCGCATCATCCTATTCTGCCTCCATCTCCCATCAAAAATTGTGACTCACTCTTTATAGCAAGATTCTTGGACTCATTTCATATACAGCCTTAAAATTTAGCAAATAAGAAAGAGAAATCTTTTTCTTCTAGGTTTTCTTTCGTTTTAGTAAGATATGTCAGTCATTCGTTTCACTTGCTTTTTCATAACCACTTCCCTGGCACATTAGACAGTCTGCCCCCAACCCTATCTCGCGGTCCAGCTATTGACTATCTCCTTTGAAACACTGACCACCTCCTCAGAAAAATACACCTGCTTTCTCTTCATGCACACGGATAGCAGCATGGGTGAATGAAGTTCACTTATGACTTGGCAATTTGCACACTGTAAAGCAGCTGCTGCTTCTGTGGCACAGGAAGAAAAGGCGGTTGTAATTCATAATGAATATAAAGGTTGTCCTGGCAGCAATAAGGCCTGTCTCCATGCTAACAAAAAGTAAGAAAGATTTTTAGAAAGAAATACAGGGAGATATCCCTCACATGCTCTTAATCTGTGCTAATTAAAAGTTATTTAGTTTTACTGTCAGAGAAGCTTAGGCACATTACTGAAACCTCTAAGATCCAGTTTTGACGCCATACTGATTTGAATCACTTGTAATGATCTTATTTTATAGAACCCATACAAGGTATTCTGAAAACAAAAAATAAACTAGCACTTTTGCTTGCAGCCTTGTAATTTCCCCGAATCATGCTGTGTTGTTGACTTTTAAGCAAAGTCTTTATTGAAATCCACTGCAAGCTCTATTTAAGAACTGGTGGCAAGATATGGGCCATTGACTTCAGTACAATTACTCCAAGTTGCACTGCAGAAGTCTGAGAATCAAGTCCCAAGTCTTTCATATAAGCTTAGGCATGCTTAAAATACAGTATGAAAATATGAGAGGTTAAACTGAGCAAAAACATATGCAGGAGTTATGAGGAACCTGACAGGAGTCCTGTGGAACTTGTATGTAATTCTTTTCTTTTGGCTTTTGTTTCTGTGGGTTTAATTTAGACTTACAGATAGACTCAGCGTAACTACATACAAAAGGCTACATGAAAGTCATGTGATTGCTTTACAGATTAGTTTATACCTTTTTTATTTTTTATTATTGTCAAAATTCTCTAAGAAATTGCATTCAAATCCAAATAAGGTCACTGAAATCTAAGTAAAAATGGTTAATTTTCCTCTGCTGGTATGTTTCAATATTTTGGGAATATTTTATGTCCCCAGAGACCCAAAAGGCAAGTAATTTGAAGAAATACATATGCAGAAAATCATCATAATGCCCTGTGGGACCAATCTGAGCCCATCAAAATCCACTGGAGTCTGTCTACCGACTTCAGAGAGTTTCAGTGATAGTCCTCAATGAGCATTTTCTAAATCTAAAGAATCATTAGGACTTCCAAAACCCCCGTTACTGCTTGCTTTTTAATAGATTCAAGAAACTCCCAGAACAATATACAACTAAAGGTCAATTCTGTACTGCCCTATGGACTGTCCGACCCTATTTTCTTTGCACACTGCTAGCCACGAGAGCTGCCATACATAGGCACTGCAGCAACTGGAATAAATTGCAGAGATGGAGAAGTGCTGAGCGCTGACAAACCTGAGAACAGCCACTACACTAAAAAGAGAATCTTTACTGTGAAGAAACACCAAAGCCAGAATTAAGCCAACAAACAGAAGTATTTGGTATATATTAAGTTGAGCTTGACACTGGAAATGCAAACCAGCAATACTTAGGGAATTTTCACTGAATATAAAGAAGTTTCCAGAATACTAACAGTCTGTGAAACCGAGGCCCCCATGTTTGGGACCCAATGCCTGGAATCAGATTGCCACAGCTAAAATCCACAGAAGATAATCGTCACAGAATCACTTTCACTGAAATGAAAAGGAAAAAGATTGCTAAAATGAATTATAAAATCCATGGAAAATATTTTTTGGTTCCCTGGAGTCTGGACCTATCCTTCAGAGCAAAGCAGCAAAACTCACTTTCCTACCAAGCAATGTCAGCACTGTCAGAAAAGTATAAATGGCTTGTTATGAGTTAGAGTATCTGATGCCTATTTACTCTATTTAGGAGAAGTATTTGCATGGTTTTGCATAATTTAAATTAAGCTAATTCATGCAGGCATTGCTATAAACATAAAAAAATAACAACCAAAACCAAAACCAACACCAAACCATAAAAGATTAAGAAGTACTGTGTGGTCTTAAAACTGGCCTACTGTTTTGTCTACTGGGTAACTTCAGTCTACACTTACATGTATTTCTGGTGCAGACAACTGTGGGAGAAACTGTGCACTTGAATGGAAAGATATAAATTGCTTAACTATATTAATGACTTGTATAAATATTCAGCATACACAGTTTTGTTCATTAGGTCTTCTAAAGGTAGGATTCATCGTGAATAACTGTGCAAACATTCATGAGTATAAGAACTGTTTACTGAGCCATATTCAGAGTGGTCAAAATTCTTTCTCAGCTTAGACCTGGAAATCTCACACTGACGGACAAGTACAAAGAGGACATACACACCCCTTGGGCACAGCAGCAAAGGCAGGTGAACAAAGTCTGTAAGAGTTAAACACATGATGCTCACTAACAGAAGCTGCTTCTTGCACAGCTCAGGTTACATGAGCAAACAGGGCTTGAAAACCCCTGGGTGTTGTCTATAGTGAACTATCCTTAGCCAAGAAGTACAAGTTCAGCGGTTGCCTTACAACAGAATCAGTCTATGTAGTCTGAAGATTGAACCTAGGTGTTCTAATCTCAGCATTAAATATTTGGAAAGCTTTTATCTGTATACCTGTAAGTGTACACTTTTAAGGAGCAGAAGAATATTTCTGATCTGAAATAAAGAAATCAATTTAGATCTCAAAATATTTACATTTCCTCTGCTAGCTCCAAGTTCCCCATTCCTTATCTAATTCTATTTTGCATCTGTTTAGGAATTACATATTTGCCTAACCCTAGTTTTGCCCACCCACCCAAGCAAAAATATAAGAAAACTTGTAATACTTGTGAGAGGCATGGAAACCCCTTTATAATATACGAAATTTCCCAAAGTGCTTGGAATTCCTTTAAATTACTTCTTCCTGGAACATGGATGGAAGGAGATGACTTTGACCCTTTATTCAAAAGTCTGACACTCTTCTTAATAAATACCTCCAAGCTATAGCTGCTAACACGTATTTTTATGTGTGAGATGGCTCAGAATAATTGATTAGGTTTGCTAAGGTTCCAGTTAAGAAACTGCAACTAAAATATCTTTTCCCCCCTTCCCTTACTGTTTTTTTGCATAACATTTTTTTCCTTATCATTGCTTATTTTCATGCAGAGTATGTTTGCTTATTTGCTACGGTCAGTAGACAGTTTATTTTAATTACTTCAAAGGTAAATGTATTTGAATGCATTTGGCTCTCATTCTAGGTAAGAAAAACAATATAATGGTTTTAGAACTGCATAGGAAAAAATATCAAAAATATGAGCTGCCAATATCCAAAAAATATATACATTAATAACATACTGTTTGCTTTGCCTAGACCTTTTTTCAATGAATACAGTTGTGACAAGTTAACTTATTTGCTACCTAAATCTCATCAAAGGTTACTGTGCAGTTATTTATCAACTGCAAACCTACAACTTCATTTCTATAATTATGTCGTAACCGTTCAATTAATTCCTAGGGTAAAAAGCACGTTGCTCTTGCACATCCTGCTCCAATACACATTTAGCTTTAAACTTCTGTTGTTACTATGTATGTGACAGGGCAGCACTTATAAGATGGTTTAGAGATCAGAATCTCACTGTTAATGACACTAGGCAATCAACTAACATAAGAATTCATACACAGTTTTAAGAAGTTGTTGCTAGATGAGATGCATTTATTGTAAAACAAAACCAGACAGAGCAAGACAGAACTCCTATGTGCTGTAGATTTTGCCTGCCTGTCCAAAGATGGACAAGAGGAAGTAGATCATACGACAGCATCACTAATTTCAACTAAATCCATGAAGTACCACCAACCCACAAGAAAACTGCCTCTCCTTTCTCACCATAGGATATACACTAACCCCCCTCCCCCCCCAAAAAAAAAACCCAAACAACAAAAAACAACCAGCAAAAAATAGAACCTTGATATGCAAAGTGATAGGAGAGACATACTGATGCAGTCTAGCTGTACAGGTACAGATGCCGTTCTATTTTGCTAGATGCAAAATTCACTACTAGTCCAAAGCAACTGCTACAGATGTTTTACATAAAATTAAATCAATACTTCAGTAAATTGGGGCACTAAAGATGAATAATTTCTGATTGTCTCTACCTTCAATAAGACACCAGCACTGAGGCTCCTAACTTCAGCTGTTGACCAACAGCATGCAGATCCTGTTCTCTGGAGCCCATTGGTGGTCCCCAAGGCCAGCACACAGAACTGCATGGATGGGCTGCTGTACAAGGGAGTCATGCTGCAGGCAAACCCAATGTTCCAGGGGCAATTCAAATACAGAAAGTGAAACTTTGCTATCTGACCTTTTAAAAGAAACTTAATATTCTTTTTATTATGGAAATGTAAATAACTGGGATAGAAATTCCCTTCCAGGCACAGGTCAAAGAGAAACATTTTTGAGCAATGTAAGAAAGATGTAACAGGGTCCCTCTTGATGATTTGCAGCCAATAGTACTGCCCTGAATTTCAACACGGATGAGGCTGTTCCTTCCCTCAAAACCACTTCTGGGAATATGTTTATTGCCCTCATGCTCTCTCAGATTCCCTAGTCTCTTCAAGAGCATGTAAAAAGAATTGCTTGGCAAATAGAATTTAACTGCATTAAATAGCAAATTAATCTTTTTCCCCTAGATATCCCACATTGTCTTGCCACACCACAAAACAACTGAAAATATAGCTACGCACTGACTGGACTCATTGTAAAAAGTTATTCTAGGATATTGGCTCATGTCCAAAAGGTATGCTTGAACACAGGAACAAATGCCTAAGCTCTGTTGCTCTCTTTGTCAAAACCCAGTCTTTCAGAAAATCATTTTCTTTACCCATTGGACAACAAAATGCATTGTCAAGAAATTTTATAGCAATAATTATAAAAGATGTCCATTTGAACCCATTGAGGTCTTACTGATTTTATAACACCCAGCAGACCTCCCTGCAGGAGAACACTGTATTTATGTTAGCAATATATGCGAGAATTGAGATCGTAAAATTAAATGACCACATACAACTGTCATTTATATGATAAGAGCCTACATATGTGAAGGCTGGTTTATCTTGCAAGATAGGGTAGTACTAAATGGTCCACTCAGTGAATGCTTTTAATCACGCATTTCTTCACTGTTTCTGTGATATTACACTTGAAGGACTGGTAAGCAGTTTGCTGTGAAATGTTAAATGGCTACTGGCAGTACAAGCCCGATGGAAGTGCTCACTAAAATAGAAGTACAGTACATATTGTATGCAATTGTTTTATGAGAGACATTATGGTTACTAGAATAACATTTCACCATTACCAACTGCTGAGAGAGAAGTCATTAAGATATTTGGCAAGCCAGTGTAATTTTTCAGCAGAACTACAGTATAAGACCTCAGAATAGCGTCTGTACAAAAAGGCTAGCTGTCTCAAAAAACAACTTAAGTCTTCTGTGTCATTTTATTCATGGAGGTTTATTTTCAAATTCCAATGAGAAAGTTATTGCTGCCGGAGACTGAACAATTGAGCCTTAACCCTTATTATAACAGTGCAATTTCAGAACCACTATAATAAATCCTGCAGCAGTGTTTCCATTAAAAATCTTTTTTCTAAAAGGCTTTTATTGTGTTCTTTCATTCAGACACTTTTATGAAAGATTTCTTTAAACTATGATTTTAGTACTAGAGAGAGATTAACCACGTGTTTAAGCATTATTAAATGCTGAGATGGAAATCAACAAAACTTAACTCACTGTTATCATCTTAGCCTCTTCCCATGTTTTTGCCACAATAATAATGAAAATTCATGCCCTCTACAAAAAAGAGACGTCCATGCTGGACACAGTCCCCCTCACCACCATCCATGGAGCCAGCAACTGCCCATTTTTCATATCTCCATGAACATATTAAAGACTGATTCACAAATGCAGAGATACCATTACAACCTATTTGTCTCCAGTAAATATGCATTTCCTCTTCCTAGAACTGTACTTTAATGATGTGATGAGGCATTGCAGCTTCGAGGTGTGAACACTTTCAACAGAAACAGCCACTATGCATCACCTAACTAAATATTCTTCTCTGTAACAAGAACAGTAATGACCTATTACAGTATTATCACAAGGTAACAAAACGTAAGTAATGAGGCCCAGTGCAACCAAACACTTCTAGTTGTCAGTGTTTCCAATGGAAACAATGACTTCTGCTTAACATGAGCTGACAGGAGATCTCATGAAAGCCCTGTAAACGATGCAGGCCAGCATTAAACAAGCTGCTATTTTATTCCTGTTTCTTTCTGCAAGTCTGACCATGACAATCTCAAAATGATGAGTGTTTCAATAGGATTCACTATTTGTCTGATTCAGAAGAAGGTAATTTTCATGCTTGATTTTATTTAATCTAATATTGTGTACTTTCCACACCCATAATTAACAACTAAATTCAAACACAAACATTTACCAGGTGATCCATTTGCTAGCAGAAGTGAGTAGAAGCTCCATCAAACGCAACGCAATTATTTGATATTACATGAGAAAGAAATTATGCTGAAGAATATCTTTCTCCAAAACTTTGCACAAATGTTTGTCCCCTGCAGTGTCTATGGAAGAATGCAGTTCATGTGAACAGAGGTTTTCCCATCACCCATTGCTATCACCTGAATCAGAGAATTCTATTCTAAAAAAAAACCTCATTCTAATCAGACAGCTCCTATATTCTGAATAATATTATAGTATGGTTGTTCTCACATCTATAACTTTCTAAAACAACTGAACACTTTACTACAGAAACTAAAATTACATAGAAACTTGGCTACTTACTTACCTGGATCTCAGATAATTACATCTCTAGCTCATAATCCCTCACTCCTGTAAGGTTTCATGCACATGTACAGGAACCTGGAATACCACCAAGGGCAGCAGCTTGCTGAAATTTTCTGTTTGAAACTAACAGTTTCCAAGACTAAACCAGGGCAGAATGGAAATCCTAGTTTACTTGATAATTGTCAGGAGTAATCCCAAAAAGCAAGCACCCATCATGGGAAGTGATGGCAGAAATTAACTTACTCTCTAGTAAAATCATATGACTGCAAACTGAATTGAAACTTCTGGGCAAAGTCATCCTCTTTGCAAGCTTACATCATTATATTTTTGATTCTGCACATGTTTACAAATATGCTTGGTTTTGACATTATGAGCAATTCCTACTGGTCTTCCCCTATCACAGAAATAACTCCCAAGAATGTAAGTGTCCACTCACTTGAAGAGGCGCTTAAGCCACTGTCAGTTTTCATGCTTATGTCTATCATCTCCTTCTTCACTTCACTCGCAATTACCAAGTGATATCTGATCAACTGCAGCTCAAAGAAGCAAACTTCTTTTTCTTACACAAATAATGGTCAAGAACTCAAGTAACTGCCATTATATCATGAAATTACACTTCGTTCATCAGAAAACTAATTTTCAGAACTTTATTCTGCAAATTAGCTCCAACTGTAAACACAGAAGTATCGACCTCTGTATTTAATTCTCATACTCATTTGAATTCCACAAAATTAATAATTGCATTTATTAAAGATGTATTTTTAGTTTCCTGTCTCCTAACTTAATGAGTTTTCTTGTGTTACAACCAGACAACCAAATCAGATATATATCCATGAAATGGAAAAAAGTGTTCTCCCTTTGGTCTTAATGAATAAATTTTGTTTTTATTTTAAAATTCGGTTATCAACATTTTTCCTTAGGAAAAAATTCATTCTCATAAGACTTTTAAGAATAATTGTGAACACACACACAGATAAACACAAAAGTTTTGTCTTTAAAGCTCATCTGTTGTGCCAGAAGGGTTTGCTCTTCATCGTTTTTAATTTAGAATGCTAATTTTACAGAATGTGAGAAATCAAAGAGAGTTCTTCACAGCATCTATTCCCGAGGTCTTTCTGAAAAGTAATAATATTAACAGTTTTTCTATTAATTTCATTTTACTTTTCAATGTTTTTTTAGGGTCCCACAATAAAGGCAAAAATCCCTAAACTCAGAAGCATTTAAAAAGAAGTTGTTAAAATTCCCCGCATTAAACTGAAAATATCAGAGCAACTAAATGCTTTACAAACCTTTCTAAAAATTCACCATCACTTCAATGTCACTTACCAAAAAAAAAAAAAATTATGCCTAAAACAATGAATAGAATTATAGAAATTAATTAAACTGAAAACACAAATAGTTCCACTAGATGTTTCACTTTTTATAGGTAGATCTACGCACTGTCTTATCTTCTCATGCAGCTTCCAATGTGAGCGACCCAGTTACTAAAACCTTCACGCTTTAAAAAGTTAACTATTTTCAAATTAAACATGAGGGAAGACATTGTTGGCTCTTAAGCTACTTACAAAGTTTCTCCAAAAGATAGTCTTATAGCTTTAAAATCTTGACTGTAGTTCATCAAAGTGGCCACACAAAACTGCTGCCTCTTTTTCACAAGAGCAGTTTTTAATATCATTATAATGATGAATAGCAATACTTCCAATAGAATTTAAGAAAATACACACTTGGCCCCAAAAGTGCTGGGATAATATGATGAGTAAACAGGATTACTCATTTAAGCAGTCAAAGTTTGCCAGGCACGCAAACCCTAAGGAAAACTTAATTAAAGTCAAGAAAGAGGAAGAGAAAGCACAGAAAAATTAAGCAATAAAATCTGTGCAAAGCAAAATACGAACTGATCAGTTATCAGTGCCTGGGGGATAGTTTTGGAAATGTAAGCCTTCAGCCTACAAAACGCTGGGATGGATTCTGAGCTTTGTGTCTTTATCATGTACAGACACCACTTATATCAATAAAGTTATGTTGGATTTATGGTGCTAAAACTGATGCAGATTTTTGCCCATTCAAACAAAACAATGATTGCTGACATGCCCTTCTGAAGACTTAAAAGTAAAACTGAATCCTCCACAGATAACATTTCACAATTCTGACCACCTATTTGACTATTCTTTTTCTTCATAATTTCTAAATTCTAAGATTTGGGACTTTATTCTTCTCTTTGCTATAGAAATTTAATGCTCATAAAACTGCCCATAAGTCCACTGATAAGCAGGCAATATTTATTGATGCATAATGATGACTGATACGTTATCCGGTTCTTAACTTATCAACTCATTGTTTTCTTGTTATATTTCTTTATATACATTATGTACTTCAGAGCATTAACTCCGTCCACATTCAGATGCTTTTGAGGTATTGTCAGATATTCATCAACCACCTAGCAAAAACTGAAAGCTTTGAGATTTACTGAGATTTCTGAGATTAAGTCACCAAATTCTGATGATGTTTCTGTAAAAATGGGAGTTACATGCATTAAAAAAAAAAAAATGGGAAAAGGCAGGCAGATATACTCAAAATTTTATATAAAACCTGCAGAAGCAGCAGCAGGCTCTCCTCCCTCTCAAGCCATCAAGTCAGCATCCTTCCTCTGGAAACTATAGGGCATCCACAGGGCTGTAGAATTTCTCAGCTTTGCACCATGTCAGACAGCTATCTCTTTCATACAAGGAAAATAAAAATCTACATTCCTTTCAACAGTGTATTGCTGTAGCAATGCAGTTGCGAACTTAACCACTTTCTACAACTTTGCTACTGACTTTATTGCTGACTCCAGAAAGGAAAAGGTTTGCATTCCCATTGCCTCAGCAACATCACTCAGTATTTTGCCTAGACAAGTTTGGCCACAACCAAGATCAAAAAGAGCTATTCATGTTGCCAAAATACCGGTCTCTGGATCTTAATTGGCTTGTTCAACAGTATTTGCAGCACTAGTCATCATGCAACAGTTTAGTGCATGTATGACTCAGATTGCTGTCACTTGGTTTGAAGCATTTCATTTCAGTGCAAACTACAGCAAACTCCGGCAAATACCAGAGAAACAAATCTCTCACAGCAGAAAAGCAACTGGCTAATATCTCAAGGGGATTTCAAGCGCAACTCCCTTTTCAGATGAACTATTTGGGGCAAGGAAGGAACTTCTTTTGTCAGGCAACTAACATGGAAATAGGCATGAGGTCACCAGCATCACTACCCGTTTTTTTTAATTAAGCAGAATAAGGACAGGAATTTAAAACTAGGAGGTAACAAAAAATAATCAAATGCTGTTGGTAAATAGAAGGCTAAAACATCTAACTTTTTCAAATGGAAGGAAAGAATTTATATTACTTGCAGAAGGGAGGCCACTACAGATTTAGAGCGCAAGATACCAAGCAGAGGTATTATCATTCCCCCTGGCACATGACCTGAAGCAAAATACATACAAGAATTAGGCTAAAAAGAATGAAGCTAAGCCTAAGTTTCTCCAAGGTAAGCTGGGAGACTAGACCTACTTAATACCTGCCATTTAAATATAAAAGTGTACAGTTAGATTCACTCATTCACTGGAGCACCTCCCGTGTGAAGATAGGCTGAGAAAGTTTGGGCTGTTCAGCCTGGAGAAGAGAAGGCTGTGTGGAGACCTCATAGCAGCCTTCAAGTATCTGAAGGGGGCCTATAGGGATGCTGGGGAAGGACTCTTCATTAGGGACTGTAGTGACAGAACAAGGGGTAACAGGTTAAAACTTAAACAGGGGAAGTTTAGATTGGATATAAGGAGGAAATTCTTTCCTGTTAGGGTGGTGAGGCACTGGAATAGGTTGCCCAGGGGGGTTGTGAATGCTCCATCCATGGCAGTGTTCAAGACCAGGCTGGACGAGGCCTTGGGTGATATGGTTTAGTGTGAGGTGTCCCTGCCCATGGCAAGGGGGTTGAAACTAGATGATCTTAAGGTTCTTTCCAACCCTAACTATTCTATGATTCTATGATTCTCTTTCTCTCTACTCTTGCGACCGATAAAAACAAACTGATGGCACTTCGCAATCAGTCACAATGTGTAGGTATTCCATTCACACACAAAACCTAGAAAAATACATTTTTTTTTTCTCAATCATACCGCTTTAGAATTTACTTGAGACAATCCAATCACTGTTACAGATCTCCAGTGCTATTCAAAGAGATTTCAGTGTTATTTTGCAAGAACAGCTGGTTTACAGCCATTAAAAGGACACAATATGCTCCTTTCAGGAGTTTCTTTCATAGTTTTGCAGAATTGTGAGACATGGTACTCTTGATCAGGAAGGGAGGTAGGAAGACAAAAAAAAAAGAAAAGATTAAAACTGTAGATGTGGCCTTTGTAGATATTTGGGACAACAGCAGCTGACTGCACTGTTTCCTATGACAAATAACAGTTTTTTAAAATAACATTCAAAACAAAGGCATCAGAAAGAGTATGCTAGTTACTTAGGAATCACCATGTTTAACTGAGCAAAGTATTAGACTTAAATTATTTGCCTCTAGTGACCCCGAAAAAGGCTTATTTTTGCAGTTTGAATATAAAAAGCTTAGAAATGCTAATCATTCCATCTGGAAATCAAAATAATAAACTGTTAGATTAATGAATGCTACAAGTAGCTCTTGCATGCAGAATAGTAAAGACATTGTTAGCAATTTGTTTTGACAAAAGTGATTAGAATATTTATTTTTGCTAACACTTCTCCTACATGCAGACCTGGAAAAATGAAACTTGTTTGTATAACTCAGTAATACACAAATCTTTATTAAAAATCAGAATGCTGCTAAGTTAATTATATGACATTACCAAGAAAAGGGATAATCAAGAAACCCTACACAAGTTCATAATCTGAAAGGCAAACAGTGCTTCACTGGTCTGATCTGTATTGCCACTTGGAGCTATTTTCAATGGAATTGCTAGTTTTTACTATTTATTATTACAATGGGAGGAAAAGCAGAAATGCTGTTATAGTTTCTTTTGATCATCAGGAATGCAGCACAGCAGCACCTAAACCATTACATTTGGTTTGGATTACACAGACTGCAAATACTGCCTCATGAAGGAGAGGAAATGTAGTGAAGAGTGGGTTTTTTTTTATCTGCTTTGTTTCTGCTTATTCCATTATATGGAATTCCATTATATGGATGACACTTGCTCAGAAGTCTAGAAAGAGCATGTTTTTGTCAAGAAAAAAAAAACAAAAACAACCCACCTATTTTTTTAATGATGCTGAAATGAACTTAAAAAACAACAAAAAAAAAAGCCCCTTACTTGTGGCTCAAGTATAGAAAGACATTCTACCCTGATTACAAGCAATTGAGAATCTTAACCTCCTTTGGTTCCAGTGATTAATTATTCTCAATGAATAAACCAATTACACCTGCCTTCAGTTTCTAGCAACATAGTTTAATTATGTCTTTCTCTGATAGATCTAGTACGAGAGAGCTTTCTTCTACAGGAATAACAATAGGTTACATGTACCACAGTTTACATAAACATTTCCTCTAATGTTTCATTCCAAATGCAAATTCCAACCCTGCTTTGGGATTCTTCCATAGTTCTCCTGGGTGGATCAGACTAGCAAGAGCCTATGGGTCCTAAAGCAATTCTGCAGTATGTAAAACCTCAGCAGCTGAGGGACTGACTCCTCCTCCAATGAACTAAGAGTTTGACTTTAATTTTGAGTACAGCCGAGTCCCAAAGTCTGAATACATCCTTTTGATGCATAAAGCACTGCTGATTTCAAAGCAAAATCTCCTTTTCACTTAGACTTAGTTTTAGATTTTTTCTTCTGAGAAAGTATGTAGTGGTAGGGAGGGGAGGATGAGAAGAGAAAAGCAGCAGCAGCTCTGGAGAAGTTAAAGGGATATGATGTTTTGAATTAATGTTTTCATGTCTCCAGTGGTAAGTGGAGAGTGTTGATAAACACACATATTTTGCTGTGCACAGCAGGGAGGGCTTCCTCTGTAACATGACCTGCGTCCCCACATTCACAGTTCCTCTGATTACTTGCAAGGCAACCACTAAATTGAGGTGAAGGGTGGGCACTAAACAACTGCGCATTTTGCTGTTACAAGGAAACTGCAGGTGTACTGTCACATCTATGAGTTGACAAGAGGTATCCATCCATATACAGTTGTAACCATAGTCCGGTAGAGGTGGCCAACAGTAGGCAGAAAGAGGAAAATGGGAAAGTACCAGTACAATGAGAATCTGCTACAAAACTCAGAATTAATGACAGTCCCCATTTCCTCATTCATTTGGCGTGGTTTTGTTTTTGCTATCAACTTTGGTTCATGTCTGTAACCCAATGTCACCACCTTCTCCAGGCAAACAGCTGCTGCTGAAACATTCAGAGCCGTCTCTTGGCAGCAGCCTTTCTGGTAGTACATCAGTGAAGCATTGCCTCTCTAAAAAACAGCAGCTGCTAATTCTGGTGTGGTACATAACAGCATGCTGCCACATCAGGTTGAGTCCCGCAAGAAAATGAATTTCTCTGGCCTAGATCATTTGACAATTGCTACCATATGAATAATTCAATCCACAAAATCTAGCAAATGCAAGCAGCGAATAAAACAGCAAGCTGTGTACTGCACTGTATGGCCAGGAACAGCACCAGTTCAGCCAAAGGGTGTGACAGCTGCTTGCTGATAGTGATTGCTGGCCACTGTACACTGACTAATCGTTGAACCAGCGGGAGGCTTCCTGGGAAGACATTTCTATGTTTCATCCCAGTCCCTTTAAGTCAGTAAAATGAGGGTCTTAACCTATAAAAACAGGTTCATCATAATTCCTTCTCTGGATTAACTAACCTGATTTAAAAACACAACATTTAACTAAACCACTGCAATATTCTCGTGTATGAAAAGCTTTAGATTTGTCTTTCCTTCCTCTGGCTTCTGGGCTTAAAATTCTGTAGGAGAATGAACATCACAGCTTTGTTCAAAAATGTTTCTCCGGCTTCAATTTTAGTAATATATACAGGAAATATATGTTAATTGAAAGATTCCTTCTCCATCCTTCAGTATATTTTCCTGCCTTTGTCCCATCTACTTATAAAGCAGAAAAGGAGAACACATTCAAAGACAACTTTGCTGCTTCTGAGATTAATCTATTCTACTTATCAATTCTGAAATACTCTCCAAAAGAGGATGTGACCACAGTTCCAGTTCAGGCTGCATGGTGGGCTGTCTTGTACCTTTGGCAGTTTACCTGCCCTGGCTCACAGGTGGTAGCCTGGAAGTCTGGGAGCCCCAGACCCAGGGAAGCCCAACTGGCAGAACAGCCAAACAACCTCTACATCCTTTGCATTTCACTTTGTAGCTGGCATGCTTCCAAGCAAGCTGCATAGGTGAACCAGTAGGAAACCAAGCTGAAACTTTACATGTTTCCAGAAAGAAGTTTGTCAAATTGAACTATTTGCATGGACTACTCAGATGAAATAACAGCCCCACCACTGGAAGTTTTCTGTCTGAATCTGTTCTGTTCCATGCTTAGTTAACACAGGAGCCAGTTAAGTGCCTCATGTTTGGGTAGGTTATTCACACAGGAACAAGGGGAAAAAAAAAATATAACAACAAAGCCTGACTGTAAAACTGCAGTTGCTCGGAATATGTTCCAGCTTAGAAGCATTTATAATGCTTGCCATTAAAGCTTTCAACGCTCAGGTTCACACTGCCTTTTTTTATGTTCTTCTGCTCACCAACAATCTGCTCACCATCATATACTGCATCACCAACTCCTATTTTCCTAACCTGATAGCTGCCTCTAGTCAGGGACACTGTTCACCTTTGGCTACTTTACTCTTCACACATCAGTTTACCCACAGCAAAAAAAGTAGCAGCCTATCAACTGGGACACTTGACTGCATACTTTACACAGGAATTCTACCTGCAACAATAATTTTGTATCATTTTATTTGCTCAGATATGATGATTTATCTCTTATTTATCTCAGCTGCCCACAGGACTAACTCACCCAGGTGATTTCATCTCACATTTCCAATTCATTAGCTGAGGTCAGCTGACAACAGGTAAAAAGTGAGGGAACCTCTACTGCACAAAAAGTGAAAAGTATTTACAAACCAGACACCTAATCATCCAAATGAAAATAAAACAGACCAGAAGAGATCAGCAAATGAAACAGGGTCCAGCTTCAACAAAAAGAGTATTTTCAACAAAAGATAACCTGCCACCAAAGCAAACAAAAGTAAAAAAACATATTAATACTTCAAAGCAAACCAGAAATCAGCTTTGCCCTCAAGAGCGGAAAGGAAAAGGGAAAAGGGAAAAATCTATAGAAACAAGAAAAAGCTTTTAATACAGAAATAAAGATTCAAACACACTGAGGGACAGGAGCTAAGCCGAGACAATAAGATTAAACAATCTTGTTCTAAAATGTTTTATTACGTTTAGGACTACTGACTCTCCTTTGACAGACCTGTGCCACACCAGGCACACAGTTTTCAGCCAAAATTTGAGACTTTTTTCCTCCAAAGTTCAAATGGGAGGGACTTGAACCACTCCTCAATCTGCCCCTAGCCTTCTGACCACACCACCAATATGTGCTTTGCCAATGCTTCCATGTCTCAGCCTGTCTAAGGGCTGGTTTCACAGCCTCTCCCTCACTGATGATGATCTCTGCTAAGCAGGCTACAGAACATGCTGAACTGGACACATTACCCAGCCTTTATTTTCTGTAGCTATGGTCTGCTAACCAAGTTATCCATACACACTGCACACTCTCTGCAGCTAGCCTGCACACTCTGCAATTACCCTGCACACTCTCTGCAGCTAGCCCTGCCTGATACAGCTGTGTACACGTGCTTCCCCAGTCAGTCTTAGAAGTACTTTCATACCCTCCTTTCTCCACACATAATGTGCTCACTTTCCACACAGGTCCTACTCGAATGCACATTCACAGCTTGTGCCAATGCTGAAAGTACCACAGAGCACAAGTGCATTTCAGAGCAGAGTTACACAGCCCTCTGAAATCACCATCCTTCTAGGTAAATAAGTCTCTGACGACCCATACTATATGTACAGCATCAGGCTGCATTTGCGATTCAGATGCCTGTTCCAAATCTAAAGCACACATACTGTAGCAGAGAACTTCCAACATAAAGGAGGTATAAATGTGGAGCTGATTCACACTCTTAGCTGCAATCAAACTACCAGAGGATGCTGAATGACTCCCTCTGCTCCTGGTTTTGGATGCCATTATTTGACCTCATTTCTTGCTTGTGACATTTTCTTGGGCAGCTCGGTGCTCATATATTACTGCTCAAGCCAGCAGCACTCAAAATCATACAAATGTGAGTATATGTGTATGTCTCTGAAGGGTGATAAGGGGTGGGGTAAATTAAAGGCTTTTAACTATCCCTGATTGAGAAAGAGAGAAAACAACATTTAAAAGCCTTTTAAATTGCTATTCCTTCCTTTGGATCCTAAATTTCTCTTTGTTTTGCTCTGTGCAGCTGGCTGAATGATGACAGAGCGGCTTGCAATTATCTGGATGACATTAGATGCCAGCTGAAATGGACACTAAAGGAAGAATCCAACATCCTGCATATATAATTCCTACTCCATTTGGCATTGAACCAAGCCAACAAGTATACATTCCTTCCCCCACCATCCCCAGTAAATCTCATGGCCAGCAAATGCTGCTATGATAACAAAAGCCTGGGAAGGGGGAAGAGATTAGTTATAGCCACAGTTTTCAAAATGTTGGAGAAGAGTTTTAGATACAGAACTCCACACACCTGTAGGTAACTCCCATGAGCTCTGCACAGTGAACACTCCCATGTACACCACAGACCTGGGCTTCCAATGCCTGTAGAATTCTGAAGGGCTCTAATTAATCTGGCAGCTTTTATTTCAGTCATTGTACAGCTTATTCAAATCACAGGTACTTCACTATCAGTTCTGTGATGCTTACTAAAATAGACCTTAGAATCTGAGCACAGATGTCAAAATAATGTTACTGGATTCCTGAATCTGTTTCAAAGATAGTTATTCCAGAGAAACTTAAAAGTTATATTCCTGTATTAGCACACTAAGTAGTTCATAGCAGTTTAGTAAATCAAATATTCCATACGGCTAGCTTAATAAGATGGGGAGTCATGCATGAAATGACTGCCAGGTTAATGACACAGGAACCATGCATGGCACTTATTTGCATATAATAGCACAGAATGTTCCCATGAATCCTTTTAATTATTCATCAGTTCTTAAACAGGCATTTAACTAAGCCTTCATCCAGAATCAAAAAGAAAGAAAAAGCCAGCTACAATTGAAAAGAATGATAGATATGGACTAAGCAAAAGCTAAAATGCCAGCTTGTAGAAAGACCTGGAAATCCGCACATGCAAACAAAACCAACCATACCATACCATAATGTCTACAGATAAAAATAAATGGACAAAATTTGTTTCTTTATAGTAACTCTTCAAGAAAACTAAGGGGTGGTTTTCAATCAGGTGTTAACACTATGGAAAGATGACAAAGGAAAAACACCAACAGCTTGCAGAACAGATTATATGGGGAACAGCATTTGTGCCTGTTATTTTCCTGATGACATAGAGTCAGCCTGAGAGACTGTCCAAGGTGATTTTTGTTTGGCTTCCTTTTGCAGAGCCCCTTCCAGACTGTCATATGTACATTCTTTCATGTTGCAACTCTTGTTTTGGGTTTGTAGGAGCAGCTGAAGAAACAGGACACTAAAATATGAGCTACAAAGGTGTTGTCAGGGTGAAGAGAGAAAGTCTAGACCCTTTTCCTTAGACAACAGTTCAGGGTAGGTAGGTTATTGTGCCAAGCCATACTTAGAATCAGGAATGTTGTTTCAAGTCTGCATTTTGCTTTTTTCTTTCTGTTGCAATTGCTCTTGTTGAGCTTGTTAGGCAGCTCTTTCAGGGCAAGGGCACATTTTCAATGCGTTCACAAATGGGCCCTCAAGGATGCTCAGGGCTTTTCATGTCATTGCAGTGTAACAGACCAATTTGCATGTTGTTTAAACACCTTCAGGCCCAAATACACATAACACACAGAGGACAAAATACAAACTGGAAAAGTTTCTACCTCTCTTCAGCAAGTTGTACCTCATGTAAACACTGTTCTCATATATGCTGTGCTGTGCAGAACAGAGGCAATCTCTTCTAGATGCTAACTTGTTCTTCCCTCCACTTACACAGAAAAAGCCATCCTCAAGATCCTGCTCCCAGTATCTTTTTTTATATATCTGGATTTAAATATCCATTACTCCAAGCTACAGATTACTTGCAAATTCAAGTCACAGATTTATATAACTGCAGTTTCTAAATCTTACCAAAAGGTATATTATCATTCCAACATGCAAGAAGATCATATGCTTATTAGTTACTATGTTTGGATATGAAAAGCAATTAACAAACTAATTCAAATTAATCATGTATGAAATAGTGAGCCTTGAAATTTCACACTGTCGCTACAAAAGGCATGTCAGACAAATAATATTTGCCAGCTGCTTTTCCTATGACTCACTTGAATAGTACTAGGGAATCAGAGCAAACAATAAAATTTCTGTAAAAAGAAGTGTTAAGATATATCCATTGTCTCATGAGACCTTTTCTATCAGGGAAAGTATCCCTGCCAAGACAACAGCAGTGAAAAATATGAACTTGCTTTTCTCCTCACCTATCATACACTTCACTGAAGTATCAGCTTCAAAGACTAAGCAAGACCAATTGAATCATTATTAAATCCAAGCTTTCCTCTACTTTTTCACTGAAAAAAAAGCAATGATGTTGTGTTATTGCCACTTTATGTATACAAGCTTGTAACTGAAAACAAAGCAAAACTAAAACAGGACAGAAAATACAAGGTTCCATAGACATACTAACTCAGCCTTTTTGTAAATCACAGTAAAGACCAGGTACTATAGTAAGAAAAAAGACTGACTCTGGTTCACTTACAAAATTTCTCAGGGAAGAAAGCCAAAATCATATAGCAGAAATATACTTTAAAGAGTTCCAGTGTTCCAAATGAAATGGTTTTACGCTGTAAGAAATAAAGGAAGATATGTAGTACTCACTTCTTAAAGTAGGTAAAGCATACAGGTACACAATATGGCCACTCTTTCATGCAAATGGCAGATGAAGATTTCTGGAGGAGTGGCTGGGCTACTAGTTGATTAATATGTTGCTTTGAATATGTAAAATATATTAAAGGAACATACAAATAGATACTACCCAACACCAACAAGAAGACTGCCACTGTCTCTAAGTAATGTCAAATGTACTAAGTAAACAAGAAAGAAAATATACCTCTCATCTAGAACATTTGCTGAGTACCTAGATGTTTTCTTAGAAAGATGGCTTTACCTTAATGAAATTTCTGTCCCTTCTACAGATTTGCCATTGTCAGTAACTGTATACCAGTAATCCATTCTATGATTCTGTGATTTAGATACCAAGGTGTAACATTTCGCAGCTGTAAGTAATTACAGTAACAGCCTGTATTTTATTTGCCAAGAAATATTTCTTCTATTTATTTCCTCAGAATATTGCATGTTCTAAACTATATTCTCATTTCTCTTAGACTAACAGTAAAGCTACTACATGTACTGTAGGAAATACTTTTGTTTGCAAGTATGGTCTTTTGTGTTAAGAAAGATAAATGTCAGCCTCATTAATTATGTATCTATAATTAGATACTGCTGAAAATGAGCTGAAACTTGTTTTGACATCTTCTTTGAAGAATGTATTTGTACATTGAATGTAACATTGCATATATGCATTTGCAAAACCTGAACTAGCTGAATGGCAGCTATGTACAAAAGCCAGTAAGCTTTGACAGGGTAAACAAAAATCAAAGAAAAGCATAGCTGAAGAGTTAATAAGCACCGACTTACAGGAGGGAAATTCATATGAGACAGCTTGCTCAGAAAAAGATAAATGGCCGTCAAGAGGAAACGAAGCCTTTGACCAGGAACACATGATGAAAGCTGCACTTTGTTGATTGCAGAAAGTTTTCTTTTAAATACACCCTTCTAAGTGTTTAACTAATTTCCAAGAGGCTTGATTGTACTTTACTCAACTTTGGGGTTTTTTTCCTACTAATGTGGAGAGAGACTGTACGAATAAGGCAGAGCCAGGAACATGGGGTGTGTGCTTAAGCAGCAGGAACCCAAGAGTAAGCGTGGGAGGCATTGTGCTTCAGCGACAAAACATCGCTCCCTTCCCCCACAGAGGCAAAGGAGACAATCAACCCTACTGTTAACAGTGAATTTAAGTATGAAAACCAGCAGTGCACAGAACATGCTGCATGATGGAAGCAAATTCTCTTCTGCCTTTTGCACACTCTAGGAATTTAAAGGGGTAATACCAGCAACCTTTCTGTGTGAGTGGTCCCATGTATGAGGAAACCGTGTGAACTTAATGACAGTAATAATAATAGTAGGAGTATTTAATGAAGACTCTGGAAGAACTGTCTATGTTATTATTGTAGGATAATGATAAATGGTTTGACAATGCTGTTTCTGGGACTGAATAAACAATTCAGCCTTATCACAGCTGTTGGACTTCAACACCCAGCATTTAAGTGCTGTTATGGTCAGAAGAGTGACTCTCTAAAAATAGACTCAAGACAGCTGCTGCTTCTGTAAGTCACCTCTAATACCTTTACTGACAAAACAAGTTGTTACTAATAACAGCATAGTAGTGCTAATGCAGCTCTAAGAGGGGAGGCTGGATCCCAGTTTGTCTCACCATGACACAGGTCTGACTGCGGAACATAGCCAAGGTCTCCTCTAGAGATCATAGAATCACAGAATCAACTAGGTTGATCATCAAGTCCAACCATTATCCCAGGACTACCAAGGCAACCATTAAACTGTATCACTGAGGGCCTCATCAACACGATTTTTTAACACTTCTCAGAACAGTGATTCCACCACTTTCCTGTGATGTCTGTTCCAATGCCTGACCACCCTCTCTGTGAAGAAATTTTTCCTAATATCCAATCTAAACCTCTCCTGGTGCAGCTTGAGGCCATTACCTCTTGCCCTATCACTTGTTACTTCAGAGAAGAGACCAACCACCACCTCATTACAAACTCCTTTCAGGTAGTTATAGAGAGCAATAAGGTCCCCCCTGAGCCTTCTCTTTTCCAGACTAAACAACCCCAGTTCCCTCAGCTGTTCCTCATAAGACTTACTCTCCAGACCCTTCACCAGCTTTATTGTCCTTTTCTGGGCCTGCTCCAGCACCTCAATGACTTTCTTGCAGTGAGGGGCACAGAACTGAACACAGGATTTGAGGTATGGCCTCACCAGTGTCAATTACAGGGGGATGATCACTTCCCTGGCCCTGCGTGCTATGCTATTATTCAGCCTTCCTGGCTTCCTGGGCACATGCTGTTCATGTTCAGTGGCCATCAAGCAGCCTCCGCAGGTCCCCTTCCGTTGAGCAGTTTTCCTGCCCCTCTTCCCCAAGCCTGAAGTGCTGCATAGGGTTGCCGTGGCCCAAATGCAGAACTTGGCACCATGACTCATTGAAACTCATACCACCAGCCACAGCCCATCAACCCAGCCTGGCTGATCCCTCTGCAGAGCCTTCCTATCCTTCAGCAGATCAACATTCCCAGCCAACTTGGTGTTGTCTGCAGATTTACTGAGGGTGCACTCAATCCCTTCATCCAGATCATCAGTGAAGATATTAAACAAACCTGGCCCTAACACGAAGCCCTGGGGAACACCACTAGTGACTGGTTGCCAGCTAGATGTGATGCCATTTACCACCACATTTTGGACCCAGCCATCCAGCCAGTTTCCAACCTAGTGAAGAATATATCTATCCAGGCCATGAGCAACCAATTTCTCCAGGAGAACACTGTGGGAGACAGTGCCAAATGCTGTATGTCCAAATAGACAATGTCCATGGCCCTTCCCACATCAACCACGTGGGTCACCTTATCATAGAAGGAAATCAGGTTAGTCAAGCAGGATCTGCCCTTCATGAACCCATGCTGACTGGGCCTGATCCCTCCATTTTCCACACATGCTTTATGATCTCACTTCAGATCATCTGCTCCATGACCTTCCCTGGCACTGAGCTCAGGCTGAGAGACCTGTAGTTCCCAGGGTCTTTCTTGCTGCCCTTTTTATACAGAGGCACCACACTGGCCAACCTGCAATCCCCTGAGACCTACCCACTAGACCAGGACTGCTGATAAATGATGGAGAGTGTTTTAGAAAGCTCCTTCAGTACTCTTGGTTGTAACCCATCTGGCCCCATAGACTTGTGTATGCCTAAGCACACAAGATCTTGGAGGAGCAGTGCAGGAGCGCAACAGAACCATTTCCAAATACCCAGGATTAGGCACAGTCCCTACACTTCGGTTAGAGACAAACACATTAGTCTTCCAAAGCCAACCAACTCCCTTGTTGAAGGTGGAACAAGCAGAGACATTTGCCTTCTGCCCTGAAGGCACCTTCCATGTCACAGTATGTCTCCCATGAGTCCATGACATTTAAGAGAAACCCAGTTTCTAAAGCAGAGGGGACTACTAGTCATGCCCTCGCTTTTGTACATTTCAGGAACAAAGTAACCTTCAGTTGGGATAAATCAGCACCGCTACACAGGTTTCTTTGATAGCAAGTACAGCTCGGCAGCTCCTCACTAAGCATGGCGTTGCCAGCACTTGCCGCTTTATCCTTATGCTGCCTCATGTCTCCATAGGTAAAAGCTATTTCTTCACCAGTGTGCAAGCAGGCACGACATGTGAATATAAAATAGTTTGTGTGACTTCTCCTCTTTCAGGTGTACATCAAAATGAAAAATTTCTATAGAACTGAGAGAGGTAAACA
Source organism: Pezoporus wallicus (assembly GCF_028554395.1). Taxonomy (NCBI): domain Eukaryota; kingdom Metazoa; phylum Chordata; class Aves; order Psittaciformes; family Psittacidae; genus Pezoporus; species Pezoporus wallicus. Next base: position 4,913,115 of record NW_026641037.1, on the reverse strand, counting down.
CCTAAGTTTTGGTGTTCATTTTAGAGCTCCTTCAACACTGAAAAGGAACAGAAAAATTACATCCCTTCTTTCTAAGGCTCTAGCAAATAAGAAATTTGAGTGAACATAAAGGAATGTGAATTAAAAACACAACTGCTGTGTTTCTGCATTTGTAAAAGACCACAGTATAACAGTTCTACTTTATGCTGACAGCATTCACTTTAAAGGCCATAACCCCCAGAAAAGCAAGTTCTTCCTCTGTAAAGTTTTCCCCAAACACCATCAAGGCAGCAGTGTTTTCAAACCTGCTCAATGAATTCAGAACAACTTGAAGCACAGTTGTGAACACTGCTCTCTATTTTGTGCAAATCAGGGAAGGGAAGAAGCTTATTTCCTGATTAGCGATTCCTCAGTGGTAGTGGTGGTGAGGGAGAACCTGCCTACAAAAATCTTAGCTGTCTGGAAATATCAGCCTGTCTATAAACAGATGGCCACTCATCCTGGGATACCGTTCTCTCCAGGAACGCTGCACTAAGTCCTGAACCTCTTCCAATGCAGCCCCGAACAAGCTGTGCTCCAGCAAAGGTGAGGAAAGTTAGAAATGGAACGGAGCCAATCTGTGCACATAAAAGCTCTAAATTCATTACTCTCAATTAAAATGAATGAGGATAAGGACCACTTCCAAGTACATCAATCAAAGAAAGTACTTGCTACAGGAAAACAGAAGACATTGGGGTATGTACAAACAGAATTTATTCATATATTAACAAAATGTGAAACTGAGTTTATTTTTCACTGGATGAGTTGTGACTATCTAGGAATGGATGGGTTAAAAAATCTAGAGTTCTCTATTAAAAAAAAAAAAAAAGAAAAAAAGTTTCTGAAAGAAATATTTGGATGCCTGCATTCCTGCTTTTACAAAAAAAAGTGTGACTCAAACCAGAGTGTTTCATGCAGTATGAACAGGTATATGATGCCTACTAGACAAGTATGAATTTGCCTTCAAAGTAATTTGTTCTGTTAACTGTTCTATTAACTTTGGAGCACCATAAGTACTCTTAACTCCTTCTGAAATCAACAGCCAGAGAAACTGCTGAGCACTGCAGAATTAGCTCTTGAGGGGAAACAAAAATCCTCAAACAAAACTAATGCCTCTTACCATCAACTAAAATACAGTCCTTTACAATAGTGGTATATTTCTTATTGTGGTTTTGCTTTGCTTTTGGGTTTGTTTTTGGTTTTTCTTTTTCATTGGTTTTTTTTGTGGTTGGCTGGGTTTTGGTTTTCTTTTGGGGGGGGGGATGGTTAGGGGTGGGGGTTTTTTGTTGTTGTTGCAATATGAACAAAGCTGAGGTTTGGGGAAACAGAAATAGCTATGACTTGACTAAGTGTAGAATCGATTAATTTGTTTTTGTAGCTGCTAGACAGTCCTTATTGGCAGCTTCCCTTTGCATGTGTGTTATTTATCTCTAAAGATTCTGTTCAGTCCAAAACACTTAAAAATGTAGCTCTACCTGCAACTTTTGCATGTGTATACCTGTGAGAGTCAGAGAACTTTCAGATAGTACAGTACTTACCATAGACTTAGAAATGTTTCAAAATATTATCATGGTTATAAAACTTAAGGATTTAGGATATAAAAGAATATTATAAAGGGATGGTAAAGACAGACCCTGGGCGTGGAGCACTTGAATAGGTATTTGGTAAAGGACACAAAGCACTGTGTCTTTCTGTCTCAGCATAGCTAATACTGCCTAACTCAGAAGCCGTACTGAGAATCCAAGTTCATTATTTTTAAAGGAGTAACTGATTTTTCTTATGCCTATAGGAGGCCTATAGAATCAAAGCTTCTATCAGTGGAGATGCATCAAGAGAGCTTGCTTTTAGGCTATAGTTTCTTCAATGTATACCATAAAGCATAAGAAATGTGCTTATTTCATTAGGTGTGGCAAAAAGGGGCAGCCTATTTTTGTTACATTCCTGCAATCAGGCTTACAGAAAAAAAAATCTGAAGTAGCAGCTGTGATACATCGAAATAAGCTGAGTGCCTTTCTCAGCCCTGAGCAACAGAGGTAATAATGCTTTGGGTGAAAACCTTTTAGTGCTCCTAAGGGATGGTTATCAGCTACAGAAAAGTTAGAATTTAACCTGCAGCACAGCACAAAGATTTTAGATTCTCTCAGAATGACTTTCTGTATTGGCCCTATTTTTAGGATCACAAAGCTAGCCACCTTTGGCAGGTCATAATGCTGCCAGAAAGCAAGATTGCACTACATTTTCTCATGCTAACATCATTGCAAGATAGCTCTTGCTGGAGAGGACTAGCACAAGATGTGTGGTACAGAATGAAGAAAACTGAAATCAACTTATGGGCATAGCAGTAATGTACTGAGAAGGAAGTCTGGGTTATAACAACAGTGTGCCTAGCAGGGGCTATGGAGCAAAGGTTATTATGTCTCCTACCTTCATATATTCATTGACTGTTTCAGGGATACTGGGTCTCCAGCTGCTGACATCCCCACTGTATAAGCACAGTCCACTTGCAGCTTGCAAACACCAGCTGCCCTTGTATTTATACCTCCAAGCTTTTCTCACAAGGATATACAGGATGTGTGGTGGGCATCCATCTCATTCAAACACTTACAGCTATACTATGCTGGTCTCATTTTTCTGTCATTCCACTGGATCTGTGATGTGAAATTCATTGATGGGAGTCATAAACATATATACACATAGAACTAAAATGAGCATTTGTATACGGACTGCACTGACCTTCAGAGTAGGAAAAGCTGCTTCTTCAAACTGTGGTATAAGGCTTTCTCATCTACAGGACTCCAAAAATCATCAAAATTATGACCAAAAAGCTCAAAATAACAGATCTAACACTCAGTGGTATCCCTGCTAGCATGGATACCAGTCCACCAGGAGAAATTGACTCTCACAGAGAAAAAGGGAAAATGAAAAATGACGAAGAGAAAGGAAAAGAGAAGGTGCAAAAGTGTAAGAAAAGGACATCACAGAAAAGGCTCCATGTGGTAGAAAACAATATTCTTTCAAAACCTTGGGACTTCCAACACAGTAAGTCCTTGTTTTATTATCTATATACCAGCTAAGCTCTTCTGAAAATTCCATCCCATAATAAAATAAAAACCTAGACATAAATTGTAAGGAGATTTAGAAAATGAGGTACATGAAATCTTTAATGTAGCCACATAAGCTATCTCCCCTATGACCATTTTTTAGCATTCAATTAAATTAAACTATATATACTTCTTGTAGTACCACAGGTCTCACTAACAGCAGTTCAGGTAGAGCTGTGAATTCAGCCACACACATAGTATAAAAGAGGGTAGGATTTAAAGAGAAAGACTTCAAGAACTGTGAATCATTTAAGACATAATACTACGCACAGAACTTCTCAAATTCAATTTGAAAGTGAATACATGATTCACTAAAACATCTTTGAGTCACTACTAAGATTTGTATAATAGCTTTGATATTATGCAGTAATTGAGAAGGTCCAGCAGAGACTTTCGCATTTGGTTTAAGGCTGGGATCCAGGAAATCAGTTTGGGTTCCTAGTTTAAACACAAGCTTCTTTTGTTCTTGGAAAAGCCAGTGCATCACTTTCTATCCCAGTCTACATCAGTAATAGGAATTATGCTCATTGCCTTTCCTCGTCTGCACTAGAAGCAACTGCTGATACCTCAAACATGCACCAAGATTCATTAGCGATACACTCAGCCTCCTGCACTCCTACCTTACACACCACACTACAGAGCTCAAGTCTTCACTGGGACTGCTAAAAGTTACTGAGGAATAAATAGCATCTTTTATAATAACACTATAATTAAAACATGTATGCTTGTGCACAAGCAGAAATCCTGAAATTGGGGACTGCGAAAGTCCACTTGATTAACTCATTTACAGTTCCTTCCTGTACACCAGAATATTCACCATTTAGTCCAAATGGATTTTTCAAAACTGATTTAACAGCAGAGCTGTCTTGGGAACTCTAAGGAGAATTCAGTAAATAATTCATGGAATATTTATTTTGGCAAGTACCAGTACTTCCTACTTACATTCTCCATAAGGTATTTTCAGATAAAATTCTCAAACACAGAATCCATTCATCTACATCCATTAATGTTCTTAGTCACATCATCTTGAATTACTATATGCGTATATGCACTGCTTATAACTTTTTGTCTGACAATCACTGTTTCACCATGAGTCTCTCACTCACTGGAGAAAGGTACCGATGTTGAGTTTAACAAACTTTTCTGTTCCAGAGAAGCAAAAAGAAAGGTGGATGGAAGCTGCAAGACAGTTTCCATAACGTCATGTGTGTTTGATGCCATAAAGGTATGGGAACACTAGATGGCAATAACTATTTCACACTTACCTTTAAGTACAAATTTACTTTTATTCCTGTTCCGATGTTGGTCTACTGTGCAGCTTCAAAGGAGAGAATATTCAGAAGGTTCCATATTCCATTACTGAAACAAACAAATAAACAAACACTAAAAAACCATACACACATCCAAACAAGCAAACAGAATAAAACCCACAAAAACTAGACACCTGTGGGTTACATTTTGGTTCTGTTTTGCCTTTTTAAAATGAAAAGGCAGACTTCCTCGAAGGATAAGTACTCAATTCAGGTTTCCACAATATTCTATGAATCAAGTTGATATTCTTGTTACAAGGCACAGAAGTTGCTGTACTAGGAAAGGAAAAAGGGCAGAAATTCTATGACATTGCTGAAGTGTTCTCATTCCTAATTCAATATTTATTTTAGTTTTTGGCACATAAAGCAAATACATGGAATACACAAGTATCACAAAATACACATTTGTTAAGATAATACCCTGTAAAGGCATTAATTAAAAAACAAACAAACCAAACCAAACCAACAAACAAACAAACAAAAAAAAAAAACAAACCCCAACAACTTTACAGTTTTTTTTATTCATCATCAGGAAATCCGAGAGACTTCCTAAGTATCAGGAAATGAAGATCACTTAGGAATTTGTACTAAAAGTTTGTGTAATTAAAAATCCAATGGTAAATTACTTGAAGATCTAAGATCAGACTGCAAGTGTCACAAAAAACCAGAAAGCTCTCAAGACAGGCCTGAAATGCAGAAACCTGTTTCAGTGTAGGGAGAACCATAATGCCAAATCAGTTAATTGCTATTTGTACCCTCACAGTATTTAAGAAGCCTGTCATAGATCAGGGTCCTGCAGAAAACTCTGCAACTACCAAAGGAGAAAGCCTCTGCTCAAGAAATGGTGCAGTCTAGCTCTTATGGTCATTATTTATCTAGCTTGACTTCACCTGTTTAAGGTTATTAATTCCAGCCGTTCACTTGTCCAGTCCAAGTTGTTCAATCTCTTTCTGAAATGGACCAGGGCATTTCCAGAGAGCGATTTAACCCAGCCTCTGACTTACCTAGAAAAGCCAGAGTTACAGCTAGCTATTTTCCCCACAGAGCAAATGTATAAGATGCATAAATGCTTAAATACTGCACACCTACAGATGCACCTCACCCTAGTTTTGCTTAGACTATCCTCCAGGAGCACAGTGACCATTTCACAAGAAAGCAGGACTGGAAGGGGCAGCACAAGGCTCTAAAGCTCTGCACAAGCGCTTTCAAGAACTGCACAACGCTGAATCCCTCGCCAGTTCCAAGCCACAGTACAGCCAGACTAGTCCCACCCGCTGTGTCCGTGTGCGATCCTCTCCGTAACTCCGACATCCAAAGAAATAAGGAGCAGCTATTTCTGATACTACAGTCAAACACTAAATGCATACGCTATTCCCTGCCTGTTTCTAGCAGAGTTTCAGCATTTAACTGCTGCATGCAGTGTAACGCCAGGCCAGCCTCGCTGCTCCTCGGAACCGCTGCCCTGCAGAGACCCCTGCCGGCACCGCCGCGTCCGCTCCCCCGGCCAGGGGCTGAGCGGAGCGGGACTTTCGCAGCAGGGCACACCGGCGGTGGTGGAGGAAGTCGGGTCATGGAGCTGGGACGGGACGGGACGGGACAGAACTCCTGCCGGTCGCTCCCCATGGAGTGCGCCCGGCCCCGGCCCCGGCCCCGGCCCCGGCCCCGGCCCCGGCCCCGGCCCAACCCTGCCGCGCTGTGCCGCGCCCGCCACACTAGCGCCCCCCGTCGGCGGAGGAGCGCTCTCCGGAGGGTGATTAACACCGTAATTATCTGCGCGTGCGCTCACCCGCCGGGGCTTCCCGGCCAGCACACCATGCCCAGAGTGGGCTCCGCACCCCAGGGGTTGCCGCTGTGCCTGACGCGTGACTTGTGCTCTGCTGCAGCAGCACCGGAAACTGTTCATTGACAGCGAAAATATCTGATGAGGGTCCTGTACCAGGAAATATCTTTTAGTTTTTTCCAAATGCCCTTTTCCATCCCACTCTCTTGGTACTCTCACAAACTCTGTAACTCAACATACCCGTCCCTGGGAACCCCAGTCAGCATAAAAGGTTTCTGTTTGTTTCAGAATATTGTGTCAAATGACACCAAAATCATTCACATTTAAAAAAAAAAAAACAAAAAACAAAAAACCACCACCAAACAAAAACAACAAAAAAAAAATCACCCCCAAATTAACACCCCCCACCCCCCAAACATACAAAAGAAAAAAACAATCCGTGTCAACTTTTACCTGTCCTTCCCCTCCCCCCTATAAAATCTTAATAACCAATTAGTCCTTGGTTTAACGAGTTTTCAGCCATTCCCTAGCCCCTGTGAAGCAAAGGCTAGTATAACAGTTAACATTATGATTACAGAAAACTGTCATTTAATCACCATCTGTGATTAAAAGTGTATGTAACACCTCTACAGAAAAAATAGTCAATTTATATATAAGCATATGTGCTTTCTCACCAGCTACAGCTATCATGCATTAATGGTTATAACCAGCTACCTCAGTATTTACTAAAACCAGGAGCTCAGAAAAGCCTGGTGAACCTCCTTGGCTCAGAACCTCCAAGACAGACATCCCCACTGTCATCTGTGTTCTGCAAAAACTCTATCTCCCTGCAGCGCAGAACCTCTCACATGCAAACCTAAACATATGTACAAACCTTCCCATTTGATGTGGCAGGGAAGGAGTTCAAGCTGGAGCTAACCTTATCCTTTCAGAAAAACATTAAACTCTTAAGCTATGATATTTTTTTCCCAAATAGTAATTTATAAGAACCCATTCAAATTCATCATATTCAGCTGTCTGCTCTGCTCTTCCAAAAGAGGCAGCAAAACCAAACATGAACACCCTTAGAAGTAAAAGGGAGAAAAAAGAATTAAAAAAGAAAGAAAAAGAAAAAAAAACAGGAAAAAAAAAAAGAAAAGAAAAAGAGAGGTATCTGTTTGCCATATGAGGTTCAGTTTAATAAATATTTTACTCTGAGGCAATGGGTGAAACTGGGTGGGGTTTACCTGCAAATGGTTTCATTCGAGTTTTTGGGGCGTTTGTTTTGTTTTAAATCATGGGAAAGACATCTCCTTCCATTCTGTTCCTTTCCTCACACCACCCCAAAAAATACAAACTCCAAACAGGTCTATGTTAGAAAAAAGAACAGAAATTTAGACAGCAAACTATAAAGCAAAATTTCACAATTGGTCAATAATTGAAAAGGAGGAAATTAGCACAGAAATATTTAGATGGCTATTCTGGCAAAATTTTGGGATATGCCTGCTTGTAATACAGACCAGGAAAAAGATTAAGTGACAATAAATAAGCACTGCAGAAATAAAGATACACTAAAGTAAACATATGCAAAAATGCATTGGACAATGCTAACTCCGTTACATGTGTTGTTGTCTACAGATGTTAGAACCATATTGAGTCTAATTTGAGAAGTCTGTCTGCAGAATTTAGACCTCATCAGACAGAGGAGCTGCCATCATCCACCATGGGAGGAGGAAGCTGTTTTTTCCCAGCTCACGATGGGTCCCTAGCTGGCAGAGAACAGAAGTTCAGCTCTATTAAGGACTGTGGCAATGGCACTGACGGTTTGCTCCTTACTGTGCCTGTGTATCCAGATCCAAGTATTCATTTTACAAGGTAAATGTAAAGAATGTTTTATGCTAACTCAGTCTAGGTCTGAAAGTCAGCTGGGATCACCACCACCATAATGAAAGCATAGTTAACAATCCTTGTATTGCCAGTAATGGAAACCAGCTCTCCTTCAGTACCTGTAGGCTTTGCAGTCTGAACGAAATTCTAAAGGAAAACATTTAAGTACATAGAAAGAGGAAAATAGGTGGTTCTCAGAATACAAGTGTGGAACTGTTTCACTGAGGGAAAAAAAGAATTTTCTTCATACAAGTTTGCTATCACACAAGGATTTTAGAAACAAAAACTGGGGAAATAGAGTGTTTATATTTCTAGTATGTGACATCACTGTCACCTGTCAAACAGATCAAGAACAAATCAAGGCCTTGATAAAATAAGAAAAATGACAGCAAGAGTGACTGTAATTTCCAGAGTTCTTGTACTGTTCACATCTGCAGTAGGAACTCTAATAAAGTATCTTATAATGTCTGTGCTTACAAAAGAACTTAACTTCACTATTCTTACTTTCAAGTTTTTTTTCTCCAGAAAATAATATTGCCCAGATTACGCAAACAATTTTTCCAGCCAGCAGAGACAGGAGTTCTCCTGCTAAATCACCATGATAACACTCTCACCTATTCTCAGGTCTTCATCTTGGAAGTAATCAAATCAGATGAGACAAGACAGTGGGGGAGAGGTATGAAACAAATCAAGAAACACAGACTGTTCCTCCTATTCACAGAAAACAAATCTGTTTTCAGTTGGGGGGAAGGAATCCTAGGTAAAAGAAATCCAGAGGGGGAAGGCTGGCTTTATACTGCTTTCCTAGCTTTTCACTATGTTGTCAGAAGGGGCAAAGATACCTCTGGGAAAAATTGCTGGGATGGAGCTTGACAACTTAACCTTTTCCCTGTATTTCTTGGTTTACCTATAGTGTATCTGTATTTATAGTAATAGCACTACCTTACATGCTGTGGCATGGAAGCATGTATCAGTATTACCTAACCACAGAAAATGGCTTCAAATTAAAGCCTCTTTCAATCAGGAAGCGGTTAAAATCCACTGAAAGTAAAGCATTGCTGAGCAGCAGGCAATGCTGTTGAGCACAATGGAACAGAGACCAGAGCACGCACCTCGCTGTCAACCACCCTTTCTAGCATCAGACTAAAGAGACCCACTGAAGTCAATGAGAAGGTTTCCATGGAAATCAATGAGGTCTCAGTAAGGCTGTAAAGATGCATCATTAATTTTTTCAGCCTCACTTTCACATACATCCATTCCCTCTCTAATATCAATTCTTATACTATTTATATAACTCAGGATCTAATCAAGACATGTTCTCCTACTTGCTGGCAGCTGAAAAGATCATGTCAATTTGTTACTTTTCTTTCAATATTTAGGAGGTGCTCAGTTAAACTGGGGAAAGGCTCTATGCTAGCCTGTACAGTGATGTGGAAAAGCACTTTGGACATCTGTACATAGGAACTTTTACATCTAAAGGCCTATCACATAGTTGCTGAAGCAAAAATTGCTTAAAATCTAGCTCAATAGAATTTAAATATTGCAATCACTGTATTATTAATACCAAGAATGAGACCAAATTTTTTTTTCTGGCTAATATAAAACTAATTTAAAAAAAACATAAAATAAAGCAAGCAGCATTGGTAAGCATCTGCCGTCTATGCATTATATAATTAAAATCTTACAAATCTCTTTTAAATTTCCTGTTTTCTGCTTATATGACACTGCTTTGCAAAAACTAAGCTTCTCAGGCAGGTGTCCTTAAAGTTGGTGGTTTATTGCTTCTGCTTCTTTCTTAATTCATAGTTGCTAGTATATATAAAATAGTTGAGAAGCGTGAAAATTAATAACTGCGAAGGCTGTGAGATACTAATGGTATTGCATTTCACAAGACTGTATTAGTATGGCAAAGTAAAGTGCAAACTACAAGAAAAGATTTTAAATTATTTACCTTTCTACTTCAGCAAAAATGTCCTATAGCCAATTATCATGAGATATTGCCTAGAAATTAACCAGTCATCTTGTGTTTCTATCTCCAGATTTACAATTAGTAATGCTATTAATGTGGATCCTGTACTTAGCATCACTAATTACATTGCTATGAACTAATGGTGTTAAAAATAGCAATAGCCATCAACTACCAATTAATGCTTAATGAGAGCATATAAACCCTGGCATTGTAATGAATTTCCAAATTATTGTTTCTCGAATGTCTCTTGAAATCATACAAAAAAGGGTGTAACCCATGAAGGCAGGCAGTGACTGAAAGCATATTTATCACAAAATTTTGAACATGAACAATAGGAAATGTTTAAGGATTAGTCTACAATTTTCAGGCATGTAAATAGTTAAATACAGATGCACTTTTAAAGGGAAACAAATATTTATAAAGGTAAGGAAAATGGTGGTCACCGAGTTGTTCAACTGTTGACAATCTTGGGCACAGCAGGACAAGAACCTAAAATGCAGGAAGGATTGTGAATACTGCAAATAGCATTAATAAACTGCTTGTGTGTTGAGATAGTGTAGTGCAGAGTAACACCCACTTTTTCCACATCTAAACTGGCTTTGTAGTTTGGGAGAGTCAAAAGAGATCCTTGTTTAGCAGATGTCCTGGATTCAGCAGTAGCAGTCATTTTTTCTCCTTAGTAGCTGGTGCAGTGCTGTGTTTTTGACTTTCAGCCTGGGAACAGTGCTTATAACACCGATGTTTTTAGTTGTTGCTAAGTAATGTTTACTCTGACCAAGGACTTTCTGAGTCTCATGCTCTGCCAGGGAGGAGGGGAAGCCGGGAGGAAGCAGAGACAGGACACCTGACCCAAACTGACCAAAGAGGTGTTCCATACCACAGCACGTCATGCCCAGTATATAAACGGGGGACAGTTACCCCTAAGGGCTAGATCGCTGCTTGGGTTGGGCGGGGTATTGGTCGGTGGGTGGTGAGAGGTTGTATTCTCTTCCCTTGTTATTTCCCTTATCATTATTATTATTGGTGGCAGCAGTAGTGGGTTTGTGTTATACCTTAGTTGCTGGACTGTTCTTATCTCAACCCATGGGAGTTACATTCTTTTGATTCTCCTTCCCATCCCTCTGGGAGCAAGGGGAGGAAAGGGGTGGGGAGTGAGAGAGTGGGCTGCGTGGCTGAGTTGCCAACTGGGCTTAAACCACAACAGCAGGACAAACTAAACCAGGTAACACTAGGATATCTACACACAGTGTAACATAACCTCAGAATTGTCCTCTTACAGTATCCCATCACTGTGAGCCCTGGTATACTAACTGCAGTTACAATGAAGCATTAGCATTGCAAGGAACAACAGGTAAGAAACCACATATTGCTAAAACAGGAAAGGTTACCTTTCCGGGAAAGAGCTAGTTGGATAAAACCACTGGAATTAAGGATGACCTTTGGGACCAAATGCCAGCCAAAAAATGTCATCCTTAATGTAAACTTTGAGGGTCATGAGAGGTGAGATGAGTGCCAGAACTGCAGTGGAGGGTAGAAAACTGCTTTCCTGTCCCAGAAAAGTAAGAATAGGCAGAGGAAAGAGAAAGGGAAGAACAAACATGATGCAGCCATAGCCAATCTGACCAGCCCCAGCCTGCTGCACAAATGCTGAGACATGTGGAAAAAGAGACCTGGGGAGCACGTGGCTGAGTTCTCCTTTGCTCCACAGGGTAAATGCAGCCTGGGAACACCATAAACAGCTCTTCCCTCCATGGGACAGTGTAGCAGGGGGATGCAGCCTCACAGCTCCACATGGTGAATATGCCAAGCTGGGGGAGCAGCCCAGACGACATGCTCCACCTGCACACGCTTTCCTGGGGCATACTCTTCACCAGACAACATATTTTTTCTCATCTTTGCTCAGTAAGCTGTGAACACAGCTTTGATCAGGAATAAATCCCAGAAATTCCAGATACCTCCCTATCTGTGCTGTATCATGAACACATGCTGGGACAACTGTAAAAAGATGACAGTTACCACTGTAGAAGCTCCCTGTGTCCTGTGCTGTTTTGCACATCTCTGCAAGGAACAGGAGATACAGAGTTCCACACAAGGAAGGCATTACCCATTGCTTACATTACTGGTTTACTTGTGCTGTAAAACTGAGTAGTGGGAGACATCCTACCTAGAGTTACCTGAGAAGAGGATTTTTCTCCCCTTCATTTTCTTGAAATGTTTTCTTTCTCCATACTGGGTGTTCATAGTACTTTTACCTGGAGAAACAGATGTACCACCAGAGCAAAGCAGGGTGGAGACAAGAAGAAATAAAAAGGATAAAAAGGAGACATTTCCCTGGGGATGCTGGAGGTCAGCACACTCACTCACCTCTCCTGCTGTGAGCAGAAAATGAATCCCTGTCTCTTACACGCCATGGAAATACCATAGCCACCTTGCTACACTGTCATTCAGACTCTGACCGTCCTAGACCTGAGAAACCTTTTACAAAGGAAACTTGAGACAGGTTTAGTTAATGGAAAGATTCCCTCCTTCCCCCCCCCCCCCCCCCCCCCGTAAATATCAAAACGGTTCTAATTTGAGGAGTTTACCTTCCATATGCACTACTCACATTTCTCATATTGGAAAGAACTGCTGATTACAAAGTTCAGGACAACTAGGACAGCATTATAAATTCTTTTGCTTCTTGAGAGAAAAAGTATCTTGATTTCAATGCATATATACATATTAAAAAACGTATAGGGTTTTCTGGTTTGAATTTTCTTTTAAGTCCAAGGCAACAGAGCTTTGCTTAGCCTTTTTTACTATACACATTCATACCATGGTCTCTCACAGTACTCAAAGCTAATCTGATTTTATATCAATGTCTTCTAATTTCTGTACTAACCTTCACTCCCCATAGATACTGTCTCAGTGTCCTAACAAACATGTAGTGTCTTTATGCTCCTCCTCTTCGAACCCTTACAGAGTATAGCTGTAACCAGTTTTTTGGGAAAAAAACCCACCAAAACCAACTAAACCAAAAAAAAACCAAAACCAACCAAATAAAAAAAGATCCCCTTAATATAAAGATTATCAACAATAACAAACTCTAGAGCACTAGAGGTACTCTAGAGCACTAGAGTTACTCTAGTACTAAAGCAAAGAAGTGGAATGAGGGTTTTTTTTGGAAATCAATTGATTTTGATCTGAAATTATTCTAAAAAGCTGGATTGAAAATATTTTCTTACACCTTGGTTCTTCACAAGTTTTTGACCTAAACCAGTCTTACTAAGTCAATGTCTTCCTGATTCAATGTATTCTCTGAAAATGGGCATCTATGACACATTTGCACAGGAAATTCAAATGCACTGTTGGAGATGATGTTTTGTACAAGACACTTGAATTTCCTGCACGTTTAAAGATGCAGCTGTGATAACTTTAAGTCAGGCACCAGAACTAACTATGAATTCTCGCCAAATCTGCAGCATCTCTGTCTCCTTTCGCCAAAAGCATCAATCTACCATGCCTCCATGGTGGGAAAACAGGCTTCACCTTATGTATTACACAGGATTCAGAGCAGAACTGATAGTATACAGCTGGAATATCCTGGGAACCCATGTTGGGAACACATGCTGGGGTTCTGGGAACAGCAGGGAACACATATGTAGACTGACAACCACTGTGGTTAGTTTATATGGTTCAGGGCAAATACTCAAAGCAAGAGCTGCATAACTATATACAGATCCAGACTCTATCGGCATGCAGTATTCACTGCTGGGCACCATGTTATATATCATGTCTCCATCTCTGAGATCAAATAATTAGTTCTGAAGCTTAGCTACCCTTTTAAAGAATCTGAAAAGTATGTTAGAGCTTCAGTCTACATCTCTAGCATACTTCCTGGAAGCAGAAGATTTGTCTGCTTTTCATTCACACCACATATATTTGTTTCATTCATAGGGGAATAGGTTTAATGCAAATACATTAAACTCCTCTTCAGAGTTCAGCTTTAAGTTCTTTTTTCTTCAGAGGCATATTTTTCCTTCTTTTTTTATTTCCTCCCTTACTTACAATCCCATTTTAGTTTAGAGTCAGACATTCGTATTCAAACTTAGACATGCAGAAATCTATTCTTCAATTTCCACAGGCTCCGTCATATGGTGATACTTTTCTCCAGGCTCGTTTCCATTGTGGAAGAGCTAAATTCCTTTTAAAAAAAAGCTCCTAATCACAACACATGTCCCTCTGTAAAAAAAAAAAAAAAAAAGCAAAGATTATTTGTATAATATGAGAATATTATGGATTAAGGTCCTGTAGTACATTGCGAATTAAGTTAATGAAATGTTCATCATCATACACACAGAACAAACAAACAAACAAAGTAAACTGGCCTGGATAATTTGGTTGTGAGAATATTCTGCTTCACAAAAAATGAAACATGATCAATTTAGCCTTGTATAAGAGAAAATAGATGAGATCTCAAACTCCTCCTTGTCTCCTTCACAACAAGACTACATACAGTATAAGAGAAATAAAGCTTAAATAATGTAAAAAAAAAGAAAAAGTCACCTGCGTTCTACAGCACAAGCGCAAGACCCCTACGTGATTTAAAAAAAAAAAGTACATCTTTATTCTTCGAGTTCAGTTCAGTTGTGCAAGAAAATGTTCACATCCTGTTTTACAAGATGTAGTGATTTACTAACACAAGGTGGTGCTCTCTTCTCAGTAAACAGCTTTAAGTCTGGTTTAAGTGTTGAAAGGAAAAGGTGCGTGTTTTCAAGAACTCACATCAGTTTTCAGAAGTGATTTTTATTTTTTTTTTCTAGAAGAACCAGAATTTCTATGTCAGAATTTTAAAGCAGGGTATTTTTCCTGAAGCTCTGAATGAAATGAACCCCTTCATTTATCAACTCTCCTGTTGCAGCTCTGCCTCTGGAGCCTCCATTCCATCATCCAGCCTCTCTCTCGCTGATCTCTCTCTAGCTGATATCGCTCATCCAGCCCACCAGCTGAATGTCATCAGGACTAATTTCAGCTGGAAAGAAGATACACAAGCTCTTTTCTCTGCTAAGTAAAACAAATAAATCTGTAAAACAAGTAAAACTGCTAAGTAAAACAAATAAATCTGTATCTTAGCTTTGTATCAAGTGGAAACAGGATTCCTCAGAGAGAGTTTATGAACAAGATTTCCTCAGTGCACTCAATTTCCACCAATGCATGTCTAAATATTAAACTCCAAGCCCAAAACTGTATTAAAGATCCAAATGTGGTTTGTGTCATATTGGTATTACTAACAATAAAGGTCAACATTACAGTTTTTCCATTTTCCTTCTTGGAAAATGCTGGTTGGCCAGGACTTCCAAATCAACCTCAAAAGTATCAATTATAATACTGTCCATCAGGATCAGTGCATGTGCGGCATTTCCAGATGGAAAAAAAAAAACCAACAACCCAGAACAAAACAGAGCAATCCAGCTTGCTTGTAAGAAAAAAAAAAAAAGGTTTTCTTTTAGATAAAAAGAAATATTCAGAGCTATTTCAACCATGCATTCCTCCCAGGTTTTGTATTTTATAAGGTTATATATTTACACAGCAGCAAGACAATTGACAAACCAGTGGCAGAGGTCAGTCACAGACAGCACTGATAAATCTTTGATTTTCAGTGCACTTCAGATATACAAAAAATTATGCACAGCCTTAGAGCAGTCACAGCCCTTTATCTCAGTACACGCAAAATCAGAGGTGGGAAAACTAGGCCCTAACCTCTTACAGGACATTCTGCCCTTCTTGTGAATACTGGCCACCTGCAGGAACCCTCTCAGAAAGACATGCTAAAGACTATAGAAGTACACCTTGTTAACTATAAAATCAGTGCGTGTTAACCCTTGTGCACATACCAGTTTTGGAAATTTCATATAAAAATTGGATCCTTGCCCTATTCAAAAGCATATGCTATCAAGTGGGTGACTACATTTTCAATCACTTCCATCAATTCCATGACAAACCAGAGAAAGTGGAAATCCCAAAGCTTAAAACAAGCAAGATGAAGATTTTTCATCTCTCCTTTAAAACTAAAGTGCATCACAGGAATAGTAAGCATATGGGAAATTAGTTAACTTTTAAAGACCTGTGTTACATAAACATATCTTTAATCAGATTACTCTGGTGCCACGGGATTGTGCTGTGTTTTATTTCCTCAAAGAACATGCTGTTCAGTTACTATAGCATTTCTATATTTAGATTAATTAGAAACGGAAATGTGGATACAATTAAGTTTGAAATTAAACATACTTTGTAGCAGGGAAGATAATCACTGCTTTAGAATGATCTGGCTGCTCCAACCTGTGAAGTATCAAGCTATTTTCTCAATTAATTGGAACAATACGGTGTGTTCTTGGAGTAAGCTAACCGTGCCACTCTGTACAGAGCACCTGTGGATATGTCACTTCTCTGACCTATTGTTTGACCTGTATTATTTGATTATAATAATAGTCAATGTCCTTACACAATTCCTGATGTCAAGCATAGTACTTATACTTTTAAATTATTTCAGTCTATTCCACCTCTTCTGGCTGCCTTTGATTCACAACTCCCACTGTGTTCATCATCACATCACGAAAAAGGAAACTGAAGTATCACTGAATTCAGGCAATGTTCTCCCCTGTGAACCAGAGCAAAAATTATTATCTATTTTAATTTCCATGAAGAAGATACTTCACAAACAGGATGTTCTCTCAAAACAGGAAAAAGACAGGTCCTCTTCCCCAGCCCTGCCTCATATTGGAAAACAATGACAAGTTGATACTTGCAAAAGGCAACCAAGGTTCCAGACCACAGGGAGTAGGTTCATATAAATGTAAATCTGTGCTTACTAATATCAGTTCATCCCTCAACAGGAAGACAGAGCTTTATCCTAACAAGAACGTGCAGAACGTTCTTGAGGCTGCAGCTATTCAGTACAATTCAGGAGGGTCACCTGCAACACATGGAGATCCTAAATCCATATTTCATGATCCACCAAGTGGGCCAGGATAACATAAAACTTATGCCTCTACAGAAGCCAGTATGCTGAAGTCTTCCCTTCCTGATAATACTGGTGTGGATACTCAGGCTAAAATGTGCAAAGAAAGTAGGGATCTCCAAATGAACCCTGGCAGCAACAGGTCATTGGGAAACTCAGCCATGAGAGCAAAAAGCATTTCTTCCTATGCATAGATGGAGATTGGTTCTGTCCAGCAGGCTGAGAACAGTGCACTGTTATTGAAAGACCTGAGCAGGTGAGGAAAAAAAGGAAGAATAAAAAAATATAAAAGAAAATATACATAAGCTCTCCATATAGAGGTTTCGCGTAGAATTATAGGTAGCTTAAAGTTTTAAGTCTGATTTTTACATTTTAAAACACCTACTGCACACATGTGAATAAAATAAACAAATAATAAAGACAATGGAAAATTATCCAAACTGCATAATTAGAACACCATGATCTTCTTATTGCCAAGCCCTTGGCTTTAACTACTGGACAACATGGCTCACATCCTAATTAATGGTGAAATTCAATGTTATAAAAATTTCCAAATCTTCTTTTCTTTTTTTTTAGAAACCTGAGATGGAGATTTCCAGTGTCAAGCAATTAGAAGTGTCTTAATCCACTCATATACCTCCTACAAAGCTTAGCGTGTGGCAAGAACATTTTGCCAGTCTTGTTTTCTGGCTGTGTTGCTCTTATTTTCATTTATTTCTTAATTTCTATTGAGATTTTTTTTCACATTTTGTGATCTTAGTCACAATTCAGCTTCACTGAGGATGGGAAAGGACTTTGTGGTCTCCTCCAAAGCAACAATGTAAATGAATCAAAGATTCTATTACAAATCTAAAACAGCTAAATTTCAGCAGGGTTTTATATACATCAAGTATGCAAACTCTCTTGGGAACCTACAGAATGAGGAATCCTATGCCAGGAGACTGTTCCATTTTCCCCATAAGGTGTTTAATAGTTATTTGTGAACATAAGAATGACAGGAGCAATAATGATAGACAAAGAGGATTTAATTATCACCATGGATTTACAAAAATGCCACAAAAGGAGAAAAAAGCTTCTATGCATGTTTATAATTAATTTTTTAATTAATATTCTTACGTGTAAGTGACTTTAGAACACAGAGGAGGAACAAAGTAGAAAAAGCTCCTGAAAGTGTGAGGTGTATATTGAATCTGTGAAATTGCGAAAAGTCATTAAGTTATAAGAACAGTTTCATTTTCAATCCTGACATCCCTTTGCAAGCCCCTGGCTTTGTTGCAAAAGTTTCCAGTATATGAGAAAACTCTTATATGTGGCCATTAATACACATAGAGCTTTTTTCTTTTAAATTCTGAGGGTGATTAGGCACCCTGAGTTACTTCAAAAAGAAAAAAAAAACCAACAAATCAATATGACCTTATATTTGCTAACTGAAAACAAGCAGTTTGTAATAATAACTTGAAGTCTTAGACAAAAACTATCGGCCTTGTAGAAAAGCTCCTGAAACATACCTGCATGGTGACAAGAGCAGTGGTACTTGCTCCATGTTTCACCATCAATACTTTTCAAATAACATTCACACCTAGTTTTCCCAGGGGATCACAATGATATTTGAGGAAAACCACTCTTCCAAATAGAAAAATGACAATTTCCCAAACAGAAAATTCAGTGGGTCCAAAGAGTTCATAATCTGAACGCCCTATGATGCTTTTGATATTCCTGCTGCCTGTGCTTCTGTTTTCTTGTCCCTAAAACGATGGCATAGTAAACTCAGAAATACTGGCTGAAGCTGATTATGAGTGCTTTCCAAAATCCCATGCCTGTCATTCCCAGAGGACACCAATGAATTACAGTAAATGCTCTAAGAAACATCTCCTACTTTGGACACAAAAATATCTAAAAGAATTGTTCCCAGGACAACAATGAGAAAAAAATCATGAATCTTCAACCGAAAGATCTTTTAACCTGCAGCTCTGAGTTAAGCAATCATCTTACTGAATATGGCGCAATCAGTTCTGTAGTTGTTTAGGTATCTAACCTCACCATTACCGTCATACAATCTAAACCACATCACCAAGGCATTCTGAAGATGTAGAATTTGGAGTGGGCTATTTTTTGCTACTCAATTATCATCTTGGTTTTGGATAAAACCAGAAAATATGTTATATAACTCAAAATACAATTCTCACAAACAGAAGACAGTATACACAAATAGATCCACTCACACAGGGCTCAGAAATGAAGGAACATTTCAGATCTAAAGCACAGCAGGAATCATTTTACTGCTGACCTTTTCTTTGAGGCAAAGTTATGGCCCTTGTGAATAAATGACCAGTCTTGTTAAACTGATTTTTGCCATTTTGGGGCTCCAGACCTATCCCTTTCTCCCTGGGAAGACCTGTCCTTGCTGTTAGTGGCTCTCTTGGTCAACAGCAGGAGGTGAGGCTGGTGCCAGTTGTCTGAAGAGAGAATACATCAACTTATTACCGCTTCATACAGGAACAGAAGCCGCCTCCTCCGATTGTGTTAAGAGAGAGAAGAAACACTCATTTCACCCTTAGCAATCTCTCCTATTTCATTCCTACCTATAAAAGGTACCCACACAACTCCTACTGAGGCCATGCAATCTCCAGTGTTCTTACAACACTTCTGCCTTACAGAAAAGAATATCATATCTTTGTGCACATCAGAAATTGAGACATAGAAAAATCAAGTTGCTGAAGATAACAAAGTTTGTAGTTCAGAAGAGACACTGCATATTTGGAGAAAATCTCCTTTGAAAAGTTTACTGTTTGTACAGACTCCGCAGAAAATTACCAGGAACAGCAAAGTTATCATTCCGGAAAAAAAAACAATAACCAACAAACCAAAAAACAACAAAACCAAAACAGAAAAAACAAAGCAACTAAACCAAACCAAAACAAAACAGACACTGTAGTAGCAGAAAATGATCTGTGCCTTCATCTTAAAATATTTGTAAAGCTAAGCTGAAGAATCAGCCAGGCATCTTGCAATAGACCAGACAGGTAGCAAGGCTGGACCTTAAGACTGAACTTCCTCTACAAAAATTCCTGGACAGAACTCTTCTACAGCTTCAGCCTGCTCCATGGTGGGAAAATCCCAGCCTGTAGAACATTTTGTGGAGAGGCAGAGCTGTGAATTCAACAGTATTTTCATGTGGAGATGACAGATGAGGGAGTAAGAAGGTACAAGATTTCTTACAAGTGAAAGGCTGTCTGAAACAAAACCCAGGATGCCAACAGCTTCTTTAAAGTAAAGGGTTTTCAAGTGGAACTGCTTGTCCCTTCCTCTTCTCCCCAGGTTGTTTATTCACCACACCAATTTGGGGTTACACGTAGAGTCACTAGCTGCTTAAATTGTCAGGCATGACCTCCAGCATCTCTGAATAATCAGGGCAGATAAGACACATTATTTTGGTGTGACTGTGCAACGAAAGACACGTTTAAATGTCTTTCTTTAACTTAGCCACTACTTAAAATATATGGTAGGAAATACAAACTTTATTTGATCTGAACAATGCATTTTCGCTCTGCTTAAAGCAGGTGACTCATTTTGACTTGATGCTACTGTCTCTCCACATGACCCTAGCAACCCTGACTTTCAGCATTGAAACACATACCAAATAGATACAAAGTTTCAAGAAACAGACTTTTAAAAATATAGGTGAAGATTGTGACAGATCTGTTTTTAATTTTTCATGATTATTTAAGATCACTCTTTGGGACCATTGTCTTATAGCAGGTATCATTTTCTCCCCTGGCAGGGTGTGAAGTATAAGCCAGACACACCTATGTCCCAAATAAAAATGAAGCATTTGTTGGCTTTGTTGTTACCAGCTTCCTGGTAATAACCTTTGGAGAGAATATTATGCAAAGTGTGAAATTTATTATTTATTTTAAAGTTATATTTAGTATACGAAAAGCTAAATCACACTTGTTCAACTACCATATATACTGTAATTACAAACCCTAATTTCATGCTTTTGGTCATGCAGTTAGCATAAGTAGTTGTAATTACACATTTAAGGCATGTAATCCTAATAATTAAGATGCACAATTCAATTATATAATTAAGGTATGCAAATACGCAGGACTATCCTGTGACACTGATTTTACGTAGACTACCCTGTTAATTCTGAGGGGAGTTCTGTTTAAAAACTCATTAAACAATACAGCTTACCACAAATTATACAGACAAGAAAAAAACCAGACCCACTGTCATAGTTCTTTGGATATCTGCCCAAGATAAAAACAAGAAAAAAAAAATATATGTAACTATTAGATTCAAATAATATTTACAAGATTGGCCCTGTGTTCTAAAAAAAAAAACCCCAAACCAAAAAAACAACACACAAACCCACCAAAACCAAACACATCACCCCCCAAAAAAAACCACACAAAAGAAGAATTCTCAAAATAGACTACAATATTAAAATATTTACAAGTTTGCTTTGTAGACCAGCACTCATATAGAGAAAACAATCTCCAAAAATGCCCTACAACTTCCTAATGACCTGTTATGTCTCCAGAAAGATGTTAAATAAAAAATGATTTATTTGCATGTTTCAATAAAACAAAAAAAAAGTAAATATAATTTTTATCGTTTCTTTCACAGAATCCCAAGGGTTGGAAGCGACCTCAAAAGATCATCTAGTCCAACCCTCCTGGAAGAGCAGGGTAATCTAGAGTACCTCACACAGGAACTTGTCCAGGCGGGCCTTGAATATCTCCAATGTAGGAGACTCCACAGACCTAAGAAAGAAACGAAGAGAAGCTTTTCATAATCAGAAGAAAACAAGGGGACAGAGAGAGCAAACTCATTTCCAATGCTGTTGTTTTTATGCTCAACCACCAAAAACTTAAACAAAAATACGAAAAAACAGGATTATTGACCCCAATCTCATTACAAAACATTTTTTTCTAATGCCTTTAGTACTTTTTTTCTACTTTTCTCACAATAAAGAGAGACATCGAAAACCAGGAGGGCTTTGTGCAGAACACCACAGTAATTAATGGCTCACTCAAGAAGGTTTCCCTCCAAGAGTAGAAAGTGGCATGAAATCCACCAGCAAAGCAAGGGGGCAATTGTTGTGCTAAACTACAAAGATTATTCAGTCACTAACCCCTAACTTCCATGCATGCTCATCACCAGCAAATCAGTTTTAAAAGGGAATTTCAGAAAGATTAACAACATCCTGGTGTGAGCTCCAACACAGAGTGAATTCACATTCTTCTTCCCCTATCCATTCACTTTGAAGTGGTTTGAAGAATAAGCATGAGGAATTGAGAAGCAGCCCTCCCCCAGGCAAAAACCATGATGTATGCTCCAACCCCCACCCTGAATGTGGCTAATAGTAACTTGGCAGTAACAGTGTGTTGGAAGAAACATGGAAGGAAAATGTGTCTGAGCATATCCACATTGGAAGAAAGCACCCAAATATCATACCATAACTCTCCTTTTATGCCACATTTCCACAGCCCTATGTAACACTTTATTTTATGTATCACTACACATAACAGATTCATACTCATTCTAGAAACAGGCAGAGAAGAAATAAAAATCTGAAATTCTTTTAAGTTCTTCAGTAGCTTTATCCTCTGAGGGAAAAAAAAAAAACCCACAAAACAAACCAATAAAGTCAACATCCTCTGACTGAAAGATATATATCAAAGTTAATAGATATGCATCAATATGTGTAACAGCAAACTTAGATATTCAATGACCAGACTTTTCCTCAAATGTCAGAATAGCTTTAAAGATCCTACTTAGAATATTCATAGGATGTGAGGTGAAAGTATTTTTCCACCGAGATTAATATATGCTATTATTCATTTGAAAGATATAGGGACACTTTCATAGTTCAGGATCTTAGAAGTGATTTAAGGATTCAAAAAACAACTTAATTTCCTATTTTCATTTTAAATTAATACCTGTAACTGCATGCTAACATTCAGTAAAAGAAACTGAATTCTGTCAGTAGAACATACCCAGGCAATGCTATTTACATTGCTAGGTCCTGAAGGTCAGAAACAGATATACCCAAACTATCTCCACATGACTGGGAAAAACCCAAACATCTAGTAGATAGCTCTGAACCAGAGCTTATTTCATCATCAATTAACACAAGATGATTGTGATCTTCAGTAGTATTTCTATTGCAGGCTTTGCCACTCCACAACTAACAAATACCATTTACAAGCTGGTGAGCAACTCCTCTGCAGGTGACCTCAACTATATTCAAAAGTAATCTCTTCTGTCATTGCTGAGTAATAACACAGCTACGCTTGAAGAGGAATTCGTCTCCCTCTGAAGGGCTACTAGAAGCATTTTTCTACTGGCAGTATTTCAAAGAGAAAGCACTGCTTCTCTCTAAGGTTCTGCAGCTCTTTGGAGAAGGGAAGGCTACTCTGAAGTACTGTAATACAGAAGCATGTAGTCTTCTGTATGAAAAATAAAGCCTGTTCCTCCAAATTTTCTTCTTTATCTTCACACAACATACTTTCTTTCTTTTTTTTTTTTTTTTTTATTCTATGTTCAGATGATTTTCCCTTGTAATACTGGAATTTGGGAGTTGTTGCTGCAAGACACTTTCTCGCCCATAAAAACCATGGAAAGAAGCTGACAGTGGATGTATCTTCATTTGCTGCTAACACCTTGTGCTTTAAACAGTTGAGTTTATCACATTAGTTTTAATCTTTCTACAATGCTGGAAGATAGTATTATAGATTTGGAGGATAGTTCATGTCACTTGACAGATCCATGAACCTTCATAACCCATATCCTTTCAGTTTTTCCTCTGGCTTTTCCTAGATTTCTAGCATCAGCTCACAAGAGAATTTCTAACTAGACTGGTGTCGGCAAGTCCTTACAGTGGTTACCTTTCCTTTCATCAATGCAGAAAGCTGCTGTACTGACCTACTTCAATTTCATTTCCTTCTTGTTATCTGGTTTTAGAGAAGTGGTTTAAAAAAAAACCCAAACAACATACCACCAAACCTACCAATCAAAAAAAAGACACCACCACCAATACAAAAAACAACAAGCAGCATTTTGTACGTGTGTGTCTTTTTTGGGAGATGGTAACTAAATGTGTCTCTTTTCCAACTGCCTTAAGGAAGGCTAAAGGGTTCCCCTTCCCTCTGGTATTTTTTTTTTTCTGAAACCGATGGAAGAAACTACCTCTCTGAAGCCTATTCTGGCATGAATGCGCTCCCTGCTTACACACACTCATGTCTCTTTCCCTGCATATTAAACATTTCAATAAGCAAGCTAGATTTTTAAGCTTGCTACAGAGAAGACAAAAGCTCCTAACTAGATCCAGTTTTCAGCTCCGACCCAATGGGTTAAAGAAGATCCTAGAGGCATAGAGGCATATGCTCACATGCTGCTGTCATGGCAATTGACCATTGCAAACATCGAAATCCTGAAAGTCATTGAATGTTATAATTTAGACATATTAGGATTTTGCTGCTGTGGGGAAATCCAGCACTAGACTAAAATAACATACAGCAAATATTCTCAAATATAAAAGCTAACACTTTAGAAGACACTGACTGCAAATCTTCGTATGATTGAAAAAACACCACACACACACACACATACACACACAAAAAGAGTATTTTGGTAAATGTGAGCAGTCTAGATGTAAAAATCAATGAAGTTAAAGATCACTTGCATTATAATGTAGTATTTATTATTACTGATACAAGTAGTGTAAAAAGGGAGAACATAATTTATTTCTAATAAGATATCATATATATAAGATAATAACCTAAGCATACTAGTTTCTTCACCGCATTCTGTGGATCAAATTTGAGCCCCTTGCCATGCCTTCCAACCAAGGATATTTTGATGCACCTATACAGTTTTATGTCATTTGAAAGACTACAGCCCAATCCCCTTCCTCCCTCCATCCCTACCCTTCTTGCCTCATAGACCGACCAGGATGAAAAAAAGGAGACTGTGCAATAACATAGCTCATATTTAATATACTACACACAGGTGACCAGCATCCTCAAGAGACTGTCTGTGAGGAAGGATTGAGTACTGTAGATTTCATTTCTCTCCACCAAGATCTACCAGCACATCCACAACAATATTCAGTAATACCAAGAGCTGCCAACAAACATAGATAAAAGCCCTCATCAGTGACAGTATCACAGGAATATTGACCACTAGTGACCTTAACCTTATCTATTGTTGATTCATGCACTGAACAGCAGGGTCTATATACGTTTCAGTTACTGGAAGATGGTGTCAACTACTTTAAAACTGTTCACTATGATTTGGTAAGAGGAAGACACGTGTATATGCTTTACAATTTGACACCAACATCAAGATTACATTCAATTAAGGTGTCATGTCTCCTCTGAAGTGGAAAAAAAAGAAATGAAGTAGTGCAGTAGCATTTAACAGCTGATAACACTGTTTCTGCCTGGTTTGCTCTAATTACACAGATTGAACAGGCTAAGTGTTACAGGCAACCATTAATTACCTGTTCTATACCCCAAGTGCGTATTTTTTCTTCAAAGTTTTAAGGTCCACATTCTTTTCATAAAAGAACTGCACGCAGAAGTTTAAGTAATCCAGTAAATCTGCTTCCACACCCAAAACCTTACCTTTTACTTCATTTATGCAGACATTTACTTTCACTGCCAGCATACTTAAAAGTGACTAAGTAACTCCTAAGAGAAATTCCAAGTGAAATAACAAATTCTTACAAAAGCATTTGCTAACCATGTATTTTAAATTATATCGTAAATTGGTTTATGGCACGACTGCTGCTTTTCACATTGATTATGAAATATTTTTGTTTATATGAAGTTGTTCAAATACAGAATGCATCATGACAAGAATTTAATTTCGTAAAGTTTACCTCAGCACATTTTGAAGTCCCTGTGAAAATTGTATGCAATATAGTTAACATTATTAATCCTTTCTGGTTTTTATTATTTCTCTCCACTTCTCTAAATTTTGAAAAGGAATTGAAATGAATGCAAATGCTGAACTGTTCCTTACTACCTATTTGTGATAACCATGTGTGTCCCTAGAGCACATAACTGCTTTTCTCTGAAAGTGATTTTGGCAGAAGTAACAGGCTTGTGGATTGGCCTTATGAAAACTTGAATTCCCATTATGTTTATGGAGCTCTGATGAATACAAAGCTAAAGCTACTTAAAACAAGACTATACAAACAGTCTTTTAAAGGGAAGGAACATTTTGGATCTCTTACTCAGAGTGCTTGGGATAGAGGACCATGAATAATTATTGTTAGACAGCAAGAATGATGCTGTATAAAACAGTTCTGAAAGCCTTCTTTCAAATACATACATATTCATTTGCTAAGAGCAAACAGCTAACTATAAAAGCAAATAAAGAACAGCCCTTAAGGGGAATTGGGCACTGAAGTAATTTCATGATTTAGCTTACTTTCTTCTCTTAATTATATAGGCATTTTGGAAACTAAATCCTTCATCTTTGAGAAGAATGCAGATGACACACAGTCCCTTAAAGTAAATGGCTAAGGCCACAAATTCAAAGGCTCCACAATGCTGGATTTGAGTCCAAAAGGAATCGTCTTTCCAAACAGACATTGTGATAGATCCAAAATTTAAATTAGTCACAATCGACTTTAAATCAACATTGCAACCTGAAGAGACAAAAAGCATGTGAGCACTCATAAAAGAAAAAAAACAAGCAAACAAAAAAAACAAGCAAACAAAAAAAACAAACCAACAAAAAAATCCCTACCAAAACAACAACAACAACAACAAAAACCCCACAACCAAAAAAACCCAATGTCATGGTGATGTTACTAGAGTGACAACTACATGTGAAATGAGGAGAATGTTACAAACAAGGAAATAAAGACTTCATGGCAACTTCAGCCTAGCAATAACCCCAGTGTAAAAATATTGAGATGAGGGGTCTACAATGAGAATTGCAATTCAATATATTTTATTTACAGAAATCACATGTTTCATTGCAATTCTGTTCCAGCTATGACAGCTCAGGAACTCTCCAAAAGTTATTTGTTTTTAAAATCCGTAATGTGAGTCATATTTTCTCTTGTCTTGTTTCAGTTATTGCATGCTGAAGGCATTTCACATGGTGGGTGATTTGAATAGGTCAAGTAAGAGAAACAGGGAGCCAAGCAACAGGAACTACTAATGATTTAATACTGGGAAGTACACCTTTTTCAGTCTTTCAGTCCAGGATTTAAGGTAGGTTGCCAGGTTTCTATCACATAACCAATAATTCATATTGAGTTTGATATTCTGAATCTTTAGTCATCAGCATCATCAAACAACCACACATGGAGAGAACTAACATGAGGAAAATTAAATAGGGATGATCTTATCAAAACCCATTTCCTCTTGTGAGAGTAAAGAACCCGTTGATGTCTCCTCCTCTTTACGCATTTGTCCTTACAGGAAATAAAAGCACCTTGGATTGCTTTATGCTTCCTAAAGCACTCAATTTTCCTGCAGGAATTGGATACCTTTCCCCTTATTAACTCAAAATAGACATCAGACTTGGCAACTTTTGCTGAAGGATTTTTTTTCTATCCTGACAGTTCACCGTCTTTACAAGTGTGCTCACACAAACAATATGATGTGCATTGCTCCCACAAGTTCCAGTACTACTCATAGCCCCCTCCAATTTGGCCTCTTTTCAGCCTGAAGTCTGAGCTCCTCAGAATTTCTTAGCCACAGTGTGGTTATAACACACTGCATATTCTTGAAAATTAATTGAAATAATTGAAAAGGGAAGGAAATACTTTTCTCAAGATTCTCTTCACAAATCATAATCATGTGTATATAAAAGGTCACAGTCCAAGTCTCAAGGGTCTTAAGTACTTCTAAAGTTTGCTTTCTTTCTTTTTTATCTCACTAGTATCATTTATCTTTAATGATTCTCTTCTCACCATTTCTTTCCTTAGCAACCTTCAAGTCGCTCCAATTCAGCTACATTCAGCTAATACCAGAGTCTTTTATTAAAAACATGTGAAACAGCATCTCACTGCTTCTACCTCAGTTATGTCACTTGACAGACATTCCCAGACTCACATTTGTGAAAAGTTTTCATTTCATCATACAGATTTGCCTTTCTTTTTCAACAAAAGAGCAATGATGCTGCCCATTTGTGCAAAAAACTCACAGAAATGCCTTCCTGAAGGCCCACTTGGGTTTGGTGTAACCTTATGGGTAGAGGTTTTCCATCCAGTAAGTCTGAAAAAAACTCAGCATTCTCTTCTAAATACAACGTTCTCTTCTACCTAATTGCCAAGGTACATACATACCTCTTAAAAGCTCATCCACTCCAACGAAATACAGAGGAAAATGTTGTGATCCACAAGGGATGGAAGTTATCTGCCTCCCTGGGTAGATACTTCCCACTAGTCACTAATTGCTTATACTTAATAACACACATTAACAAATTCCCATGAATATTCTCAGGCAATGTAGCCCCCAGAGGCTCTCTGTGACGTTCTGCCTCCCTTAGCTCCACATCTGTGCTCCTATACAGATGTAACATAAGAGCTTGGAGTCCTTTAAAGTCTCTCTCAGAGTAAACACTTAACTACTCAACTACATAAAGAGCTGGTTATTGCTCATAATGATATACTATAAGAACTCCTTACAGAAATAGAATGCTTTCTACTCGACTGTTAAAGAATTGAAAAATATTGCTGCTTTCACCAGTGGACTACTCTGCCGGCTACGGTTTATTATTGTGCTAATTAATACTCAAAAATACATTCTTTGGTTTAATCTGTTTAGAATATATATGCTTAGAGAGTGAAGGATTGATTCTCCAATTACATGTGAAGTGTCTTCATTTAATTTAAGCTAATTTAAATTTACAGTAGTTGCCACAGTCACTAGGCCTGGTTGTCATTTTCTCTATATCTTGGATTCATAGAGATTACCTATGGGTAAAAAAATCTTACTCTATTGTCCTGCTACAGTTGTCAGTGTTTGTTGATGGCATATCTCTCAAAACGATGTATAACTGTCTGAAGTTATAAAATGAGAGTCTACCATGCCCCCTGCTTGCTGGTTTCTATAAAAACTTCAGTGTTTGCTTGTTTGGTTTAAATCAAGAACCTTTTCCTTTATTCTCAGTTGAATTTTTCAGGATGCAGATTCCAAGCATTTTTCTGAATTTCTCCACACAATTTAAACAGTCTTTTAATGTTGCTCTTACCTTTCTAGGAAAAACTCACTGCCCTGCATTATTGTGACCTTTTAAAGAACTGGATTGACTGATACTCCTCAACACAGTAACATTTCTTCAACACACAAATGTATCTTTCTAGCTCTTCTGCAGACATTGTCAAGTTCTTTGTACCTTTGTATCAGCCCCAGAAACAGATGCAGTATTCTAGTATTTGTTAACTACTCAAATACAACTTTTTGGAAAGCATTTTGCATTTGCACCGAAAAAAAAGAGTAAAGGCCACAGAATCACTTGTACCTGACTTAACACGCCATCTTCCATGAAGTTTACTGCAGTAATCATGAGGCTTAATTGTTTATTACATCACTTGTAGAAAAGTATCAGTTCACAATTTAATCTGCCTTCTAACCTAATTTAAACAAGGATGTTTATTCTTCCCTTTTGTAACATTAAAACTTCTTTTAAGCTGGATACAATTGTCTATGGCATTGCAGAATACATGCTGTACATAGCTACAAGCTACAGGAACCACCAGCTGCCTATTATCACAGTGTAATTAAATAATCACTTCACCTATATCCAAATAGCACAGAAGACTCCAGTAATCCCTGCCATGCCTGAATATACTTTATAATAAAAATATGAAACACAAAGTACATTAATAATTACAAATAAAAATAGAGATTTCCATCATTCCAGTTGTTTGCAGAGGCAAAATAATATGCTTGAAAAGCTAAATAAATAAATTTGTAAGTCTGAATTAGTAACAACCTTGGCACAGAGATGCAGTCTTCCCAGAAAGTCAGTGATGACTACATAAATTTTGAAAGGACTAGTTAACACCAATAAGACCAACAAGGGCTATTTAAATATCAAACATGTTCAACTTCTGCAGTTAGTCCTGTACAAATTTCTATCTGACTTTTCTAATAATAACAGTAGTAAATAAAAGTGCAGAGTGTTCATTAATATTTATATGTGATTACATAGAGTCATTACTTATAGAATCAGAGTGGTTTGGGTTGGAAGGGACCTTAAAGATCATCTAGTTTAACTCCCCTGCTATGGGCAGGAGCACCTTCCACTAGACCGGATTGCTCTGAGCCCCGTCCAGCCTGGCCTTGAACACTTCCAGGGATGGAGCAGCTACAGCTTCCCTGGGCAAATGTATCCAGGTCTTGTTTTGTTAATACTTTTCTCAGATGAAAGTCAGCTGAAATTATATGGCCCTTACTGATGGCAAATTTTTAGGCGGTACCCTGAGCTGCATGTTGTGAGGGAACAGTTTCATTGTTCAGTTTGATAATGAAGCACATAAACCAGCCAGCCAGAAGCTGGCAGTCACCATACACTAGTTACATTCTTACTGTCTATTATAGAGCCTCTTCTCCTGGCCATGGAGGCAGCATATCAGCAGTAGACAGACAGCTGGCTGATTCTATATGTCCATTTTGATGTACGTATGAAATTAAGTGCATCAAGAAAGAATGTTATGAATTGGTTGCATTTTACACAGACAACCTACTTCTAATGCTGGACCACTGTGCTGACATTTGGAAATTTGAAATAGGCATATGGAATTTGTTATTTTGTTTTCCAAGTAATAAATATTATTTCAAAAGAAAGCAAGTTATAAGATTAATGACAGCTGATCACAGTGACTTATATAACTTTAAGATGAGGACACTGAAAGAAGTTTCTCATTGACATTTGTGGAGGAGGGTGTGTGGATGAATCACGTAACTGATGGATGTCTGTGCTTCAAGAAGACAGCTTTTCTGCCAAGTCACGTTCATTTTTATCTAATCAAATTCAGAAAACGTAATAGCTATAAGCAATCTAGCTTATTACTTTTCCTGTATCAAGTGCCCATTTGAAAGATATTCATTCGTAGATGCATACACAAGAAAGTTCAGGAGGAACAGTTCAGTGTTACGTATCACTATCAGGTAAAGGGCAAGTCTAGACTCTACAAATAATCTGCACCCTTGTTCATCCAAGAGAGTCCTGTTTGCAGCATAATGCTAAGAATCCATAATACTTTGTAAGCATTTAACAGAATAGTGCCACTCTAACTGAAGCCACAGCAATAATACAAAGAGAAAACTTTTACCTTAGCAGATGGGATTTCTTTCAGTCTTTGATAATACGTAGGGGTTTTGCTACAAAGGTATTAAACATTAATTATGCTATCAGTCTGTTACATGAAAGTGTTAGTGTATGTGATGAACTCAGCTCTAAACCTAAAGCAACAAAAACAAAAATGGTAACCTCATTACTTGATCTTAATTATAACAGTAATGCTGTAAGACATGAGATATGCTTTTAACAAGACTTGTTCAAGACCAAAATTTTTCTTTGTGTTACAAATTACTTTTTAGACAACTATAGGTACATCATGCTACAGAATGGAAATCTAATATGTGCAGACATGCAATCTCAAAATGGTCCTCAAGACCAGAACAGGGCATTCAAACAAAGACAAAAGTCCCATAAATTTACCAGCTGCTGCCTGGTGCCCTGAAGGCATAACAGGCTTCACAACTCAAAAGATAAACAACAGAAAACTGGCAAAATTCAGCTTTAGTAATGGTCAGAGGCTAAGAATAACAAAGAACATTGCATCTCTCAACAGCAATAAAATCTGCCCAGCGTTCTAGTGTCTGGCTTCAAAACCCCCTGTTAATGACTGGGGCCCAGCACTGCTTCCATCAAAGTCAACAGGGCTTCAATTGGAGAAGGCAGCATTAGCATCTTTTCATTTACATGATCAATGAAAACAAGAAATGGATAGACAGTATCACAACATATGGCCTTATAAAAGTCATTAATAAGAACAAACTGCTTGACTAATAATCAGTCTCAGAAAGATGAAAAAATATCAGGAACTGTTTTAAGAAAAATACATTTCAGAAATCTAATGCCATGGAGATACCAAAATATTATTTTCTGTCCAAAACAACAGAACCTTGTATTCAGATCACAACTAAATTGCATTCACTGGGAAAAAAAAACAAGCAGGGAAAACAAAACAACCAAAACAAAACAACCCACCCCCAATAACAACAAAAATAAGCTTACGTCATTTATGGCATTCATGACAAGATTATCTAAATCGCTAATTAATTATATTAAAGGACTTAATTTTAGTGACTTTATTTACTTTTTCTTTTTGCTAGATTAATAAAAAATTCTGCATAATAGTTCGGACACCTCTTTCCCATGAGTTTCCTTCCCTTACCCCACTGATATTATTGTATAAACAAGTTACATCATTTTACTTTTCAGATATTCTACAGATGAAAAGGGTTTTGCTCCAGAAAATTTTCAGAAAATTTTATTAAAAATATGGAGCAAAACCACGTTGAAAGATGCATATAAGCAGCTGAAATGCAGCAGCAGTATATATACATGTAAGGCACCGCTTATTTTTTCTAGGACTACTAGCCCTTCACAACAAATATTTTTAAATTAATCATTCATTTGCTTATTTATTTGGGGAGTGCACGTCTGCAGGATGATTTATCTTTCACAAAGCTCAGCCATCTGGCCATTGTGAAAGCTAAAGGAACATAGTAAAAACAAATGTCTAAAAAACTCTTTTATTTTTCTAAGGAATATTATGGGTGTGGTGGAACTGTCCTGGCAATGTGTATGTGTGTGG
Organism: Pezoporus wallicus; assembly: GCF_028554395.1. NCBI lineage: Eukaryota > Metazoa > Chordata > Aves > Psittaciformes > Psittacidae > Pezoporus > Pezoporus wallicus. Next base: position 4,880,209 of record NW_026641037.1, on the reverse strand, counting down.
GTCCAGCCAAAGATAACTATAACATATCATGTACTTGATAGAATTTTTCACTTCAGTTATTTGATACAATAATCCTAAAATCTACTCAACACTTAAATCCACTGTTTTCAGGGAACAGAGGTAAAAAAAGGTAGTATTTGAGAAATTGCAGGTGCCCCTGTAGACAGATGCATCTTTGATTCAAAGCACATGTAATGAAAACACATATCAGATGCAGACATTAAGATCAACTTCATTCTGTCACAATAGAGAGTGTACAAAAAGCTTCTTAAAGTTACATTACACTTGCCAGACACCATAAACAAGTGGTTCATATAATGCTTCTTGCAAAGTGTTTTGATTTTATAAGTCTAAGGAAAGAAAGGAAATGCCAACTTTTTTTTTTTTTTTTTAAAGGAAATGCACAAAAATCACAAGTAAGTTGTTCAAACTACATATTACACAGACAATTTCTTAGTAATGCTAACTTGACATAAATGGATATGGGGCAAGGAGAAAATCAGTTTCAAAACCATCACTTTCACACATATACCATTAAATGTTCCGATTAAGAAATGGGGCAAGGGTAGCTACAGATCATGTCCACATGGTGTTTAATTTTCCATGTGAAATATGGATCTTGGCTCCATGAGGATGTCCTAGAGCCAGAACTGAGGGAGAAAGGAGAAAAATGGGATTATTTGCAGGCCAGAAAGAAGTGGGTGTGATCATGGCTATGTGACCAAACAGAGCCTCTCTAGGCCCACTCTTCCCCCTTTTTTAAACACCCCTTCCCCCCCCCCGAAGAAATCAAGCAAGACTGCACTTTTATTGGACAAGGACTACAGAACTATTATCTTAACCACTCCTCAATCAAGGGTATAAATTCCACGTACAAACCTTTGACTTGCAGCTAGCAGAAATATGTGGGATGGAACATACATATTGTTCATAGCAGTTAATTTCTATTTCACACTAGGAATTAGTAGAAATCTCATAAGAAAGTCCTTTCAGATAATTTTTCACTCAGTGAGCTTCCTATGTTATCTTTAAAAAAAGCCCACAAAACTATCTGAGCAAAATCTTCCCTCAGTATAACAAATTACATGACTCTATTTTTCCCCACATGCTCCAAATAGTCATAGTCAACAATGAGAGAGACCATCACCACCTGGAAGTACAAACAGATGTCATCTGGCCAGTCTCTGTAGGCGTATTCCCCTTTGCCTTGCACACTGGCCAGCTATTCCTATTGGAAGCTGTCCATTCACACAAAATTGCAGAAAAGCCAGAAAGTTGGTCTTTACAAAGAACAAGCGTACTTCTTCCTTTTTCTTATATCAAATCAAAAATACTTGAAGCCTTAGAACACAAAACATTCACTTCTCATTTCCTCATTCACCACCTCATACCCACCTGCCACAAACTGGCAGCAGAGAATTATAGCATTTTCTTACTTTCCAGCACAACTTGCCAGGGGAAGATGGCCAGGGTTATTCTGCAGGAGACACAGTGACCAAATCACAAAACCTGCATCTCCCAGCAGAGTTCCACAGTTACATAAGTCTCACCTCAGGTCACTCTTTTCCTATCTTCTTATCTCATGTTATCTTACCCAATTTAACACACAGATTAATGTCCTGTGACCCAAAACATCTCACACTTCAGTTTAAAAGCAGCCATGGCTTTTATACCGTAAGTATACAAGAAAGTCTGGAGAAACTCATATTGAGGTTTCCAATATTTCAAAGATAAAAAATTGATAATAGAGAGCATCTTACTTCAGCTGCCCAATACAAATGCATCACAATTCTAATTGGCTTTTTTTTTTTCACACACTTTGTTTGGAAGTGATGGCAATCTTTATTCCCAGCTCCAGAAAACACTGAAGATTATACATTTAGTAGGAATATTTTTGGTCTGTTACAAAAGACTGCTTTAACATTTGGTAATTGATAGAAGATGAAAACTTGGCCAGTGGGTCTTAGTCTTATCAAACTCTGCCATGAACTTTTATTTCATCTTCTCCTACTTCCATAGAGAAAGACACAATAAACCTTTTGACAAAGGTCCTTCAGTTTAGATTCAGAACTAATTATTAATACCACTATATTCATGTAGCCAGGAATGATATAGACATTGCTTTTGACATTGTGATAGCAGGGACTGTAGGTCTTATATTTGTATGCACCACATAGACTATAGGTAAACAAGAAATGCGAAAAGCTATTTATAGGATAATGAGAAAATGAAATATATTTTATCTATTTTGTTTTAACAAGAACATTAATATCCAAACTGAAAGGGCTTGCTTGTACCTGTAGAAGTGCTTATATAAGGAAAGGAATCCACATCTGAGAATCTTTCAGCACCAGTGAGGGTTGGTCTTGGATAAAATACAAATTTTCACGTATGTTTATAAAAAAATCTGGCTTTATCAAAAAGGTTAGATTTAGATGCAGCAGAATACAAACAGCTCAATGCTTTAAAAAAAATTCAGGTAAATACAGAGCATGTTCTCAAAACTAGCACCTTCTCCAATTGCACTTACAAAAGAACATAGTTGGCCATTTTGCCACCTTCCAAACATCGTAACATCTATTAATCCTTAAGAGAAATGTCATGTTCAGAGCTTTTACTGGATCATAAAGCGCCCTTTGTATACCCAAAAGTTACTAAACTTTGCACAGTTGAGTGAGATTTATGAGCCAAATGAGAAAGCTGCTTTCATGAGTAAGGCTTTGTAACTAAGCAAGTAGAAGGTAGCTCCAACCATGGAAATAAAGTACATTATTCAAATAACTCCAGCAAATAAGGCATGACTGTACAACAACACTATAAAGGCAAATTACAAGGGAAAATGAGGGGAGGTAGTTAATTTGGTAAGACAGATTTCGATTAATTAAACAGTGACAAAATCAGAAGTAGCACATGGAAGAAAGATGGAGCTTTGTCATCACTGAAAGCAAACTGAAACAAGACAGTATAGCAGTCCCAGGAAAGCATGAGAATAAAATCAGGATACAGAGATTTATACAGCACCTTGAAAATTCATACAGGTTTAAAACTTTCATTTTCTTTGCATCAAAAAAGCAGAAGAGTTAAAGATCAAAACTGTAATGCTTTAGGAGGATATCATAATTACAAAGGGTGTTCATCTTGAGCAGCTGATATGGAAACACTAATATATAATAAAATAACATTATTTTCATCGGAGTGTCCCAAAATAGCATATGCTCCTATTTACCGCATTCCTGAAAAGCTTCAAACTTTCACATCTAACATTCCTCAAGTGAACAGTCTGCTGATGACAGAATAACTGACAGAAAACACTTTTTCAGAATTCAGGTGTAACAGCTTCTTACAGAACTAGTCTTTTGTCAGATATTCCACTGTCGCCTTGGTGTTGGGTGATTTAATCTAGGAGACCATCAAAACAAAAGCAAACCAGAACACTCCAACCTGATACCTTCATGACCAAGGAGGACATTATCTTTATAAACTGTCAGGAGGAAAAATAATAATAATAATAATAAAAAAATATATATATATAAAAAAAGATAAAAGAGATAATCAGAGGTTGAAAAATTAAGCAGGACAGATGAAGGAAGAAGTAGCAGTTCTTGCAATGCTTCTCCATATTGTTCTAGAACATTTAAGCCCTCTGCCAAAAGGAATAAAGCTCCACACTGTAGGAACTGCCTCATCCTTACAGAGAAAACATGATCTGCACTCTGAGACCAAAGAGAGCCTTAAAGACAGAAGCCAGTGAAGTCTGTCATTACTCCTGTGTTGGTTCAGTATGTATTGGACATGAGCAAAAATTCACACCACAAACAAATTCACCAAGGTCCAACTACAAGGTGAAAACAAAGGCAGGAGAAGGCTCATCCAGAAACAAAAATTACAAGGGTTACCTAATATAAGAGCAAAATATGGATAACAAGATACAAAGGAAATGGCAGTATGGTCCCGGAAAAGTGTTTCTCTTTTGCTATGCTATGAAGTAAAACTTTAAAATGCTATGATGAGGGACAGTAGGATGATAATCAGAAATCAAGAAGACTCTGCTGTAGGGCAGGAATCGAACCAAAAGAAAACTAGAGACATTTAAGAAAGTAAGATATAAAAATAGTTAGTTTTTCTGTAGGGAACGCTTCCAGAAAACTCTGGTTTATTTCTGAAGACTGAAAATTTAGAAAAGATCAAAAATTATACAGCAGATTACATTTACAGACCCTTATGATCTACAGATTGATAGACTAATAAAAATGCATCTGCATCCAAAACAGATTAGATGGTCCTCATTTTAAAATTATTTCTCATTTTAAAATAACATACATAAACGTAATGCATAGTATACTCCATAGACAGTGTTTATTTATAGTTCACCAGTTTAATGAAACCAAAAAGAAAAATATTTCAGTTATTCTTTATTACCAGACTCTGTAGAAGGAAATTATTACTATAAGTAAATCCGAATGGATACGTTACAACTCTTTTCCCCACATGCACTTTTTATTTAATTCAAGACACCCATAAGCAGATAGTGAATTCTAATAGCCAAGTTGAAAAAAAAACAGCCATTATTCAACTAATCATTAAATTATTCAATTAAAATATCTGAAAAATAACTGCAAATAATTCATTGTATATATATGTAAACTGCAACATCCATTAATTTAGGCAACTGGCAAAGTCAAACTTCTCTAGTTGAATGACTTCTCTAAGTACTACAAGGAAAATCCTGTATTCTGAGTTTTAGTGTAATGTACGGACAGGCAGAAAAAGTTTCTGCTAATGAAATAATTTATAGATAGAAAATTAATTTAAATGCTTTTAAAACAGTGTCTTTCACATTTTCCTCAGGGTTAGATTTTATATCTTGATTAGATGAATCACTACCCTGATTAACACTGCCCTTACCACTGAACACTAACTTAACTAAGAAGCATCTCTACAGTCGTATCACATACTGTTCAATCTAATACTACACTGAGACACACCAGAGCTGGAAGATAATGCAGACTGTGTGGGAACAACTGCTCTTACAATGTTACAAAGCTAATTAATTAACTTTTAGTAAAGGAAAGAGCCTGGAATGGGTGTTGGGGGTGTTGTTATGATCACTCCAAACCAAGAAAGCCAAAGACAACAAGAAACAGAGATGCATGTAATTCTACGTACTAAAAGAAGCTGCGAGCACCATGGGAGTTGTCCTGTGCTCCAGCTTGCTTTTTCCAAAAGGAATTGCAAGGCCTAGATTTTATTTTGTGTTCATACACTGATCACTTTTGCTTACTTTCACATCTGCTACAGTCCTCAAAATTTGTGTTAAGCTCTACCACATGTAACTCCCAAAACTGCTATTCAGGAACACAAGGGTTCAGTTTTCGTCATATACTAACCATTCAGAGAGCTGAAACACAATATCCAACATAACAGCAACTACAGCTCTTTGATCTAACCCTGGAAATCAGTCAGTGCTGATATCCAAAATAACAGCACCAAGCACAGTTTACATTTCTGCAACCAATATTGGACTGGTTTAAGGAACCAGACAAGGACTGAGCTCAGTGCTGTGAGGTTAGAGAGCTCACACCATACTATTCTCTGCACAGGATGAAAGAGATTGATAGAGATGTTTTTCCTCCCCTCCTGCCATGAGCAGAAAAAAGCAACATTTCCCAAGAGCCTACTCCAGAGGACAGATCTTCAACAACACTTGAGTACACAACTGAGGTACAAATTATCCCAATTTTAAAATCAGATTAAAATCTTGACTTACTCTGGAAATTAAAAAACAAATAAAAAGTATCCCAACAAGCAAAAATTCACATATTTTTGATCTTCTACACCTAATGTAAAATATTGATTATATGATCAGGTGCAGCAATAGTGATTTACTCCAGGTGATGATCCAACACAGAGTCACTTTGGAAAACAAAATCTCCACAAGAAAGACAGCTGTCAGCACTCCTCCCAGTTATCTGCTATCCAGAGGACTCCCAGCATTCCAGAAATTACTCTGGCTGGTGCAGAGAACAACTTTGCATCCATTGGTGATCATGTGTTTCATAACAGGACTTAGGAATCTATTCTGGGATGTACTTTCAAGCAATTAAAAAAAATTAAATATGTTTTAAAAAGCAACACGACATGACTGATATCCCAGATCCTTTTATTTACAGAATTCTACACATTATAAATGCTATGAAGAATATTTTCCTCCCAAGTCAAAAAGCAAGTGTGCATTTTTTCCTTTATCACCAAAGGTCAAAGCTTGTTTCACTTGGGAAAGCTTGCAATTCAAACTGGTTTTCACTGAAAAGAGGCCTACAAAAGTGGTTCTGAACTATCCGTTGAAAAAGTATCACTTCAGTTTTTTCCATTCATTTGTCCTGAGTGTAACTCAATGAATGGCTTTTGTTTGCATTTTTACATTTTCCCCCTCAGTTTTCCTTCCTCTATTCAGCTCTTTAAATAGAAAACTTTCCTTCTCCTTCATTTTTTTTTTTTACGAGTCCTATATAACTGTATTCAGGACTGCACAGAAGGCAGTAGCACATTTCTCAACACATGGGATTCCATATGCAAGACATTTACACATGTCCATATATTGGATGTGCTAAAAGCAGTCTGGCTGCAGCAAATTGAACTGCTGCCAGTCACTACAGCATGGATAAGGGAAGTCCATACCTTCTTCCAACAACTACTTTAAAGCCTATTTTGGTGCTTCCTCAAGTAATGCAAATAAAGAAGTAAAATCCTGCTCAGAAAAATAGTATCCAGTTAAAATACAGGGAAAAAAAAGAATACAAATAAAAATTAATAAAAAAAAAAGCTGAAAGATGCAGATATCTTTCAAAGTTATTTCTCCATAGAGTCTATTTGATTCACAGTTAATGCCATGAAAAATAATTTCTCAGTAGGAAAAAAAATTGGACCATATGAAAACAGTAAGTTACAAATACGGTAATCAGAGCTACACTACATGCCCTTCCTGACAGGATTACTGCTCCAGGTTTGCTCATTAAGTTGCAAAGAGTTGGCTGTTCAGAGTCTTCTGTCAGGTGCTATCTGATGACAGGAAGATCTTCCCAGCACATTACAGCAACCAGTCGCTTGACAAACGTCCTGCAAAACTCTAATGTTGTATCTCAGCAGTTTCCAATGGATTTTTGCCAAATGCCTAACAGCCCTATTACTTCTCCCTGATAAGCCATTTTACAGAGGTTATTATTTTCTGATTACACTAAATTAAAGTATGGGTTGCTGGACGGAACAGAAGGATATTTACATTGAACCTCTGGCATCATTATAATGAGATAAATGGCAAACACAAGCCAGAAATGCTCCACTCAGAGTGACATTACAACTTGTTACACTACATATTTACAAAAACGGAGAGAAAAAAAAAAAAAAAGAAAAGTAATTTAATCCTTATTGCAATACAATTTTTTAATTTGTTTTTTTCCTAAAGGTGAAGCCACCAAAAAAATAAAGCTAGGAATAGGGAAACAGCATTTCACTGAAGTGAGAAGAACTTAAAAGCAACGAGGCTGTGATAATTCAAACCAGCTGAAGACCTAGTCTTAGCAAAACAAGTCTATTATACTCAAAGAGATTAACCCTCAAGAGTCAATAACATACATTCTACTAAATTGTGAGATAAATGTGTGTCTTAACAAGTACAGAAAGTACATTGACAACAAGACTCTCCCTGATTTTAAAAAACTTCAGACTGAACTTTCCCTACAGGTGTTTTATATTGAGAAGTATTGGCCTACTGCTGTCATTTATCTCACTTCTTCAGCACATAGCACTAATTTGGGAGCATCAGGGTCCTATGAAAAACAACTCCCATGGAGACAACAAGCTATGAAGTTCTGTCTAATAATTCGTCTTCTCTCCTGTACCATTCAACTGAGCATGGTATGGATGAAAATGGATATGGAATTGGCAGAATCAGCTTTGCTGTCCCATTAGTGTGTCATCCAAAGATGAGGATGCATCTAAGAGCAAATAATAGTATGGCAAACAGACTGGAGTATTTCTTTCACACAAGGAAAGAGCAGATGATTGGTTTTCTGCTTTGCACGCCTTCTATGGGGAAACTGGTTACATGTGTTCAGTTTACAGCATGCTCTTTTCATATGTTGATACACAGAGCAAACAACTTTGTATTGTTTTCTAATTTCAAAAAGATCAACCTAATTGTAAATGCTAATTAAGATAAAATTATTCTGGCCCCATACCCATTACCATAGAAATTAAATCTTCATGACATTTGAAGTTTCCAACAATACAGTATAATAAAGCTGCACAGAAATGGGGCTTACATCTGTTATTTTAACTATGGGAAAAGAAGAATGGCACGGATGTTGAAGATTAATCCTGATCAAATTACACAGAAATCTGGGCTCCTAGTAATGCCAAAGATGAGGAAACTGAAAAACCTAGCAAGGGTCATATCTGAAATCTAAGAATCAGCACATAATAACCTTTCCATGTTATTTTGCAATGCATCACTGATCCATGTAGAGACTAGCATTGTGGTAGCAGAAACAGAACATAGTGTTTTCTGTTTTGAAGCTGAACTTCAGTTTTTATTTATTATAAAATCCAGCTGGTATACGTAAAGATACTTCCGATCTGCACCAAAATAACAACTTGACAGCTGCAGTTAAGTTGCTACTATTGCCCTTTTTGCTACCGAGACACTACTGCCCACAGCATAGAGAACAGAACTGAACATCAATTTACCTGCAAGTTTAACTGAAGTTTTTACTGTCTGCAACCCCCAGCATCAAACTTAGAACTCCTCACTTGACAAAGAAAAATTTGCCATCTTGCCTGTCTGCAGTTAAAAGACAAGCAATTATAGGAAAAATCAAACCATCAAATTAAACACCTTGATAACATAATGAACACAGCTATTCATGTGAAAATTAACTTTACAGCTCCAATCCAGTGTCTTTCAAAGCCAGTATGGCTCCCATTCAACTAAAAGGCATAAGCACCATCCCAACAGTGAGATTCCCCGGGATTTAAAACACAGATCACTATTACAGCTACACATTCAGAGCGGATTGTTTGTTCATGGGGGAGGCTGGGAAAGGAAAGGCAGAACACTTCTCTGAGCTGGATGCGATGTTTTCAAACTCCAAGACTCAGGTTTGAAAAACAAAGGCTGCCTAGAAGAGTCAGGTCCAGGCAAGCGCAGTTCTGACTCCTGACTAAAAACAGAGCTGGGCATGTGATGTATATAGTGAACATCAGTTCTTTCTGGGTTTGGTTGGTTTTGTTTGTTTGTTTGTTTTGGTGTTTTGTTTTTTTTTGTTGTTGTTTGGCTTTTTGTTTGGATTTTTTTTTAGTTTTGCTTTTAGTGGTTTTGTTTTGTTTTTTTTTTTGTTGGTTTGTTTTTGTTTTGTTTTTTTTTTGAGGGGTGGGGATTTTGGAATTCAGTTTCTTGTCACATACTTTTGGGCTGCAGATACTTCCTAGAGAGCAGTCAGGTGGTATTGCTTTGGGACTTTGGCTGTATGGTTTCCCAAATAGAAAGTGATCTTAACATGAAAAAGTAAAAATTAAACAATCCTCAAAATGTGTTCTGTACTCTTCTGATTAATTTTATGAATAAAAATTCATTTTCAAATTCTACATATACATTCCATGTCATATTCCTTAATAAAAGAAAATTCTTCTATATAGGAGTTCTGCATAAAGACTCCATGAATGACATATGTAACGTAATGCACAAAGCACTCTGCATTCCCCTCTCTGGATTTTGAAAGTGTTTTGTATTTCACAAGCTAGCAAAGGTTGATCAGCGGTGAATTCATGGAAAGCAAAAGGCAGAAAATACCCTCTTTTCAACTCTGAATTAGCATTTTATTTTCCTTTCTGCCCCAGCCTGTCCCCCTAACAGACATTCAAACCTGGACAGTAATCCGCCAAAAATACCAGGAGATCTGACCACAACTGGCATGTTCTGAAGGGGAATTGTTTTTGCAAATCATAGTGAACTGAATCATTAGTTTCTCCACATATACTACTGAAGACTAAAAATAAAATTGTAACCACAGTAATACAGAGTTTCAAAATAGTAGCTGAGTCCATAGAGAATTTGCAATTGATCTGGGCTTCACATAAAAGGAGGGAAAGAAACAGCTGAGGTGAGGAACTTCTTAGAGATTACAACCTGAAACTCCATCAGGATGAAGTATTTACCTGAATACTTTTAAATGTTTATCTCAGTAAGGCTGAGTAAGTTATTTTTTTCCTCCCCAGACTATGTTACACTGCACTGTTAAAGATCAGATAAATGAGTCGCCTTGGGCCACCAACCCGGAGCTCCAGCCTCAACCTATAAAAAGTGTTCAAGCAACTGCTGCTTACCCACTGCCTACTGACTACTGTGAATTTGGGATTAGACCTAGAAAGTCATTATTCTTTTGTTGTCTCATAAACAGAACTTTCTGCCATGCACTCTCCGAAGGGAAAGGACATTATGTGACATTGACAAACATGTTTCAATTTGTCCTTCTGGTTTTAAAATCAGACCAAAAATACTGAAGTAACTAGGCAGCTTCGTAACCTTCACATTGTTATAATGAGAAACTTATTTTATACATATATCTAGTTGTAAATTTATGCATGGCTATTCAGTACCATTTGAATAATATTAGGTTAAGTACAAAAAAAAAGCTCTTCTCCTTCCTGATATAAACAGCCACAATAGTCTCTTCAGCTTTTTTTTTTTTTCATTAAATAACTCATGTTTTTCATCTCCTTTTGTACAGGGAGTTCTCTGTTCCTCCTGGTTGGACATTCCAGTTTGGATCCACATCTGTTTGATCATGAGTGATTAGAATTGCTCACAACATACCCAGAGAGATCTCTCAAGTGCCTGAATACGAGTATCAGTACTCACCCTTTGGGAGCACTTCACTGGATACACATTTCATTTTTCCATGGCCATGTCACACTGATGGCTCAATATTCTCCCCGTTTAGGAAGAGTATGCAATCAATGTACCCAGATCCTCTTCCTCTGTGACTACTTCCAGCTGTGAGCCTCTGGAAGAGATGTTTCAATTCCCAGGTGTCCAGCCCTGGGGTTTGATTTATTGATTTTCTATTTCTTCAGTCTCCAAGGCTGCCAGTTCTTTATAATACAAAATAATTGTCTTTATGGTCCCTCCTAATTTTTGTCATCAATAGATTTCATTAGCATAATCACATTGCTTATGCCAAAGTCATTAATTAAAATCACAGAACAAAAGTCATTCTCTCCAAGCTAATCCTTGAGGAAATAAGAAGTAGTCTCCATCCAATCTTTTTTCATAACTATTCATTGTTGACATATCTTAAACAGTTCCTTATGTGCCGTGTACATTGTTAACCACTTGCCATCATAACTAATAATTTGCCATTATTTCTTCCAGTCCCTAACTAATTGTTTCCTAGTGACAGATTTAAATTGCAAAGGCTCTGGAGAATAGTGAAGTATAAAGTATTTATAATTTCTCTGTAAACTTCTGTATAGAAACTATTAACTCTCCTGTTCAAGCCATGGGAGATAAATTTTCTCTTTTCCCTTGTGCACAAATAGCCGTAGGTCCCAGTTGTAGTGAAACTGTGAAGGAAAAGAGTAGATATAAATATGGAAACAGGATTTGCAAGAATACTTAAAATATCCATCAAGTTGAGCAGAACCCCAAAGAGATCCAGCAGGAAACTTCTACAATATGGAATTAATGCAATCCTCCTTGACAAATCTTTGTCTGAAACAAAACCATGTTGTATTTCAAATTCATCCGTCCTTAATAGTACCTCCTTTAGATGTCAGCATGCCTGAAAAGGGTTCTTTCTCTATGAATCCTTACTATGGTCAGCTCTATTTATATACTGTTAGTTATATATTCAAACTCTTATCAATATAAAATCCAGAGAGTCATTTTGTATTTCTATTATTCATTTAGGAATTCTCTTTAAACACACACACACACCCCCCATTTCTATAAGCATTTACCTCCTAGAAAGTAGCAGTCTGGACATTTTTAACTCAAGCTTCTTTCAAGGAACATGACACTCATCACTTATTCTTTATACATTTCATCATCTATAGCACTGAAGCAATACTTTATTGCTCCTGTTCTTTGCCTGGTCTCTGTAGACTCAAATCCTGCAATGTGGTGTATTTCTGAAAAGAATTTCAATCTTGGATAAATTATGTCAGTACTATTTTAATATAAATAGTGGCACAAATGTAACAAAAAATATTTTAAGCTCTTAATAAGGAATGAAGTGCTGTAAGTTAAGAGAGTTCTTGTATAGTTCCTTGTGAACTATACAGACCCTTGTGGGATCCCAGCCACAAATGCCAGACAAGGAGGTCAAGAAGTCATCTGCAGAAATAGGAAGTTTGGATTTTAAAATAACCCAGGATGAATGAATACCAATATTATTTAAACTTAGGCTTAGAAATAAGGTGGTTTTATTCTGTGGTATTAACCAAGTCAGATCTTGCCATGAAAAGAAAAACAGTATCAGTCCAAAAAAGTCATTGGAATAAACACCTGTGAATTAGTTTTCCATGGAAACTGAAAATGAATGTAAAAGGTGCAAAAGCACAAGCTTCTCTAGGGAAATAAACTCATGGCAGTGTATTACGATGGATTGTTAATGGTTACATGTAATCATTGGTCTTTATAATATTGCGGGAACTTGCCGCCACAAGCTTTCTGTAAACCGAGGAGCAGCTGGTTAATGGGACCATGAGCTTTATCTAAGTTGGAATTTCAATAAAAAACAAAGAAGTGAACTTCAGAACAAGGAATCAATTTATAGTAAATTTTAGCCACAGAGTAACTGTAAAGTAACTCCAGTCACAGACTGGCAAAGATGAGATATAGATATAAAAAAGGTAATATTACTATAAAAATTGGACCTGCTATATTAGACCATAGCTGTATTTCAACACCATAAACATACTGCCTCTGACAGTGATTTCAAACACTTCTCCAGAGGCAGACATAATCCCCCAAACTGACAATCGCACATTGCTCTGCCCATAAACATTTTTACTTAGATCCCAATGGCTATACCTTCATCACTGATTAAGATGTGCCCCGAGAACATTTTCAGCACTGGGCTTGCTCTCCATCCATAGCATTAATATAAAAGGTAAGAGAACAATGAAAATAGGCTTTGGCCCCATATTTCATTACATGATGCAGGCAAAAGTACTGAGGGAGCTCAGCAGTTTGCTCAGGCCAGACATCATTTCTGTATCACAGGTGCAGCAATCAAGAAAATAGTTTCTGAGGAGATACCTCAGAATACCTACTGAGCAGGACACCACTGTAGCAAGGAGCTTGAGGACATCTTACTTATGTACGAATCACCCAGACATCAACCATACTTGCTCAGCACAGCCCACTCTCTAATACAATGATGAAGAGTTAAGTACATCATATGCAACATACGTAGAGTGTCTACATTTCTCATCAGTGCTCAAGCAACACTCCTTCAAAACTGACATAGGCAAATAGTATTCAGCACCCAATTGCTCAGATTCAACTTTTTATTCCTTTTCCTCATGGAGAGCTTCCCAGTAGCCAGGAACTGACCCAATTCAAACCCAGTAAAACTGGGACACCAGGATGCTCCCCCCATTTACCAAAGCCTGTACACACCTCTAAAATCCTTTCTTACAACCAGAGATAAGGATGTTTTGTAGAAAAGAGCTTAATTTCATTCTAAACAAATATGGAAGCATACCAAAGCAGGCAACCAACAGCAAAGTGAGAAATCTAAAGACACTAGTGTGCAACCAAAATCAGCACAATCAGTTAACATAAACAGCTAATATAAACCAGCATTAACTCATTAACTTCTTTGGCTCAGAATCATTTTCTAGACACACCACACGTGACTTCCCCCATCAGATTTTTCACCAGGCCAATCTCAGCCTCACCCGCCTCCTTCTCCCACAACTCCTCAGTTGTATCCTGTTACAAACACAGCTGGGCTTCATTATTGCACCCTTTGCAACCCTGTGAAATCACATCCTGCACAAAGCTAAGCATTCTTTTTGCTTCTCTCTTCAAGCTACAGAAGCTTGAAAGCACCACCTAATGGCACAAGTAGCATCCTGAATATTAACTTTTTTAGCTGTTTCTACAGTACCTTAAGGAGATACGGGTTCATATATGTATTTCTAGTGGCCACTTTCCATAGAATATAAGGTACAAACAGAAAATATTTTATCCCTCATGAAGGAAAAGGCACTGCACTTTACCAAACCATATTTATACAAATGCATGTTTTTCTATATTGTACGTCAAAGTTCACTGATATCCTCAATTTCAAAAATGGTTTAAATATGGAGTTCATAAGTGCACTGACCACAATTCTGCATCTGCATTTAGAAGTGAACTGAGGGAACTGGAGATAAGTAAACAAGAACATCTCTACTGTTAACAGCATCTGAAACAACACACAAAAAAAGTGCTGCAGAAGATATTTCAAGAACTCGACTGTGGGCTGCCTTGTATCATTAGTACTCACTAAACAGAAATTGGAACTGGAAGTTGTTTGATTTCTTACTTTATCCAGAGTTGGCTACTGTAATGTCCCCAGCTACTTTCAAAAGTACAAATGAAATGAAAAATTTTGATATCATTCACAACAGTTTGGAGTGGATTTTGGCAGGACACTATATATTGCTGTGGTCAACCTCTGACTCTGAAGTAAATTGTCTGTTACTTTATACAATCCTGAGCCGAATGAATAAACAACCTTTTGCCTCTGTTCTTGCCAGAAGCAGCCAGAACAGGAGTTAGTGATGTGTGTATGACTATTTACACCCATTATATTTTAGTATCCAAACATGAAGACAAGTGGCACATTCTAACATCTTACACTGCTCCAACACCATCCAATATTTTTATCTTTATAGAAAGAATTAAGCAAGATGAACTGATGACATTCTATCAGTAACAGTAATAAGAATTCTACCATTTTGATCTAGAATGTTTCTTTTATGCAAAAGTCATCAGAATGCTATTTCTGCACGTAGAGAAATCAAGACAAGAAGAAATTAAAAGATTTACCCACATTTCACAGCAGGTCAGTAGCAGATTTAGGAACAAAATGTAGTATCCTAGCCCTGTTCCAAAGCTCTGTTCACTTGACTGTATATAAAGCATGTCATGTAATGACTTAAAGCAATAGCATAGCTGCTAGATGTCATCTTCCCAGCTTCCAAGTCATTCTCAGATGAAAACATAGAAATATTGGCAATTCCATTCTTTCATTCCAACTCCTTGAGCTGACTTTATTAAGAAAAATCAATTTTCCCAGTGAAAGTGAATACGCTAGGAGACGTGCAGTCTCCTTTTGCAGTGCAGGAACTAGAGTTCCCTACACGCACTGGAGTCAGATGTCAAGAGAATACAAGATACAAAAGAGAATTTTTTTTTTTCTTAAGACCTTCACATTAAAAATGAGGGTGTTGGAACAATTTTATCATATACAGGACCCTTATTCCATGTAGAATTTACAGCTCCCAGCAGGCTATAAACCTTAAATACTGAAAGCATGACAACCACGTATTCAGATGTCACATAGCTGTCACAGACACAAAGGAACAGCGTCACTCCCCCTTAAAAAGTACTCAAATATGGATCGAAACATGGATATACCTGTACAATCTTTCATGCCAGTTATTCTTGACTATTGAGATAACTGATGTTGTACCTAGGTAAAGTTGTTGGGTTTTTTCCTCTCTCATTTAATTCTTATAAATCTCTTTTTCTGATCCCTATTTTAATTTTCACTTGATTCTGCTATAACATTTGTCTCTGACAAGTGGCTACCAGATGGAGTTTTTATAAAGTAAAAAAATACCTATTTTGAAATAAACTGGTGCTGAAGCTCTGCCATACAAACTAGCAAAAAACTGCACCTGTAAATCATTATTGCTATTACCTACACTGTGTCTTCTCTATACAGCTTTACTTGACTTGCAGTCTTGTTTGTTTGGGGTTTTTTGTTGGATTTTTTTTATTAGCCAAGCCATGGTTTTCCCATATGAAGATGTTGTATGGAAGACTTCTCTGCTCTTTGGAACTTTGAGGTTTTAACTAAGACCAGATCCAAGGCAGTCTGAAGTTTCACTATGGCTTTGGAGTTTACAGTGAAAGATATTTCTATTTGACTCAGCCTTACTAACTGTATGTTAGCCGCATATTTACTTTTTACATTTTTTTCTTATTCCGATTGCACAGAGAAGATATTAATACTAGCCAAATGAAAAGAGAATCAATTTGAGCCATAGATCATCCATGGACAATCAGCAGTGAAGGAAAGAAATAATTCCATTTGTTGCAGATTATAATATTTTTACAGTGTGTTTTATCTTTTCCATACAATTGCCTGTACACTGGGTATATGCACCAAACTACAACAATATTTAGCATACTGAGAACTGTTTACATATCTTGTGCTTAGAAGTGCTTGCTGTGTTTATGTTTAAACCAGATAACACAGATGGTTTACCCCTCCACAACTGTATAATAAATCTAAATTGTAAATCCCCATTTATTTTTACTGTCTTGACAAGACTCCTTTGAAATTATCATGCATTTCATTTAAAGGATTTTTTCAATTTTCCCATGTTAAAAGGCATCTCCTGGGAAGGAAAAAAAAAGCCACTTTCAAAACAAAGAAGTTCCATTAATAGAAAAATATTTTAAAATGCTAAAAATGGAGTAGATTCCAAGTTTACTATTTTCTGTCTATAAACTGAGGTTTGGGTTGTTTTTTTCTGGATTTTAATTCTTTTAATTAATAGAAATTTGGCTAGTGGGAGAAGTTTTTTGCTTGGGTTTTATAGCTTGCATTGTAACTGAAGAATGAGGTGCCATCAAATATTATAGCCTTTTTTCATTTCAGCTCTACTATTTCAACTGATGGTATGATTTATCAGGTGACTTAGCAGGCAGAAGACTGGAAAATCCATGCTCTGCTTTTATTTCTGTCAGTATCTTTTGTTCCCTCTCAGCTTCTCTAAAATTCACTGGCATTACACAAGGAACAATATACTAAGTTTTCTCCATTCAAACTTCACAATAAAACACAAATATACAAAGGGGAATAAGTTATTCAATGCTTAGCAAGTCAAATCATTAAGACAAGTCCTCAGCTCCAGTCATGGGGTATATTATATTTCCATACATGACATTTGCCAGTCAGGTGTACTAAAAAAAACAGAGCATACTTAGATGAAGATCAGGATTGTTATTAAACTAAAACTAGGCTAAAAATACAATAGCAAACATAAAACTGTTAGGAAACTGAAAAAATACACAGATACAGGGTTGAAAACACAAAACTCCCAAAGCTATGCTGGATTCACCAGAAACATATTTCTGTCATTCTGAATTGCTCTTACTTGGAGAATGACCAAAATCGCTGTAAGGCCCCCACACCTTGTTTGCAGAGCTCAAAGAACTTTTCCAAAGTAAGAAAATTATAACCAGGTTCTGTTTACAGATAGGGTAGCCAAAGGGCAAAAACTGAATGTTCATGTAACAAGACTCTAGAAGAACTAGGTATTAGTTCTCCTATCAGGCCACTAAAATTCTCAGTTAAGCTGTTCACAGTAAGTTAGTGCATTACAGCAGCAGAGGCACTTGTTCCTTTTGCTTGCCCTTCATGCTTACTGCAATTATGCCCTAAGTGTATTTCTTCATAGCAGTTTCACTTACAAGAAACATGAACTGAAAAACAGAAGGTAAGGAGGATGCCATAATGAAGACAGCAGTCCAGAAATGATGTCGAGGCTGCCATGAAGAGGAGCTTGGCAGCCAAAGATGGGGGAAAAAAAAAAACCCTCTTCTGAGCAGTCTTCCAAGGAAGCGATTCTTACATGTTTATGTCAGTACCTCATACTAACTTTAGAACACACTGCCCAACTTTAACCAAATTTGACAGAGGAGTGCAGGTCTCAAACAACAATGTTCTACTGCAAATGCCCAGAGGCACTGCACAGCGCCACGCTGCCCCTAAAGCCACTTATTTCATGTGCAGCAGCCAAGAGTCAGGGCTTTCCGCAGACCTTCTAAGCAGTCATGAGAAGCAGTGACCTTGAGGGACCACTGCCAGGTCAGTCTTCATATTCTCAGCTGTGGTGTCCTCTTGTCCATAGGTAGGAGGAGTGTGATACCATATGTGATAATGTAGGGAAGCCAAGCTTCATTAATTTTATTACTCAGAGACTACTTACATGCAGAAGGGAATCCACAAAGGAGAAATAACAGATATTGTAGACTTTTTTATTGCTCATATTGACAAAAGGCAGGATGAGTGGTGGTAAACATAATTTCTTTTCCTTTAAAGTATTTACTCAATTCATCTTACAACCTTGAAAATGGGTATTACATTACAAAATGTCCCAAGAATAACTTCATGAAATCGAGAGCAGAAAAACAACCAGATATATACAGTGTCTACATGGGCATACCTGCCTGCCATGCTTCATATTTCCACGTTGCCAGGAAACAGCAAGACTGCTGGCAAAGCTGATATTTTTTCCATATCACATTTTTCCCCTCATTCATTGATGCTTATCAATTCACTCTGACTTTTAAAGGGCAAAGACAGGCAAAATATACTTCAGACTCTGTGGAGCTGAATGGGAGGTTGCATATCCTCTGAAAGAAGCAGAAGACATCCCCTCTTAAAAATAAAAAATACTCCAAATAATTAGTTTAAAATAAATTTGCATATTTGCTAAATGACAGAAGAAAGTATTGTCATAAATATAATATTCTCCTATTTTTTTTTACTCCTAAAACAACCAGCATGCACTTGCCCTTACTAGCTAAGAAAGTTATGTTTTTCAGCATAAGAACCAAAGTTTCATTAAATTTCACTTAAAATTGCTAAAAAAAATAGCAGTTCTGGAACAGTAAAGCATTCTGACTGAATTCAGGTAAGGAACCAAGTGATTAATTCTTCAGGTTCCTCTAGTTTTTTAGGTAATCAAGGGACCCTTTCCATTACTTCAAAGGAAGGCAGATTTAACTCTCACAGAGTTCAGGTGGAGGCTGGGACTAAAATGCCCTAATACACAGAACAGTCTTTTGTGTTTATACCAAACATGCTCCATAGAAACCACTCAGTAATGGCAAATTGTAACACTAACTAAAGCTGGACAGACACACACAAGACAAAATAAAACCACATTTTCATAGAAACTGAAACTGAATTATTAATTTGGTTCTAGTTTGGCAAATTTCATCCAATAATATTTTTTTAAATATCTTATGTAAAATATCTCATTAGCTTATTGCCCAAATTTCACTGCATTAACAAAATGATTTTGTTTTGTCCATGATACCTTAGAAGACAGCAATACCTTTGCATGTACTAAATCAACTGTTATCATGCAGGTGAGAGGATTTTCTCCTCAATCTTATTTTGAGCTCAAGCTCGAAGTTAGGTCTATCATCCCATGGTTCAAGACTGTCCTAATTACTGCCCCAGGATAGGTAGGCATGCCCTTTTCTATGAAAACAGATTATCTAAATTACATAAAATCTGTAGAAATTGCTTGGGGGGGGAAGGGGGGGGGGTATCTGAAAAAATACCACTCATCACACAAAGACACTGTTAACATTCTTAAAAAGAAATACTGCCTACACTTATTCATAATGTAGGTCACCAAGAATGCCTTTTCTAAATAACTAAGAGTAAGAGATCTCTTGTGCCAAGAGGGAAAACACGTTATTTCAAAGTTGTCAAAGTCAATGGAATACGGTTTAGGAAAGATGTCAACAGTGTAGGAAAAATGAAATTTTCCATCCCCTTTACATACTTCAGTATGTTAATTACATTAAGCTAAATTTGCAATGCAAAAATCTTGTTAGGTATTCTTTGAGCTGTTTCTACTGCTTGTCTTTCTAATTTTTTATTATTTTTTTTTATGACCCTCCCTCCAAGTGTTCCAACTCCACTATAAAATTAGATGTCATTTCACAGACAAAGGATCCTAGTGAAGATAACTCCAAAAACTTAATGAAGAAGCCCTTGAAGAGGCCTAAGCAATTCTGTGCCAAACCTCCTCCTGTTTTCATGTCCAGTGTGGGAGCTGGCTGAACACACACTAGGATTATACTCATGTGACACTATGCCACAAGAACTCCATCTCGAAGATGCTTTTGGGATTATTGTGCAATACTCCCTCAGTTTGTAAATCAGGCCGTTCTTCACTGGAAGGCGGGGTAGGGGGAAATCCATAAAATTACCATGTGCTGAATAATTGTTTTTCTGTTAGCTGATGAACTCCTGTGACACTTCCATGGATACCTTTTAGATTATTTTATACATCTGTCGTTAAAAGCAAAACCACTACAGATTTAGGTTGGTAACACGAGACAGTAAAGCACAAAGCCTAAGAGAACCAGATGCAAGCTCATCTTTAAAACGTTTCACTTGACTTTATAGATTTTAGAATTTACCACTTGATTTTATTGCACAGCAACAAGGGCTACATGTGAAGGAAGAACTATTTCATAAAAGGCTAAATATATCCTTTGATAGCATTTCAGCTTCTTTGGTTTTGGTTTAGAATAGTTTAGTAAAAAGGCAGATCACTATATGGAGATAAAGATCATGGCAAGTAGCTCTAGTGATTGAGCACAAAGTAAGTCAAAGATATGTATATTCAAAGGCCTCTCCACATTCAAGCTCCGTTTAAAGCTTTTGTAGCAACTACTTTAGCACATGCAAACATCCCTTAAAAGGTCTCATAGCCAGTAAATTATGCCGGCTGTATGCTACTGAGTACAGATAACTATACTTTAGGACTGCAGAACAGAGTATGCCTTGTTGCACTCTGTGTAACAGTCTCATCTTTCCAGGGCTGGTATATATATAACTTTCACATACATAAACCATTTCACTTTTTAAAGAAGATTTAAATAATAAGCTACGGCTTTCCTTTGGTAACATGGATTTTGGCCAATGTGATTTTACAGAACCAAGCATTTGAGGAGTTTTATTACTGAGTATATTCCCGGAAAAAGGGGAAACTAAACCATGCCTCATGCTGGAGCAGGAGTGAAGGTAAAATACCTGACTGACTCTCTGCTGCCTGACGTTTATTAGGCTGACTTTATAAAACCAGGCCAAAGAACAGGTAAAAGTGGTTGGACCCATTCTTTCAACCTGTTTGTTAGCAACAACTTTTCATTAAAAAGACAATCCATCAAATCACAAAATTTTTATCATTATGATCAGCTTGCAGATGTATGCATAAATAAGAAAAAACAAGTTCACAGATCACAAAACAGAGAACACAAAATTCACAGAGACAAGATTTGGAATTTCCACCACTAGCACTGCCAACTGAAAGCTGCAATATCTGTGGCCTCTCGGCTCTCATCATGAAGCATCAGACCTATATTCCTCAACTTGAGGCCTGACACACAAATGCAAGGTGTCAGATATGAGGAAGCAGGAAAGAAAATGATTTCTCTTTTTTTTTCTTCCCACAACAGCATATGCAAAAATGACTAAAGCCGTACTAGGGCCTCTTATAGAAAAGTTCACTAAAATACATCTTCCTTCCAAAAAAAAAAAACCTCAAAACAACAAACAAAAAAAACAAAACAAACAAAAAAAAACTATGAAAAAACATACACTCAAAGTTCAAGACACAGTTCTGTCTAAAACCTTTCAAGATTTTTCAATTTCAGACAGGCAACATTAAGGAAAACGGCAGCACACCAAAGTATACCAAATAAAGGCAATTTTTGCAACCACCCACAGAAAGTAACAGGACACAAAAACCCAGCTCTTGGTCTGTACTACAGAATACTCATGAACAGCCTACAGCTCCAGCTCTGTGATAATTCATGTGGTACTCACTGTCAACTGGACCAAATTCTTGATCCTACTGAAGTCAGTAGCATAACTCCAAAGACACTGCTCTTCACATACCTCTCTGGCTTCAGTTTAGCTGGGGATGTTTGTTTAAAAAGGTTTGAATGTTTCAAATGTGCCTGTTATTATCAATCAGGACGACATATTTATATTTTTCATAAATACAACATCTGGTATTAATCATAAAATAAGAATAGTTTACCTCATATATCCATTCAGGAGCTAAATGGTTTTCCCTGGAAACAGTAGCTGCTATTGCGTTGTGCAGTAGAGAAGAAAGCCTTAAAGTATTAGCTTCTGAACTGAATTTAAACACTTTCTGAAATAAAATCTCATCCCTCTTACTAAATCTGTAATCTATCCAGATACTTTTCTTGAAAGCAATTTTTCTCCTGTTCCAGAGAAGAGTCCTGAATCATCCATTCATTTCTTCATTCACACATTTAAACTTAAATCTCATAACAGTTTAGCTCTGACGCCAAGGGGAAATGACCACACAAGTCTGACTGTCAAAGAAAAAACATCGCTTTAACTTAACACTGTTTTCTCAGAACCAAAGTGTCTCCTTCAGAAGTTTTAATAAAGGTCATAGGTTTCATTTAGAAATAGAAGAAATGTTTTTCATTTAAGCTCATAATTAAAAGGTGACAGTGTTCTACTAATAATGCAAGAAGAAAGATCCTATTAGGCTGTCTTCAGTGTACAAGTATTAACATTTCTCTTTCGATGAATCAGGTATTATTTTAGGATCCTGATAGTAACCAAGAAAAAAGATCAGAAAGTGCACTTTCGGGTGGTGGCGGGGGGAGAGAGTATTTTGCTTTACTATACAAGCACAATAAATGAGTTTGTTATTCAAATTAAAATGTCCAGCCACAGTGCAGCTTAAATAATATTACTGGAAAGAAGATTAACTATTCTGTGATGCTATTAACACATTGTATGCCTAAAGCAGTCCTTCACGCACACACACAAGCTGCAGGGTATTGCCAGCCACAGCATGGATTCCATCCTGCTGGGGGAAGGACTGAAGTATCCCTGTCAGTATGGACCTTTCATAAGGTCTGGAAATAGACTAAACTTCTGCATCTTTCAAATAACAAAATTGCAAGCCTAAAGGTTTTCATTCACTCTTTACATCTTGTGTCTAGTATGCCACAGTTCCCCATAGTTACGCAGCACAAACGCAGCATTTCATTAACAAGTTCCTGTACGTGGATAGAGGCTGTATCGTGCTTAGGGTACTGTAGGTACAATAAGAAATCCAAAGAATTTTAATTTCTTACCCTGTTCCTAATAATAAATATGCTCTGTGCCTCTTTTAAAAGGAGTCTCAGCAGACAACTTACATTATATTTTGTTATGCCACTGGCCCCATGGCTCTAAATCTTTATCTGCATCTCTACTCTCAGACATATTACTGACATTTAATACTTATGGGAAAGGGAAATGCCACAACCTCTTCCATCAGGAAGTTGTTCATCACTGGATTTTATCCAAGGGGAATGCTAACGATGATACAGAAAAGTGGTTAACCATTTTTCATAAATATAAAAGCATCTCCTGTTAAGGATATGTTTCCGGCTTACTGTGGGAAATACACTAAGAGGCAACACATTAACCCTGGCTTGTTTGTATGAACTCTTATCTTCAAATATGGACAAAACAACTCCAAAATTATTCTACCTGACAGCTGAGGGACTGTTCTAATTTGACCACTCATTTTGGAAATCTCTTGGGTCTCACTCCAGCACTTTCCTTTTGCTATCCAACTCTGATTAATAGGAAGCTGCTCTTTGAGTCACTTGCAATAAAAAATGGACCAAAACATAATCTCCTCCTTTACCATGAATTAATTTTGCTCAACTTCAAAGCAATCAGCAATTTTATGGGTGTTAAATGAAGTTAAGTTCTTATTTACCAATGGTGCTGTTCACACAAATGAAGACAGATTACACAATAAAAATGTCCACAGTTATATCCTTAAATAATATCCAATTACTATTAGGTTTTGCTGACTGGGACCTATTTTGCAGAATGTTGAATACTGTTGTGTTATACTACATTTTAAATCTTTCACTATCTGAAATGGTACGGGTATAATTTTTCCAGTGTTTCAGAATTGAATTATTTAGCAATTCATGAAATACATCAGATAAAT
This sequence comes from Pezoporus wallicus, assembly GCF_028554395.1. Lineage (NCBI taxonomy): Eukaryota > Metazoa > Chordata > Aves > Psittaciformes > Psittacidae > Pezoporus > Pezoporus wallicus. The sequence continues at coordinate 4,856,110 of NW_026641037.1, read as the reverse complement.
CAGAGTCTAGCACAGGATGTAGTAGAATGCACTCCACTCACTGGTATTTATGATATGTTGCAATTAAAAGCTAACAGGCCCTTCCCAACTATATTTATGAGCCCTTTTCTTTTTTTTTTTTGTAATTTTGTTTATATAAATAGTAGCTGTTCATACAAACAGTAGATGTCAGAGTACATTAGAAGTGAATGTATGTATGCATGTGAAAGCTGTATATAAGGGATTTTTTTATATATTTGTATAAATATATATATACAAACCATGCACCTAAACTTTTGCATTAGCAGCTTTCTTTCAACAGATTGTCATGAGGTATAAATCTTTATTAATTTAGAATATGGTCTGTCGATATAGCATAGAGCCAGTTGATCGGCTTTCTCAAATATAGCAAGTAATCTTATTACTAACATAAACCATTCACTCTATGAGTTACAGTGCAAATCTCATTTCCCTGCAAATGAAAACATGATTAGATACAGCACCATGCACTACTTTGGAGGTGAGAACAAACGTCTGAAGTGTGAAATAAATGTAGCAGAACATTACTCTCACATTCCCAACAGCTGTTTGGCAGTACAATGTGTGTATGTGACAGTAATGACAACATACTGTCCTCCGAGGCAATGAGACTTGTATCTAGATGAGAACAGAAGATGCGTCATAGCTCCAGGGAGCCCCAGAACAGACATCTTGCTGCACAAGATGCATAACTTTGGGTTACAGGAAACCAGGGACCAGGCATTCCTACAAGCGACAGTGACATCCCTGCCCATGTGGGAAAGCAGTATTAATCTGTTTTATCCCTGTCAGAGTGGCATAGTTAATGTTTAGAGCTGATGTAACAAGGTATTATTCCTTGCCGTTGTTAAGTACTAAAATGTAGTTCTAAGACCCTACTCTGGTCTCACTTAGAGCAACACTACATATAATTCTATTTCAGTGAGTAAATAAATTAAGAAATAGAGCTTTTTTTCTTTTACAAGCTAGAAGCTGCTGTCATTTGCTGACAAAGGAATAAGGCAGTGCAACAAAGTTGGGATGACTACATCAGAGAAACCACTGAATGCTTCTAGTGGAGCATGAGAACAAGACCACCATATAAAATCTACTGCCAGAAAGCCCTAAAGACACACCTAACATAGAAGCAGAGCAAGTATCAAGAAAATTTTTCATGGTTCCTATTATCCCTTCTCTGGTGACCTCTTGCTCAAAACAATCCAGGTCACGAAAATTTACAAATGCCATAAAGACTTACTCATCCACAGAAGGAACCAAGCTCACTCAGGAGGAACCATGCTCTCCTCCAGGCAAACTTCACATTTATTCCTGTTTTGTGGGAACCAGCACCCCAGGTGACAAGCACAGCTGCCCAGTTCATTGCACAAGGAGGACACACCCCGACAGACAGCAGGGGATGGGCTGCGTTGCTCAGCTCAGGTATAAGCCTTCAAACAGACCTTATCTCAGCATGCAGCATCACTGGGACTGCTCAGTGAAGGGGCAGTGTCTCTTCCTCAAGTACCAGCAAGCCCCTTCTCTTGTAAGGAGAGAAATGTGTGTGAGAGAAATACAGTGTGCCAGGGATAGAGTGCAAGATGCAAGGCTCACCAAAATACATCTGATTCACGTTGCCTAACAAAATCATAGGGGAGCTACGTGACTCCTCAAGTAGAGAGGTTCAATCAACTGCTTTCTATCATGACTATTCTTTCATTTAAAATACTATTGATGGCTTGGCTTCACGAGCGAAGATTTGGGAAGGGCTTTAACAACGCTTACTACAAGCACGATGACCAAGGGCACGTGGGATATGCAAATCTGGTTGGAAAAAAAAAGGCTGCTTGGGCAATCAGGAAGTGTCCGACCACGACTCTCATCTCCTGAGCTAACTCGAGCTACCCATGCGCTGGCCCGCCCACATCTGCAGCTTCCTATGCACCTTGTCACCTACCATTTAGACCCTCACCCGTCCATACAGCCAAGTGAGAGTGAGCCCTTCCAGCCTGTGCAGTGGATTTTTTAGGTGAAGCGCAGCTTGCAGAACTGGCCCCACCCTTTACACCTGAGGTTTAACTGCCACAGCCCAGCTAGCTAGGATGGTGACAGTGAAGTCCACAGGTCTTAGGTTTTGTAATAGTGTCCTTCTCTTTGATGGAAGACCATACAAGGCTAGACGAGCTCCATCAGCCCGGGTTTGAAGATAGGAGTTTTCCGTCTCCTATGAGGAAGGCCTGGCTTTGCTAACAAAGATTCAGAAAGACCTTTACCCATGCATTCTGAACGAGATTGTCATCTCCTGGGTCAATCACAAGCGACTGATGATGCAATAGCACAACAAGCATCTAGGCGGGTTCTTAGAGGCGTTCAGTCATAAGCCCGCAGATGGTAGCCTCGCGCCAGTGGCTCCTCAGCCAAGCGCACGCACCAGGGGTCTGAACCTGTGGTTCCTCTCATACTGAGCAGGATTACTATTGCAACAACATACAGCTTGAAGGAAAGCATCATAATAACTGGTTTGAGGTTAGAAACAGAAAACGCCATTTGTCCTGAGTAACTTAAGGGAAGATATTTATCAGCTCATAAGGAATTTATTGCAAGCAGAGGAAACAAAAACCAAATGCAGACTGATGTATGTTTATCACAGATAAACAACCTGGAAGTTTCTGAAGGGCCAGCATTCTCATTAGATTGCTATGAGCCATACATACGGGCTGAATTTTCTGCGAAGTCAGTATTTTATTACACACAGACCAGTCCCATAGTCTCCATTTGTATCAACAACCAATTAAAACCAGTATTATTCTAACAGTAGAAGCGTAATGCTCTTCAATGGTAACAGAACATATGTAAAATATGCAGAAAAAACATATTTTAATTAGACAATGTTAATGTCAGACAAAAGTAATTCTTATTTTTCTTAGAGCTGCGCTCCCTTCCCTTGCTACTTTCCAAGATCAGTTTTCAGGACACAACGCAGTGCTTGTTAACACCTTGTTGGTGTTTTGGTCTGATGAAAGTAAATTTGGTATCCCGTAACTCTAGATTGTATTCAGTCATTTCTGACTTCTCATGAAAGTCATAATTGTTGACAAGAGTCATGCTTTGAAAATCTGGACATCCTATTCTTTAACTAGTGATCTTCTGCTTTATTCTTCACCAGCAATTTCTCCAACAGCAGAGAAAAATAGTAATAGTCTGCCAGTCAGCCATAGTATTTCAGGGGGATTAAATTGGTTCTTAAGAAAGGAACAGATGTTAGTGACAACAGAAGTGTGTTCTCTCCAATACATGTTCTTGAGGGCATGCATGGGAAGGATGGATTCAGAGAATGCTGAAAGGCTAATTATTTTATGAGGGGCTTTTTTTTTTTTTTTTTAAGCAGATGTAATATTATAAACAATTTGCCCAGAATACAACCTGATTCATTTTGGAGCCAAGTGCCATACTTTAATCATGTATAAGGCTAAAATCTAGTAAAATTAGTATTTATCAACACTACTTATACATGCACTAAGTGTCATATTCAGACCATTTATACTTCAGGGCAACCGTCCTTCAGTCAATGCAGCAAAATATGCATAGGCTAACAAAAACAACCAAGAGGTTACTTAAGCACACAGGATGTTGCAAGCCTCAGTCAGGCAGGCAGGCACTTGTTATTCTGCTGGAAATTAACATAACACATTGTGATTTTTTGAAAACTAATTCTTAAAAATAAGCACGGCCAAAGGAAATCAAGTGTTTTTCAGATCAGGATCTTTTCCATACAGACTAGTAAACACCATACACTGCTTGCCTAGTGATACAACAATATTTCATCACGCAAAAGAAATATTAGAAAGCAGATGGAAAAACAACACCAATGCATCAGAGGAGGAAGAATGCAGTATAGATAAACTGTCTTTAATGTATATTTCTATGATTCCTGGATATATACAAAGAGGATCTAATTCCCTGGGTAAAACTAATGAAAAAGCCAAAGCTAAAAAGAGACATCCGAAGTGTGGACAAAGGTCTGCTTCCATCTATGTTACACAGCTCTGTCAGAAATCAAGCCTGAATATTTTCCTGCAGCCACCTCAATGGTAAGCTGAATAGCAAACTCCACCTTGAGCTCCAAAGCAGGTAAGGCTGTCTAGGCCAAGTCACCTCAGGCAAAACCCAGACTCAGAATGATCAGTTTTTGCTTTATTTTTAAACCAGACAAGTTAAAGATACCCTGGCAGGTGGGTGTCCAGGATTAGACTGCATTGCTACTGAGCGAGGAAGCACATGGTCAAGTATGAAGACATGTTAATGAGACAAGCCGGGACAGATAACAAACCAAAGGAGTCACCCAACACCGTTTACAGCTAAATAAAACACTGGAAGTGACTGCAAGGAGGGAGAACTCAAATGACCTGGAGTGAAGGCTTCACAGTTTACAATGGAAAACATAGCTGTTTGCTAACACAGTGTACTGAGCCCTGTATTTTAAAAACAGTTTTGTTTCGAATACACAGCAAAATTTTTATCAAAAAAGATAAATCAGCAAGTACAAAAAGGACAGGATTAATCAAATGCATAAGTATGTATGTTTATAAAGTTAACACCTATGCATGTTAGACTAACATATTAACACAAAATAACTTCCACAAATTAACAAGGTGTTCTCTGTTCAAGGGACTACTGGTGCTGCCACTGACCACCTTGCAAGCACATCTCTGATGCCGATGTACTTGCATACATTAACAGTGTAAAAAACCAGGGTAGAAGAATAATGCAAAATATGTTTTGACAAATCAGTTGTGAACAAGAGGAATCTGCTGCTTATTATGCAATAAACACCATAATTAAAACCAGGTATGTGTGTCCTTTATCCATTTTAATTAGCCAACTGAGAATATGCAGAAGGTCAGAAACAAGGAAGACAGTGATGAGGAATTTTCTTATCACTTACTGTAAAATAAACAGATGTGCACTTTGCCACATTTGAGAATTTTTTCACAGACAAAACAAGACATGGCAAGACTGCACGTTAACCTGCCTCACATACATTTCTTCAAACCACTAAGTAAAACAGATGAGCATTTTGTTGATATTGGGCTAGGATATTAAATTCACTTTGACCAAAATACCAACAATTAACCGATCACAAGGTAACTTGGACAAGATTTTCATTAAACACCCACATTTGCAACACTTCAGATTTTACCAAAAGAACAAATTAATTATTGATTTTGTGCTTTCATCACTCCAATAAATTAAATAGAAAACCATCCTTGTCTCTCTCTGTTCTGCATGATACCATGTCTTGCTTACTTAATTTCACGCCTAAAACAAAAAGTGACAAGTGCCAGACCTTGTGCTTCATTTTCTTCACAAGTCATTTATGTACATGCTTCATGTTTTGGAAGCGATGGCCATATGGGCATCTGCAGTTCTGTTTTCAGTTTGCGTAGTCCTCATAGATGAGCAACATTAGATAAAAAGCTGCTCAGTCAAAGTTCAATGTGCCCGCAACAGAGGAAGAACTTGATGGTGTTAGACATAAGATATTTTGTATCATTGAAAGGGTCTTTTTGTATTATCTTATCTGAAGCTTTAATTTTGGGAGGAACAGTCAAAGCCAGCAACTTCAGTCCCTTATTTTTCATCTAAAGTCATTAATAGACTATAGACTTTACAGTAAGCAGCGAAAAATAAGCTTTAACTAACATTTCAATAGCATTTCTCTATTTAGCAATGTGAGAAAAGAGCATCCTTTGTCTATCAGCCAGACAAAGGCCTCAAGGGCTGATGGTCTTCCAGATGGCTGCTACCGTAGTCTAGGTAAAGGAAACTAGGGTTTTCCAATAACACTGAACCCTGTAAGAATGCTTGGAAAGAAAATGAAAAGGACAATAAATAAAACCAAGGGTAAAATGTGTGTGATCCCATAAACATATTCAGCTATCCAGATCTTACTCAGTCCAAGTTTCACAATGTATAAACACGTAAGAGGAAGTACATATTCAGAGAAAAAGAGGACCCAAGTTCTAGCCACTCTCAGATGAAGACCCAGATTAAGGATGGCACCTCATCTTCACAGATGAGCCAAATTAAATTATAAAAAAAGTAAAAAAATCACAATGCTGATCTCTTCATCAATAGAAAAGCATACAATGTACAGTTCTCTGGTAGAAACTGCATTTAAGAACTATATGTATATACCCACCATAACCTCCTTCAAATCCATTTTTATAAATGGCCACAACATTATCTTCTATTTTATTTCTGCCTCCCTTGTTTTCCTGCTCTCCTGCCAGTGTTAAATGATGAGTTTTTCTCTTACCAGCATTGAACTAAGCGTGTGCTCCCTAAGGCAAGGCTAATCACAGTGAACCGCTTTGCCTTACTAAAGAAGGACAGAGCTCTTTCTCTGCAGCTTTAAAGGAATTGAGACAACAGGCTGCCATGGAGAGATTTCTGGCTGGAGGTAACAAAGACTATGAAGCAGACCTAAACAGAAATACACAGCACTTTAATCAAAACCGGCATTTCTGCCAGCTATTTTAATTTCAGCGTTCTCAGCACATCATCAGGTACAACGTGATCTACCTCTCTCTGGGACAGCCAGACAGCCCAGCTTGCAAGCTGCTCAATACTGGAGCTGCACCCAGCCACATTTATAACTACCCTAACTGGGTTGTATCACCTCTTCCCATTTAAGCCCCCTCCTCCACTGTTAGTTTTTCACCAGTGGGGCAGGCAAAAGCTAACAGCACTCACAGTATCTCATTAATGACAGGGCTGTCATTCTTTCAGCCTGCTTCCAATATTTATCATCTACTTTCCCCATCAGTCACAATCACCATGAATGCCTTGAAGCCCTTTTCAAACTGATGCCTTTCCAAGATAAACTTTGAAAACTCTGCTAGAAACAAGTGTGCAAAAGTTAGCCAGATATAGCACACTAACCCTGATATGGGGAAAGAAGATAGTTATGCAGTTGGATATACAAACATCTGCTAGCCAACTTGAGGAAAATTAATTCAATTCTATATTCCTATGTGTTTCAGGAAATTCTTAGATTTCTTTTAACTGGGAACATCCATATTAACCTTGAGTAACACTATGCTTTGATCTCTCAAACACAGATAGGGCTTCTAAAGATACAAAAAGACTGATTAGAATAACAAAATATACTTACGCATCAGTTTCCACCCTTGTGGCCTACAACAGGACAAGTGGCTGAAGCAAGTTCCACATCTTAAGCTGCAGGCATCAAAATTAATTATTTTACACCAAAGCATGCCTCAGAAGAGACCGCTGTAATTAGGATAATAAGCACTAGTGCACATCGTGAATTTTATGTGGGATTTTTTAAGTTCATAAATCCCTTTTGTATGTAATTGTTTTGTTCTTGTTATGTGAAATAAAACCACAAACCATAAATTTAAAATCTTATTAAAATATACACAGTTAAACATGAAATAGAGTGTATATAATCCTCCCACAATTTCAGACTTCATGGACAACATCATTCTAAGACTTTAAGTATATTAATTGCATGAATTTTAAGTACGTTTAACATTCATCCAATATTGTTATTCCAGAAAGCTTCCAGCTAGGATTAGGACCTTTTGGAAACAAAATTTAATTTGCGGGGAAGATAATAATAACAGTTTATCTCAATGTATTGAACGTGAAAGAAAAAAATCAGCTAATATTGTTTTTAAACACTGGAGACCCACCCCACAGCTTATAGAAATTAAAACAAATCCCTCCACGATAGCAGACTATACACCAGGCTATAAGTGAACTGGGGCTCCAGTTGGGGTAGTTCACTATGTACTACACATCTACTGCTACATGGGAGGTGTAGATAATGCACCTTTTTATACTCTCACCACCTCATCGGAGGCCCCTAAGACAGAGAACAGCTGCTGAGGTGGAAGCAGACGGTGCATCGATTGCTTCTTTTAGGATTAGCACTAAAGTGTGTAATGTATAACATTTAACCCCCACCCATACCAAGCACCCTTTGCTCCTGCACCTTTCTATCAGCCACGAGCACATTGCACAACAAGAGAAAAGACGGATTTTGCCTTAAGCCAACAGAACATTTAAAATCATTTGACGCTGTAGGAACAGCATATATTAATCTTGCTCCTGTTTCTGATTGTGGTAGTTGTTTGCTTTCCAAAGTGCTACAAGGCAACATGAGGTCACTGATGCCAGATACCATATTTATAATTACATCTCAGAGTGAATTGAGAAAACAATTTGTTAACAAATTAAAAAAAATAGGTAATTCTGCAGTCACTGTGAAATTCATGAACTTTTCTCAGAAAAAAAGAAAGAGATATACTTATCCAAGTATTTTTCCCCAATTAGTTACTACCTTCCTCCCTAATTTTCTCAAAAATTTTGGTTGCCACAATATGTGCCATTTTCGCCCTCAGATTATTTCATAGAATCACAATTAGCTTTAAAACAGTTATCATTTTCCACTCCAGACCTTGCTGTGTTTTAGAAGTGAACTAAACAATTTTTCCCTGCTTCCAAATCTGTTGTAAAACCTAATTAGCATCTGTAAAGTACTCCAGTATTAGATACAAAGAGTAGGAAAAGAGTTGTTATAACTGCTCTTGAATTTCTTAAGGAAGAATGGGAGGGGAAAAGTCTTGTTCTAATTTATTTCCACTTTTCCTTTTAATAGAAATACTATATGGCATAAAAATCTGACAAAAAGTATCATAGTTTTGTTGCAAAGAGCTGTGACATGTATTCACTAAGTACATAACCATGCCTTTTAGAGAGGGAATGTGCATGCTGCAAGTGCTGCCTGAAAGAAGAAAGAAAAATTCCACTGACAATTTAATCTGCCACTTACCATGGTTGAAATACCACGGCTGGTAACACAGATCACACTATTCACACTGTTAACATCTCTTTCCACATTAGTTTGCACAATTTCTGTGAGCCGCTGCTGTATCCATCTTAGGTGCTTGTGTTACAGATAAGCCCTTCAGTACAGATGAATTTATGTAATACAAAGCTAAAGGATATCTTTCTGTTAATGTCAGTGGACTTTGGGTAAGACCTCTGAGTCCCGGGCAGTGCCACAATACGCACCTTGGCTGTTTTGAGCTAGCAGCTACCAAGTCCCTATCTACAAATTTAAAAAAGGAAACCTCATAAAGGTAAAGTTTCAGGTCTAGTATCATAATCGTATAATCTGTGGATGCAAAAATCAACCTCAACAAGTTCATGTGAAGCAGAACTAGAGCGTTTTCATTAACTAACAGAAGCTTTTAACTTTTTTTTTTTTTGAAGTAAAAGAAGACAACAGTCTGTTAAGACCTTCATAAGACATTTCATTCCATGAGTACGTGAGGGGAAACAGGGAGGGGAAGCAAACTGAACATTATATTATATGACACTTATATATACAAATACAAAGAGATAAACGCCAAACAAAACAGATAAACTTAACTGTGCAAATTTTAGTCAGCAAAACAAGCATGTTTAGATGTGTCCAAAATGAAAGGAGAGGACTGACTGCAGCAGCGTCTGGCTTATGGCAAACCTCACATTGTAAATGCTTTGGATAAGTATCTGCTGACCAAACCCTGACTTGTTTAGGACTTTCCAGTAATCATTATAGAGCAGACGGGCTTAGAAACAAAGTTTAATGTATTAACTTTGGTCTCCTTCAGAATGTTTGTAGCCTACATAAGGGATCCAGGCATACTGAAGACTAGCAGAATATTGCAATCCATGCTCTCATGCCTACATGAATGTGGAACACGACCATTACAACAGAGAGAAAAGGCAGCTCTAAAACAGGTGAGAGGCTTAAAACTGGTATGAGGCAACTCCTGGACCTGTCAAAATTGTTCATAAATTTTAGAAAGCAGAATAGGACAGCAGTAGAAGGAACAGTGACACTACTGTAACAGGAATGCTTATATTTGATTTCACACTGGTGGTGACTAACCTCAGCACACACGAAGTGCATTAGTCATAACTTTATACAGCTTCTAAATTCAAACGGAGGATACAAATTAACAAACAGTAGCCAGGGCCTCTTTTCTACACTCTAAATACAAACCAGAGGCAGTATTGCTGTAGGGAAGAAAGACGTTACCACATAAAGCATTTTACAACATAAAATAGTACAGCAAAACCCCCATTTACAAAGGAATACAACTAGTCTGTATAAAAGAATACACAAACCAGCTGTCTCTGATAGCAGGGTTTGGACTTGATAGAACGTTGTACTTCCCACATTCCTAACTGAGACCTCAGTTACTTGGTTACTATTACACAGGTACAGTGCAAGCTGCCTAAAAAGGCTAACTGAAAATGCATTTTCCTACCACCTACCTACCACATTCTCAGGACTCCTGACAAGTTAACAGTCCTTTTCCTGACATTTCTATCTTTCAAATGCATATCAATTTACTACCTATCCTAGAAAACTGGCTTTTGCCACTCCTTCTTGGGCCGCCTTTTGGAAACATAACTGCAATTTATGTTCTTAATCACTACCCACATTTTAAGTTTCCAGGCCTATAATGGCTCTAATGCAATTACTTCCAAAACCCACCACAGTATTGACCACAACACGCTTCTTTCATTTGCACATTTCTTATCTGAATCACCGCACCCATTTTTCTCCAGATGCTTGTATACCATCTGAATGCTTTCCTGTTATTGATTGTATTTAAGGAACGAATTGCATTACATTTCTGCAGGTGAGTCCTAAGTCTTAATGACTGTATTCCTTCCCAAAGGAGTAGTTTTACACATACACTATGAGCAGTATCAAACCTTTCTGAAGTCAGACACATGTTTGCATTTCCTCCAGCTACCTACCTTTTTCAATATTTAAATTTATTTATTCCCCCACTCTAGAAGCAACATTTCATATGCCACCTCTTATAAAGCCTTTTCTTTGCTGTTGCTTGACCTCTAAGTCATTGCTTCCCTCTATCATCCAAGTTCTGCAGCTGTAGCTCCATCCAGCTGGAGTTAAGCCCATGTAAACCCCTCAAGAGTTGGAGAATTTAACCCTGAAGAAGTACTTACATTTTTCTGCAGCTAAGAAGAGTTATTCTCTTTAATGAATCCTAGCTCTGACAGATTTATATTTCCTCTTATTTTACTATTGGCATAGGCCCTGTCCTGAGTTCAGCAAGAGCAGTCATTTTTTCTCCTTCTTTATAGCTGGTGCAGTGCTGTGGTTTTGACTTTCAGCCTGGGAACAGTGCTGATAACACTGATGATTTTAGCTGTTGCTAAGAAATGTTTAGTCTGACCAAGGACTTTCTGAGTCTCATGCTCTGCAGGGAGAAGGGGAAGCTGGGAGGAAGCAGAGACAGGACACCTGACCCAAACCAACCAAAGAGGTATTCCATACCACAGCACGTCATGCCCAGGATGTATAAACTGAGAGTTACCCAGAAGGACTAGTGCACTGCTGGGTCAGGCTAGGTATCAGTCGGTGGGTGGTATTGTATTCTTTTCCCTTGTTATTTCCCTTATCATTTATTATTGGTGTTAGCAGTAGTGATTTGTGTTATACCTTAGTTACTGGACTGTTCTTATCTCAACCTGTGGGAGTTACATTCTTTCGATTCTCCTTCCCATCCCTTCAGGAGTGGGGGAAAGAAAGGAGGGGGGGAGTAGACTGTGTGGTTCTGATTTACAGCCTGGGCTTAAACCACAACAGACCCTCACCAAGCTCCTCTCGTTTTCCTTTCCATCTGTTTTCTCCTAAGGCGAGGCATGTGAATGCACCTTGGTGAACTTACTGCAATTTAGCCCCCTCTCCCATATTTCTGCAGCTAGAACAGCTGCTTCCTTGGAGTCTATCATTTCCGTTCATTCTTAAACAAAATAACATGAACCAATTTGCTCTGCCACAGTTTAAACATCCAGAACACACCGTTTCATCACTTTCAAAAGAAAACAATCTCATCCAGCCATTCCACCAGCTGGGACTCTTCCTGCAGTGTGACAGGGCTCACCATACCTTATGTATACTCCGGTCTCCACTAAGTAATGACAGAATTTGAGCGTTCATCTCCACCACATGACAGTTTCAGTAGTCATATTCAAATATTGGAGAATCCTATTCATGACTCTTAGAAACTGTTAGCTTTTGTTTGTTAGTTACATAGTCATGGCACTGGAAGAATGAGCCTGCCATTTCCAGGTGCCTGGTATTGATTCCCTCTAGGTATCATCTTCCAAACCCTTCTTGTAAACTTTTATGCATTTCAAACATTTTAATTTTTAGCAGAACTGGATTATTCCCTCCAAATAGTATGATGTATCTGTAATCCAAATAGTTGCCAGCAAACTGGTAAACTGAGGCACGCTAAAAAATAATAACACTACAGGAACCTCCCACATTCTCCATAAAGCAGCATGCAGAATGACAGAAACCAAACGAAAAACAAATTGCCGAGCTTCAGTCAGTAACATGTATCCCAGAGACAAACACAGAACAGCATGAAATACATCAGGTTCATACCTTTTTTCCATAAATTCATGCCATAAGAAGAAGGAAAATGGAGCATTCATGTGCACATAATCTTTGCATTTAAAGACATGAGAATTACACATTTATAGAACCTGACTGTTTGAACAGGCAGATATGCTTTCTAGAAATGTTTTGGTTTTCTGATGAGTTTTTCTTCCATTTGTATTTTATTCTTGACCAATTTCACCACTTTTAAAATAAAATTACATTTTAAATAAAATCCTGTTGCTATTTGTTTCTGTCAATTTTGTTCTACTGAATTCAATTTTGCCTGCAGCAGCACTTCAATTCTGACTTACAACTTTCACTAGAAAGGCCAATTAAATCTCATGATATCACTTTCACTTAACCTAAACAAAATTAAGAGTTTCTCTGAAAGCAGACTGGTGTCTTCTAAGCCAAGTTTTAGGAGACACAGGAATGTAAGTAACTACCCCAAACTACACACAAACCCCAAAACAAAAAATAACAACAAACCCAACCAACCAAAACCCTCAAAACCAAATAAAAACCAAGTTATAGATCAGAAAATATTGTTGTTCAAATACATTTGCAAGCACTGGCTATTTTAACAAGTGTTCCAAAAAATGCTCAAAATATATCTTAGAGATACTAAGGATAGAATATTGTAAGCACTGGTGACATTTCAACAAAATAAAATAGAAAAATGGCCAAGGAGAGAAAAAAATAATAATTTCTGATTTACAGAGCCTCCTGCTCAGGACTGTGTTCTGTCTCCATGAACTCTTACTATGAGTTCCTGTTATCAACATCCTACTGCACTTAGCTGAACTCTTGTTTTTACTATGATTTTCCCCACTACCATCAAACTATAGACACATACCACTAAACCCAGGAAGAAACACACAAAACAGGACTTTAGTCCTCTTATTTTGCTCACGTTATTGGTGTAATGTGTCTATAGCAAAAACACCATATCTCCAAGTAGGCACATTGCCACCCAGCTGAAACAACCTAAGCCATTTTCTTCTCATTTACCCTAATTGAACACATCTCGGAGCAATCCAAAGACACCCGATACTAGTATTTGTGTACCATTTTTTCAACCTGATCAGCCATATATTAGGTTTTGGGGTTTGTCTACTCTTCTATCTCAGCAATAATAGAGAAGGAAATGATGAGCACTTCAAAAGCTTCTGCTAGAGTCACTCAGATAGCTCAATGCTGCTTTAAGATACTACGGCACTATAACAAGGAAAAAAAAAAAGAAAACCAAGAGACTTTTTCAATTGAGAATGCATGGAAGCCGACAAAATATCTGCTTATGAATTTATGTTCTTCCCTCTCTTTCATTTCCTAATTATTGCAGGCTTTTCTACAATGCTAATGCTCTTTTGAAATAGCTCTTAAAAGCAAGCAAACAAACAAACCCTCTGCTTTTACTTTCTTCAGAGAACACAAGCAGGAGAGATCCCAAAACAATTTGCAAAGGCAGATGAATCCTGTAAGGCCTCCCTTGGGCGTCAAAGTTAAGAAAGGGTTAGAGGTGCTAAGGCAAGAAAATCGTGAGAAAGAAAAGGGAAACAAACACAGTAAGCAGAAGAGGAGAATAGACCATAGAATCATAGAATGGTTTGGGTTGGGACCTTAAAGATCCACCCCCAACCCTGTCATCAGCAGGGACCCCTTCTGCTTCCACTTTGAGTACAGAAGCAGAAGGCTTCCCATCAAGATGCCTGTGGATGAAAGTCTGAGGAATGCACAACCAGGTCCTGTTTCCCTCAGAGCAGCCTGACCAAAGGCAACATTGCCCTAATACCCAGAGGCTGACCTCTATGAGACTCCAGCTTCTGAAGTAACCTATAACCAACACTGGCTCTTCCTGTTTTATCCCTGATTCAAACACAGCATAAAGAACACACAAGCAATGTGGCAAGTTTCTTTTCCCAGCTATGACAATCTCCTCTTGAGTGCTATTGTGGCCTGGTGTAGAGAAGCAGACTCACGCCCTGAATTGCAACCCAGCCGACACACTCTGTCCCAAGATTTTCAGGCTGAAACCCATTGCACACATGCTGTTCAGTGAGGCAACAACTGTTCTCCCATCTTTGTGACTTTCTTAAATTCTGGATTCTTGCGTCAAAGCTTGCAATGAAAGTGAGACCTGACATATGCATCAGATAGCTCTTGTCCTGCCAGCTTCTTCACATGCAAATCTGAAGAGTTCACTACAGTTGTAACTTCTAGGAATGTAAAAGCTTGTTTTCTAATACCAGGTTCTTCTATGTCACTCCAAACTAGAATTAGCGTATTGCTTGAACAGGACTATAGGAATAAATAGAAAACTAGAAAACAAAACACAGTTCTGTGAGAGAATGAATGGTATGTTTTGGCTCTAAAAAACAAATCAGAACAAATTATACTGTACTGATTTCACATTCCTCAGATACAAGGCAAATTACCAAGAATGTTGCTGATTCTGTGAATTGAGAAAGAGTCATTATCACATACCTACACTTCCTGTATGGATTCTGGGTTTTGGGGGGTTTATTTGTTTGGTTGGGTTTTGGGGGGTTGTTTTGTTCTGTTTTTATTAATGTAATTAAACCAGAACATTGTTTTCAGTCAACTTTCCTTAATGTTGAAGTAAATCTCTTGTGGTTATAACCATGTGCTCAAAGCTAAAAACCCCAAATACTGCAAAAGAAGTAACAGTGCTTGAAAAAAATGCAGGGTCTTAGTGCCTATAAATAGTTCATTGACATATGAACAAAGACATATACCTGGCATTTCCAAACAGATGTTTACAGAGTAGTATTAATTCACTAAGATTTGAATGTGCTTATGTTTTAGAATTACACGCCATGACAGAGAGGTAGTCAGGATGTTTTACACCAACTGGTCAAAGCACTCTACATTCCTTCAGTGGTACAACACTGTTTCAGCTGGGCTGTGTCAGCTCTTCCTTCAGAAAACAGGTATCTAAATTCCTGCAAATAGACCAGGGCAACACACTCTGGGCTGAATATAAACTGGAAATGGCAGCAATACACTCTCTTTCTCAAGACTTTACTGATAATCAACCTAAAAGATTAAATTATGACTCTTCATCAGGGACTGTAGCGATAGGACAAGGGGTGACGGAGTAAAACTTAAACAGGTGAAGTTCAGGTTAGATACAAGGAAGAAGTTCTTTACTGTGAGAGTGGTGAGGCATTGGAACAGGTTGCCCAAGGAAGTGGTAAATGCTCTATCCCTGGCAGTGTTCAAGGCCAGGTTGGACAGGGCCTTTAGCAAACTGGTCTAGTGGGAGGTGTTCCTCCCCATGGCAGGGGGGTTTGACCTAGATGATTTTTAAGGTCACTTCCAACCAAAACTATTTTGTGATTCTATGAAAGGTGTTCATAAATCCAGCCTCACTTCTTGATTACTTGTAGGAAGCACATATATTTCATCCAGTTAATTTCTAAAAAGATTTATACATCTTTGTACTAGTATTTTGAGTTTAGCAACATTTCAACATGTTGACATTGCCTGTTAGGAGATTTTAATGACTGCTGACTCATAACATGGAGTGATCCTGACGCTTTCTGTATGTTTCAGAGGAGAAAATCAGGAACATCAGTCATTATGACCATGATTGTCCTCATAAGCCTACGTGCCTGCTATTAAGGACAACCACATCGAAAACACAGATCTGTACTTTGCAAAAAAAAAAAAAATTTTGAATGTATATGTACAACACATAGCATGGTTTTTTACATAGCTTATTCAAGTGTACAGAGGATATCACTATATATAGATATATTTACACGACTTCACATTTTTATGATTCTTTGTAGGTGCACTGAGGCAGGCTTTAGAAAACTGTCATTCACCTTCTGTAATTCCTATTTTCTAAAGATCAAAGCATTCTAAATGCACTTTGCCACTCTTTGGTGTTAAAAATTTTGCAATATAAACCTATTCAATAAAAACACATTCTTATCCTCGTGTTTAAATAATTCACTGTTAATAAGCTAAGCCAGCCCACTGCAATAAACTGAACATTACAGTAAACAAGTTAAAGTTATCTAAATTATGAACAAACTAATGAGTTCTTACCGTTCATTAAGGTTGCCTAGGAACTAGTTTTACTTTTTCGAAAAACAGTCAATGTCTGAATAAACAGCCCAGCCCCCAAAACATGCAGTGAAAACAGATAATGTTTAAAAGCTGTGAAACCAGAGTGTCAAAGTTACAGCCCAGCCTGGCCAGGCTGCCTCACAGCACTGACATAATAACTTACAAACAGTGAGGACAGTGTGCTCTGGCCAAGAATTAAATAAAAATAAAAAAAAAGCAGCCACCTAAAGTAGACTTTTAGTTCATACGGAAACATACAGAGATACCCCCTGACCCTTTGGACCATTAGCAACCCAAAATAGCACAAACCCCATGGATTTTCTAAACATTCATTAACTGCCAAAGAAAATGGCTCCAAGGGGGCATTAGCCCCACTAACTAGCCTCATCTCCCTACCGCGTGCCCCAGCAGTGCTGCTCCATGCTTTTTATGCAGTGACACAATGTTTCTCTAGGCCCTCCACAGCCTGTGACCTGCAGCAGAGGGGCAGAAGGGAAAGGCACAGCAGAAGAGTCTTTTCCTCCCGGCACAGCCCTGCAACACAGCTCTTGCAGGTAAGAGAGTAGAGCTCCCGCTACATGGCAGGTACAGGAGCAGGGGGCACCTGCCATAGTCTGTTCTCCCAAGTGCTCTTCCAGCTCCACCATGGAGAAACTGAAATGCATGCTCAGTGTCTAGAGCTCTGGTGGATTTTATGCTTTGAAATTTGGAGCAAACCCAAGTTCTGCCTCCAGTGCAAAAACTCCAAACTGGTGAAGTGTTTGAAAACTACAAGCTGATCTAGGTTCACAGTTATTGGAAAAATAAATTTGTAAACTCCAATGCAACATACTGAGAAGTTGGCTTTTGCATTGCAAAGATGTTCCTGCTCCGGCAGGGGGATCTTTCGAGGTCCCTTCCAATCTCTAACATACTGTGATACTGTGTGTGATACAGTTATGATACAGCAAGGGTACTTGTTAAGCTATTCACAGGAGTCAGGAAAGTAAAAAAGACCTTCAAAAAAGACGTTATTGATCTAAGGTGATTATTCAAAGTTCTTATTTTAATGCTACAGTCACATGCTCCTTAAACCAAATATTATGCATGCACTGAAACACTAAGAGATACATTCTCTTTAGTGATCTTTGCACAATGATAGGCTCACTCTGGCCAAGTAAGTTACTTCAGTGATGCAATTATGTGTTTTTTAAGGTAAAAATATTACTTAATTTTCATACCATCTTAGATAATACTACTGTGTATTACATTTACCACAACATGTATAAGATTTACGCTATCACATTTCAAATCAATCCTGTCATTCTGTCTTGAAAGATTCCAGTCTTTTCCAAACTTTTTACATAAGAGAGGCCAACTACTTGCTTCAGTTCAAGACAAATACACATTTTGAAATGTGGAGAATTCCTGCAAAACGGTAGCTCCTGTTTTCTAGCCATTTACACATATTCACATTGGGTATTAATTGCCTTCATTTTTGCTCTGCCAGGACATTATACTTCATCCACATACAGGTGTAAGATGTGACATAAGGCAATGAAGAGTCAAGCTTTTTGGTTCTGTAGTTCATACACACATTTTCTGCAGCATACAGGGTACTTTGATTAGATTTTGATGGAAGTAACAGCTTTGCAAGGAAGGGTTACTTCTGTAGTAGATCAGGTACCACTCTATACTTGGAAACTTGCACTTATTTTTAACATTATCAAGCTTATGAGTATTGGAGTTTGGCTGCTTCTACTCTTTCTTTACAAAATATTTGTTCTTATTTCCAATATCTTAGTTAGAAAGTTGATTCTCAGACCACAGTGGTTTGCAGAGAGCACTGCCTTGGGGCTGAGACAGTAGGGGTGTTGAATTTTCACTCTGCCATAAGCTTCCTGAGGATCTCCAAAAAGTTACTGAGTGATCAAACAGCCTGATTCCCCTATAAGATGACAAAACCAGTTACTTCGCCCTGTCTGCTTTTGGCCCACAGGAATTGGGCAGGGTTAGGTCAATGACCAGTATATGATTTGAGTATTCAGCCACAACTACAATAATTATTATCCTTACTCTTAACTGCTCTGATGAGGAGGGAAAAAATGATGGGTTTGTGTAGAGAAACGAACCTGCTTAATACCTCTGTTTTAAAAATACCATCTTTCACTTTCCTGTTCGTTAGATTTCTTTTTCAGAAACAGCAAAACCCCATTCTAACTACAAAATACTGTTTTCTCCAATAAATACAGAAAAAAAAAAAAAAAAGAAAGAAACCAACCCCCCATCTTTTTGTGCTTCTGTTTAACTCAAAAAAAATGGCAAATAATGTTAAGAGGGTCTTGTATCTGTAATTGTTGGTAAATTTACAGAATTCCAGAAGTAAAACCTGGCTTCTAAGCTCTTCTACAGCTAAGTCAGAGAAGAGAGTTTTTCACATAGTAATTATCACTGATAACACTGCACACTCTCCATTAAATTTTCATCATAATGATTGAGTTCAGCAAGAAGTAGAGGCCAGCTCAAACACAAATTTTTGTTTCTCTTCTTGTTCCAAAGTATAAATGAGTTTTTATTAATACATACTGTATTTAATTTTACTACAACGGGAAGTCTTGTTTGTTGTTTTGAGAAAAGACATTTTAAAAATTACTAATTACACATTAGTCTAATTTTTCAGAGATGATTAAGCAATGCAAACAACATCTCACTTTCCCATAACCCCAGCCTTTTCCAGAAACTGATTAATTTTATGATCAGTTAAAAATTAAATGGGATAGTTCTTATGACCTACAAGAGCCTTAAATCATCAACGTATCAACAGAAGATGCCTAAACCATCCTGTTCTACTGTACATACACAAATTTTACAGTCACAAATTTTACAACTTACATTTCTGATTATTTAATATGCTCCTTTCAAATTTTAACTCAGTTCTACCCTGAACATAATTTTTACATGAAGTTTGCTTCAGAGGAGATAAAGTTACTTGAAGGGTAAACGAAGGACTAGAATGTGTTCCCCCTCAGTTCAGTTCACACGGAGCATCACATACTGAGAATAAATCACACGGCCTCTCCAAACGTACTTCACCACCATCATCACTGCTTCCAGCTCTAAGGAATTTAAACATAATACCTTCTACAGGAATACTTTCTTGTCTCAAATCCTTCCTTTATATCACCTGAAGCATAAATGATGCCACTAGCATGGCATTGTGTGGAGATCAGGGTTGAATCTCACACAAAGGTCAGTGACAGAAATTGCAGCCAAGCTTCACAGACTTTTGGATCATGACCACATTCAGTGTTGACTGTCTTGAGCTCAATTTTGTAAAAATATTATTTTGAATGGCATGATCTAATTTAAATGGCAAAACCAAGCTAAATAATATGTATCTGTGATGAAATACTATTAAAAAGTAAAACCTACAAGTCTGAGGGGAAAAAGGCTGGTTTCCAACAGCATAGCAAAATGTTTGATAAATAAAGGACCCGAAATACCTGCCTCCTCACAAATGGCATACTTCTACTCCATTCCGGCATTTCTTAGAGGTACTCAAAAGTCCACTTTTCTTGGCTTTCCCTTCTCCAGTCAGGTGAAAGGCAGCATGAGTGGAATAAAAGGTTCCTTATCAAGAGTGTTTTTTATTCATTCAAACAAAAACCAGATTTATGACGGGAAAGAGACACAAATGAGAAAAGTAAAGAAAAGGAAGGATGCACAGGAAGGAAACATCATGCAATTTAAAAAAAAAAACAAACAAAAAAAACAATAAAACCAATTCCTGATTCCAGTCTGCTTTAATATTAAACTAAACAATGAGTCCAGTAAACCACAGTCTACTTTACATCCAGTTTGGACACAAATATTTTGCCCACACAGGACAACAGGTATCTGCTTTTTGGAACTGCTAGTCCTGCAGCAGCTGCTGTGACTATGCAGATGGAGTAGCATATGAGCAGCTAATCTTGCCTCCCTACATTTTCTCTCCACATCCACAAACATGGCCTGTGACTGCACTGGAAGGTGAGAGTACACTGCACAGACTGCAGCTCCACCAACTAACAGAGCAGCCTAAGAAAGAGAAATAAGAGAGAACTAAGAAAAGAGGCAAGATTATAGTAAGTGTTCATTGAATAATACCATATTTTAACACTGCCGTCTAGGATTTTTCAAGCAAATGAACTTAATGTTATGAACATTTAAGTATGTCTTCAAAAGAAGAGGAAATATCTCCCAAAATATTATTCTTTCTAGTTATTTTCTCTATGGTTCCCTGACCCTGTGAACTGCAGAGCAGCATGAGCACAGTTCAGGGAGCACAGCCCAGCCCCCGGATGCTGTCTTGTCAGTGCCTGGGCTTGTCTGGCTGAGGTCTTGCTCCCCAGCAGTACAGCACCCAGTACTTGCTGCTGCTGCGGAGATCCCTGCCTCAAAAATAGGCTGGTCTCTGTCATCACTTCACAGTACAGTGAGAAAACGACATGGCTCTGTCACCTCTGCTTCCTACAGATCCTTTCACCCCTGTGAGCCCAAATAACATCTACAGAAAGATATGAAGTTTGCACCAAGGCAACCAACAACCTCCCGTCACAGAAAAGCTCTGGGAGAAGGGTCAGAATTCTGTATTAGTCTGGTGACCTGACAGTTTCATCAAGACTGGCTGTTCTCTAGGAATAAAGATGAATCTAAGTCTCTATCCCTCCTCTGCCCACAGAACCAGCTAATAATACTTCCCCGTTAGTAACAGCAGCTGCCCATGCAGGGCTGGATGCATTGCACCCACTGGACACCACAGGTCTGCAACAGTCTCATTGCAATCCAGACCCAGGCAGCAGTCAGCCTGCTCATGCTGGGCACCTGCACAACAACCCCTGCTTGGAAGCCCATTGCACATGCTGTATCTGCCACTGAATTCAGCTGCCCAAACCCCCAAAACAGTTTAACAGCTGGTGTTGTTAAACTAATGATCTAGTAAAACCCAATCTAGATATACAAGTACAATTGCCCAATTTTATAAACTTTAGAAAATGAGGATGTCAACACACTCCTCATTCAGTTCAGCTTCCTAAATTCACAGTAGAAGTCAAAACAAAAAGAAAATCTGCTACTTGTCTATGAAAATAAAACCAGTTAAACTTTAAAGTGTTGAGAAAATGCTGAGATTTGAAACGTTGGCTTCCTTAAAGTCTTCATATTTACCAGCCTCCCCTTTGCTGTCTGCTGTGATGATTATAAGGGATACAATTAAAGCATACAAGCTGAGGAAGACTAGAAGTTAAAGTATATACTTTCCTGGAAGGAGATTAACTGTCTTAATTATTCAAGGACCTCATCAGACAAAGAATAATAATGTAAATTTCCATAACTCTGGAGAGGCAGACCTCACGGATATTAGCACCACTGCTGCTTAGAAGTCTGCAAATGACCTCCCTCGCTTGTTCCAGAACACATTTCTCCCTTTCACACTCTCTCCTTCACTCACATACACAAATATATATTACTTTCAGTAGAGTCTGTTAGCCTTACCAAAACCTTGTTGTTTCAAATGATCTCAAGTAGAGTGGATGACAACAGTAACATATATTCCTATTCCTACAAGACAAGCTACTAACATTATTCCTACAGCTGAAGAAGTTTGGGATCAAGAGAAGGACAGTGAGAGGTACATTTACCTTTTTCACAAAATTTTCTTTCCTCAGCATTTTCCAGTAACTTTCAGTTGAAGCAGACATGAAGGAAGGGAACACTGAAAACACAGTTCATTGACAAAAGAGAAGGAAAAATTCTAATAACAGACGCATTGACTTGGGATTGGTTCTTGGTCCCTTTTCTCAGAAAAGGTTTAAATATGTAAGCAGGATATTCAGAAATATTCATTATAGCAGAAGGAGTCTTTTGACAAGAAGCATTTGTAAGTTTCTCTTCAGATTTCTCATCAGCACACTCAAAACACCTTGCTACTAGGACATGTACAGGTTTTCAGTACAGGCAAAGACCTACTTCTGAATCACTCAATTTTTTCCAAGTAAACACACAGCTATAGTCTACGCGCAAAAGTCCAATCTATTCCCTGAAAGAAGCAACAGTGGGAAAATGCATCAGAAATGTACACAAAAAAATACAATTAATAGAAACAGCATGCCACGTATCTTGCAACCTGTGGTGCTTTCCTCAAGCTTGGCTCTTGATGCCCAGAGGCATGGGAACCTATGTATGGAACAGCAACTGTCAACAAAGAAAATAACTTTCTACTTCTCATTCTCGCATCTTGAAAATGTGAAAAGAAACCCAAACAACCAACCAAACAACCCACAAGCAAAAGGTTAAGTTGTGAATCATTCCAAGTGTATGATTTAGTTTTAAAGGCAATGTGATTTTGTGGTCCCAATGAAGATTTGGTTTAAACAATTTATTCCCAGTATAGTATTACTGATTTAAATAAACATTGCTATTGGAAGAGCTATCTATTTAATTTGATAGCAATCAAATTGTCCAGACCAGTCTGCTTCTTAATGACAACTGTTTCTTCTAACACATGCAGGAAAATGAAACCTGCTCCCTAAAGCCCGTTCTGTGTTATAGACATCACAATCAGTCTGCTGAGAAGAAGCCCCTTTATTTACAGCAGTTCAATGAAAACACAATTCTAGTCATCAAGTCTATTATTCACTGGATGTTCCTGTAACTTATATTTCTATAGCTGGTGCATGTTTTAATGCTTATCATCTTACAGTTCTTTCACTGGGATTCCAGACACAAAACTGCTGGTAGTGAGATTTTACATGAAATTACATCTTCTCTTTTGTGTACACCCACCAGAGACGGACTGAACTCAACAGAGAGATACAGACCCAAATTCAATTATACATGCATTTAAAAAAAAAAAAAAATCCAGTTTTAAAAGCAAATTGGGGGTTGGGGGTTGGGTTTGGTTTTGTTTTTTGTTTGCTTGTTTGTTTGCTTTGTGCTGTTGGTTTTTTTGTTGATTTTTTTTTTTTTAAATTCTGGTTAAAAATACAGTTATTAACTACTTTTCCTATACCTTTCCTGAAGAGAAGGGATAATGATAGGTAGTGAAGGGAACAACTGATCCCACGCAGTGATTCACACATCCAGAGGCATTTTGTGACTCTAAGTAGCTAATGTTTGATGCTGGCATTGAGATTTGGCTGCAGTTCCTTCAGCTCATCTCTAAGAGAACTGAAAGACCACTATAGGGCACAAGCACCACCTTATTTATGGAGATCTCCTCCTCATTCGCAACATCCAGCTGTTTTTTCCATAGAAAAGACTGATGCAGAATTGTTCAAAACCTGCCAAATACACTGAAACTCACTAGAGTTTTGTAATCAGTCATACATGTAAAAAGTTATTTGGATACAGTAAATGTGTCCCATATGTCAAAAGCGCGATGTAATCCAACCAACAACACATATAGGAATAAAAGAGTACACTGCTGTAGTGTGCACACTTCAGGAACCATAGAATCCTGAACAGTACTTACTGGCAAGTGGCTCCCAGTCTCTGTCATGATAAATCTGCGAATATGCACATAGCTCATCATTAGAAGATATCTCAGCACGAGCTCTTCAGAGAGAAAGCCAATTACAAACTGCTTAAGTGGCAGGAGGGTAGTATGCTGCCAATATAGTCTGCTTCAGTCCTGACTGATGTTCTGATGAAAATGCAGCTGATTTTTCTTGACACAACGTACGTAAGATCAGGACAAAAGATTATGTCACAGGTGAATTAGTGCCTCCAGCTAGGCAACGCACTCTTGGTCCATCAGACACAGCCTGGAACAATTAAGTTCAAGTAAATGGGCCTCAGTTCTTCATTTCTATCTGAACCTCTGATTTGGCTAACAGACTTGCAAAAACAAATTACACCCAGACAAGATCTCACTGATTATACGTGTGCAGATGCTGAGAAGAAATTACTATTTCAGCTAAAGTTATTACTGCAGAATACAAATGTTTCCTCGATTTACCTTCTCCTATCACTATCACTAGCTACATCCAAATTACTCTTATCCACAATGAATTTACACTGCCAAGCCTTGAAAGATACTACCATCCTAGGTCACAATGTCTTTCTTCAGAGGGCCTTCAAAAACTCACTAGGTGTATAACAAGATTAGAAAGCCATCTGCATTTGTACAGTTCCCATTGGTAACATCAGCTTTTTCCACAACTATGATTAGAGGACCCTAAAATAAAACAAAACCTCTGACAATCCTGTTCTTTGTGGGAATGATAATCTCAGAAATCCTTCTTGAAAAGCTGCTCCTCGCCCCATCTAGTAAAGCAAGGGAAGAGAGAAACAACAACAAAAAATACCTCATACACAAAATCTTTATGTCAGTCAGCAGCGATGTGAAGAGCAGACCTCCTAGGACATGTGTTCCAAAGGGGCTTAACATACCTGTTTCCTTCTGCTATAAAGTTTGATAGATTCATGATGGCAGTTCTAGCTATATTACAATTTCACTAGAGATGATCTGATCATTTCAGTTGGGCTTACAGGCGGCCTGTGGGATTCCTACAGAAACAAGAAATGTCTGTACACTGCTTGAGACCCCTACTTCAGAAAGTTGAAGGCAAAAGAAGCAACGGGCGTTCTATGCCCCATCCCTCGCACTTCCCACCCAGCCTGCGCTGCGCTGGATGTCCTCCTTCCCCAAAGCACCCGCGGGTGCCCGGGCGTTGGCTCTGCCCTGCGATGCCGTGCGCCGGGAGACACCGTCCTGCCTGTCCCCCCCACCCTGGACCGTCCCTCGCTGCCGGCGGACCCGTGCGGATCGGCCGCCTCCGCACCCGCAGAGGGCGGGGGGGCTGCGGATGCGGGCGTGCCAGCGGGCGGAGACGGGGGTGGGGGGGGTAGGGAAAGTAGGGGACTTAGAGGGAGACGGGTCAAGAGGGGTCTGTCCCGGGAGAGGGGTGGGGAGAGACAGAGGGTGAGCTGGGCTGTGCTGCAACGCCCCTCGCTATAAATGTAGGGGCCGCGCAGAGGGAACAGAGACCACGCAGGGTCCAGCGCCGAGCCGAGCCGAACATGGTACAGGGAGAACGCTGTCGGGGCTGAATCGCGCCCCACTCCGCCCCAGCAAAACCGTGGTCGCTCCCACTCCTCCTCGCCCCAGGGCAGGCCCTCCGCGCAGCCAGGTAAGGCGCGTCCCTCCGGCTTCCGCGGGCGCGGGGCGGCTTCTAGGAGCCCGGCCGGCAGCCTGCCGTCGCGCCGATTAAAAACCCCACGTCTCGCCGGGAACACGCTGCCGCGCCCCGGGACAGGAAGGTGTTGGTGGCTGTCTCCTGCTGAATTTAGACTGTTAAGATGAAGTTGTCAGAGGAAATCTCGGTTCCGGGCAAAACGCGGACACCTAAGCCCTGTGCCCCTCGAAGGCTTGCCTTCCGAGGCCCGCTCGGGAAGCCCACACCACATAGTTATTTAGGACACAGCTAAATATTCTGCAGACTCACAGCCATGCCGCGTATGTGAGCTCTCATGTCCTGCAGAACAGGAGATGCCTTTTTGAAGATAAATCAAATGCCCCCTCTGACAGAAGGTACAGCACCCGGGGCAATAACACCTTCTCGCCATGAAAGCTCTTCCCACCAGCCTGCAAGAAGCAGCCGCTAACCTCTGGTCATGATCAAATGAGCACTTGAAAATTCTATTACTGTGCTAGACTCATGATATAAATTAATCAAAAATCACTAAAGGCGATGTTGATGATTTTTGAGACTCACACAAACACATCTGTTTTTCAGTCTAACAGGCAATACAACTTCCACCGGTTAGCAACTGGTATTGGTTTCATCAAAATTGGGTAGCATATGCTTTCCATAACCAGACTTACCCATTTTCTATTAAAAAAAAAAAAAAAAGAAAGTGATCTGCAACCAAAGATTAGATTTTAGTTGGTAAAAGTTAAACGCCCCTCTTTTTTTCCCAGATTTTAAACTTAGCATGGATTCTTAAAAATGAAACTGGACTAGAATTCTTCAACATGTTCAGGTGAGCTCCTGTAACATATTTACTGTCCTCCCACTCTCCATACAGTAAAACACTTAAAATGTTACCAGTTATTAACAGGTGCACAAGCCCTATATTCTTCTGAGAAAGTCCAGTGGCATATTGGTAACTACATAACTCAATGGGATCACAGTACATACAGGCAGGAAATTTGCAGGATTCATGACACCCATTTATATATTTCTGCAAACCCACCAGAATTAATGAGATGTATGGCAGCAAGAGACAGCAGGATTTTGTCCAGGGTGTGCTACACTTCACTGTAAATTTCCGTCCCCTCCATTAGTAGCTGTGCTTGTTTCAGTTGTGTTGTGTGCATAGCATGGCGTGGACTAGTAAACGGGTTCAGTAAAATTACAAACCCCCAAAAAAAGACAAGGGCAAAGAGGGAGTTTTGTTCAGTGGGGGAGTTGGGAGGGCTTGACCTGCGTGAACCCACGCCACTAACATAAGTAGATTTTTGCCTGAATAGGGAGATGGAATATGGTGTAGAGCAGGTAATTACCATGGTGATACAGAAAGGCTCTTTTATCTCTGTTTCAGTGTCAGATAAATGTTTCACACTCCTGACTGTGCAGTCCATTTTGCTTGTTACCACCATAATCTTTGAAACTACAGCATCTTTCAAAACTATGGTGAAGTGCCTTCAAATAAGCTATCATTCATATATTAAGAATTTTAATTGTATGCCTTTCCAGAATGATTGTGGTGTTTCTCTACACTTTTCCTCTCCACAACTTGAACTACATAGCAGAGAAAAATCAGTTACAGCTATGGAGTGCTTCCTAGTTTATGTTGCTAAACTGAGAAAGAAAAGCAGCCCTGTACAATTAAGAGTCACATTTATCATTAAATTTGCAAATAGTCGATTTCATTCTCACCTTACTTTTGTCAAGGTAGTAGATAGAAACAAGGGTTAATTCTCACACCGGAGGAGAACAGAGGTGTGCCCGCTTCCGATGGTGTGGTGTGAGGTGTCCTGCCTGCCTGCTTGGAAACGATACCTTGCTTGGGTTGGACAGCATGTGCAAACTTCACCTGGAAGTCACTGGTTTAAAAGGCAGTAAATACCAGTCTGAAATGCTTGTATCCGCAGCACTGCAGAAGTGAGGAGGGTGCTGCCTTTCAGTTTAAATCATCCCAACCTCACAACCTACTTTTTACAATCTACTTAGAACAAGAAGATGGATGATTTATATTTGTGTTACTGCTGAATGAACAATATTATCTCTAATTGTATTAAATATCTGAAAATGTATTTCATCTCTTTTTGCTCTTTGTAGCACTATAAAAACAGAGGCAGATGCAGAATGTAAACATGGTGATTTATTTACACTTTCTAGAATAATTCTGTAGAAACGTGTGGACTGTGTTTGCAGACATGGACATAATATGTCAGAGTTAATTCCTGTTAAAAAAATCTTATTTCTGATAAAGGGCATTCACTGCATTTTCCTGCACTGTGGCAGTTCTATCTGTTGTGTTTGTTAAAATGATACATTTAGGTAGTCATTTTTCTGGCACTGCCTGTCGTTCCTTACTGCAGCTCCAATAATTAATATGGTAATTTAAGGTTACATAAGCTACAACCTCTGATTACACTGTCCTAGTTAAACTCTCGTTTTTGCAAAAGTATAGTATTAGTTGAAAACATTTCAAGCAGTCACAAATTACTTTCATTTGCTGACTACCTCTCGTTTTCTTTGGACCTTTTTGAGTGAGCCTCCTAGTGTCACCAGGAGTATCGCTAATCTCTCATGTGGCTATTACTGCCCACATTTTAGGGCATCTAATCCCCCTGTGAGAAGGATACAGTTGTTTCTGGGTGCTTGGCACGTATCTAAGTTCCTTCACTTCAAGTCTTCTTTTCTGCCTTGGTGGGTTCATAAAAGGTCACGTTCTATCTTTACTTGAATAAAGAACATGCATATTTATGCACCCTTTTAATCAAATACTAAGTCCAGCTTACACTGGATGGTTAACGTTGTGCTTTTTTTACCTGAATTTAATGGTTATCTTCTAGGAGACACCTCAATAAGAGGAGAAATAGACTAAAATTTAATTTGGATATGTTATACCTAGAGCTGAATTGGGAAACAGGTTATCAGGATTCATCGGCATATGACTAGATCTGCTTTGGCAGTATATTAGGTATGCCGAAGAAAGTAGCCAGATGGCTAAATCAGGGGAATGGGGGGGATTACTGGCAACCCAGCAAGCATCATCTTTCTACAGAAAGAGAAGTATAATCTTGGAATCCTTTCAGAATTGCAAGCATGGTAAGAGTTACAGCTTACTGGGAGGACTGGGTCAAGATACAGCCTGGCCATAACAGGCCCATGGCTGTCTGCGTGTATTGTAGGCTCTATTGCATATGCACCTAAATCTCTACCCTTTGGGTAATCTTGTTTCAGTTTTCAATCCTCATCTAGATTACTGCTGATGTTTGTGCCTTATGCTCTCAGCTGTACAATAATTCTATTGGAAATGCAGTGACACAGATGTTATGTTCTACCACGTGTTGCTCTCAAATATTAATTAACAATTTAGCAGTATCGTTGGATAGCATTTCAGATTTTTGGGCAGTTTGTCCTAAGGGTGACTATGGTATTTTTAAGAGCTCAGCCTCTGCATTGTTAGGATCAGGTTTGAGAACCTAAGGAAGATAAAATTGCAGAGCATTACAAAGAGAAATTTTTAGATATCTCATGGAACTCTGAAAGCAAAATGGTAAATGTGGTTCACTTAAGAGAGGGGAAAGTGGAGGGAAGACTTGCTATGTTTTCTTCACTATTGTAGGATTCTCTTCCACCATGCTAACAGGAATAAACAGGTTGTTATTGCTGAGAATTGAACCTCAGCTACTTATCTCGAATCAGAATTTTATGCAAAGTTAAAATTTTGGCATGTATACCCAAGACAAGTTCAGCTATATTGGAGAGTTCGAGTAGATGGCAATAAAATTTACTCTAGAGCTTAAAGGTGTACAAACCTCATGCATGAGGCCCAAATGCTACAGCCTGAAGATCAAAAGGCTCCAGCAGAGCTGTTTTCTTATATACGGCTGTTACTGCACAGAAATTACTAGCCACAATGTTATTTTCTGTCTCCTTCTGGTCCTAAAAACCCTGCAGTGAAAAGCAAGCCAGTAAGCTTTTGTCAACCACAATATTATTTTTTTTGTTCCCTTTCCATCAACAAATTTGTCTCTTAAGATCACTTTCACCAAGACAGTCATTGTACTCAGAGCACGCATACCATGTTCTGTACCATCTTCTAAAACTTATCCTTTGCAAAAAAACCCAAAATTATGATTTGACAGATGTACCCTAGAAGAATCTGTGTAATTTCTGAACATTTTAGGGAGTTAACAAATCTGACACACAAGGGGATTAATGATACTTGTTACTTCAGCTGTAACAAGCAAATGAAAAGATGCTATCTTGACTGCAAGTCCTAAGAGCTGTGATTGTTTTGAGACAAAGCATGTATGAAATAGAATGCCTGGCACAATCATTTATGTCCTTATCTTCAGATAAATGATGGATTATACTAAAATTACTTGGAATTTTCAAGTGAATTTCAGCTATGGGTAGGAAAATACCATGCTGCAAATGGCATGCTGTTAGTATTCTGTATTACACCATCATCTGAAAGAACTACAGATTTTGGTCTGTCAGGTGTCTCACAATTTTCATTCCATTTGGTTTCTGTTTGATAGCAAAACTGTCCAGGTATCTGCTGTATAACAATGCTAGCTAGAATGCTTGGTTACTATTTGTGGTGTTTATCTCCTTTTATTGTAGTTGAGTGGCATTTCTCTTATAGGCACAAAAAATGGGAAATAACTGAAGACTACCTCACAGCAGGAAAGTGAGATCAGATTGTCAATGGATCAGTGAGTGGCATGACTGAAAACAAGACAAAAAGCAGGCTACAGCAAAAGGTAACTGCCAACCTCTAAAGAAACAGGTACTGAATTTGGGCAAGGTCAATATTCAGAAAGTATTTCACTGTTTGAAATGAAAGCTATAATTAGAGTGAAGGCCAGAAAAAAAGAATAATTTCACCAAACACCTCATTTCAGCTAATTCACCTATTCCTTTACTTCTAGGTCATACAAGTTTGTCAGTTACTGATAGATTTGGCTAGTAGAATCTAATAATCAGTAGGTGAAATATAAGACCAGAAACAGAAAACAAAACAGCATTCCTGAGCCCCCTCACTTTTCTGAAAATTGAGAGGGATACACTGAATGAGAGTACTGTGTCTCAGCATTTCTAGCTCAGAGGGACCCATGGAAATAGTAAAACATTCCAGAAAACCACTGAACAGCTGTACTTTTATGTTGGGGGGCTTACGCAAGGGAGAAAAATGCACAAGTTGACTTCCCTAAAAAATGTTCTGCTGGCAGTTAGCCTCCATTTAACCCTGCTTTAGCATCAGCACAGCCTGGCCAGACCCTTTGCTTGAAGCAGGCAGCACATAATGTACAAAGACACAGCCTGAACTTGTTTACTGAGGAACCATGCATGCCTCTCCCAATCCAAGTTTATAGGCTGTACGTTGCCTTTTCATCTTTTTCTTCACAAGTTTCTATTAGTTTTCACCTTCTCACCTTTCTCCCCTCATCCTTGTTACCCAAGCCTAAAAGTTTTCACCATTTTCCTCCCTCCTCCCCCAAGGTACACTGAGCTCGAGTTAGTCTGCTGCTACTCAAGCTGCTCAGAATTTCCTCCCTTCTCAGATTCTTTACTTAATGGACAACAATCAGAAGGGGAAAGCATGGGTCAGGAATCAACCTATGTTTTCAGAGTTGGACTCCAGCTCTGCTGTTAGATTTCTGTCTATATTGTTTTCCTCTTGGCTTTGTTATTAGCAGCTTATCATAAGGCAATTATAGTGTTTCTTTTTCTCAAATCAGGATTTATTTCTTGTAAAGTATATTTCTTTAACCATGAGCTTCCCAAAAAGCACTTCAAAGGAAAACTCTTCAAAAGTGGTGTCCCTGCCAATGGGGGTGGGAGTGGGGGTGGGGGTGGAACTAGGTTTTCAAGTTCCCTTCCAACCCAAGCCACTCTGATTCTATAAAAAAGTTTGCCTTCAGATACATTTTATGATGCTGTTCCATGTTCTTAAAAATACCATCAAATAAAGAGAAAAAAAATCATGTCAGTAGAGGACAGCCACACATCCAAGCATTTGCTCAGCTCAGTCAGTAATTCTCGCTACCTTTCTGGGCATCTGTGCAGTTATGTTTGCTTGAGAACAAAGAGTGCACTTTGTTGAGGATGCACTGGCTCACTGCATCATAGCTTAGCTGGCACTCTGGCTGTAACAGCCTACTTTGTTTTGCTACCTCTGTTGCTGGTCCTCAGTACCCCCAAGGAACATCTCAGAGCCAGGACAGTGAAGGGAGTTCACTAATAAGTTTTATTTTCAAAATAGAACAATAAATTTTACCTTGGGGAAAAAAGAAAAACAACAAAACAAAAACAAAAACAAAAAAAAAAACAACCCAGAAAACAAGCTGTACAAATTTGGCAGAACATCTGTTTTGGTATCATTCTATTAAGTGTGCTGCCTTCCAGACAAAGCACTAAGCCTCACAGTATTTTGTTTTTTTCATGGGTGATAATAGCTTTCTCACTTGCATGGATTAAGGTGTCTGTATTTGACCTTTCATTGTCTTTGATAAACCCCTCAGCACCTCAGTAGTCCAGCTGTACAAAAATCACAGATACATTGTTTGTCTTTATATCTGGCTACTCAAATTTTCTTCTAGTCCTCATAATGATCTGCCCTTAACAGCAGTTCTGTGCAAGTGAAAGCACAATCAGACCTCTATGTTTTCCACTTTATACTTACTAACAGTTACAGTGATACTAACTTCTCTTGGGCTTAGCTGCATTACCATTTTAAAAGATTTTTTTTTGTCTGAATAAACTCTTGTACTTTACCAGTTACTCATACTGTTTTCTTTCCTTTCTGCCTTTGGTTCCCTTTCTCTGACCCTAATGAGGTATTCATTAAGAAGCCTCCATGCTGATCCTTTGCTTTCAGTCTTTTAACTTTTCCCTCCAGGCTGTTCCCAACATTCTCATTAAGGAAGAAAAGTCTTTTCTGGTGCATATTGCCATTGTGTGATATTTTCCCACTGTAAGGATATCTAAATTAATTGTATAAAAGAAAAGTAATCAAGTTTCTCAATCAGACACAGCGAACCAAATCCTATTATGTATTGCTGAAGTATGACATGGAAGACAAAGCTTCCTCTGAATGGTGTTAAATCTAGCACCCATTTCCTTGCACAGAAACCCACAATATACTCGCTTTTGCTTCTCCAGTAAGACAAACATTATTTTTTTCAGATTGAAGGGAAAAGAAAAATAAAAATGTTCAACGTGAGGTTTGTTTTCCCCAGAGCTGTAATGCTTTGTCTAGAAGGAAGTTATGTGAAAATCACTACTGGTTGTGTTGGAAATGTAGTGATAAAACTTCCACATTAGTTGGTTTAGTTAACATAGAATCATAGAATAGTTTGGGTTGGCATAACAGATACTGTAGTGATACAGGTATGGCTGTGTCTACACAGACATGCTACATCTGCATGTGTGTTTGTTTTTCAGTTAACGTTTTTATTGCTTTTAGGCAAAAGCTTTTATCAGTCCCTCCAACAACAGTGGTGATAGGTAGGAAACAGAGATGTGATTTGTTAGAGGTTTTTAGAGAGGGAAAGTCTTTTTAGGTAATAATGTGCAACATGAACTACTCTCAGCTAACTCATCCAATTTCCATTAGATTAGAAAGTGGAACACCTCTGTTTAACAGACATCTCTCCATTTCTGCAGCAGAAGTAGAGAATTTTAAGTGTTTCTTTTCTCTCCAACTTTCTGACGGATTAGCCATTATTGCATATGAAGGTAACTGTACTGCTTTGCACAATGCATTTCTAAAGGTTGTAATTCATTAATTTACAGTTCTTTTTTTTTGTGGGGAGGAGAGAGGGAGAGTAAAAGTAAAAAGCACATTCTGAAAAAGGGACTGCGTATTAAACCTGTAAAGCTCTGAGGAATGTCATGACTCCACCCTGGTGATTTTGCTTAATGGCAGGAAAATATCACACCCATCAGAATGTTTCCACGCATGTCAAAATGTTACTGATTTGCTGCATTACTTGTGCACAACAAATCCATGTATGTAAGCTCTCTTCTAGGACCTTTCTTACTGTTTTACAAGAAAATAGAGAAAGGCATTTCCTTGTACCAGAAAGGTAGAACTAATATCTTGCAGAATTCATTGCTCATCAGGTTATTAGCTCACATTTGACTAAAGAAAGTTGTTCAGGGACTTAAGCTGCATACAGATGTTAATTTTTGCCTCTGCATCTTCTGGTTTAGCAGGAGAGTAACACAACTGTGGGAGAGTAGGCAAATGACATCATCACCTCTGAATAAACTAGCAGGACAAAGCAAGGAAGCCTTTAGTTGGATTAATTTGGTAACTTGGATTAACTTCCATAAGGAAGCCTTATCACCTCCCATCTTTGTTTACACATCTAAGTTACTAGCAATGTCCCCTACCCTTCTTTCTACAAATACCTTTCCTGGAGGAATCAGCAGGAACTTCAATTAAAACATCACTTTCAGTAGCTTTATGATAGTAACACCACTGACTTTCATAGTAAAGCTAGCTGTAAACTTAAAGTTAGCTGTAAACCTAAAGCTAGCTCTAAACCAGAATAAGGCCAAAGAATTTGCACCTAGATTCAGAAAAGTTATCTCAGAAGTAGGTGATTTGGTTTATGAGGAAACAATTGTAGCTTTGGCATTCCCATTCGATTTTCTATTGTGATCTCTGCCATTGACAGAAGATTTTGACAGTGATTGCATATTGCTGTGCATATCACTCATGCATTAACCGTTTTAGAATATTATCATTTCTAATTTAGATGCATGAAATCCCATTTTCTGCTAAATTATCAACAGCCAGTTGTTGCCAGTTGTTGATGCACAACAAGAGTGCATAAGCTTAAACAGAGCTTGGTACACATATACTTACTGACTCCAGGATCAGACCTTTCACAGCATAGATTGTAATACCATTCTTTTATAACCAGCCCTTATCTGGCCATACTGGTTTTTGGTGTGTCACCTCCCACCCACCCCTTTTTTTTTCTCTTGCCTCTCCATTATAATACTTATTTTCCATCCTTTAATAAAATATGACAGTTTTGTTATTTTAACACTTTTCACAGAATTTGTGAGACATTTTATTGTTCACCACAGGTTTTTTTGCCTGGACCAAAAAGCAGAAGTAGTCCAGGTTTCATGACACAGTATTTAACACACATCACATTGCAGTACAGCTGCCTGTAAAAAACATTTACCTTTGTCATTAGCTCATTTCAATTAATAAAGCTGAAAGTGTGGAGAATCTTCATCATGGGAGGTAGGGGAGTGAGTCTAGAGGAGAAGTGAACCTGTGTGCCTGTACACCACATCCCTGTAGAAGAATCTGTCGCAGAAACTGCTTTGGCCAGCCACCATGTTAAGTGATGCACATTTCTAATATTTTAGGCTTCAAATTAAAATACAACAGCATGTTAGAGTTTTGTGTGCTGCAAAAACTGTGAGGAAAATACATACACATGTCCTCTCATGTCCAAGACAGAGTAGTAGTTGTGAGCAAGAAATCCCTATGAGACACTAATATTTTGGGGCTCAGTTCTAGAAGCCATAATCTACATGAGTAGCTGTTACTCTCAAGGTCCTAAAACATTACTTACACCATAACTATGATCATCAAATGGTAAATCTCAGAATGCAATTCATAACCTCTAAAGAAGCAAAGATTTCATAGAATGGTTTGGGTTGGAAGGGACTTTAAAGATCTTCTAGTTCCAGCCCCCCTGCCAGAGGTAGGGACACCTTCCACTAGATGAAGTTGCCCAAAGCCTCGTCCAACCTGGCCTTGACACTTCCAGGGGTAGGGCATCTACAACTTCTCTGTGCAACCTGTTCCAGTGCTTTAATGCTCTCACAGTGAAGAACTTCCTAATATCTAACCTAATCTCTCCTTCTTCAGTTGAAAGCCATTACCCCTTGTTCTGTCGCTACCTGCCCTTGTAAAAAGACCTCCTCCTCAGTAGGATTACATCGTCCCTTCCAGTGTGGCTAGGTTTTTCAAAGTTTGGCCAAGTTTCAGGAGCTTTGTAAAATCTACATGGTAAAAACCATGTGGTAACTATGGGCTTTTTAAGTTAGCAAAAGCAGCTTCCCTCTTACAAACGTCTGTGCTTTTTGCAGTAGCACTCCAAAGCATCATCCTTTCCAGTATTTTAGATAATAGAAATTAATCATTTCTGCTGGGGGATCTTTGTAGACTACGCACATTCTGTTTTCAAGAAGTTGTAAAGCTAAAGGGCTTGCAGTGGAAACAGTGTTTCATCAGAAGACTAACATAGCTATAAGGCAAGTTTCTTGATGCCTGAGTGAAACGAGAAAGAGCAAGTGGCTGGCTGAAGTATAGACAAGTCAGCTGGTTTAATCTCAGAATGAGATCATGTCAATAAGAAGAGAAATCAGAAAACTTCCCTTTCCTTGAGCACTGGAGATTATCTCAGTTTGATAATCATATTGACACCTTTTCAATAGTTTTGAATTTCAAAATGAGCATAAAAAGCCTAAAGATACTCAATTCTATAAAGATCTTTACACGCAAATACTGTTTATTCCTGTTAGAGCCAGTTCTGGCCTCAGCAATTATTGGGACATTTGGGACCTACAAGTTGCATCTAGAGCTGAAATTATTGTATTTATAAATTCAAATACTGTTAAACAGCAGCAAAGCACCAAGTTAATTGCCTAGATGTCTCTCTGTGCTGCTCAGAACATTGTCTTTCCCTTGAACAATAGTAGAAGAGAAAGGTTCTGTCTTGCATTCATAGCAGTTTGTGGAAGTAGCCTTTATTGCCCCCCAAAGGCCACTCCAGATAATAGTCAGCTTCTGCTGAGCCAGTTGACTATTGGCTAAAACTGAGAAGATACAGGCAATGAAACTAAGAACTCTTTCAGTGTTGGATGCAGAAAAACATTACCTCCAGGAAGAAATAAGGATGACCAGAGACCAGTGATACTTAAAACAGCATGTAAAATGTCTTGCAACCCCTTATTAAGCTCTGCATGCTTGAAATCACAGTAATATAACACAGTATTTCTCCTACAAGCTGGGAAGGAAGAACAGTTGTTACTGCTATTTTCATGTACTTAGGGAGGCACCCACACGCTTCAGTGAAGACGACTGTGTAACCTTAAAGACAGATTAATAGGTATATGTAATGTCCAGTAAGTCAAATTGTGATTTTTTTATTTTTTTCTATGATCACATTGTATCTGATCTCTGTTCTGTTAGAAGAGGACATGATGAGGTGTGTTTTTAGGGAGTGCTTTTTATTTCAGCAAGTTTGTTTTTTTTTCTTTTGCCTCTCCACAGCCTTTAAAATATAAGGCTGAAATATTGATCTGGATGAAGCCCAGAATTAGTGTAAATTCTCTTACTGCTCAGCTTGGAGGAGTTCACAGTAGAAGCTTATGGTTCATTCCATATGGGAATAATGGTGCCAATAGAAATTTTAGGTGTGTGGTTAGGTATCCAGAAGCTGCGTTTGTGTAGGATGTGCACTGCTGTGTAATTAAAAAAAAAGAATACTTTAAAACTTTTTATTCCATGGAACAAAGCTATCAGAATAGAAACTTAAAATCCATCAGATGATTTCACTGGCGCTTAGCAAATCTGAGTTTTATTTGTCTTTTATTAAAAATGATCACACGGGGCACACTATATTTTATATAGGCAATTCCAGCTGCAATAAAGGAAATGTGTTAATCCATTTGTTTACTGTCACTCAGAGAAAGTAACTGTGCAGCATGTAACCTTTCACAGCTCAAACTAATCTCACTTTTATTCGTTCTGGGACTTGATAGCTTAATTCTTGTTAACTGTTGACTCTTCCCGGTAGTTCCAAATGCCCTAAAGATACTACATAACCAGGCATCAAATCTGAAATTATGAATGTGCGGTTAGCTCTATATTCATAATGAAACAGCGCTTTATGTTGTGTTGCCCTTCAGAAATCTTCTCATGTCAATGCTGAAAATAGAAATTCTAGCCCTGCCTTGATCTGAAACAGTTTTATTTTTTGTTTCCTGGCATCTATGAACCTTTTCCTGGAATTTGTGATTCTAGGCTCTAATGTGCAGTAGATGGCATTGTTAGCAATATGAGGAAATGACATGTCGCTGGTAAGCGGACTTTAGGTTAGCCTGCTGGTTATTGATAATTTTTAGCTCCTAAGAGGGTGCCTGTCATCCTTTTTGGTAAGCTGCCTGGTTAGAACAGAGGAACAAAACTCTGTGCTTGACTGATGGTGATAGTTAATGTCCTCATTTCAAAGTCTCATTTCAAGAGTCTAAGGCTCTTCAGTCTCTTTTTGGAAAAAGAGGCAGTTCTTTACCTTGTGATATAAACAAGAAGAGTGACTGCCACCTGCTATAACAATTTTTCATATTTAAATACTAATTCAGCTACAGGTTTGATAACCTAGAAAAGAAAAAGATGATCTTCATTCCTGTCAAGACAGAGCAACAGAGGTGACTAGCACAAGGAGATTTGCTTTTCAGACATTATCTTTTCTGAAGCTTAGCCTTTTGATGTTTAGTTTCAGAAGTACTAAATTATTAAGCTAGAAATATATTTCACTTTGTTTAATTAACTTTTCAGTTTTAAGTTACTGTGAATATAAAATTATGTTCATCTATCTTAAAGAGACATAATACCTAAGACATATTAAACCCCAGAGAGGCAGCAACACATTATGCAGCACTGGTCAAAGAAAGAAAATAGAGATCTGTCTGGTGGGTAAGCACGCAGGAAAGAGATCAGAAAATTCTGTGGAAAAATCTAAGCTATCTGGAGTATCAGGTGCACTGTCAAGCCAGAACCAGTGATGTCTAAGACCATCACCTCCATGATCTTCCCCAAGAGATTAGGTAAATACATTGCATGTTGAGAATGGTTAATCCTTCAGTGTTTTGGAGTCCAGTTTAACTTTTATTGAACCGAAGAATGTTTTTCCTCCCCTTGACAGCAGAGAACAAAATTATGAGTGTACAAAGGAAAAGCTTCCAGAAAACAGTATTTACTTTTAAACCTAAACCTGGAAAATCTGAAAAATTAAACCCATCAACTAAAATACTGAAACTTAACTGAAAGACTTGGCGAATGAGTGCTCTGTGGATCAATCAATCAACAAATTTTTGCACTAAAAAAAGCCTCAATCTATTCTAATCTAATAGTAAACACTATTCTAGTGTTCCCTAAACCACTAAGTTCTAGTGAGGTTGAGAAACTCTAGTGAAGTTGAGTAATCCTGCCTTGGCACTAACATCTGCAAGTAACATTTTATACAAATATGTACATCAGTATTTCCTAACTTCTGGAAGAATACCCATACATAAGGAGGGAATTGGTAGAGTTAACTTTGGCCAAAGAACTTAGTAGCATGAAGAAATATTTCCAGTGTTTCTGGACTCTCTAAGTACGATGAGACTATGCAAAAAATAGTCCAAACTTTCATTGTTGCTGCAACTGCTAAAATTCTAACATGATTATACTGTGGGTTGTTAAAACGAGGATGCAGAAAATTAGTCACATATTACATTGTAGTATTATTTAAGCATTTAATGTACTGGGAAGATTTTATTCATCACTGCACAGCCACATAAATCAGTGTTTTAGAGGTGGCCTTTCACATGCCGATTTTTGCCACTTTCATTTCTAATACAAAATCCTTCAGTGTGCAAATGAAAATTAGTTTCCTTTAGTCTGTGTTTTAAATCTAGCCAGCTGCTTGCTAGTTTTTTATCTCAAAATATCACTTCTGTTCTCTCTAAATGCTCCCTTTTTAGCAGCTTCAAGATATGTCAGATGCTGGTACCCAAACAGACCTTAAGTGCATAGAGGTACTGCACTGACACTCTATAAACAATTTGGTACAAATATAGGACAAGATACAAATTATTTCTGCTTATCTGACTCAGGACAATAATAATATTTTTTTTTTTTGGTTCTACTTTGTTCATATACTTGTTTCAATAAAATAGATGCCACCATAAAACTAACAGCCTTCTCTACCTGATTGAAAACTGTTTGCCCTTACTAGCATTGCAGAACTATTCATCTAAATAATTTGAAACAGGCTAACACATCACTGTGCACTGACACTGTCCAAAGGGGTAATGACAATCCCAGGTGTAAATGAGGTGGGAAGAGAGGGGCTAAAAAGCATTAAATATGATTTCATTTTCAGATTGTAAAATGTGTTACAATTCATGAAATATGTGGTGCTTGAGGTCTAAAAATCATCATTTAGATAACAAAAAAATGTGTAGACTCATGTTACTTTTCAATTTCAAAAAAATCACTTTAAAAAGTGAAGGATTAAACGTAATTCTGAATTGGCATTTTCAAGAATAAAAATACCTTCCTCCAAAAAGAAGAATTCATATTTGAGTCAAGTTAACTTAGAATTACTTTCAAGAATACCGCCCTTGCCAATATGTGGAAAAAGAGTTGTATGATTAACAACATGCCAGTAACTAGTTAGTTTTAAAATAATCCTTTAGTCTAATGAGTATATGTCACTATTTCTTCATCTGCATTGTTAAACTGTACTTTTAGTCTCTCTTTAAAAATATTCTTTTTAATTTGGTTCAGAAATATTAGAGAATTTAAGGTGCATATGTCTTTGAAAAAATAAAATAAAAGGATCTTGGTTCCATGACTTAGAGGTGCAAGAATTGGACTGAAGGTTATCAAAACCAGGAAAATATTAAAGAAAATTAAATGTAAGCTAGTAGATACTAAAATAAACTGAAAATATTTCACTGTGGTACGTTATACTTCACATAAATGCAGAAGCTGAGTGATAGGTATTTTTCCTTTTGTTTGCATCATAAATAATCGTGAAGGAAGAGGATATTTTGAAAAGTGATGAAATGTAAAATAAAGCAATTCTCTTACTTTAAAATAGGAAATACAGACCTCTAGTGGTTGAAATATATATTATACAAGTTAAACTTCAATTTAAATGTCACTATTTTTAACCGTGTTACTTTCCTTTTACACATCCCCCCATTATTCGAAATTACACATCTCCCCACTTCCACCGTTCAGTCATTCCCCAAGCATTGATTTTTCCCAGAGGAAAAGGTCCCTTCATCTGTCCTTTTCTCACCTAAATTTTATGACAGAAACTGAGCACAGTTGAAAGAGACTGGGGAAGTGAAAGGAAAATTAATCAGAATAGTCTATGAAAACAAACAGAAGAGACACATTCATTCTTTTCAGAATAAGATATGAAGCCATGATACAGAAGGACAGACTCTTTTGAAGTGTGCTGGAGAAAATAAATACAGAGGAGTTCTTACAGAGAAGGTCAGAGTACATAAACAGTTCACATTTACAAGGTATCAATAACTGGTCCTCCGCTAGCACTAAATAAGTAATAAGCAATTTGGAGT
The DNA here is from genome assembly GCF_028554395.1 of Pezoporus wallicus. Taxonomy (NCBI): domain Eukaryota; kingdom Metazoa; phylum Chordata; class Aves; order Psittaciformes; family Psittacidae; genus Pezoporus; species Pezoporus wallicus. The sequence continues at coordinate 4,814,905 of NW_026641037.1, read as the reverse complement.
TTTGATATTATAGAAAAACCGGATCCTAAAAAGATCACAGACAGTTATTTTCCAGCCATGTAGAGCTTGCACAAATGAAGCAGACCAGCTTCAACTCCTGAAAGGGGAAGACACGAAGAATGCCCATATAGGTTAGAGAATTTAAAAGATAAATACTTGTAAATAAACAAATAAAAAAAGCAAACACAACAAAATTAACAGCAGTTTCAACAGACTGGCAGTTGCTTCATGGAAGACTGACCAGAACAGCTATTAAAAATGCCCAGGTCAGTACAAGGTCCTGAAAATTCTGTTTGTTCTTGTGTCAGACCACCTCCTGATGCAAAAATTGCAAAAGCAACAGCCAGCCTGACAGTTACTAATACAGATCTTCTGAAGCTTTCTGTTCTGTGTGCTTATGAACTGATGTTCATGTGTTCATGAACAGTGTTTTGGTCCCATACTGCTTATTGCAGTTCTATTTCAGTGATATTTTGATTTATTGTCATTTACCATGAAGTCAGACACTGACTTCTGTGGAAGATACGGCAGAGATGACAGGAGGCCTGTGCACACTGCAAGGCCATGACAGTTTGAATTAACATGCCTTTATTTGCCCCAGTGTTTGCATTGTCACACCCTCTGCATTTCACCTATCAACTTGACTAAAAACACGTAGGAAAGCCATGAATGGGGAGTAAAGATGGTTAGAAGGAGCAGCAGAAATAAGGGCTAGGGGAAACGTAAACTTATGGCTTCACAGTGGTGGTACTACTCAGGAACTCCAGGAAAGCAGAGAAGATGCTGAAGTAAACATATGAAGTATAAGAAATTATATTAATTAAGGCAACAGGGATAAAGTGGGTTGTTCTGCTGGATAGAGGGGGGGGGGGAAGGCTCTGAAATAAAGCAGGTAGAAAATGTCATTAGTTTCTCAGCAATTAGGAAAAAAGAAGTAGAAATTAGCAAAGGGGAGGACTAAAGATAAATGAAAAAAGCTTATGCAACCAGTAAACACAGCTACTGTATTGAACATATTGTTCCAAACATTTTTCAGCCTCTGTTCTCCCTGTGCAGTAATTTCATATAAAAATAGAAGGCATCACCCTCTTAAACACTGCAATACCTTCTCATTTGTAAGAAAAGCAAATAATCCACCATCAGAAGAAAAAAACC